>NC_088853.1:64595308-65340262 GCF_963853765.1 Magallana gigas | reverse complement strand
TCAAGACATCAACTGTAATGACTTTGTATTTTTAACTTCCCTCGTTGATTTTTTTTGAAAGACTTGAAGGTTCCCTTTGTTCACTGCCATGTGCCATCTTCATAGATCTTGTTTTACTTTAAATGTTGTTTGACTTGTATTTTTGTATTTCAGGACGGGTTTGGTTTGTGTGAATTTGTTTTTTTTTTCTTTTTATTTGTTTAGTTTGGTTATTCTAGTCTGATGGATTGCCTCTAAATTTCGAAATTATATTTCAAAACAACTGTTACTATGTGCAATATGTTTGACTATTGGGTCAATATTGTAAAATAACAACAATTTTAAAATGAAACAGTATTCCATCCATGAATATATTTCAGTTGTAAATATTTCGTAGAATATATATTTACATAAAAAGTATTATTTGTTTATAACATTTTTAAAAATTAATTGAATTAAATGTATTGGTTGCATAGTCATAAATTATAAAACATTGATATATTAAACAAAATTATCTATTCAAATGATACGCTGCTAGGATTTATAGGTAAAATACAATGAAGAAGAAAAAATTGAGACATTCTGTGTTTAAAAAATGTTCTTTTCTTGTAAGCATATGTGCCTTATGCTACAGCAAATACAGTAAAAAAAATCTATTACAACGTCTATTAGCTGTTTGTTAGTAAAGGAGACACAGAACGACTTAAACGTAAATTTCAACAGATCACTGGAAAAATCTCAAATATATTAATTAAAACATCTTTTACTTTATCCAGACTGTTTACCTAGATTCTTTGGAGAAAATTGTCAACAAATATGTGGAAATTGCAAAGCTGGTTTAGCATGCAACACTGCTTCCGGTATTTGCTCAGATGGATGTCAGGACAACTGGAAGCCCCCTTATTGTTCGGGTAACTGCTACTATCGATTTATTTTCAAAAAGATTGGAAAATTATTTTAAAGGGACTTGGACACGATTTGACTTAAAATTTCAATTATTTTTTTCCCTTTTTGAATGTTTGTAATGTTCAATATAGAAGTTTATAATGCTATGTCAAAATTTGAAAGTCAAATATCATGTTATTGGCAAATTACAGAGTTCATAAATTTTTGTTTTGTAAACAAAACTCGAATATTGTCATTTTTTTATGTGTTGTATTGGTGTAAGTTTCAATCAAATGTGTCTTTCTTTTGTTGAAAATAGTATTTATGAAGATCTTGAATTCGTTTAAATTGTTTTTTACAAGTCATTTTGTCTAAGAAATGGTAATTCTCTACTTTGCATTTTTGTAAACAACTATAAGACACGAGCTATGTTTACATAACAATCAATTCTTACCCCTGTATCTCGCTGGTAACGACTTTAAAATTCAATACTTTATTCAATCATTTAAAATGCGCCAGCAAACAACCATTTTATACATAAAAAATAAAAATAAAATTGTTGAACCCAAATTGTGTCCAAGTCCCTTTAAATACAGAAACAATATTTGACGCATATACCATTGTGACAACCATTTTCGTATAACCGGTCAGCAGAGGAGGCTCACTCTTCCATGGCACATGATCCTACCTCTTCATTCTTAGTGGTCCGTGTTGCTTTGCTTTGAATTTGTATTTCGTTTTATAGATGTTTGAGATACTTGACAGTTTGTAATTGTCATTTTGTTCATGGAGACATAGACACACAGATAAACTTAAGTAGACAAAAAATTTTTTTTTTCGTTTTTAAAGGGTTGTTTTTATCAATGAAATGATTTGACTTTTAAAAGGAAAAGTAATCGTAATACTTTGCAATTTCCAATACTAGTATATAAATGATTTTACTATTTCAAAGATTTTTTTTATTAATACAATATATCCTGTATTGAAATAGAATGTGAACCTCAGAAGTACGGCCCAGACTGCACCCTGGACTGTGGTCACTGTGAACATGGCACATCGTGTTCAAAGGATACAGGGGATTGCCCTGGTGGATGCGAAGAAGGGTGGGCAGGAGAAAGATGCGATATACGTAAATAACATATATCTTAATTTACACTTGCTAATGTCTTCCCTAATAAAAAAAACTGTTTGCGCAATTCGCTGTTATTCCTGCATAACATCAGATTGGGTCAAGAGGTCAGAGTAGCGCACGAATAATCTAGGTCACTTCTTTTTCTATGTGTTCAAACTAAAAGACTTGCAATAAAACAAAATGTATGTATGTAAATTGAATTAGGTTCTTCTTCTAATTTTTGAGGGAAATTATTATGCTTATTAATCTGATCCAACGATAGAATTTCCTCTGAAATTCCTTAATAGACTCAAACCTAGCTTTCAATTGCTCTGGGTTTTTTTTAAATTTCCGACCGCCCTGCTACTTCAACGTAGGAAAACTATTCTGCGAAGATTCGTTTATTTTTTTTCAATTGTACAAGTGAAATTTCTCTATTGTTTTACTTTATCATAAAGATTCATTTATTATCGGCTTTTGCTTTTATCCCTGGTTATTTATCATTATAGTTTTAAACTTTGGATCCCTTTTTATTAAGAAACGTTGTAATTGTTTGTATTTTGCTAATAAGAGCGCGCCTGACTCTAATGTTCTTTAAAAAAAATCAATATTTTTTTCTTGGTACAACTGAACGTTGTGGTTTGTGGTTTAATGGGTTATTAAATTAATCTAAAATAATATAAATGATTATTTCAAAAAATAAAAAAATTGAGTACTCTATGTTTATTGATAAGATTGAAATCTTTTTTTTCAAAGAATGCATCAATGGGACGTATGTTTCACACGGAAAGTGTGTCAAATGCCAAGGTGTGTGTAAGGACCACGCACCTTGTAATATATCTACAGGTAGATGTGATGACGGATGCAGTGATCATTGGACTGGAATCTTTTGTGAAGGTATTTTCTTTTATCAGGAACCAGACCACCTATTATGTTTCTGGTACTAAATGAATTATTTGTCCATGAATGAGGCTGGGTGGCCATTAAAAAAATAGGATTATTTATTGAAATTTAACATTGGTTTGTTTAATATAGATACCATTTACATGTACTTCATTTCTTTACTAAAAAATTCAGTATATCAAAATCTCAACGTTTGAATGCTTTCTTCTTGATGCGACTTATATTGTTCTAAAACAATACAACTATAATCCAGTATACTTTATTCGTGTTTGCCTTATCTTTTCTATTTTTGTTTGGAGCATGTGAAATTTTATTCTTGTTTAAATGATGGCCTCAAAGAGTTTGTGAACATTGGTAAATAGAATTCAATGTACTGTACGGGCCACGTTTTAGCAGCAATATTAATCTAGAGTACTTTAGTACAGCGCTAAATTGTCTTTACCGTGAATGTGAATAAAATACAATAATAATACAAAACTGCGGATATGTTTTAGAGTGTGTTGATGGGTTTTACAACAAAAACTGCAGCGGCATATGTGGATTTTGTGTAAACGACGAAGTTTGTGAAAAAGTAAGCGGACATTGTCTTAATGGCTGTAAAACAGACTTCAAGGAACCAATGTGCCAAGGTATCTGGAAATGTGTAAAGATAAAGAGAGAGACAATATATCATATCTTATTTCAGTTTTGACATATTGCTAAGTGTACTTTAACACTTCAGACTGTATTTCCGGCTTTTTCGGAGAAAATTGTCAACACAAATGTGGTAAATGTAAAGCGGAAGAGGCATGCAACACTACTTCTGGGGTGTGTCCAAATGGTTGTCAGGACCACTGGGTCCTTCCAAACTGTACAGGTAAAAGCTTAAGAAATACGTGTATGTGTAATTTGAATCAACTTCCAGTAGGAAGATTTTTCGCGAGGTTTGCGATAGTTTCCTAAGCCCAACTATTCCTCTTCACCAGTTTAAATTGTCCCTAGTGTTTTGTATTTAAGATAATCTACATGTAATTGTAAATATAAGTCGCTGCGAACCGATTTACAAACTAAAATCGTCAGGAATAGAATTTTGTTCACAGTATATGCCAGTTGTTTTCCCAATGTAGGCATGATATTAAGGGCTTATCTTTAGAAAAAAATATTATGCAACAAAAAAGTATTTCTATTAAAGGAACGTTATCTAATTGTTTAATTAGCATGTGAACCTCATAAGTACGGCCCGGAATGTACACTGGACTGTGGCCACTGTAAACAAGGGAGATCGTGTTCTATAGCTACTGGGGCTTGTCCTGATGGATGCGAGGGAGGGTGGACTGGAGAACGCTGTGATACAGGTACTTCATATTATATGGTAGATAAAATGCAGCAAATACCATACAATGTTTGTCTTGTAATGCGTAAAATACGTGCAGACTCTTTTAGTCAAGGATTTGAATTAAATTTCCTGTTGATAATTGTACTGAGCCTATGACAGTATCTTAACCTTCCTTTGTGTCGGCTAAGCTAAGATTAACACTAAAATTTGGTCAAGTTCAGTGTAAGACATAAATAGTCCCCTCGAAATTATAATGAGTAAATCGGTTTTGTATATTCATTAAATATAGGATATGTATGCAATATAATTAATATAGATTTTAAATGAAGTCAATAAAAATGCGTTATCAATCATCTATCAATACAGAACAACTGGTCGACAGGTCGTCTGTTCGATGATTGACAGGTCGATCTGTATACCCACGACCTGTCAAACGTCACCCTGTCGACCTGTCAACCTATCGACTTGTCAACCGTCGGCCTGACAACCTGTTTACCCGTCATTCTGTCAACTGTCGACTTGTCGACCTGTTAAACAGTCAACTGTCGAAATGTCAATCGGTTTATCCGTTGACCTGTCTTTCCGTCGACCTGTCAATCAATCGACCTGTCGACCCGTCAAGCCATCAACCTGCCTGCACGTCACCCCCTCAACCTTTGACTTGTCAAGTTGTGGATAGATATCCGATCTATCTATTATTCATCCTTTATTAATACAATTTGAGAAAGTACTTTTCAATCCTTTTATAACTAAAATCAGCCAATATGCCAGAACTACCGTCAAAACGCAACGTTAATGTCTAACCCAATTAATGTTATAGATAATGCATGTAATTTTAAGATACTACGCAAAATATATTTGACTTTAGGACTACTTTTGTCTTATTCTATACTTGAACCTTAAAATTTAGTACATTGGAAAATTTCAAAGACAGTTCAATTCTATGATATCTAGAGTTTTTATGTTTTTGCTGAAGAAGATATGAATCTAATTAATTTGTTATTTTACGACCTAAATAAATATGAACTTTCTCCTTTTAAAGAATGTAAAGATGGAACGTATGTTTTACAAGGAAAGTGTGTTAAATGTCAAGGTGTATGTATGAATAATGCACCTTGTAACAAGTCAACCGGAAAATGTGATAACGGATGTAGTGATCACTGGACTGGAAAATTTTGTGAAGGTACGTAAGAATCTGTGATGAGCAAAATTAAGATCAGTGGCTTATTGAACGCATTGTAAAACGTTATTTACTCCGACCCTGAAAACACCCTTTATATTTAACAAACTATATAAATCATTACAATACCAAATACTAGACATCATGCTAAAGTTTACCATGAATCACATTGTCCGTCCCTAAGTCGTTGTGTCTTAGTGTACATCAAAACTATTTTATGACATGATTACTATAGAAGTGTGTATTATGTAATATGTCATATTTAAATTTTGTAGAATAGTAAAGTAAAATCTTGCACAGTAATGGGTTACTTTGCGGAACAGTATTGATATATTTTTAGCGTCATCAAACATATACGTTTCTGTATCTTTGAATAAACACCACGACAGTGTTTAAAGCAATATAAAATCATAAATTCATGTTTAAAGAGTAAAAATGGATATTCAATTTGTCAAACATCGCTTTGGACAACCAAACAATTCTAGATAAGTTTTAATATAGATAAGGAATTTCAATATCTTCACCTGTTTTTTAGGATTCTGCAATAAAATTTGCGTTTACCGTTGAAGAATATTTGTGAAAAAAAAATGATTATTTAAAAATTCATTTGAAGTTTGATAAATTGAATTTAAAACACTTTTTTGTAGAATGTGTTGATGGTTTTTACAACATAAATTGCAGCGGCATATGTGGCTCTTGTGTAAATGGCGAAGTTTGTGAAAAACACGAAGGGCACTGTTTGAATGGCTGTAAAACAAATTACAGGGAACCTTTGTGTCAAGGTCGTTTTTGACAACATATATTAACCAATGTATAATCATAATGAAAATGCACGTTTGAAATATTTTTATATTACATTCGACAATTGAATAAAAATTATGCATTTTAATTATTTTATTGGTACACTATATAATTTGTGTTTTAAAAGAAAATGATTAAAATAGGAATAATATTTGATAAAATAACATTTTCTTTCTAACAAAAAAAATAACAAATGATACAAAGAATATTCAAAAACTGCTTTTTCAACTATTTTCTTTTAATCAGACTGTGTTTCCGGTTTCTACGGAGATAGTTGTCAAAATAAGTGTGGAAAATGTAAGGCTCGCGCAGCATGCAACACTACATCCGGTGTGTGTCCAAATGGATGCCAGGACCACTGGATACTTCCTAATTGTACAAGTAATACCAAGTATACTTTTTTGACCTGTTTAAAAATATACGATAACAAAAAGGATAGAAGGAGCCCAATGCTTAAATCACTGCTACGCCTATTCGATATTGAATATAACAAAACCTTATTAAGACTTCATTAAAAACAATTCTTTCTGATTATTTTGTTAGAATGTGAACCGTATAAATATGGACCTGACTGTGCAACCCAGTGTGGCCACTGTAAAGGCGGAGGCTCCTGCTCTATGGATACGGGGAATTGTCCCGGTGGATGCACATACGGTTGGATCGGGGAACGCTGTGATATATGTAGGTTGTATACTTCAAGAAATAAGAACATGTTTACAGTTAGCTATGCCAGTCAATCATATTTAAGTCACATTAAAGTCACCTTTCAGTTACCGTTCAGTCATCTTTCACTTGACTGAATTAAAAACATGCATCCTGTCTTTAACGTAACCTTTCAGAATAACTTCGGAAATTTTAATATACAAGTAGGGTTTTTATGGAAAAAAAATACTCTGATTCTTTCTTTTCCCCCTATTTTTCAAAGTAAACACTGTATTTTTTTTTACAATTGTGTTGTATACAAATGAATAGTACGCCTTTTTTTATTTTAAGTCTGCAGTAATGGTACTTACGTCTCGGGTCAAAGTTGTGTCAAGTGTCAAGGTATGTGTAAGGACAGCGCACCTTGTAATAAGTCAACCGGAAAATGTGATGACGGGTGTAGTTTACATTGGACGGGGACATATTGTGAAGGTATTTGGAAAATTAGTGCTTCTTATTTTCGCCGGACACAAATTGTATTTGAGAACAATATCCATCTTTAAGAGAGATATATGTGCCTCGAACTTATCTTAGTCAAATTCAAACATTATACTGTATACCTATATCAGTTTTAGCGGAATCGGGATTTTAATGAGTTGACATATAATTCTCTGGCGCATGTTTTTTCAATTCATAACTCATCTATTTAAAAAAAAAATATGGTTTTGAAAAGATGCATTATGCTTTTTAAAAATTATTTTAGAATGTGCGGATGGATATTTTAACAAAGATTGCAGCGGCACATGTGGTAATTGTGTAAACGGTGAAGTTTGTGAAAAAAATGAAGGACGTTGTTTAAATGGATGCATGACCAACTATCAGCAACCATTATGTAAAGGTATAAAAATAAACAAAATTAGTGTAAATTATTACTGATCAATAATGATCTACATATTTTATGTAAAACATTATTAATGAATTCATCTAATGGTAAAAAGTTCAAAAATGCCAACATACATTGCATTTTGTACAACATTTGCAGCAACCTTTTTGTTCTAATGATTAGTCTGTTGTTTGATATTTAACAATACCGGAATTCATAATAATACATATTGTACAACTAAACACGTTCAAAATAAATGCCCTTAAAGATATTTTACCAATATTACTTTTTCAGATTGTATTCCTGGGTTCTATGCAGAGAGATGTGAAAAGAAGTGTGGAAACTGCAAATCTGGAGTATTATGCGACTCTACAACTGGGCGTTGTCCAGATGGATGTCTGGATCATTGGGTACCTCCGTATTGTACAGGTACTAACCGTTAACCCCATTGACGAATACGTTATGCAATACATTGACACGGAAAATATTGGTTTGAATGTCTTTTATGTTTCATTTTGCAGCACAGACTAGCAGTTCTATATTAAATTTGGGATGTCCTCTGTCATGGATCCTGTGTTATCTTTTTATCCAGTTGATATTGATTTAGCTAATAAGATTTTCTTACAACTGAAGTAAATTTTAAAGCAACACAAACTTTAATTTTGTCATTTATTCTGTGCGAGTTTGCTGGAACACAATGAGGAATAGGTTATAGTAAAAGTGGTCAAATTAAAATTGTTAGAAAAAACGATGCTTAAATAGTAAAAAACGCTAACTTAGAAATATTGCATGCGATTTCAAAATCATCTAATAAGAATATGTGTTTCCTCTGATGAAAAACGGATTTACCTTTTTCGTTGAAAGATTGAGCAGTTTTTAATGTTCCTTTTTGTTTTATACCTAATTGTAATAAAACAAAGTAATTTTGTGCCAAAAATAGTTTGTTTTTGCAATATCATTTAATGTGTATTTCCTTATATCTGATCTTACCAATCGTCATGCAATCATACAACTATGATAGCTGCATGTATTTGCGATGTCTTTCACTTATCATTCAAAACTTCTTTAACATGATATTCTATTGTAGTACTTTATAAAAACAAAGAATTTTAAAAGGCCGATGTAGTTTTCATTATTATCAATCTTGTCTTGATAAAATGACAAACTAACAAAAGCAGTTGAACTGAATGTGAACAAGGATACTTTAGATAAGGACACATAAGAAAATCTATACTACTATATTAAAATAATAGACACGAATTTTCGGCCTTTAATACCGATAATTAGGAAGAGTACTGTTTCTTGTTTTATATATTTTAAACATCATTGGTATTTGAAGATTGTCAATTTATTTTTATTTTTTTTTCTATAAAGCTTCCCTAATTGATAATCAACGAAAATTCCTTTAAAAAATCTGGAAATCATCTGAATGTTTGGGATTTTAGAATATTCCACATTATTATACTATTCATTCATGCATTCATGCATTCATACATTCATGCTAAATCACAGGAGGCTCTTTAGTTTATGTTTCCCCAATACCACATTTATATGGATAAACTCAGAAACGATAATAGAAATATGTGTAAATTTTCATTGGAAATTTGCTATACATTCTGTTCATCAATTGAAATGCAGGTGATAATTCCAACACAATGCATTTACTATGAAAAATCCCGAGTGTTCCGAATGTCTACATGGTTTGTAAATTCGAAGCGAGTAAAACGTTTTTAGGCTTATAGCTTGGTTATGTTAATTTCAACAATACAGTGTGTCGATGTATCTGTTTAATAAATGTCCGATATCATATGCAATGTAAACCCGTGCACACACGGGTCAAAGTCTAGTTTCTTATTAAATAAAATAAGCACAATTGGTAAGGTAGCTCACTTTCCAAGCAACGTTCATTACCTGATTAAATTTACTAAGGCCATGTTATATATATAAAAACATGATTTTTAAAACAGAAATGTATCTAAGTCTTAATGAATAATTTATTGTTTAACTTTGAAATGACCCAAATATAGAATATATTAGCAATATATCTTTGACGACAAATTTATCATTTATCAAAGATACTGTACCTGAAGAATAAACTGAGAGAGATTGATTAGAACTTAATACTTTATTATGCTTAGGCGGTACAGGCCGCAGTGACTTGAGGCTACCAATGGTCTGCCTCATAAACAATCAAACAAAACAACAATATGGGAGGGTCCGTCAATCTGCTCATTCTGCAATGGTAAGCGCAAAGGCACAAACGTCACAAAATACTATATTCTGTACAGTAAATGCAAATGCACACATATACAAATGACAAAGTTATACACAAGGTTTCTGTCAATAAGTAAACACAAATGCACAAGTTTAGAATTCAGAATTCAGAAATTAAAATTGTCAAAGTTATTGTGCAATAATCATGTGTGCGAATGCACGAGCATGAATTCACAGCATTTGAAAAACATTATCAGCATTATAAATACATTATATGGACAGTTGAACTGTACTTTTTAATAATTTAAATGATATCATCTTTCATTGGAGTTGTGGTGCGACGAGTGCGCCACTGGCAAGTCATAATCGTTTGTTTATGACACCGCGATCGCCACCAATGGATTGCACGACTTTCGAAAATTAACATTGGAAGTTCTTACTTTCAAAAAGATTGCTTATGACATAAAATTGTGTCATGACCTTGACCCAAGGCCATTCGGGCAAGGTCGAGGTCACTGGCAAAAAGTGTAAAATTCTTATCCGGTTCAGTATCTTTCTTAAAAAGAAGATATTCTTTTATCTTAATATATTATAAAGATGATTGGAAACGGAATGCAACTAATGATTTCCTATTCAATAATTTTAGGAATTTTAGCGACGCTACTACAAATGGTTTGAGGTTGTTGTTTTTTTATTATTGAAACATGCGTATAATATATCTAGCAGATGGATGCTCGTAAACGACTAATTCACTGTTATAAAAGCCTTAACACGGTTATGTTGGAACACATTTTTTCAAATAAATCATTTTCAGTGATGCGTACATTCTTCACACTTTTTAAGGACTAAAATATGTGGGCTGTAATGACTGTCACATCAAACTGAATTATTAAATGCTTGTTATTGTTGTTTTCGAACCCATATATACAGTTCTATATAAACCTAACTATCCACATGATTATAGCTGAAAAAATATTATAGATTGCAACTTCACTGAGTTGTTGAACTTGAATAGAATGATACTTAGTTTGATAATCCTTGATCAGTGTCCTGATGATTTATTTCCGTTTATGTTCTTTATATGTTTTTAGTAGTGTCTTTCTCCTAGCATAATTCAAGCATTTAAAAGATTCATGGTCTATGCTAATCCTTCTGAAGATTTTTTAAGTGAATTTTGATGCTCATCAGCATTTGAAGATGAATCTTGAGTCTGATCAGATTGTTGAGATGACTCTTGAGGCCGACAAGAATTTTGAGGTGAAAGTTGAGTCGGGTCACAATTTTGAGATGCATTAATAATTTTGTAGTAATTTTCAGTTTCACGGAATGTTTCTTTATTACTAGTTTTTGATCTGCATATTTTTACAAGAAGAAAGGTACAGACAGTTAATGTTACTCCTAATAGAGATGATAGGATGGATATGATAACAAGGGCCATAGTCGTAAGCTCCTTTTCTGTAAAGAAAGTAAAAAAAAAAATAAACGCTTTATTGAAATAGTGTTTCATGGAATATAAATTCGAATTTCACATTGTTTTAATATTTACCTGCATTGGTGGACACTGCAAAAATAGAACTTATAAAAATGAAATACAGTCAGTTCAAGCATATCTTTTACAACATACACCATAGCATAGCATAGCATTGAAATCTCATAGCATAGCATTGGAATCTCATAGCATAACATTGGAATCTCATAGCATAGCATACAATCTCATAGAATCGCATTCGTCATATCATACCATAGCATAACATACAACATTATTTTAACTCGGTTTTAAATATTTTTATTTGAAAAAATAAATGTTTACATGATAGATTTGTTGTAAACTTTGGCTTCTTATTATTTCACTTCGAAATGTGTGGAACTCTTCTGTGTATGGAGGCGTTTTTGTTCAAATCTCATAGCATACCATAGCATAGCATAGCATACCATATCATTAAGCCCTTCATTTCAATTTCTCATAGCATAGCATGCAAATCTCATAGCATACCATACAAATCTCATACCATATCATTAAAATCGCATACCATTGCATAGCATTAAATTGTAAAAGATATGCATGAAATGACTGTACATATCTTAAAGAGGGACAACGATTTATAATTTATTCAACTGCATTTTACTGATTTCTTTTTATTTAATTTACCTGTGCAGTGTGTCCCAGTCCACCCTTTCTTACAACCAGTGCTACAGTTCCCTGTATCCACAGAACATGGTAAACCCTGTTTACAATGACCACAGTCCAAGGTACAGTTATCACCATATTTATATGGTTCACATTCTGAAACAATTATTTATGATGAATTATATTGATACGTTTCATGGTTCTTGTATATCTGCCGTAGAGAATCTCTATCAACATTATTTGATCTTACATTTATGCAATATTCTAATTAAATTGCTTCCCTACGTGCGTCTTTGGTTGTCATTAAATCAGTTTTTATACATCTTATAAGATTTTAACCAAATTACCTGTGCAATACGGAAATGCCCAATGGTCTACACATCCATCTGGACACCGACCGGATATAGTGTTGCATGCTGCATCAGATTTACATTTTCCACATGTTTTCTCACACTGCTCTCCATAAAATCCAGGGTCACAGTCTGAGAAAGAAAATTTAATCCTCCGCACTAATTAAAGGAGGATTTTGTTTGCATGCATACAAGACAAATACTGAAAGATGAGTATATGTCAATCAGTAAACCAAGTTAAAGACTAGAAAGGTGACCAGATAGCAAAGCTTTGCCATTAATAAAGTTTAGAGACCATTAAAATATGAGTTTAATGATTTAAGTGAATGATAAAATTTCATTCTTGAATTATTTTGGTAGTAATAATAGGTTTGTAATTATTGTATAAAATAAATATAAATATCTGCGTTAATATCTGTTTGAGGTAAAATAATATAATATATGGTGCAGTTGTAATGATGTCATAGAATCGTTATTTAGTTTAAAAAGACAGCTATTTCTAATATGCAAATGTTAAAATATACCTTGACACAATGGTTCTTGATGGTTGGTACTGCACCCATTCGCACAATGTCCATCGATTTTGTCGCAAATGTTACCCAGTAAACAGGAACCACAAACGCCGCTGCATTGTTTGTTGTAAAACCCATCAAGGCATTCTACAAAAATTTAAAATTTAAAATGATAGGCCTTGAAACATCCCATATTGATTTGATTATCTTTAAATACGGTAGTTATACAGAATCTTTCATTAAAAATGATTTAAGTGAAAAAATATACCTGAGAGAGAAAGAGAGAGAGAGATAGAGAGAGAGAGAGAGAGAGAGAGAGAGAGAGAGAGAAATACTGTTAGAATTTAACTTTATAAGAGCATCAGATGTATTGTTACCTGACAGATTTTATTTTAAGATTTATAATTATAACTAAAGTCTTTCATCCTTTGTACTATTTTGCATAATTATTCAACATTTTATTATCATCCGGCTACTTTCATTTAATACAAAAACTAAACAAGAATACATATTTTTTGTTCAATGATTTCAGATATATATGTTAATTTCTAATCATTGTAAATAACAAAGACACAACTGCATGCCAAAAGAAATTTTAAATAAAACTAGATCTCGTTACGAGTAACGAATAGGTCCTCCGTCTGATTTGTTTTATATGATACAATGAAATATCGATACTCTCTGCCAAATCTGAGATCCTTGTAAAACTAGGTTTTTTTTTATCTCGAGATCGGAAACGGACGAACGAAAGTGATTACTGGGAAATAAACTAGTAGTACTTGTACATTTGCCTAGTGTACATCACTGTTTATCATGCTAGATCAAACACCTAAGAAAATCTGTTAGACTTGTTAAAAACATGAACTGTTTGAACCCTTCCGGTGAGCACCGGAAGTGACGGTTGACAAAATTAAACCTGTTGAACAAATCTTCAATCAATTTTCTTTCATTCAAAAGAGTTTCATGTCTCAATCACTTACAGTGACTAAAATCTCGCGGGTATCAAATTTGTAAAAAGTATAGCTATTTAAGATATTTGCTATAACTCACCGGAAGTATAATTAGATTGCTTATTTAACATTGTATAGTTAAAATATAAAAAATCGTGTACTGATATATTTATTCCATGTAAAATATACAAAATAAGGGAAAACAATTTTAAGTGCTTCTGGTGACGACCGGAAGTGACGACTAATCAATCAAAATAAGGTAAACATTTAGGCTATCATCCATCAAAGTTTGGTTCTTCAAGTCGTCACCGTTTTTGAGGTCTCATGGAGTCATTTTTGTGTCTTTACAGGAAGTGGACAAACGGAAATTTTCAGTGAAAATAAAAGTTAGTATTTCATGAACATAAGACAATTGTACTTTATTGTTTATCAATTTTACAAAATTGTCAAAGAAAAAGTTAAACTTTCAAACACCTTGATTTGTTTGAACTCTTCCGGAGAGGACCGGAAGTGACGGTTGACAAAATGAAAGTTGTTGAACACATTTCTATCAAATGTTTATCATCTTTTTTTGTTAAGTGTATTGATCGCTTTACTTTCTGAAAACTTGTGGATAAAACAATTATTTAGAAAATGCTATTTGAGATATTTGAGATATCTCACCGGAAGTAGATTTTTTAATTTTTTTAGCATCGGATAGATGACATATCTTAGGATAAATATATTTACTTTAATTCTATATGGAATAAAATTAATGCAAAAAAAATAGTTTTTAAAGTGCTTCCGGTGACGACCGGAAGTTATGACGAACAAAACAAAATAGTTTAAAGACATCTACAGCTATAGATCTATAATCGTACAAAGTATGAATGCCCAAGTCTTAATAATTATTGAGACATCAATGTCACAAGCTTTTTGTCGCGGGACAGGAAACGGATGACGGGAAATGAACTTTGGAAAAAATTAAATAAATTTCTGAGTATATTATTCTGTTCTATCACTCCTGCAAATTTCAAAAAAATCTATCGAGCCATCTCTGAGAAATCTTGTGGACAAAAAAAAAAAGGAAACAAAATTCGTACCCAATTTTCGAGCCACAGTGAGCTCCTAAAAATGGCGCTACTGGCGTAAAACAAAAACAATAGGATCAAATTCAGACTATGGTCTACCTATACTGAAAATTTCATATTCATGTCTCTGATAGTTTCAAAAGAGGTCGTAAAAATGAACAAAATTGCTGATAAATCGGTACGACAGGAAAATTATCAAAAATATATTAAGTTCATATCAACTTAAATCATCTGTGAAAAAATTGTGGAAATCGGTCGAACAGTTTTTGAGAAATCGCCTGCACAAAATTTGTGGAAAAAAAAAATAAAAACTAGATACGATCTCGTTACGAGAAACGAGTAGGTCTTCCGTTTAATTTTTTCAACGATTCGATTAAAATATCAATGAAATTTTAGAATTCTCCCTCAATCCCTCCCTTTCAGATAATATATACGATTGTCAATATCCTTTCAAATGCAAGACAAAATATTTTGCTTTTTCACATACAGCACATTAAAGATTTAAGATTTTAGTCCCCTAAAATCCTTAATTACGTCACCAATGGGTGTGGCAATGAGTTTTACAAACTGATATTGTTACGATCAACAAATTTGCTTCTATAATGCTTTACAAAATTTTGATCGTTTTTAAGGTATGTGTAAGAGACTTTACGAGTCTCCTGGCCCCTAATTTAAGGGGTCAGCCCCTTTTTCTTGAGTTCATTCAAAAGGTCCAACAAATAGTAACATTTTTTGTTCTTACAGCCATCTAAAATTGTTGTTGATTTTTGAGATTCAAATGATTCAAACAAAAATCCGATACATTTATGCAGACAATGTCTTCTAAACCTAACAACAAACACTGAATATTGCATTTATGTTTATATATATCAGATATAATGTTTGCATTAAAAGAGCATCATATGTCACCTGTGCAATTAGGTAATATCCAGTTATCTTCACATCCGTTCGGGCACACTCCATTAAAACTGTTGCAAACTGCTCCATCTCTACACTTTCCACACTCTTTGTCACAGTATTCTCCATGGAAACCTTGTTCACAATCTTTGAAAACATGTGTCAATATTATTAATTGAGACGTTAGATTAATTATGATTGTCTTAATAAATTCACTATATTTTTAACGATTGATTAAATGGTTAACTACAGGAAAACTAATTGAAGACGCTGATGTTGTTTTATTTATTGTTTATGGAAGTACTATACATACAAAATGCAAACGTATATGAATACATTGCAAACATTTCATTTACATCGTAAATACTATTTGATTAAGCAGACAGACAAACAAACAACTAACTGTTTGTAGACTTCACTAGTGGCAGCAAAGATAATACTTTGATATCAATCAGTCAATAGTTTACATAATGTCCGACCTTTCTGCCATTTAACAATTGCATAATATGAAATTAACATTTTCTCGTATTTGTTTTCTATTTACAAGTACATGTTTTAAAATGTACAGCATTAAAATATAATGGTATTCTAAATTCCAAACATGAGTTGTTCAGTATCTTTTCTAAGCATTTAGTTAAGAAATAAAATAATATGGTATTCTAAAGTTCACAGGTAACTTATATGGTCCTTATCAGAGACAAGATACAATTTAAAGAGACACTTTTGTTTATCATTAACATATATTTGTTGACATGCTAGTAAACTATATGCGGAATGCAATTTCAATGTAAAATACAAATCAGTATCCACTTTTTCTTTCTCCTACATATAGGACACAAAAATTAGTCGATCTGAGGACCTTCACTTGTACTTAAAAATCAAGACATATATTTTATCTACATATCGTTTATTAAAGGTAGTACAATTATACATAAAAAATAACATTAGGTCTCATCTGTTGCAATACACCGTTTATGTATGTACAAGAGTATATAAATAATAAGGGAAGATACAGGAATACATGTTCATTATGCAATGATGTTTGTCAATAATTCCTTAAAATGCATCCCATTTTTTCATTCGAATAAACAATAAAATCTTTCATATATGAAATATATACACCGTATCAATATACCTTGACAAAACGGTTCCTTATAATGTTCCAGGCATCCATTTGGACACGATCCGTTGTATTTGTTACATATTTTGTCATTTATACAGAAACCACATATACCACTGCAATTGCTGTTGTAAAATCTATCAGCGCATTCTGCAAAAAAGAAAAAAAAACATTTTGAGGTCGATTTAACCATTACAAAAAAAGAAAAGAAAAAAAACCACTTTGAAATTAGATCAAAGTGGCCTATAATGAAAATTCAAAATGATCAATAATTTTTTTTTTTTTTATTAAATATTGATTTTAGAGTATAGATGCAGTCATTTGTGTAAAAGAAAACTTTTGTTGTAAAACATTTTATGTAATTAATTTTGTTAATCTATTTTTTTTATAACTATTATTATTTAACTTTACCAACTACATTTGACATTAAAAATTATTTGATTTTATAATATAACCTAGTGACATTCAATTTCGGAGTCTCACCTTGATAACATTTAAAGTGCTGAGGTGTCCTGTTAACGACCTATTGTATCTCAAAACGTGCAGAATGTTCATCAACATAACTATCGCTTAATAAACAAAAATGGTTCAACAAGTAGATACAATTAACACAGGATGAAACATTGCCATTCAGTGAAGTGAAAAGTGACTTAAGGGTCTTGAAAAGTGACTGAAAATCAATGTTTTGCCATTCAGTAACATTTCAGTTACCTTTTAGTCATATCTCAGGTAAATGAATGGCACTGCTTTACCCTGTGTTAGAATAATAAGATTCAAAAGTGCAAGAAAAATCTTCTATAAAAAAAGATTTTTGCCCAAATAAACTCTCACCCCAAACCTTATATCAATCATCATTTTACGTACATATACCTTCACAGAATTTACCGGTCCAGTGGTCATCACATCCGTTATCACACGTTCCGGTTGACTTATTACAGGGTGCCCAGTCTTTACACTGTCCCTGACACTTGACACACTTTCCGTTTGATATATACGTTCCATTCTTACACTCTTTAAGAAAGTAGAAACGATCAATATAGTAAAAACTCACGATGATGATAATAATTAGATTGGTTTAGTTAATAGTATGAGTAGTTTTTCGATAAATATATGTAATATATATATATATAGATTATTACATGGCAATTTTTATATCGCATCCTATATTAGCCCAAAGTCACTGTATGTCAGCTCGAGAGCCGTCAGGCTCTAGGGCTGATATACAGCGATCGAGGGCTAATATAGGATGCGATATAAAAATTGCCATGTTATGATTTTTATGTCATACACTTATAGAAAATATTAAAGAAACAATACAAACATCATGTGATGAACGATTTTTGTAAACATCTATACACGTGTATATTCCATCTCTAATAAACTTCCCTGAATTTATTGCGCCAGCTGTTTGTATAACATGTTGACGTCGACGTTAATATTTGACGTCATACTCGGAGATCGGAGTTGAACATCGCATTACGAACTCTACGTTATATTAGCCGATGATTAACGGAAAGGAGTTTGTAATTACATCCGAAGATAAATCTTATATCACACCCCTAGGGTTTATATTACACGTATAGGCGAATTTTCGGTTTATATTGCGCAGGGCGGAATTAAAAGAGTATTTTTTCTATAAGTATACGATATATACCGATATCACATAGTTTTCCTGTCCATTCATCTTCACATCCGTCGAAACAATCTCCAGTTTCCGTGGAGCAAGGCTTTCCATCCTTACAATGGCCGCAGTCAAAGGAACAATTGAGACCATATCTATTAGACTCACAATCTAACCAGAAAATATATACTTGATGTATGTTGAGCAATGGCAATGTTTTTATGTATTTATTGCCACTACATTTTTTTAGATATCACGTATACCATATTACGTATACAGTTTTTACAACACAAATGTATGTAAATATTTGATAAAGCCATAACCTCAAGGACCGCTTTTCAAAATAAATGTAAAAACATTTATTTTAAGAAACATTTACTTCAATAACTCAGATACACATTTCTTATGAACAACTAATTATGTTACAACTTTGTATAAGGAACACAAAAATAAAATTTTTGTATATACAAAATAGTTTATAAGTCACATTTTTCCTTTATAAGCTTTGCACTTACGTTTCGTCAATAAAATTAAGACATGTACTATATGAAAAATACTACATATCAACAACTAAATAATTTAAAACCGTATTATTTGTAGAATGCACCTTTTTTATATTAGGTGTGTTTATACGCCTCTTAAAATATCATAGGTCAGATTATTGTGAATTTATCTTAATAAATTAAAACTTACCAACAGATAATGTTTTATTTACCAACATCAGCAGCACTATAAATGAAGCCACGTAATCGAAAAGCATCATTGAAATGAATTTTAACGTACATCTCTTGATGGAAGGGTGTATGCTTGTCTAAGTCCATGATAAAAATAATCTATCAAAAGTTTGCTATGTTCAAGGATTTGTGATTAGATAACGTTTGTTTGTACAAACATGCATTTTAATGTGTGTATGATTTTGATTCTGAGCCTTTTGACGTTTGACAACCTCGATACTATTACAGCTAGTATTAAACACCTTTTCCGTTTTGAACTTGTTTTGAAGATATTTTTGTTTCTTTTTTTTTCTCCTGACAGATCGTCAACATTTTTGTAACACTATTACTTAGGACTTCCAACATAACATTTTATAAAAGGTGCCTATCATTGGAAGGCACTTTTACAATTGGAGTGATTGAAATCATTCATGAAAATTCCCCAACTGTCATTATTGTACTTTAAGTAAATGGGCATATTATTTAAACGGCTTAAGGGAAGGTGCAATAAAAGAAGTATCACTCCCGCATTTGTATAGCTAAAATAAACAATTGAAAAGTACATATGCTCTTAAATAACTAGCGGGACAATGATCATAAAATTTAATCAAATGAAATTGTTTACGACTCCGCTATGTAGTCGTATTAATTGTTTTGCAAATAATTGTCGAATCTGAGAGGGGAAATGCAAAACAAAATTGTGTCAGACATCTGTCAGAATGTAAACAATTATAGATTATGTGTGTAAATAAAAATCAACCAGCTTTCTGGAAATAGGTAATGAAGGGGTCAAAGTATAAAATCATGGTCGTGGATGTCAGTAAACCACTAATTGACGTTTTCTAAAGGTATTATCTGGAGCTGGACAGAAGTGAAAATATATAACCAGTTGGGTATTTGACAATTATGAGGCAGACGATTTGCGGATATTGATATTGAAATATTGATAGTAATTGTAGAATATTAATGTCTACAATAGAGTAACAGTCTGTCAATAAACAACTTATGTTTACTAAAGAATTCCGGAAAAGGGAAATTAGGCATATACAATATGTTCGCGTATATGTAACATTTAACTTGAACTAACAGCATGGTGAACACCGGGAACGTTCTAGGCGAATATATGTTCATGTATATTCGTGGCCTCTCGTTAAGTATTAAAGTTAGCAGAATATTTTCTTTTATAAAATCGGATCAGGCAAAAAATATTTATACAACCAATACAACGAAACATTGAAAGGACTACCATAAAGAGTATCACTATGATTGCTCCTGTATACCATTTCAAATAAGAAACGAATTCACAAGCTATTCAACTATTACAGATAAAATATGGGTGAGGCATCTTCCTTTCTTTAATATTTATAACTTAAATTCCTGCTACCAAACGACGGAAGCATGTAAGCAAGCTAAATGTATAAAATAAACTTATCTGTTGTAGGACGAGGAATGTTTTGTTTTTTAAACATGACGCAGTCAATTGTTTTGTTTACGTCATTATATTATTTAACTACTCAAGAGTTGTCAAACTATCAATTTGCAATAGGGCATTTATAATTGATGGGTTTGGTTACTCCAATTAAGACAACAGAACTATTTCCGTTCGAAAGAAATTGCTTCAACCTTTAAAAAAACCTAAGCTGAAACTAAATAGTCCTACAATCCTGCCAACATTTATAATGCCATCTTGTTCTTTGTGTAAGCAGGAAATGATGCTGGGTGGTCAGCAATTATCATATGCAGTACATTTACTTGAGATTTTCAGATATCATTTGTAAATCATTATTTTCTGAATGAAAATATTTAGCTTTTAAATTTAAGTATTTTACTAAATTGATATATAGATCACGTCTGCTATAGTTTATCAATGCAGTCTAAAAATATTCACAACCCATTACGTACTAGAATATGATTAAGTGTATATATTCTTGCACTTTTTTAAATCAGCGGTTACTTTTAGGTTAAAATTGATTGGATGCGTACTATATTTAGCAGATATATAGAGAAACACTTCAAACAGTGCTTAAAGCATTATATCATTTGATGTGCCACAAACTGCAATTAACAGTTAAATATTATTAATTAAATAATATCCATTATTCTTTCCTAGTGTGTAGGTTGGTAGGTGGTGGGGACGGATGGAGTTGATTTTGTTTTTGTTATAAATGCTAGACTAGATACAACAACGCACATGGTAGTGAAAACAATTTTAACTAGTAAATTTAATGAAATATGTTTTTATTTGAATGTACAATTATTGAAGAACGTGTTCAATGCAACAATGTATATAATTAACATATGCATGTACATTTAAGACATGCATTTACATAATAAATAAGAATGAATGTGTTTAAAATCTTAATATACATTATATATGCAATATTCAATCTTCGTATGATCTGTTTCCTTTCAATCCATTTTTTTTAAAAATCTTCTAATAAATGTAAATACATTTATCAGTTACAGTACGCCTTTTGTAGACTTCTTTTGTTTATAGAAAATTACGGAGATAATTATAATCAACACCAATAAAGTTATACCAAATAGGGTTGATAGAATCGGAACAATATGATTTAATCCTTGCTCTGAAAAGAAAATATTCATTAAAAACGCTTAATCTTGATCGTTTGAAATTGAATTTAAAAAAGTAAATTCAAAGCAATAATGAAAAAGTGTTAGAACACTTTCAAACTTGCAATTTACCTGTTTGTTTGCCTGGTACAGACTGGGAGGACACTGAAATTATTGACATCTTAAATATAATATACATACGTTAGATTTCAACCTGTAATATATATGTAAATAATCGACTTTTACCTGAACAGTGTGTTCCAGTCCATCCTTTCTGGCAACCAGTTGAACATTTTCCTGTATCCACTGAACAGGGTACACCGTGTTTACAATGGCCACAGTCCAAGGTACAGTTAGTGCCATATTTAAAAGTTTCACATTCTATGAATTAGATTTTTGCAATATTACTGACGCTAAGATAATGAATCAGTTCAAGATTTAACAAATTTCAGTCTTGAAGATATATCTTTTATCTGTCAAACTACGTGTATATATATTATTTGGATTCAAATGCATTACTTGTACAAAAAGGGGGGACCAAGTTGGCTTGACATCCATTTGGACAGAACCCGGAGTACGAATCGCATGTTGCCCCAGATCTGCAATTTCCACACCTTTTCTCGCAACTATTTCCAAAGAATCCAGGTAAACAGTCTACAAAATCAACTGATTTATCAACATCAGTGTTTAAATAGTTTTAAAACATTTATTAAGCGTCTCCTTTTTATTCTTTTATAAACATATTAAGATTTTGTTGAAATCTTGTATCATCCGAATGAAGCGTTCTATATCTACGTTTTGCTTAAATGATTCGTTGATAAGGTATTTCTAATCATCTTTATTTTCCTGCAATGTCATTTTTATAGTTAAATAGATATTTACATTTTTCTTTGACGCATAAATACAGAACATAAACAGTACTCCAAAACCTGCGAAATTTCTCTTAAAGTACTTTTGTTCAAATATAAAAAATACCTTGACAAAACGGTTCCCTGTAATTTGCTTTACAGCCATTCACACAATGCCCGCTGTGTTTTTCGCAAGTTTCATTATTTACACAAAAACCACACACACCGTTGCAACGCTCGTTGTAAAGCCCATCTACACATTCTACAAATTGGCAATTATAATTTTAACAAAAACAATCTAAAAGACAATAGAAAAACAAACAACAGTACTAGTTTTGATTATGAATTAAATGTGCAATATAATGAGTTTAAAATAAACCCAGCCAAAACAATTCAATTGCTACGGTCTGTTAAAAAATTAGACAGTTTGAATGGAAACACAGTAAAAATGGATTTATTATTTAAATGCATGTCATTGATAAGGTTTTTTATTTCGTTCTCTAATCAAGTTAGTGCGAGTGCTGTTTTAGAACCAGGTTAAAAATTATATCAGTCGAACGATTTTAAGAAAAAAATAACGATGTGAAATTATTTTGAACTATATTTGCATGGTTTCTCTCTCCTAAATTAACCTGTACAGTGTGATCCAGTCCATCCTTTCTGGCACCCTGTCGTACACCTGCCTGTATCCACAGAACAGGGTACACCGTGTTTACAATGGCCACATTCCAAAGTACAGTTTACACCAAATTTATAGGGTTCACATTCTGAAACGGAAATTTTTTGTGTTGAAGTCTTATATGTTACTGTTTTTTTCTAAAGTGGACAGTTTCTTTACAACATTTTTTTTCATTGTAATTGTTTGCCATCAAATATCTATTTAATATGTTAAGTGCTACCTTTACAATACGGAGGCATAAGGTGACTTTCACAACCATCTGGACACAATCCAGTTACAGTATTACAAGTTTCCCCTGATTTACACATTCCACATATTTTCTCGCAATTTTCTCCAAAGAATCCAGGAACACAATCTGCAAAATATTTTATATGCATATGCGTTTTTCTTTATTCAAAATGTTTTTTCATGTTTATTCTTAAAAAAAATTAATGATTTTTGCCATTGATTTTTTCAGTTTAATGTGTTTATTTTTTTTTTTTAGAATTTATGAACTTTGATGGTATATGATTTAAATTATGACATACATCAGTACTATAACACTATACTCTTATCATAACATTTACCTTGACACAGAGGTTCCTGATAATTTGGCTTACAACCATTAATGCAGTGGCCTCCGACATGTTCACACATCTCGCCATTAATACAAGATCCACACACGCCAATACACTGTGTGTTGTAAAACCCGTCAAAAAAAGCTGCAATGATTTAATGGAAATTATTCAAAATCTGTTTTAAGATATATTAAATTAATTTAATATATCTTAAAACAGATGATCATATGTGTGCATTTCATATTACCAAACTATAGATAATTTGCTCATTTCCTGAGTGTAACAATGACGGAAAACGCTATACGTTTTAACATTTTGCTCAATACAGTCTCATATCATTTTCATTTGAAAGTTTTCAAACATATGCACCTTCACAAAATTGGCCGGTCATATGCATGCTACATCCGTTATCACACATTCCTGTAGATTTATTACAAGGTGCGCCGTCTTTACAAATCCCTGGACATTTGGTGCACTCTCCATTTGAAACATATGCTCCATCACCGCAAACTATAACAAGCCAACAATTGAATTCATACATGAACATATAGGGTGTACCATAGAATTTAGTACCATTATAAATTATATAAATTAAACAATGATTAGCCAAAAACTTGTAAGTATCATTGAATTATGAGGTCACACTATTATATCATATTTCTTTTGTTGATTTAATTTTTTCAAGATGAATGGAAATCTTCCGTTGAATATGTAAAACTGTATTTTAAACAGAGACTTCATATAAAGTAGTTGTACGTTTTAAGAAATAAGAATACTATTGGAAAAAACAACTCAACACGCAACAGATTCTTTAGATAGCGAGAAGATGTAAGAAAATGGAATCCGTGCAGTAGTTGGTGTGAGGAATATTACTCATCTAAATAATGTTGATATTGATTAAAAGGACGTCATATTTTTATGCACTCTCTTTTTCCCTGTGTTTTATAATTAATTTTCATTTTGTCAAAAAGTTTCTAAAATATGCTGAATGAAAATTTATATTATACACGGTATGAACATTGTATTTTTCATTTTATATAACGATGTTTTAACAAAACTATTAAGACTGTTGATAGTCCTGTTTAATGAACTTGTTTGTTAGAAGCTTGCCTCGCTTAGAAACTGTTTATACGAATAGCATGCCATTGCATAAAACATTAAATACTTGTAAATGATATTTCTATTCTTCAATAGAATAAGTAAATTGGTATACAAGTATCACAAAGTCTCCCTGTCCACCCCTCCTCGCATCCATCAGTACAGGCTCCCGTGTCCACAGAGCAAGATTTTCCTTGTTTACAGCGACCGCAGTTACGTGTACAGTCGGAGCCGAACTTATATGGTTCACATGCTTATAATAAAAAGATAAAATCAATCAATATTATCTTATCTATTTTACGGTTTAAAGGGGCGTGGTCACGATTTTGGTCAAAAATCATTTTCCCGATTTTAATGTTTATAATGCTTCAGTAAGGCAATTTTATTTGGCACCGAAAATTAAAGTGTCATTTGTTGGGTTATAAGCGAGATACAGAACTTACAATTCTTTGCTATGTAAACAAAGCGTTTGTTTACATTTAAATTGAAAAAGTAAAAACGCCAGTTTTAGACCGAAAATGAATGTGGTAAACGTTAACATCTGTTTATTTATGCTTAAAATGCTAGAAAAAGAACTGTTACCGATAAATTAAACTAATATAAACAAAAACATGTTTACATGACAAAAAAATGCGAGCTCTGTTTCTTGCTGATAACTTCACTACTGACTCTCCAATTTCATTTGGTAATTGGAAATGCATTCCTAAAGCATTGTAAATAATAAAAACAGAAAAATAGAATTTGACTAAAATCGTGACAATACCCATTTAAAACATAATTTGCTCTGTAACATTTTGTGCTTTCAGATGTGTTATATGTATCATACTTTTTGATGTTCATTTTTAAAGAACTAAAAAAATTATTAAAGGTATCATTTATTAGCATAAACATACATATCATTACAATGCTTTACAGGTTTTTTAATAGAACTTAAATGTTATTTAAGGTATCATTTATTATCATAAACATACGCATATTATATATATATATATATATATATATATATATATATATATATATATATATATATATATATATATATATCTATATATATATCTATATATATCTATATATATATATAGCCTTATAGATAATGAACCTGTACAGTATGGTGGCATCCAGTTATCTTCACATCCGTTTGGACACAATCCGGTTAACGCGTTGCATACAGTTCCAGCTTTGCATTTTCCACACATCTTTTTACATTTTTCTCCGAAGAACCCAGGTACACAGTCTTACAAATCAACGTAAAGTATAAAACGCCATATGTTAAACGATATATGATTTAAATTGCTTGGAACAGCAGATATAGTTTTCATGATGAATTGTCTGTATATGAATCAGATTCAACTTATTTTTATAAACTGTATATAAAAGAAAAATGGAACACATGGACGTCATCTATTAAACTTTTTTATGATAAAAAAAAACGGGAAAACGCAATATAAAACAATTTAGGCTTATACATTTTATGGGGCATGGTGACGATTTTGGTAAAAATTATCTATCCGATTTATATATTTGCAATGCTTCGGTAAGACCTTTTTAGTTGGCAACCAAAATGTGGGTGCCATTCGTTGATATATTAGCGAGTTACAGAGCTTACAATTCTTTGATATGTAAACAAATCTTTTGTTTACATTTTGAACGTTGAAGTAAAAATTTAAGTTTAAAACCTAATATAAATGTAGTAAACGTTATGAACTGTTAATTTGTGCGTTATGCTTAAAATGAATATAAAGATAGACAAAGTAGCTTGAAAAAGATTTTTAAAAAAAGATTAAACCTATGTAAACAAAAAACAAGGCATACTCGTTGTTTACATGACAAGGAATGGGAGTCATGTATCTTGCTTATAGCTCTAAGACAAACTCTCAAATTTCGTTTGATTATTTGAACTACATTCGTAATGCATTGTAAATAAGGAAAACAGAAATATAGAATTGGACTAAAATCGATACCATGCTCCTTTAAGGTTGGTAGTATAGTTTTTGTTTGTAAAATTAGAAACAGACCTTGACACAGTGGTTCTTTATAATGAGCCATACATCCGTTCTCACAGTGCCCTGTATATTTTTCACATACTTCGTCATTTATACAAAGTCCACATATGCCGCTGCAATTAGTGTTGTAAAATCCATCAACACACTCTACAAAATACCACAGTCTTATATTGTTATAAAATCAAATAAAAGAATGTTATGAAATATTTTCCTAAGTATTTGAACGTCATTGGCAAGCGAAAACATCGGAGAAAATATTAGAATTAATCATTTTAACATTTTCAATAATTATTGAGAAACCAACGTTAATTTTATAAAAGATATAAACGCTAAAGCATTGACTATTCATATTTTTGATTTTTTGTGAATGAAAAAAGATAATTTCTTTCAAAGTTTGAAAATTTTAAATCGTATTGTCGAAAACACAAAGGTATGTGTACCTTCACAAAATTTTCCAGTCCAATGATCACTACATCCATTGTCACATGTTCCGGTTGACTTGTTACAAGGTGCGTGGTTTTTACACACTCCCTGACACTTGACACATTTTCCATCAAAAACGTATGTACCATCACTGCATACTTTTAAAACATTATTTTGTAAATTACTGGAATGTAAGGGTAAAAGAGAAAGAAAATAATATTGAATTGATGTATTTGGCATTGGATTTTTACTATTGATTTTTTGTTTACGCATCATTTACCAGTATCGCATTGTTTGCCGATCCAACCGTACTCGCACCCACCATTACAAGCACCTGTCATTGTGGAGCATGGCATGCCGTCTTTGCAATGTCCACAATTTTTCGAACAATTAGGACCGTGTTTATAAGACTCACATTCTATTCAAAAAAGAGACTAATAGGGCAAATTGCTCACCTGAACATCGACAGCCATGATAACATAACATTTTTTTTTTTTTGGGGGGGGGGGGTCATATATAAATGTCTCTTTTGAACTTGATGAATTCATTGTCAAATTACATATTGAGCATGGTGAGCATTTCATTTCTCAAAACGATCTTCAGATTAAAATGAACTATTCATATAAACAAACATCAACATCAAATAATGCAAATAATGGGTTTTGATTAAGAGAGTTGAAAAATACGAACAAATTTTCAATGATTATAAATTAACCCCCCCCCCCCCTTTGAAGAGGATTTGGACATTTTTTTAAACAAATCTGAAAGCTCTTTGTCCAAGGGTGTTCTATGTTTTATTTGGGTGACAACGGCCCAGTGTTTCTTGAAAAAAAGTTAAAATTGTTGGGAGATTCACAGACGGACGGACAGACACACAGACAGACGCCCGACTAAAAATGATCAGAATAGCTAAAAACAGTTTATAACTGACTTATTTATATATTATTTATAAAGTCGATTAATGTCAAACTATGTACATGTGTAATACATTTGTATTTTGAAAAAGAAATAGTTACATGTACCAGGGAGTACGATGTTAATTCCAATTGTCTCCTTCAACAAAGTCAGCAAAAATTTAATGTACCTAAATAATCATTGTATGACAATGTTTTTGTCAGGATTAATTGAAAACTTTACTTTAAACGGAGTTTAAAGAAGAATAATAGCAATTGATTGGTACCGAGCGATGACGTTGGGATAGGCTTAAGCAGATAAAAACGTTTTCGCAAGCCGAAGGTTTTCTGGCGAAAAACGGACGCCTTCTGAAGTCTCGCGCACCGTCAAAAAATGTTGGCCGTAAAAAAAAAAAGTTCAGTTGCTATAGTCAGACATATTTATTTGAAGATCTTATTTTGTTTGATGATTGCATGTTTAAAAAATATTATGAAATTAAAATTCTTTAAAAACAAGTGAAAAGCTGTCAATGTCACAGCAAACCGGGTTTTCTTTTATGTTAACTGTATCCATAATTCATGTCAACCCTGAATTGATAAACACTACCTACCGTATCTAGTGAAATGGAGTACCCTATTTGCAAATTTTTGTCAAAAAATTACTAAGTTCAAAAGCTGGTATTTTTTCATAAATTATCAAAAATCAAAATCTTAGCAATATGCACACCTCTGATATATGTACAATTGATCTGCAAATCTGAAAACTATAAAAGGAGTTATCCGTACAATGAGGGTACCCTTTTTGGCATTTTTTTATTCTTAGTTCATTATTTTTTTCAATATTTAATATGAAACACAATGTTACCTGTACAGAGAGGAGGTATCCAGTTGTCTTGGCAACCATTTGGACATAATCCGGAAGTAGTGTTGCAGTTGGTTCCAGTTTTACATTCCCCACACTGCTTCTCACAATTTTCTCCATAAAATCTTTTAGCACAATCTTAAGGAAAGTAATAACTTTTTAACCACAATTTCTGCGACATTTAAGAAAAAAATTAAGGTACCTACACAAGAAGATATAGCATGGAAACTCAGAACATATAATTTTTTGGACACCACTGTGCGCATATAAGAATAGTTTAGTTGAATACCTTGACATAAGGGTAGTTGAAAATGTGCTTTGCAACCGTTTGAGCAATGGCCATTAGATTTTTCACACACTTCGTCGTTTACGCAAGCACCACATTTGCTGCTACAATTTCCGTCATAAAATCCGTCCATACATTCTACAGATAATGGTTGCTGTTTTTACAACTATTGTATACAATATACATGTATAACATAATGCTTGATACGTATAAACATATAAATACATTATAACATATATGGTACGTACAAACAGGTTTAATGAAGTTAATTTAGGACAAAAAAATAGAGATATTTTTTGTTAATTCAATTTCGTCCTTATGATATCAATCTTAACAACAAAGAACCTTATTGTTAACAGAAATCTTTTCTACGTAAATATGTTAATATTTTCTAAAACAATTTTAAAAGTTTGAACAGTGAAGAACATTTTACAGTCAAAAGTAATTATTTAAAATAAATTCATTTACGTTCGCTAATGATTGAAATACGTTGATCGGCATTGAAGACCGAATCTAATATATCTTTTCCAATTACAATTTTCTCAGTTATTCATATACCTTCGCAGTAACGTCCTTGCCAATGTGTATCACAACCGCCATCACACCCTCCAGTCGACGTATTACAGGGGACGCCATCTTTACAATGACCTTGACAGTTGACACACACTCCATTGGATGCAAATGTTCCCTCTTTGCACTCTATAAAATATTTACATTTTTTGTTCAACTCTTTCTTCAGTAACTTAGAAACTTTAAAACAACTGCATCAAGAAAACAATTTTTTTTTCAAAATGACGGGGTTTTTTTTTGTCCCCCAAAATAAGAGAGTCTTTGGGTAAAGAAAATGTATTCATATAAATCTCAAGAATGGAAAATAACATTTGATCGATCAAAGGATGAATCTCTGCCATTCAGTCAATTAAAATGTGACTAGAAAGTAACTAAGAGGTGACTGAATGCCATTTAGTCACATTTACATACCATTCAGTTATCATTCAGTTAACTGAATAGCAGAGTTCATCCTGTGACTGTTATGATAGATATTGCATATACTGACAATAATTTATTTCAGAAAGATACAAATTCAAGCAAACTTAGTTAACTTTTTTCATACATTGTCCTCTTAGTAAAAAAAGTATAGCGCATTGCCAATATGTTCCTTAAATAATAATTTTCAACGGCACGAAATCCTTAACTAGCATGTTCTGGGTTTTTTTTTTACCTATGCAATACGATGAGACAGCTTTGGAATCAGAACAGCCATGTATACACGACCCATTAAATGCGTCACAGTGAAAATTTTTGCATTTGTGTGAACAATCATTTCTGCAATCCACGCCATATTTACTCTGATCACAACCTTGAAAAAAAAGTCACGTGTTAGACAGCAACACCTCCTGAAATAATGTCAGGCTATTGACAAACTTACAGGTGGAAAATCCGGGGGGTGGGGGAGGAAATATTGATGCTAAAAGGTCTAAATTAGTACATACCCATGATCTTTACTTCACATATGTTTATCGAAGTGTACGATGTATCTACACCTTTACATGTAGTGGTAAATCCCGGTGGTCGCTGGTTGATATACACTATCCCCTGTGTAACTCTGTTAACAGTTATGTTCATAATCGATGCCGGACACCCAGACATTGGATCGTGTTGGTATACAAGGTGTTTGGGATCGGTCAATGGGTAGAAAACTTGGGTGTCATAGGTGTATATTGAAAAGCCTGTAGCATTCTGGTAACCTTTAAAAATATCACATGTTTATATAATATTTTGATAATGTCAAAAGTTTAAGTGATATTTAAGTATAGAACAGATATGTTGCGATAACACTGCCCTATGACTACTCTTTTCTCTCTCTCTCTCTCTCTCTCTCTCTCTCTCTCTCTCTCTCTCTCTCTCTCTCTCTCTTTCTCTCTCTCCATTACTGTTTGATTCGAAGAAAATTTCCAGGTACGCTACGTTGAATGGTCGTTCTAACCAAACCTTCCACCAGACAGACTCATTATTTGTATGGTGGTGAGGTATATCCGTTATAGCACAGGAATTAGACGTGTAGTTCTGGTTTGTATTGCCGTCGATGGCTTTCCCCGCTATCCAAGCAGAATTTGCAGGATTCAAACTCATGGCTGCAGCACCGTATAAACCTTGATCGTGAACTAGATTAACTGTAAATATAAAATATTTAAGAATTATATAATCATATTTTATCTAACTTTTTAATTGTATGACTATTTTGTATATACATAATCAACATTGGTATTGACGTGTTAAACATTTTAATGATTAAATGACCCACGTTAGATTTTCAAAAATGTAAACAGGATTGACAATCTCAAATTCGAGCAATATTAGAGCTTACCAAAAGAAGATGTCTCATTTACAAAAATCAGCAATACAAACACTTTTGCCACATTGTCCGCCTGCATCATTCACAACGGTCTTTAAAACATTATATAACTCAAAAACACATATTTATTATCCGTCTTGAATAAATGATGGACACCTATCAAACTACATTGATAGTAGATTAACAGTTTAAAAGATAATTTACTGATCTTTGATATGAGAAGAATGTTGAACGAACTTGCTTAAAGATAAAGTGTGGTTACACTAACAGTCTCATTTTAGGGGCATCGATAACTTCTGATTAACATTCAGGATTGTGTGTATTAAAGTTTACCTACCTTACTTACATGTACATTTGTTTTTTGTATGCATGTCATGTTAGTTGCTTTGTAAATTTTATGTTCTAATTTTGTTCCCAATCATTCTATACAGATATTATCTAATTCCATACTGAATTATATATTTTTTAACTTGTATTGTTGATTTGTTAATTAAGGAGATCAGCATATACGTGTAAATAGATCGTTATTATTTTGTGAAAATAGCGTTTGATTTGATTTTTTGAAATGACATACCAGTTTATTATTTCTGCCTGGGTGTTGATTCAATAATAACTCAATAAAAACTTCACTGCGCTGTGATTGTGCAGCAAAACAGAAGTAAATATGCGACCTTTGGTTTTACATAATAATGTCTTGCTTTTGTGTTAAAAATAGCATGTATGCAAAACAAATTGATTGATGGTATCATGTTTGGTTGTCCTATTATAAAGATCCATAATAACAATTTTATATAATTCGCTACCATGTCCATGTATTATGACGAGCCACAAGAAGGCGGACCGTTACATGATATACTTTTAGATATTGTAACTGCTTGTCTGCGGGAAAGTTTTTTGCGTGGACCCTGAGGTCCACGCAGAAAATATATAAGCGAGGTTATTCCGGATGCTATGGGGAAAATTCAGCCTGCGCATGAGCTAGCCTGGTTCCTGTGCGTAATGGGTAGCACAGGGAACCAGGCTAGCACACGTTTATCTGAATCGGGATCGGGATTCCATGCCATATGTGCATAAGTTCAAAGGCGCTGTAATTGTAAAGTTGACGGTAAACAGTACAGAAAACAAAGTATTCCTTTTAAAGAAATAATCGGCATGTGATATGAACTGTTAGTATTATTAAATAAGTTAATGGTATGCCGAAACTACAACATCCATCAAATAGCATAATTTGCAATGTTTTGTTGTTTTCCGAATACACATGTAACTTTACTTTTATAGTAGGCGAGGCTAGAGTACTTCCCGATTAAAATTTTTATAAGGATTTAAGAATGATTGAATAATTATGTCACTGTATAAAAGTTTAAATCTCAATAAAAATGAATCGAAATATGAAATTAATTTACACAAAGCTGTCATTGCATACTTAACAAAGTAGTGCGAATCATAATGTGTGCGCAAATAGTAGAATTCGCCGAATACCTGATACTATACATGCAATCCTCATTAATAGATAGATCATAATTATGTCAGAAGTATGAACCTTTTAAATTCTGAGATAAAAAGTCGGGCTATACATATACGTAATCCAACGTACAAATTTAGTGGTTAAAAGCAGGGGGCTAGGGTTGGTGGAATCTCTGATAATCTTAAAGCTTTCACGTTTTCGTTGGAAACACATGCAAATGGTCCACGTATTGTAGTCCTTTTTTAAAGGACAGCAACTTGTTTTTATATCAATATATGAATATTATGCTTTTTTATGAATTAAAGTAAATTTACATGTAGAAATACGTTTTACGCCTTTAAAAATATTACATATTTTTTTGTTTTACTCGTACATGTAAATGTAAATTAAATCATAGACTATCGTGTTCGAAGCGATTTTTTTTTCGAGACTATAATCTATTCGGAAAATTCCAGAGTTGTTCATTGTATCGGTATCTGTATATGGGACATTCTAAAGACCTGAAATACTAAAGTCCTGAATGACATGAAATTCTATATAAATGATTTATTTGAATCTCTTTATTCTGCGTCGAATAAAATGACTTTGTGTGTGTATTTATGATATTTCCATGTGAAAAATGGTAGAAAAATATCTTAAAATGACGTCCATATCAATTATTAACGCAAAAATATCAAAGAACTGAAAATTTGAGCTGACGTCATGATTTATTTTTAATACTTTAAAGAACCTCAGGCAATTTAAATGGGCATAATTATCTTCATTGACTGAAGTGTAGATAAGATTTATGTTTCCATTTAGAAAAAAAAAGCCAAATTGTTTTACCTTTAGTGCAGTTTCTACCGGATGAGCATATGATCTTAAATGATTAAATACAATGCAACACAAAATAAAAATGGTTTGAAAAACTTTATCTCCAAGAGAGTAATGATGAGTTAAACTTTGAAATCAATGTGTTCTCCATTACTTCATACTCATACTATGGCAATGGTATAATTACAATTACCGTTACAAATGCTTACAGTAACGAACTAGATTTTTATCAATAAAAGTAAAATGTTAAATTTCGAAACCTGTTGCTGAAAAATATATTGAAATTCACCATAAAGATTAATAGAACAACCAATTCGTTATTTTCATCTTTGTTTAGTGTTTTTTTTATGTAAACAACTAATGATTATTCATACAACGATTATATTTTTTGCGGCCCATTTGGCGATTGCATCAATATTTTTTCTTGTTTTTCTCTGATATTGAATTCATATTTGTGTATAAATGATATAGGTTGAACATAACCTTAAATTGATGTGCCTGCCAGATGAATAAGACGTGGTAATCCAAAGACCCGTATTGTCAGATCTTGGCTAAAGAAAGATTATGATGTATATGCAAGTTCAAAATAGGAAAACATAACCACTCCGACAAGGGACCGTTTGGTGATTGCTAAGTAAAATCAAATGCCTCAGTTGAACCAAATTTGAATGATAAACACCCAGAGGTTGTTACATTTTTAAAAGGTCAAAATATTTACGTTTTACATATTTTTGCATGTAAATTATGTCAAATGTCTACTGCAGATTTACTAGTATGACAGGGGTAGATACTCAAAGGTTAACTGATGAATTTTATTATGACATAACAAACATTGAACAATTGTAAAGTGCAACGTCGTAAGTAAAAAAGAAGTTCGCGCTTATGGTTGGTACATTGGTTCATCTATTAATATGAATTTGTCCTGAGGACCGTATTTTTAAAAATAACTCAGATTTGCACAAAAAGCAAACAGTCATAATTGAACAGTTAAGCAGTTAACCATCAGTTTTGGAAAGATATAGTTTCATACTTGCAATGGCATATACAAACAAATTTTCAATACGCGCTATTTGTATGGGCATACCGTTGCAGTCACGATACTAGCTTTCACTAATTTAATGCCTTTATATTCTCCTTTCCCCTAAACAAACATTAAAAAGTGAATTAATTTGTCTTAATTATACTTAAAATGTTCAAAATTGATATTTATTTACATGTACTTTCATCTGGCTTGACGCCATCAGGATTGAAAGTGAAACAGTTTACATATTGTAATGTTTTTGAATCGGCTCTGTTTTTCATGACTTGTATAAACGAGGCCGGGTCTAATTTGTTCTGCCCTTTTTAAATTTTTTTTTACATGGATATCTACTGATATCAGTCTTTTAAAAACAAAACAAATCAGACATTTACCACATCGTTTTAGGGGGTCATCTCAAAGTAAATTCAAAGTCTGCTCCTTATTTCTTCATTCAAAAAAGCCAATAATTGATACATGTAGCCCTAGTTGTTTGACTGACTTCTATAAATGTAATACATGTATGGATTGAAAAATTGGTGTAACTTAATTTTAAATATAAATGAATATGTTATAAGTTAATCTGCGTTTGATTTCCTTTATTTCATTTCATAATACATGATATGGTACTGTTTTATGACCTACATTACGCCTTCAGAAGTAGTTCTCTGTCTAAAGTACCGTACAAAAAATATAATTAACACTATTAAAGTTATTCCTAATACAGATGATAGAATCGGAACCGCTGGATTCAACCCGTGCTCTGAAAATAAAATGTAAACGCTATTACGGTTCATATAATTTTTTAAAAATGGGTATATAAAGAAATTAAACATCAACAACAATTCCAAATGGTTATTGCACTTCTACAAATGTTTACCTCGATGTGTGTCTGCTACAGAATGGATGGACACTGAAAATAATAATAAATAAAAACTCGTGTTACATTTTGAAATTGATGTAAGTCTTAATATTTTAGTATTAAATCAGCATGTACCTGTGCAGTGTGTCCCGCTCCATCCTTTTAGGCAACCAGTGGAACAGTTCCCTGTATCTACAGAACAGGGTACACCTCGTTTACAATGGCCACAGTCCAAAGTACAGTTTACACCATATTTATAGGGTCCGCATTCTGAAACATTAAGGTATTTTTTTATTAAATTTCTGTAAGTGTGATGTTGAATTTTTGTTCATTTTTTTTCGGATGTAAAGTTAAACATTTCAATATATTCCTTATTTTTTTTATTAACACGATATTTATTAATTAAGTTATGAAATGTTACCTTTACAAAAAGGTGACAGTAAGTGGCCTTCACATCCATCTGGACACAATCCAGTTACAGTGTTACATGCTTCTCCAGATTTACATTTTCCACACTTTTGCAAGCATTTTTTTCCAAAGAACCCAGGAACACAATCTGGAAAATGTTTAGAATGGGTACATGCATATTCTCTTATAATTTGACACATCTTTTTATTTTTTCACTTTAAAATAACAGTTGATAAAATATGAATTTCTGTTGTTAATTCATTTTTCATTAAATTTTACCTCGACACAATGGTCCCTGATAATTTTCCATACAACCATTTACACAGTGTCCTCCGATTTTCTCACACACATCACCATTAACACAAGATCCACACACGCCGCTACACTGTGTGTTGTAAAACCCATCAAGACATTCTGCAACAGTTGTATGAAAATATCAATTGGCATTAATATATTTTAAAAAATACATGTATTCAGAATGTAAACACGTGTGTAAATGTGCTATTAATATAATAAGTTCTTCATTAATGTTAGTGTACAAATGAAAAAAAAGATACGTTTTAACATGTTGCTTTGTTACAATCAATGAGTTTCATCTTCATTTTTCAATAAAAGTTTTCAAATGAATGTACCTTCACAAAATGTTCCTGTCCTATGCATACTACATCCATTATCACATTTTCCTGTAGTTTTATTACAAGGTGCGCCGTCTTTGCAAACCCCTTGACATTTGACACACCTTCCGTTTGAAACATATGTCCCAGACGTGCAGACTGTAAAAAAACAAACAACTGAATTAATCCATGAAGTTAACGATTCAAGGTGGATTTATAAAAATTTAAAATATTTATTGGAGTAAAGGCAACGATATATGATTCAACAGTACCACTTTTGAATGTGTCTACATTTTTTTCTATTCTAGCATAAATCATAAATTTTACTTTTTTTCGCTTATTTAATACTGTTTGTCTTTTGCTGTAAAATAAGGTTTTGCCAAACAAGAAATATTTTATAAGTTAGTAAAAAAAAACGTTGTTTAGTTGGTTCTGTAGCAATATAAAATAAAAAAAAATATATTTATATTTACTTTTAGAATAGCTCGTTAAATTACACTAACAATAATCTATTTGTTAAAATGTGTCTCATACTGTATACACCAAGACACGATGCTTAAAATATATTTAAGAATAATTAAGGAGGCCTACAAGATTTAGAATTTTCAAAATGTTTTTCGGCATATACAAGCGTTATTTTTATATCTTTAAATATAACACAAGTAGAAATAATATACAAGTATCGCAACGTTCTCCATTCCAGCCTTCTTCGCATCCGCCAGAACAAGTCCCTGTGTCCGTGGAACATGACATCCCTTCTTTACAGTGCCCACAGTTTAGCGTACAATTTGGGCCGTACTTATAAGGCTTGCATGCTTATAAGAATTAAAAGTAATCAAAACTTCATTAATTTCATGTTTCAAAACAGTTTTGTATTTTAATATTTTCTTTACTTGACACTTTGCTTTTGTATACATGTATAAAACTTTTCTTTTTAAGAAGCATTTATTTTTGTTGTCATATATATTGATATCAACGACTTAGAGATCAGTAAACCTGTACAATTGGGCAACATCCAGTTATCTTCACATCCGTCCGGACACAATCCGGATCTGGAATTACATACAGTTCCAGCTTTACATTCTCCACACATTTCTTGACATTTTTCTCCATGGAACCCAGGTACGCAATCTTTAAAACAAAAATTAATTATATAACTGCTTAGAGTGCATCAATCAAGATTGGCAAACAAGTGTGAAGAGAGGTAATGAAAAGTTTTTCGATCGAGCATATATAGCTAATACACAAAATTGTTACTGAAAAATTTGTTGAATGAATAATTTATCTTCTATTTTTTCTCTCATTTCTATTACAAAAACATATAAAGGAACGAAACGTACGATATTGTTTAATGACTTTAAAAGATTTAATTTCATTTTTCTTAAGATAGTTATACTTATATAAAATCTTTATTGAAAATCTTTTTTTTAAATACCCTGGCACAGCGGTTCCTTAAAATTTGTCATGCAACCATGGTTACAATGTCCATTAGTCTTTTCACAAATTTCGTCATTTACACAAAAACCACAAATGCCACTGCAATTCGTGTTGTAAAACCCATCAGTACATTCTACAAAAGATTAAATCTCGATCAACAAATATACGTGGATTGAAATTAAATATAGTCCTTCATGCATCAAAATTAAAAAAAAACCAGGAGTGTTGTGTTTTTAAACAGAAAACTGCTGTTGTAGAAATAAACAAAATCAATAGCTATTAAATGGCTTTATATATGTTTCACCATCAACAAAACACCAGGTACAAAACGTCTACGAAATTAATTAAATATTAAATAAACAGGAATGTGGTGTTTCGATTCCCCGTTTTAGAAAGAGATCATAATGGTCATAAAAAATCAGCATGTCAACATAAGTTTGAAAAGCAAACTACAAAATAATTCAAATAAAATTACAAAGGAAAGAAGAAGGCCTTTAGAATGCATTTTGCACATTTTTGTTTCAGATCACATGAATCCTTATAAAAGGATTTATTTCGAGATTAAAATCTTTACATTGACAAAACGTGTACATTACCTTCACAAAATGTTCCAGTCCAATGATCACTACATCCATTATCACACGTTCCGGTTGACTTGTTACAAGGTGCGTGGTCTTTACACACTCCCTGACACTTGACACAATTACCCTCCGAAACGTAAGTTCCGTCACTGCAGACTGAACAATACAGTAAACAAAGGGGTGTTCTTTTTATGATTGTATATGTCTTTTCTTTCAAAATCGGTGTAAACAAAACTTTTTAACATTTTCTAATGAATGGTTTTGATTAACTTTTGACATTCTTTGTTTTAAAATACAATATATATAGTATATATAATAAACACACTGGTTAATGCATGGCATTTAAAAAAAAAAATCTTTGATAAAATTGGCTAAGAAAAAATGCAACATAGAAAACGGTTTCATTACAAATAAAACAACATACCATTGCAGAAATTTCCAGTCCAATGATCATTGCATCCATTATCACAATTTCCGGTTGATTTGTTACAGGGCGCGCTGTTTTTACACAACCCATGACATTTGACGCACTTGTCATCGAAAACATATGTTCCATCACCGCATTCTATTAAACCAACCGTATTGTGAAATCAGAGACAAATAAGGTATTTGGAATTTGATGTATTTTATGTTGCATTTTTACTATGTAATTTCATGTTTTTACATTATTTACCAGTATCGCATTGTTTGCCGACCCAACCGTATTCACACCCATTATTGCAAGCACCTGTCACTGTGGAGCACGCCTTTCCGTCTTTGCAATGTCCACATGTATTTGAACAGTTAGGGCCATATCTATTAGACTCACATTCTAACGATAAGACAATACATTTAATGACACACCTACTCACGTTGTTTAAAGGTTTGGCTGTTTTCAAATTCCATATTATTTTTTGAGTTCTTATTCTGATTTAAATATCATTTTGGTTAAAAAAAAAATTAGAGTCGGATAATTGAAAAGATGCAAATCAATTATATTGGATTGGATGACCTGATTTCGGTATTGAAAGAGATCTCTCTAGAACCCGTTTGTAGCTTGCCACAAGATAGTGTGGAGGGTGTTTTTTAAATTAATTTCTCGTTGCTATTTGTTTTGATATGTTAAATTATGGTTTAGAATGTTATATCATGTTATTGTACCTGTACAAAAAGGAGGTGTCCAGTTGTCCTTGCAACCATTCGGACATAATCCGGAAGTTGTGTTGCATGTGGATCCTATTTTACATTCTCCACACTGTTTTTCACAATTATCTCCATAAAATCCTTGAACACAATCTACGAAATGGAAAGATTATGTCTTTTAAAAAAGTTTGACTGTAAATTACGTAAAAGTCGTAGAAGATTTGATGATAAGCAGTGCATTTGTTTCTAAACATTTAAATATTCTGCACATAATTAAGTACCTTGGCAGTAACGTCCTTGCCAATGTGTATCACATCCGCCATCACACCCTCCAGTTGACGTATTACAGTAGGCGTCATCTTTACAATGACCTTGACAGTTGACACACACTCCATTTAATGCAAATGTTCCATGTTTGCACTCTATAAAACAGTCATATCTTTTTTTTTACTCTTTCTTCACAGTTATTTAACTTTCTGAGTATTTTTTTAAAAAAAAAAACTTATAAAGAAAGAAATATAATTTATTTGCAAGATGATGATCATGTCCTTAATTATAAAAAATGTCATTGGCTGAAATAGAAATAAAATCCTATAAAAAATCAAGAACAAAAAATAATTAGTTTGATCGATGTTGTGATGGATATTGTATATATTGACAAAGATCTAATTTCACAAAGGTACAAATCACAGAAATTCCATGTAACTTATGTTAGAAAAAAACCCCGCGTCGAGTGGATACTGCCTCCTACAAAATATTAACTAAAACATGCATTTAAAGTATTATTCTCAAACCTCTGTTAAAAAATGTCCGGTTTGAAGTACAAGATGTATTGTTTCTATTTTTTATCGCAACATACTTGTTCACAAATAGGAACGACATACCCTTGGGTATATATTGTGCTTTCAACCCTTCCGAATTCCTACCAATTTTATCAAAATGTCTGTATTTTTCCAAATCACAACCATTGTATTAAATGTACGAAATATGAATGTTTAAAATAGTTCGAGAGCAGTTTTGCACTCTTTTTTTTTCAAGGTTCTCTTACCGTCAGTCTCATAGATGTTTTTCAGCATAAAAATGTAAAACGTCCCTCAAACTTTATAAATGAAATGAAATTTAAAAACATATTGACGTTATCTATGCATTTTACAAAGTTATTGCAAATTTGCCCATGCTGGATATTATAAAATAAATATACAAGATAAGATCATACATGTATTGAATTAAAAAGAATGTTGTACCGGTGAATCGGTTACTGAATATGACTTAGGATCGGAGATCGAAAGTATTTAAAAAAGATGATATGTTTGCAAAAGGTTAAAAATTGTAGATTTCAGTGACTTCACACGCGCATGAGAAATGAATGTTGTTGAAAAACTTTTAAGTTTGCTATAACTGACAATTCATATATTTATTTACTAAACATTATGACAATATCAAGTCTAATTTCCTTTTTATCAAAAGGTATAAAGTATTGTCAATATGTCGCTCAATTTTAACTTTAAACGGCATGTAATCTTAAAATCAGCATGTTTTTTTTGTTTTACCTATGCAGTACGATGAGACAGCTTGGGAATCAGAACAGCCATGTACACACGATCCGTTAAACGCGTCACAGTGATAATGTTTGCATTTTTGTGGACAGTCACTCCTGCAATCCACGCCATATTTACTCTGATCACAACCTTAAAAGTGTTTAATAACAGCACCTCTTAATGTGGTGTTAAGTAGTTGATAAAAGTACAGGAAGAATAGAAAAAACTTCGAAAAAAATAATAACGCTAAAAGGTGTGAATGATTACATACCCATGATTTTTACTTCACAGATGTTTATTGAAGTGTACGCTGTATCTGCACCTTTACATGTAGTGGTAAATCCCGGTGGTCGCTTGTTGATATACACTATCCCCTGTGTAACTCTATTAACAGTGATGTTCATTACCGATGCCGGGCACCCAGACATTGGATCGTGTTGGTACACAAGGTGTTCAGGATCGATCAATGGGTAGAAAACTTGGGTGTCATAGGTGTATATTGAAAATCCTGTAGCATTCTTGTAACCTAAAAAATGTCACATGTTTATGTAATATTTAGACAGAGTGCAAATATTTTGCCAAGACAGTGTGAAATTTACATTCAAATTCTCTCTCTCTCTCTTTCTCTCCATTACCTTTCGATTCGAAGAAAATTTCCAGGTACGCTACGTTGAATGGTCGATCCAACCAAACCTTCCACCAGACAGACTCATTATTTGTATGGTGGTGAGGTATATCCGTTATAGCACAGGAATTAGACGTGTAGTTCTGGTTTGTATTGCCGTCGATGGCTTTCCCCGCTATCCAAGCCGAATTTGCAGGATTCAAGCTCATGGCTGCCGCTCCATATAACCCTTGATCGTGAACAAGGTTCACTAATAAGGACAAAATATAACAAGTATTTTAAAACAATGAAATAAAATAAGTTAACACCTTCGTAATTATACGGAACAACAATTAACTTAATATTTGTTTTTAAATATATTCATTTAAAATGATGAATCGGTGTCTTTGAAATATTGAGGGTTATAACACACTACAAACCACTGTAAGAAATCCCATTCATATTCAATTTAACTTGTTATTTAAGAAAAAAGGAATCATTCATCGAGTATTATGAGGTGATAATTTCGGTCGGGGCGTGTTCAAATCAAATAAAACCCGAAGGGCTTTATGATAGATTTGACCATGCTTCGACCGAAATTATCACCTCATAGTATAAAAAAATGATTTTTTATTACTTATACTATTTCCAATTTGTACAGTTTCAAACAACATTATTTTAAAACGACTTTTTTTTAAAGAATAGAACATGCTAAGTATTGCTGCGGCGCAGCCAATACTGTTTTTCGGTTTTGCTCTAAGACACGCCGGTTTTATGTCACTCATGTTTTTTTTAAACTTATTGAATTTAAGGGTTCAAAATTGATTCGTTAGGTTATCACAGACAAATATAGCTGAAAATGAAATATATCACTTTATGGTGCCACGTAACATTAATTTTTTAAAGGGTTGTGCATTTTATACATGTGTACGCTTAATGAAATTTTTAATATTAAATTTATGTTGATATTCAGCCAAGTAAGTTATTGAATAAAATAAAGTTCTCATTTGTAGGGTATATTCAAACTTACCAAAAGAGAATGTTTCATTCACAAAAATAAGCAACACAAACAATTTAATCACAATGCACGCCCGCATCTTGAAATAAGAGTTAAAAGACGTTGCTTGGATCACCTATTAATCCCTCTTTAACAAATGATGTAAACTTATCAAAGTGCGTTGGTAGTAGATTAACTGTTTAAAAGATAATCAAATGATCTTTGAGATGTATGTGCAATGAATTTGTGAATAGATAACAGGTATTTACACTAACAAAGATATTTTAAGGACATAGATTACGTAGAAGGAATGCGTATCTTTAGGTGTATATTATATGTGTTCACGGGCGAAGGTGACATTTGACCATACTCACGATCTGAAACGCTAGTAGTTTTTTTGTGTTATGGAATATATCTCTATTGTTGCATACTTGTACCGAAATCAACAAATAAATAAATAAATTAAAAAAATAATAAGTGAATGAATAAATAAATCAAGGGTATTCACAGACTGACTACACCAACATAGGTATTTGAGTGCGTGGATTAAATGTTCTAAAATAGTTCTATGAACAATCGATGTGTACTAGGAAAAACTATGGGAAACAGTTTGGATATTAAATGTGACAATTCTTCTGGGGAGGGAGGGGATAGCCATCTTGGTTCGCCTCTAGTTAACATTTTTTTTTTATTTTTTAAATAATTCTACTCATATTATCTACAATGGCAAATTTACTTTATTTAGTAAAATTGTTAAGGGAAAAATACATATTTAAAGAGTTTTGTAGTGACCATATTTTATGCCAGAATGTTTTCAGGAGATAAAAATGTGTTATTTTTCATAACTCAATAGTTTTAAAGTACTGTAAATTTAACTTCCTAATTTCAGTGCAGACCAAATTTGCGGATAGTTGTGCATTGAGATATTCTCATGCTGTTTTGAAAAACATATTTCAGCAACTCTTTAAGATTTTTATCGACATATATTGGCATATTTAGTTTACATTCATGAAATACAAAAAAACCTCATCAAAATTTTACATAATTGACTCATACGTTTGGTTTAATGTTTTGACTTTATAACATTTTCTGACACGTCTATTTGAATTTTAGTTAAAGCTGGAGTTTTTAAAATAATGTCTTTGCATTTTAAATTATGATAACTGAAAACAGCGTTTATTTTATGCAAAAAGCTCAAAATATTAATTAGGAGGTGAAGAATTGTTTTTTTTTTTTCATCTTTCATTGATCTTTTTAATCTAATTTTAAGACACTCGATCCAACCTCCTAATGTGATTAAAAATTCGATTTTTTTATATACACAATTTCAAAAACATTACATTGATTCCATTGGCAATGATATATAGGTTGTAAAAACCGCATGTTATTGAGCTTCCATGTCACATTGATTGTTTGTTTATGATAGTAATGTGACCGCGTAGATTTTACGATGTTACGGAAATTCTTCGCGGTCACAATTAGTGGATGAATCTTAAGGGTAATTACAACGCCCGGGGCTGCTGCATATACCTTGCAGTCGCTAGACCCCGTACCCAAAATAGTTCCCCTTCGACTGCGATACAGATATAAATAATAGGGAGCATAAGCTCAAGATCTAAAAGCATTCTAAAAGTTTGATATTTTCTACCCTACGAATTTTTGAAAATTGTCTTTAAGAATTTTACACAATATCTCTTACTATAAAAGTTGTACATTAATCTTCAATTCGGCTTTCGAAATGTTTTCTTATAACCATATGTACAAACAAGACGTTAAAGAGCTAAGTGGAACTTGGGTGAATATTTATTGACATTTTAAAAAAAGGCTACATGGATATTAAAATGCCAGTCCTTTTCAAGGAGACAACAAAACGGTATATTTTTGATTAGATTGCATAGCTTTGACAAGTGTTGCATTTTACATTAGCTATTTGGTTAGAATATAAATGTTTAAATAATTTATTTCAAATAAGTCACGGAAACGGCACTTGCGTCTTTTCTTACCTTCCCTAAGGTTGGGAAAAGCATTTAAACGGTCGTGAATATATGCTGTGCAATTTTAGGCAAGGCTGGTGAAACGAAATATTTCACACAAAACGTTTCTACATTCATTACTGAAACAGAAAATCTGCCTTGAAGAATATTTTCATCTATCCATCCACCCCTCCCCCTCTCAACAACAAATATGTATAGGCAAATCACTTCTGCTGAATGATATGAAACACCAACAGCAAAAGAATTGGCAAATGTCGGAATATCTGTATGTAAATGTGTATCAGAATCCATCTTTAAACCAAATACATGTACATTTGATAATGATATTCTTTGAAGAACACTTTCAGTTTTTATAACACCACCAATATATACAACATACCTCATACCTCTGGTGTCCATCAGTGTAGCGGTGTGATATACTTGTGGATGAGAACCTGAGACAGATAGTTCTGTCCAATAAGACTTTCATAATCAAACATATAAAACACTGCCATTGTTTGTAGCATTTGTAAATAGTGATGAACCAACACATGAATTTCTATGTGGAACACAAACTCCACCGAATAAAAAAGCACAAGAATCAAAAATATGTGTAAAACAATGACCACATCTGCCAAAATTAACATCACCTTCTAATTTTCTTAACAAATGCCACCTGGCGTTTGAATGATCTCTACAACACCTTTCGTGTCATTTAACTTGACAACATATAATTCATATGACATTGAAAAAGATGATAAATTAAGACCACTCCAAACAAAACACACAGTTCTTTTATTTCTCTTAATTTCAAACAAATTTTCAATACTAACAACATTGTCATCAACAACATATGATAATTTGCACAATTTATTGGACGTACTCCATGTGCTCTCTTGCCATCGCCTGGAACCACCAACATATAAATAAGTATAACTATTAATTGGTTAACAATCATGTCCTTCTGGTGGACAATAATTATTCTCGTCGGCAATTGCATTTTTCATTGTGATTCTTCATAAGGGATTTGTTGGATGTATTTGTACAAGCATAAGCATATAAATACAATAAAAATTGTCTAATCCGGCGGAGATCGGTTCTGAAAAAATTCGCCGGATTAGGCAACATCCGAATTGGAGGACATTGTCTCTTATATAACCACACTTCTATATTCATATAATGAATATTCAAACCAGAAACGATTCAATATTTTAATAAAATATAAGTATGCATGCTTAAATTAAATTAACAGTCTTATGTGCATGAATAATTTTCGTCAGTCACTTTCTAAAATAATCGAAAATATTTGTTTGGAAAAATGTTTGCCTGTTTTTTTTTAATCTTCGCTTCAGTTAAAGGTTTCATTTCAATCACTGGGTTCATCAAGTCTTGTTCTGCAATTTAAGCAAAGTTTTCAATTCTATTTGGAAGGTTTAAAACCTCCTGGTAAGAATGACACCGATTTTCACCTTCATTTTCGTTTTGTTCACACACGTCGTCAGTCGATAATTTGAATCGGTATTTTTGTTTGCAAATTCGGAAATTATATCCTCCTTCCAATCTTCGTCCAGCAAGTCTTTCACAGGAATATCGTCTTTTCAGCAATAGCCGCTGAATGAGAATCAAGTTGAGCTAATAGAATGTCATCGTCGGAGTTGCAGGTTTCGCTATCACTTGACTCAACAACAGATTGTTCATATTTAAAACCGGCGTCCAAAAAGCATCATTTGATTGTTGTAACTTTTGTTTCTTTCCATGATTCTGAAAATAGGAAGTTAAATTTACAGTACTTTAAAACTATCGAGTTGAGAAATAGTCTTTACATTTACTGCAGCTTACAGAAAGTAACAAAAATTACAATTCATATTCAAATAAACTTAAAGTGAAAGAAGGGGTATATCTTAAAAAGATTAAAAAAATACATTATTATATAAATAGGGCCTGTTAGGGAGGGTAACAGTTGAAATTGACACCCCGAGAAAACCATTGTCAACCGACGCGAAGCTCAAATGCTTCAAATTTAACAAACTCTATGTTTCGGTATGCCATAAAGTAGGACTTATTTTTGTACAAATTGAAAAACTCAAAAACTTGTGTTTAGATACATGTATGCCGTGTGGTGGCATTCATTTTTGACAAAAATTAGATGTCAACATCCTGTTCAATGACGACTTACTTTTTAAGCCTTGATTAACACATTTTTCTCAAAGATTTTCAGCAACCATTAATCGTCGATGCGTTGAATATTTACACACTCTTTGTAAAGGCATGCCATAGAGTCGGATTCGTTTTTTAACAATATCGTTGTCTACCTTTTGTTATATGTTTATTTTGTCAATATTGAATATCAGAGTGGGGGTACATGTACCTTACATGTTTCTTGTTTAGTTTGCAGTGTACTTACAAAGGATTTCTAATACTAGTACATTTTTTTCATATAATTTTTTTTAGCTGCATGATCATGTCCACCGTTACATGGAAAGAGTGAGAGAGGGGTGAAAATAGGAGAGTGGGGATGGTTGACAGCGAGAGAGAGAGAGAGAGAGAGAGAGAGAGAGAGAGAGAGAGAAAGAGAGAGTAAGGGGTGAAATGAAAAGTGAACGAGAGAGGACGGTAGAACGGCAGGGATAATACTTGTTGTTACTCGTATCCACATTTTCACTTTACACATCAAATAAGCTCCGTTTTCAATTTTTCAGTACATTGGATAACAGCTAATTAAGTTAAGTTGTTTTAAATATTTTTTACGGACCATGTACTGTATTTACTAAAAACTATCACTTAATATCATTTTATTGATAGCGATTACCGACCTTGCATTGAATAAAGCTGCAACACAATCATCAACGTATTCATTCGGTGGGCTGAACTACAGCGCAAACTTGGTAGTGGATGAAAACAACGGTACAAACTTTGTCGTGGACAATTGACAAAAATGTAAAACAAATTTATGGTAGGCAATACCTTTATTTAATTTTGCTAAATCCATTTAGAGCATTGATTATGTCCGTGAACGTTTAATAACAAAAATGTTTTCTTTTTTATTTTGTTAGCTTTGCAAGTGCCAAAAAATGCGATTTTTTAGTAGAAAAATGGTTGACGCAGTGAGTTATTAACATTTTCAAAAATTGATGCATCTTTCATAATGTATAGTTTATAATACTTCATTAACATCTGTTATTTGCCTTAAATTAGATGCTTCAAACCGGCTGCAGGATGTTACCGTCACTGTAGGGCTGACAGAATCCGATGTCAACACTCCGTGTGGTGTCCTTGCTGGTCTCGGTACTCTGTCACAGCTGGTGGTCGACATCGACTGTTCGTCTGTACCAAAGGGGAGATTTGTCAAGATCTCCAAGCCAACCGACTACCTCACACTTTGTGAAGTTCAAGTGTTTGGATACTCTGGCTAACTGCTGATGCCTTAGCTAAATGATACCCAATATCAGTTTTTTCTTACCGACAAATTAATTATCTTGGTTACTTTTTCTATTTAATGATAACTGTATGTGTTTTCATTTTTAATACTGCATGTGCAAGTGGCTCATAATTATTTTCAGACTTTTTGTTTTTGGTTCAACGTTTAAGAATTATTATTGATCAGAGTGGGATAATTTCAATTGTGTTGAATTTCTTCAGCATCAATAAAAATTATTAACGGCAATGTTGTTTTCTTTTGAACAAGTAGAACAAGGTAAATATAACACGTTTATTTTTTACATAGTTAATCGATTCACAGATAACATTTTTTCTGAGTGTTGCATTTTAGACTTAACCCTTTTCGGGTTTTTTACTTCTTTGACTCTGTCAGGTTCAATAATGTGATTTGTCGTTGTGCGTTATGATATTAACTTTCATATCTTATTGAGCGTATTGAATATAATGTTATATTTGAAAACTGATTTATTCATGTAACTATTTTATAAATTTTGACCAGTAATATATAACAAAAAATTGATATCAAGTTTTTTTTTTAACATCTAAGACCGCAGAATATTAACTGGCAAGATTGGAAATATACAGCGTACGTCAATTTCACTTATTGCAGTCAAACATTTGAAATGGGCGGGAACAAATTTACACGGATGTCTGAGAAAACATTGGATTGAAACTGTACATGTGGTAATAGGAAATGTATTTTCAATCCACCTCGGTATCTCTAATTTGCTATATACATGTTAGTTAAAGTGATCGAAAAACATTATATTTAATATCAGCAAAGTGATTGAAAAACATTATTTCACCAAAAAAGTATATAATTAGCAAATATAATACGCAAGGCAAGGCATTGTCCGATGACCTCAGAGAATCAGTCGTCACAAGTCTGAAATCAAGTGAGGCCATAGTTGAAACGGGGTTTATTCACAGAGAACATTAAAAGTTTCCATTTATGAGATTTAAATTATATCCAATAATAGAATATATAAAATGTTTCATATAAGAAGTCATCGGACAATGCTTTGCCCTGCGTATAATATCTCCGAATTGGTATCTTTTCACATTTGCTGATTATTTACTTACTGATGAAAAAAAATGTTTTTCAACCGCTTTCTCTGATACTAAATAAAATGTTTTTCGATCGCTTTAAATTTTTAAGAAGTTAGAAAAGCTGAGGTGGATTTAAAAACAAATTCCTATAACTACAGTTTCGATCCAATGTTTTCTCAGACGTCCGTGTCAATTTGTTCCCCCCCCCCCCATTTTAAATGTTTTGACTGTAACAAGTGAAACTGGCGTAAGCTGTATATTTCCAATCTTGCCAGTTAATGTTCCGCGGTCTTAGTAAACCGAACTCCAAAATGTTAATATTAATCCTTTGACTACAGACAATGGGTATTTTCGCATATAAAATAGCTAAACAGATAAATATGAACATAGATGCCAACATTATGTTTGAATAAAGCTATATTTATTTGCCGTCCTATAACGCGGTTTTTGCTATGTTCGAAAACTGACCAAAACTTAGTCAGTGTAATTATCTGTTGAAAATAAAACATTTTGACGAATGTGCTAGTTTTTTAAAACTTAATATTAAATTAATATTGTGGCATCTTTTTATAAGGAGAAATGGAAACGATCGTGAGCATATTTATAATCGATTGAGGCTAGTGCAAATCTGCGCATGACAGCGGAGAGAGTAATGTAGGGAATTGGTAGAAAATGAACAAATTTAAATAGTAGAAATAACCTTTGACGTTTACAGAAAAACTTATCCATGGCATGTGGTGATAACAAACAGTGTTCAAATCCAAAAGTTTAAAGGAAAATTACAAAAATGGAGCAGAGCGAACACGGTCCTCTATAATATACTGAAGTACTGGCGGGAGTTGACATTTTAGCATATTATTTGTTTAAAAATCAATGATATGTAGTTTTGCATGGCAAGTAGTTTTTTGTAAGTGTATTTAAATAATTACGCACATTTCTTTTTTAATATAATTTCTCAGGTTTTGGACCAGATATCTGAGCTTTGGACGGAAATCCCCACATGAATAACGTTGTGTAATTTAAATTTAAAGATAGAAAAAAAAATCCATCAAACGTTACGATGCATAATGCATCAGTAATCGAAATATTTCTGAAAAAGTGTATTTAAGCAATCTTTTAACAAACAAATAATAATAGAGCCTAGTCTTTGCCAGTACTGGTTCTATCTTTATTCTTTGGATTAGGTAGTCTGCCTTCATTCCAAACACTACCACTGTAGAAATCAATGACAGTCTTACCGAACTCGGTGGCAACTTCTCGGGCCTTTCAGGCAGGCTCGGTAAAAATTCTCGAATGTATTAACATCACTGGGTGTTATACCTTATACAAATTGGAGTCGCTTCCAATTATAATCGGCTAGACAAAATCGTGTGTCGCTTTTGTGGTACATTTTAGGGTATAGTATTGACTTTAATGAAGTCTAGCTCACATCTCAATAGATCGTAAAATGTGTTGTATTTATATCAAATTTTATAAAAACGGACGCCTAGACAATACATTTGAGATGTTTTTCCGAGCCTGCCAAAACATTTGCTATTGTTTTTGAAGCGCTAAGCATAGCTGCAGCGCTTTTTTGTCGCCAGATTTCTAAATCTACTTCCATTTTCGTTTTCGCGTTTCCTATACACCGCCACCTACTGGCGGATGCTGGAGAAGTCATACCCATAGGTGATTGAGGACAGAATCGACCCCCCCCCCCCAGCCCCAATATATAGACCTCCGGGACTTTATTTTTCTTTTTTCGTAAATTATCCTTTTATGACATATTTCTAATCTTATTTATTCATCCATTGCCCAAAATTACATAAAACAAACATTTTTGGGAAAAAAAGCAGACCCTTTGTACATATAATACAAGAAGGTTGCTAACTTCGTCTGCCAGCAGAGAGGCACTGCCGATGAATATTTTTTGAAATGTACTATCAAACTACATATACCAGTAAAAACGGTGACCTCATGTCGTAGCCCGATAATTCCCTTCACTGAATATCAGCATGTCATCCCCGTGTAAATACATTAATTTTTTTAGGTAAATAAGACAATTTTCACAGACAAGTTGCAAGTTTTGAACCGATCCATCTAAAACCAACGGAAGTAAGGTTTTATCTCAAGGAAGACAACTCGGAGAGATATATGAAATTGCATGGCAAACTCGAAAACAGTACAATACATTAGAAGTATGTGTTCTAATCATGCCGCGAAAACCTTTTTATCGTCTTGGGAACTGGAAAATCTAAAAGCCACTCATACTGAGTGAATTACAATGGAAGACATCAAATAAAAAATAAAACAAAATATGTTACGAGTTATCTTCCTTGCGATAAACCCTTACTTCCGTTGGTTCTAGATGGACGAAGTTAGCAACCTTCTTGTATTATATGTACAGAGGGTTTGATTTTTTAAAAATATTTGTTTTAGGTAATTGGGGGCAATGAATGTATAAATTAGATAAGAAATATGTCATAAAAGGATAATTTAATAAAAAATAATAATAAGGCCCGGGGGTCTATAATCTTGGGGGTGGGGTAGATTGGGGGGGGGGGGGGGTCGATCCTGTCCTCAAGCACCTGTGATCGTATCCTGGGAAAGTCGTACTCAGATGTTGTAGGGAGAACTTGATTATCTTTAAGTTATCCTGCATGCAGATGCATTTGTTCTACTAGTATTAAATAAACAATAAGTTTCGTTTTAATGCCATTATTATATATCAGGTACGGGTGCTCAAAAAGCCATATCATGATAATTCATTTCGAGAAAAAAAGAATATGTAGCATTTCCTGCAAGACAGATCTATAATGCGATTAGTATTATCTTACTTTTGTCAAAACGTTTTGACTTTTTATTTTGCATAAATATTGGTATCGTAATTTGTCACTGTATTTTTAAGTGTTCATCATATTATTTTTTTTGGTTTGGAAGTTGTCGGATGTAATTTGATCGTTGTTATTGGCGACAATCTTATTTTACTTTATTTACTTCACAAGAGGCATGCACTCTGTAGCTCTGCTAAACATTAGCGAAATCTGTTTAAAACTAAAAAGCAATATCATTATAGAATTACTACAAATGGTCTCAATTTCCAGAAATTGCGAAAATTTTAAAATCAAGCATTATCTTTTTAAACATGCTTTAAGGCAGACTGTTATATTGTAAATTGGAAATTTTGACTTTTAATATAGTAAAATCGATAAATCATTCTACGCTTCAAATATAAAGATACACTTATATGTACATTTATTGCGAAATGCTTTCATTATAATTTTTTAAAAAGTCATCAGCATTTTGTTTTCATTTTAACACGGCAGCATGCATTAATCATTTTAAAAAATTATGCATTCTATAACTGACGCATATCCAAGTTCTACATCATTTCAAAATTCTTGGGCAAGTACATTTTTGTCAGTAACGAACAATATGATTCTTTACATGAATTTTCATATCAATCGATATATTTTGAACACTTTCTTCCCGGATTAGCGCTTTTCAGTACTCTCAGAACTTTGATTTAACTTAGGCGTAGGAAAACATACAACTATAACACTATCTTAAACGTACTTATCATTTAAAATGTGACTATTTTTATATTTAAATCTTGGTTTCTTTAAAAAAAAAAAACAATGCTTCTAATCATATCGCATCGAATTTATCGATTATTTTCTCAAGCACTTACTGTAAATTCCTAATTAAACGCGAGGAATTAATATTCGCGTAAAATTGCAAGAAGCCTGTCTCGTTAATTTTGAAATCTCGCATTTAATTTTCGAACATATGTAAACTACATAAAACTATGATAACATTTTGACATTCGCGATTTTATGTTCTCGGGTTTTTATGGAAAACCGTTTAATAGCGAAATTAAGTACTCGCGTAAATTGAGGAATCTACAGTAGTCTTGTCAGCGGTGATTCTTTTTACCTCTTAGGTCCAAACACTGTTTAACCTGCGATTTGTCTGCGTAGGAGAGTAAATAAAAATCAAACCCAAAAAATAGAGGTAGAACCAGGCGGCATGGAGGAGTGAGCATTCTCTGCCGCCCGGTCACACTCGCTGTGCGCCCAATGTCATATCTATAAAAATGTCTTTATCGGGGACATTGCCGTAATTTGGAAAAAAAATCATGATCGGAAAAAAATACCGAACGGAGAAAAACCGGTATACAATTCGGTATTTAATCAATAGTCCGAAGCAGATTATTTCACCATTCCAATTCAAAAGTTTATAGCAGAGCAATCTTACGTTACGAATTAATGGCAATAATGATTAAGTTTACAGGCCACTGTTTTTATTCAAACCTAATCAGAGAAAATTTAAATAAAAACCGAAACTTAAGTCACTATTTCCATTACCAAACTTAGTTATACAATATTTGGACATGTACGATAATTATGATCTATTTTGCCCTTGACCAGACACATTGCGTTGTCTGTACCACGTTAAAAACCAAAATTAGCTTCTTCTCTACACGGGTTATAGCGTGTTCTATGACGTGCTGTTGTTGCCATAATGTTATATTTAAGTCCGTGCGACTTAGCCTATGTTTTTGTAAGGTATATTAATCATGTAACTCAAAATATGTTTATTTGTTTAATTTGATAAGGTCTCTATCCAGTTTCTGGCAGTCCATCGCCATGGTAATACATGTCCGCAACTGTCTCACGCCATGCCATATCTACCCATCTCGTCCGTTTCCTCACTGGATGGCTTTTTCTACTAATCTACATGCCCCTGATGGAGACTTGGGACACAAGGAAACTGAAACATTTCATTTTTCATGATATGTATAAATTTTGTATATTTGTTTCGTTTTATTTTATATAAAAATTGTAAATAGAAATCGAATCTTGTTGTTTGACTGATCAGTCACGACGAGTTACATAGCCAAAAATGCATCAAATATAGTGTTGGATATCGTTGTCCATTTATGTAATAAAAATTCATTAAATAATCATATAAGAAAATATTTTAAAAATGTCACCACAATTTGTGAGATAACTATAAAAGCATCCTGATATATTCATATCAAGGTTACTTTTTATCACTTTATAATTTTTGGTAAAGCTAAATATTTTAGAGTTTTAAATATTCATGTTTGAAATTTCATAAAGATGTACAGTACAGTTGTTCATGTGGGTGATGTGGCCTCTTGCTATGACAAGCTTGAAGGTTGATTTTCTTTATCAACTCAAACATTAGTTCTATTTTGTTCAGTTTAAACGCATACTTAAATTCCATATCAATCAGAATTTTTAAAATTTGGGTTTTGTATACATGCACAAAACTCTTCCCATGGAAGATTTTTATGAAAATCGAATAATTTTAGACAGTTTGCTCCATACAGAGTGACAAAGAATAAAGGTTTCTAGAATGAAAATCTAAAGATAAAGAAGCAATTTAGTATTCATTCAATTATAATGACAATGTACAATTTTATTTCGTATTATGTATCACTGTTGATTATATTTGAAAAAAAAATATACATGATTTTGTTTGTTTCGTATACAGTTACTCTACAACACAGGTAAACGTCACGTCCAAGTACTTGTATGTGTTTGGGCAAGGGTCTCCACCGAAGACACTGTTTGAAACAGTGATTCTACAGCTAGATTTTCCATCACATTTATTCCTTACTACCGTATCTGATGATGTTGATTTACAGTCTGTTTTGTTTATGTTTTCATGAGGGCAAACGTTTCGGCCTTCTGTTCTTCCGTAAACTGCTGTATTGATTTTTAGTTTTCCAACAGCGCAATTCCATCTTTCCGTCTTCACACACAATTACTGTCTCACTCACTTAAAAAAAAGACAATATAGTTAATTAACATTATTATCAGAAGACCGATTTATAAAAGCACTCCTGTTATTTCTAAAGCCTACCATAGATCATTTAACTTATCATATAATTAAAAAACACATGTATGAATGGAAATAAAAAATAATCATCGATCTGTATTTTCGTCCCTTGTGACACGTTAACTTTTTCTGAATACTTTTTCGAATTACGTTTTGCACCACGTTAATTCGAAATATTCCTATTATTTTTAGAAAAGTGAAATGTTTAAACAGTTCTCAGACAATTAAAAGATCAACATACGTGAATGTAGGACAAAATACATAAAATAAACGGTCAATAGAAAAATAAGTAAGTTGAAATAATATCAATCATAAATCATTCATATATTCTTCTCAACAGTAAGAACTTATTACACTTCACCCCTCAGACAAACACACGTGCGTACACCAATGATTTCGAACTCTGAATCACTGGCAAATATCTACATTTGATGTATATTCCTACAAATGTTAGTACTGAGAATTTATACCGTTCAGTTGCCAATGACACACACGGCGTCTGAGCCTAATTAAGCGAAGTAAACACTTGTTTTATACTGAAACATACGAAAAAAAAATGTTTTTTATATGTTTTCGTTCCATAAATTTTTTTTCGTTCATTATGCCACTTGAAATTTTTTACTGCCGTTTAAGTTACTTAGATTGGCATCAATGGTATAGTGTCACAAAAATTAAAAAGATGATTTTTAAACTTTATATGTAATTACATTAAACGATCATTTCAACCACGCCCCGAAGTCAAAAAACCTTTACTAAGGTATTGATATTGACGATTTTGTTTTAGTGAAAAGTTTTAAATAATATATACATTAAAAACCATTCGTACATGTTGACCCTGCCTGGAATAGACTTCCTATCCCGGGGGTCATAAGAGTTGCAATTGTCATGATGGCTCAATATGCATTCAATTTCTACTTAGTGTCAGCGGAGGAAAAGAAAAAGATTTTTAAATTTAATGTATTAAGTAATGATATATGATCATTTTGGTCCTGGCCTGGATTATAAACGTTAAACCTCAAGGTTTAGTGAAATGTTATTGCTTTCTGAAAATAGTTAGTTTCTATTCAGTGTCAACAAATAAATTACAATGTTTTAACATTTAATGCAATAATACTCTATCAACATTTTGGTATCAACCTAGAGTTGATAAAGGCCAAATTTTACCTTGGTTGAATGTTGCTTTTGTCATTTTCTTAGGCGGTATTTTCTATTGAATTTAACTATTTCTTCTGAAGAGCATAGAAAACGGGCGGTATATAAACCCCTTTTTTTACTCGTACGAGCATTCGTACAGTAACGTGTAACGGGGGTTCAAACCACAGATATATTTATTTTCCTAAAACGTTTCCTACGTTCCTAAATGATTGGTTTTAAAAATCAACGCTTAAACACCATTAATCAAAATTAATCAAACACGATGGTTATTCTTAACTGATTTATAAAGTAAAATTTTCCTCAAGCTTACCACTCGCAGGTTTCGGCACTTGGTCTGAAACCACCCATTTTAGACCTTTCCCTGAACCTAGTTCGTACTATTTTGTTCCTGAGCCTATGCTCCCAGAGAATATATAATGATTTAATGTTTCAAATGGTACACCCGCAGCATTTTGGGGTCCTGCAAATGAAACATAAATCGTACCTGTTTTATTACTCTCCTTGCAACCTGCACTCATCTGCGTCTACCAGCAGACTAACAACTATGCGCAGATGCGCTTCTTATTTATACTCTTCGTCAATTCTGCTGACTTATCGCAGGGTCATCAAAACGTTTTAGACAGTTTACCACCCCGAAAAAATAGCCTTTGATTGAATATATTTAATTGACCCCGATTGCCTTATTCACAAAATCAAAGGAATATTCATTACAGTAGTATGAAACGCATGATCTAACGAGTGCCGCTCATCCTATCGCATTGGCGTTCTCAATCGGCCGATCATCTGGTCTTTCGTGCTTACTACACTCACTTTCATTGTATAACAGTCGCATATAAACGCAATATATATTGCACGATTCAATGCATCGCTTTTATACGGTGTCGTTACTTTGTGGCATCAACTTACTGATCTTGCATATTCCTTGAGCTCTTAAGAATAATCCACCTGGGCAGTCTTTGCTCTGTAAAAATAGAAATAATATCAAAAATTCAAACATAACAATATAAATGAATGAGTTATTAACAGATTATTAGAAATCGATAAGATGGATATCTTCTGAAAGAAAACGGCATATAGTAAAAACCATAAACAAGTTATATATATATATATATATATATATATATATATATATATATATATATATATATATATATATATATATATGTGTGTGTGTGTGTGTGTGTGTGTGTGTGTGTGTGTTTAAACAGTTTTGATCAGTAAGAATAATAAAAATGAACTGCTTTTGCCTATATAGGTTTGTTGTCCCTTTAACGAAAAACAAACACACAAAAATGAGTCAAAGATAGTTGCATTTCTTCTATAGGACCTAATGGATATAAATTATGCCTATAACTAGTATTTCGATAAAAAAAAAATATTTGACATTGACCTTTTAGAGAATGATTAAAGGGTTATACACAGGATGAACCTCTGCCATTCAGTCAACTGAAAGGTGACTGAATCGTAACTGAAAGGTTTCCAGATCTTTCAGTCAACTGAATGTTGACTGAATGGCAGAGGTTCATCCTGTGATAAGTTGTTGTGCATAATCTATAAACACCTTGATGTTGTATGAATGGGATGTAAACTAACCTGGCGAAAAGAAAGACAATACTGTGAAAGACATTAATTATTCAACATTGTAATATTGTTAAAAACACAATAATAAATCAAAAGTCAATGACAAGTAAACGTTTGATCACTTTTATTTGAAGTAATAATTATTAGATATATCACTAAGATAAAACTGATTCATGTCAAGTAAACAAACCTTGCAGACGGCATGTTTTTGGTTACATATTGTTTGGATGTCCATTTTTAGAAAGATATAAACTATATAGACACTCTATTCTGGATAGTTTAAAGAGAAAGATTACAGTGAACAATGTAGTTGGCCTATGTATTGTACTACATTGTGCAATGGTGAGAATCCACGGCACACCCTGCTGTGGCTACAAGATTAGACATGTTTTTATGTCAGGATGTTGTTACCATGTGGATTTTGTTCTCTAAACATAGAACATCCCAACTACAATAACTGACACCCAATCATGACGGACGAAGGTGAAATTAGTTGTAATTAAGTGAGACCTCAAAAATCTAAGATCAGTTTGGTAACTGAGCAAGGACCCATAGTTGCCCCAACAATGTAATATAAACTTCTGTCTACTGAGTGATAAAAACGGCTGGGCAATTTCTTAGTTTACTGTAGCTTGATTCATCAAGACTGTTTATCGTTGTACCTGTGTCTACTAGCATTTTGACTTCTGTGTCACATATTTTGACCTTTGTGTTCGGTTGATTAATGTTGCTTACTTTGGGTTTGTAGATATGAAAAGTGAATTCGTCTTCTGAACTCGAAATTTCAATGTTAGCGGGCTCCTGCATCTGAATTATTTTCAATGATTTTGATCTACGCACACGTCTAAAACGATCGTCTTTTCCAGGAGAATTGCATCCCTTTTCTTTCGTTGGACACTTTCCTTGAAGAGGGTATGATCCTATAAAATTGCGACACTCTTTTTTGTTTGTCTCTTCCCGAGTTTGCTCTGTGTCCCCCTCTATGATAGTTGCCTCTGTATTCACTCTGTGATAATTGGCTTTTCCTCTGTTAGGTTGATTTGGTTTGTGGTTTTGTTTTCGTTCAGTAATTTTTCTCATGGCGTTAACATGCGCTGCGTCGTTTTCAATACCAGTGGCCTGTTAATCACTAATTTTAAATAAACGCGCCAATAAAAAAAGTTGTTTCAAGTCAATTTCACGTTCACGAAGAGCTATACTCAACAATATTATAGAGCTGCATGACTGAATAATTTGTGACTTAATTTCATTGTCTATGTTCTCAAACTCACATGTTTCGGCAAGCTTCCTTAAACGTGTGTGGAAAGTGTCTAAGGTTTTTCCTGTCTCCTGTTTGGACTGCCTGAATGTGTTAATATCATACTCCTGATTCCGCTTGGGGACAAGGTAAACACTGAGAGCATCTACCGCTTGTTTGTAAGGGTCCTCTTCATCTTGTTAACGTGCTAAATATGTCGTGTACTTCCTCACCTGCGTAGTGAAGAAGGATTGCCTTTCTGTGCTTTTTTTCGCTAATATTCAATACAACCAACAGATTCTCGAGTCGAACATTCCATTTCTTCCATCTTGTTAGAGTATTACGCTCTGCATGTACTACGAATTCTGGGAATGGTGGCAGATTCATTGCCATCCTAGTCACCAGTGTAATGTTTAGGAATCACTGCTCGGCAAGAATAACACCATGTGCCCAAACACATTTATTACGGAACTGACGTCACAAACAAGACATCACACAAAAATTCAATGAAAATGGACAATACATTTCCGGATAGTCCATGAACATTCACTTTACGAGCAAATAATATGCTAGTTGTTGTGAAAATATAAAATTGAGTTTAACAAATTAATAGCAGCCGATTGCTTTATGTTTAGAAGTAAAAAAAATCCACACATTTATCGCCATTACGATCAAACAGGATTTATTACAATTCAATCTACTCTTTAATAAAAAGTAACATTTCAAACCAGGTTTACACTCTGTAAAATAAATGTGCAGAAATTTTTTTCTCAGTATTCCATCGATATTAACGAGTGTTGAAAATATGGACACTAGGCCCACCAAAAAATTCTGATTCTTTAATTGTTCCACTCTCCGGCCTTCATCCCTTTTTAAAAATGTTTGACACGGATGGATGGAATACTGAGAAAAAAATTTCTGCACATTTATTATTCACTACTTATTAGATTTAAAGAAAAAAATCATTATTTTCTATCCAACTCTTGCTGTTTAACACTTTTTGAGTGCGAGGTCTGCAATAAAATAAATATTATAATTTTATTCCTCAGATTTAATTCCTCTATTTACTGAGATTATTCTATTTTCTAATTATATATTTAAAAAAAAACTTTGGTCAAATATTAAGAATTTTATGTTGAGTGTTTTTTTAATGGCTAAGACATTGATTTTTCAGCGGATTATTGAAATATCATTACAAACTAGGCCAAATTAAAATAACGTGAGTAAAGTGCATTCCATCTTAAACATTATTAATCTTTATATATGTTCTTAACTCTTAATATAATTGTACTTACAGCTGTGATTTTATAAACCTCACATTGTGTAATGGTGTTGGAAAGGTTAGCATGTCCATAACGGAATCGGCAGGTGTATAAACCATCAAGAAAGCAAAAGTCCACAGCGTTACAAAGTAAATTCATGCCACAACGCAATGCACACTCTACAAGAGACTTGATTTCCAAGATGTGTACAGCAAAAACACCTTCATCCATGCTCTCGGACACATAGCCTTGCTTGATAAAGTGCGAAGTTAAAGGTAATAATTGTCCATAACTATACAGTAAGATAACACAAAGTAAATATGAACTCGCTGCAAAGAAGTTCATTGTGCAGCTTCTTATTTCATCATATTTTTGAACGATATTTGACATAAACATAGAATTTACACTAAAGTTCGATCAATATTTATTTTAGATCAACCAATCCGTACACATTTGTCATTTTCATAATAATATGTTGATAAACAACCCATGATATGGAAGGCATGGTACATCGCCTTCATTTTGATTTCTGGTTAAAACAAATCTATTTTATTCCCTATATTTAACAAGCAAAAATGCCATAGCACTTACAATTATAAGTCTTTGATGCATGCTATGAGGTAAATTTATTGAATTATCGACAAATTATATCCTGAGATAACATATTTCAGTATCCTAGATCTAAATTGAACATTTCTATGTATAAGTTAAAAATAGAGGCATAAAAAAACAGATTACATGTTACATGTAAATGTATTGTAGTGAAGTTATTGAAGAAGAAAGGTTACAGATAGGCTTTTCCAGTTTTCTAGTTTTTTTTTTCTTTAAGCGGGGTCACATATTCTTTAAATTATCTTTTTGAAAACTTTGATTATGAAAAAAGCATCACTGACATATGATTTCTTCTGGTTCTTACATACATACAGCCTCGAATTTTTCAACACATCGCTATTTTGTAATGATGATTAATTGATACACGTATACTATAAAATCTTAGCGGCTATAAGAATATTACTGTAAATTTTGCAATAAAAAAATTTAGTTTTCCAATTTTAATGTTTAAAATGGTTTATATGGGTATTTTTAATGCTTTGTCGAAATTTGAAAGTCATATGATAAGTTTTAAGCAAGATATAGATTCTGGAATTCAGTGTTATGTAAACAGAACTCTAGTCTTGCTATTGTTTACATGTTTGTTTTATTGGTATAAATTTCAATCAAATGTTGCTTTCTTTTGTTGATAATATCATTTATGAACACATTGAATCAGTTTACCTTGTTTGCCATGAGTCATTTTGTCAGAGATATGGTAATTCAACATCTTTCATTATTTGTAAACAAATATAAGACTAGTGCTTTGTTTACATAACAATGATTCTTACCGCTGTATCTCTCATCTACCTTGACTTCGAACATTCAGATTTGGTCATCCATTTAAACTGCATGTAAACCATTTCATACATTAAAATCAAAAATAAAATGTTGATCTAAAATTGTGCCTAAGTCCCTTTAAACTTGTGCAAATTTTACCTTTTTAATCTTTCGTTTAAAGAAGCTTTCAAAGTTATAAGTTAAAAAAACTGCATCAAATAATGGTCAATATTCAAAGTTGCATGGTTGATTACATTTATAAAATGCCTCATAACTATCTTCAACTCATAACTATCTTCAACTTAAAAAGTGAATTTGATTATCAGGATGCTATGGCAAGTGTGAGATTTAAGACTCAAATCGTGAAGTATATTTTTTTTTGTAACATCAAGATAAGTTTTTCCTTGCAGTTATCTACATCTTAATTGGGTCATATTTTTGATTAACAGTAAATGTTACATTATTAAATAAATATTATATCTAGAAAACGTGTTGTTGAAATTAAAATTCTGAGAACTTTTTCATTGCGATTCTTCGAATTATTATTCATTTTAATTGGTACATTTGAATGGTACATTTAATTAAAAAATGAATATTTGATAGACATACAATTTCAAAAATTTCTGAACAAAAACTTAACTGGGTCTTCGTCACGATTTTGGTCATTTATTTTTTTACTGTTTACAATGATTTATTATCGTTTTACTAACATTGCGCCAGTTTGCTTGTCAGACCATGCTAAATTTTGTACGCTGAATATCATATTACTCATCGATTGGTTGTTCGATTTCAATGATGTGAATGCTAATTTGCATATCAAACACAAAACCGAGAAACGCACTGAACAATGACATTACATGATTTATTGGTAGTGAATATCAACACGAGGACAGTCCAAAGCTTGTTGTTTGTTTTCAATGTAAAAAAAATAACCAGATCTCGATACGAGTAACGAGTATGTCTTCCGTCCGATTTTGTTTTATATGATACGATAAATATCGATACTCTCTGCCAATACTGAGATCCTGGTGAAACTAAGTTTTTTGTGTGGAGACCGGAAACGGATGAGCGAAAGTGATTAATGAAAATAAAAGCTGGAGGCTTTTTTGTACATTTTTCTAGTGCATATCACTGTTTGCTAGACGAAACACCCCAGAAAATATGTTAAACTTTTTAAAAACATGAAATGTTTAAACCCTTCCGGTGAGTACCTGAAGTGACGGTTGACAAAATAAAACCCGTTAAAAACACATCTTCAATCATATGTCTATCATTCATAAAAATTTGTGTCACAGTCACTTACAGCGACTAAAATATCGCAGGTATCAAATTTGTAAAAAGGAAAGGGACCAAAGATAGTTGGTGTAACTCACCGAAGGTATAATATGATTGCTTTTTTAACATTGTAAAATTAACATATGTAGGATCGTGTAATGATATACCTGTGTTCATTCCATGTAACAAAAGTCTATGTGTTTTCGGTGATGACCAGAAGTGACAAGGATTAAAGCAAAATTATGTAAACACGGACACATACTTAGGGCTATCATCCCACAAAGTTTGTTTGTTCAAGTCATAACCGTTTTTTGAGATCTCTCAGAGTCATTGTTTTTTGTCTCTTGACAGGAAACAGACAAACGGAAATGCTCAGTGAAATAAAATAAAAGTTAGTATTTCTTGAACATTAGACAACTGTACTATATTGTTTATCAACTTTACTAACACTGTCAAAGAATAACAGTTAAACTTTCGAACAGCTTTGTTTGAACCCTTCCAGTGAGAACCGGAAGTGACGGTTGACAAAATGAAAACGGTTAAACGTATTTTTATCAAATGCCTATCATCTATTTAAGTTTCGTGTATTGATCACTTGACTTTCTAAGATCTCGTGGGTAAACATTTTTTTCAAAAAGGCTTTCTGAGATATTTGAAATATATCACCGGAAGTAGAATTTTTTGTTTTTATTAAACATTGGATACTTGATAAATGCAAGAATTAATACTTATATTTCAATTCTATATGAAATATATTAAATGCCAAAAAAAAATAATTCTTGAAGTGCTTTGTTCTGTCATTATGGAGGGAAACCTTTGACAAGATATCAGTTTGCTGTAGATTTAGATAAGGCAATCGCTGCTTTTGGTTTAGATAAAGACTTTTACAAATCTCACTCGTTTAAAATACGTGCAGCTACTACCGCTTTTAAGCGAGGGTTGTCTGATGAGGAAATCAAAATTGCAGGAAGGTGGAAATCTAGTTCTTTTCAAACATGCATACGGCCACCACTCACACAATTTTCACCTCTTTGTTATTTTTCTTAAACATTTCAGAGCTTAATATAACATGTGTTTGGATAGTTGGTTCTTCAATCGTAAAGCATACAGCTATTGAAGCAAGAATAAGATCTGGAAGAACAAGCCTTGGGCTGAAAAGCATGGGGATTGGGTTATGGTTGCTGGGTATGGGGAATTAAAATTTTTAGATGTGGCCAAGAAGTTGAGGTACCTAGCTACATTGCATTTTCCTCAATTTATTATTATGCATTGTGGTGGCAATGATTTGGGCCAAATTCCATTGTCTAAATTGTTGTACAGGGTCAAATGTGAAATCAGACTTATGGCATCAGTTTTCCCTGACTGTCAGCTTGTCTGTTTCTTCATATTGCCGCAAAAACATGGAGGTACTCGAAGAGGCCCAGGTGTATGGAGCCAGCTAGAAATAGGGTCAATAGGTTAGCTGCGAAGGAGGTTTTAGCTTTTGGAGGGAGAACAAGATATATGTGAGCCAATGCTAGCATGATTGCGGTTTTACCCAGCATGCTTCTTGCCCGTCAGTGACAACACATAAAAATGTTGTAGTTTGGGGCGAGCTAGTTTTTCGGAAGTCCCGCTGTTGTTTATTTGTTGCAATATTATGAGAACCACTGTAGCCAATTTACGCCATCACTTAATAAAATTTAAGTCTATTCTTATTGGTATTGTATTTTATGTTATTTTGCGCTTTCAGTAGTCTTTTGATAATAGCTAGATACTATCTCGTTACGAGTAGGTCTTCCATTCAATTTTTAAACGATACCCTTAAATACCCCTTAAATCCATAATTACGTCATCAATGGGCGTGGCTATTATTTTACCAGATAGATATTGTTACGATCAACATTTTTGCTTCTATAATGAATATAAGTTATCTTTAATAGATAACTTTAATAAGTTATCTTTAATAGAGTTTACGAGTGTCTTGGCCCCTAAATTAAGGGGGAGGGGGGGGTCAGCCCATTTTTCTTGAATCATTTGAAAGGTCTTACAAATACTAATATGTTTTGTTCTTACAGGGATCTAAGATTGTTGATCATTTTTTAGATACAAATGATTGAATATTTTAGGGGCCAGACCTCTAAATCCTTAATGAGGACAGACATTGGTGTTTAAATTGATGGAATCGATTAGAATCATCAATGTAAGCATTTTCTCCTCTACATTGCTTAACAAAATCTATCTCTTTCTCTAAATATATTGCGTCAAAGTATAAGTACTTTGGTCCCTCAAAATCCCTAATTACGTAATAAATGAGCGTGGCAATGATTTTTCTCTGATAGATATTGTTACGACCAACAACTTTGCTTCTATATTGCATTCCAAAATCTTGATCCTTTTTAAGTTATTTGTAATAGAGTTTACGAGTGTCTTGGCCCCTAAATTAAGGGGCCAGCCCCTTTTTTTGATTTTGATGGAAATACCTTTTGATTTTTTTATCATTTTTGTTATAGATGCCTTAACAAAATATCAACTGATAAAAAGATTCAGATCAAAACGTATGAACATTTTGGTTCAAAATTTGTATCCAATTTTCTTGCCTAGGCGAGCTCAAAGAAATGGCGCCATTGGCGCCAAGAAACTACATTCTGCCCAACTTCCAACAATGGTCTACCTACCATGAACATTTCATATTTATATCTCTGATAGCCTCTTAGTTTTTATATGCACACAACTTACAAAATCAGCCGTAAATCGGAACCGGAAAAGACGATGAAAAATCTCAAAAAAAGTTCTAGAAATATGACTTCTGGCAATCATCTGTGAAAAAATGGTTGACATCGGCCGAATACTTTTCGAGATATCGCGTGCACAAAATTTGTGGGAAAAAAATAACTAGATACGATCTCGTTACGAGTAACGAGTAGCGAGTAGGTCTTCCGGTCGATTTCTGTTTTAAGGTAGTCCATCCATAACTCAAAAAATTTAGACTTTATAATAAATGGAATTATATGACTTTATTAACTATAATGTAATAATACATGCAAAATGCTAACATTTCATCCAAAACTTTTACGATTTACTGAATTTATAGAATTTATAGATAACTCTCCCTTCATTACATGCTTCCACGCTGCACGAAAATGTTTTCTTCTACATTGAAATAAACAAAACAAAAACTATCTAAACACAAAAATCATTTTATTTTATAATATTCAACAGTTATAAGACATTATATCATCCTTAATATAGTTCTTTTTCCTTAAAAAAAAAAAAATATCAAATAACCTCCCTTCCGAAATGAAAAAAAAAATAAATTTGTCAAAAATCTGAATTATGACAGAAGAAAAATTATTAAAACTGCTGGATATTATAAATTTAGTATTTATATAATTGGCTCCTAAAACTGAGGTACCTAGCATAGCAATATCACACAAAATTCTATAACTCCTTTTTTTAAATTGCATGTGATAAAATATGCGAAAGAGGGGAGACTTTCACAATTATTCAATACAGAGGAAAAAAAAACAAAAACAAAATACAACCACCATTGCTTACATTAACACTTGATGGTATCCTTTCGTGGGTGGAATAATGTAATCAATCATCTAAAAGATATTATGGTAACAGATTTTCACAAAAATATTGCTGCATCTTATAATAAAAATGCAGCAATATATCATCACTCATTCTTGAAAAATATTATGAGAATAAATGTAAACAGACACTAAATAGTCCATCACATAAGTTACATAAGTGAAGTAACGTATGACTAATCATGCATATTATAATGAAATAATACAAAACGACATGAATTTCACACGTAATACTCATTTCACATGATATTCGTTTTGTAAATATTCATCAAGTTTTGGGACAACATCATCCAACACTTTTTCCACATTAGTTACTCGTGGTAAACCATCATGATTTTTTTGCTTAAATATTGCACGCATTCCATCTTCATCATCTCGCTTGAATATTTTGAACAAATGTATCAATTGTAAACCTGATCCAGCAATGTTTTCAGCAGTAGCTCTCTTTACAATACCCTTTGCAATTAGGATCTCTAAAGATGGATATTTCTAGACTTGGTCTTCAAAAATAAATAGTTGTTATTGACAGCAATAGGTGGAAAACTATCTGCTAAAAATTTCACTCTCAGTTATATGTTGCAGATTTTTTTCTAATTAGCATTGACAGGGATTTTACATCTACAATAGCATTATGAGCTTTATATGAGGTCTGCAAAAGAGATTTCACCAAAAGTTCCTGTTTGTAGCCAGGCTGTCCTGGTAAAACTTTACGAAATACAGAAAGGGAACCAATACAACCATGAACTATGGAATATAAAACATCAAGTAAATGACAATATCGAGCTGCACCAACAAGAACTGGAAAGTAAAATCTTCTTCCATTGTGAGTAATCAACACAACACTGGTAAACATCTTCAGCCAATAGAAGAAATCCCTGAGGCCATTACCAATACCAACAGCTTTCTTTATCTCTCCATTGACCATGAACTCCCCGGCTTCACTAACATAAATTCCAGTGACTCTGGATGCTTCCTCAGAGATGGACATTTTCGGGAAGATGTAGGTGTTGTATGTTTCACCTGATTCAATCTCATTCGTAGATAACTGAGTTATATGGGGCAATACATGTCATCGGACTAAAAAAAACAATTTAAAACATTATGACATTTTTTTTAAACTTTATACAAATATTCATTTATTTTGAATGAAACAAGATATATTGTGTGAAAAACAGTTATCAAATATTGATCTAAATCTTACTTAGATCTGTGGTCTCAAGATCAAATGTTATAAATGTGGGCTTTGTATCCCCTGGTAAGGCTACCTTCAACACCACGAGGAATGGCATCTGGGATTTTCTCTATATCAAAGGAAATTTCTGTAAGTAAGGAAAAAATCACCATCAATTGTAATTTTGATAACACAACATATCTGAATCACTAAACATAGGTTTCATTTTATTTACATTCCTTCTTTTTTTAAAACTTGGCTGATGCCTGATGCATATGTATCACCCTCCAGGACCTCATTGGCACACCGAATGTTGGACCTCTCTTCCTTTAGCTGTAGGCGCCTTCTTTTGGTGGATGGAAGCTTCCTTGATGCCTCATGAATCTGTCTTTTTTTTTAGCTGCTTCTTTGTCTACCCCCCCCCCTTTCTTTAAAAACATCGTTTTGCTAAAAATTCTGAGTATTAGTGCAATTACCTGAACAAATTATACTCTACATAGTAAAACATAGCCTTTGCAAAGTTTTGATTGATGTACAGCTATTAACGTTTATAAACCGATATAGGAACCTAATAGTTTCATTAATAATTCAGGGCTGCTTTAAACAAAATAGCTTAGGACCTTATTAATAAATGGTAATCAATCAACAGCTAATCAACGATGTATTCTTATGGCTGGAAAATATAATTATGGTAATGAAAATATTTGTAATCAATTTGTTTAATGAAAATTTTGTTCTTTAAAGATCATTTCACGAGACTGTAAATATTTACGACTTTGTCGCAAGTCCTTTTGTAAAATGCAGTCCATGGCTTCTTTTATTACAACCCTTATCGTGCTTCATGGTAATTTATTTTAAATGATATACAGGAATGGTGCATTTTGAAATGAATATTAAATATATCATAACGGAAATTTTATAGAAATTGGTTAAAGTACATGCGTTAAATAGATAGCGTATGTTTATTTATGTTCATGGAGAAATGTGTTATTAAGTCCAGTGATGAACCTGTCGACGCCGGGTCAGAAATCAAAATAAAACGCTAGTATGCACTTGATCGCATTTACTTATTAGGAGGAGAATATTGTAGCGCAGTGTCCGTGCGTATAAAATGGGGGGTGCGGGAAACACAGCTTTCTAGTAGTCATCTGGAAGCTGTCTTTCTGCCTCCTCTTTTATACAGGTAAGATAAATTAGAACGCCTGTGCGCATTCTCAAAAGTAAAGTTAATAGATTCAGAGGGTTCTACTTATATTTTATTTTCAGAGATTTTTGTAATAAATATTAGTGTTGATAAATTTCATTGTAATTAATATTGATATTTATTGTTAAAATAGCATATTAGATTAATAAAAGAGTTTGAACAAAGATCTCGAGGATCTAAACAAATTAAATATCATAACACTCCATCTAACCCCAAGTCGACTTTCATAAAATAGACTGGAGGAGTTATGATATAGTGGTGGAATCCGGGTTTCCAACTTGTCCTAGCCACGCCACGGAACAGCCGCCAACGACCCAACGAACACGATCGGGCCACAAACGTAAAACAACATCGCCTCCACAGCATTGTCTGATCATTAACCAGGACGCAAACGACGCCCAGGATCCTCTTCAAACACCCAGGACCGAAGCGATTCCCTGGACGTTATCAACGCCTACAGCGCAGTTATGATAAATATATCATAATTTTTTTTAAAATTAAAATTCAGCAAAAGTCTTTTACAGCAATCCTTTGATTTTAATTGGACATTTACACGAAAAGTAAACACCGTTATTGTCATGGTAGCATTGTGTTGTGAATTTAATCGACAGGGTTTTTTGTATTATTACAATCGGGTTCGTTATGGGTTGGTCTGTTGATTCGGGTTATAGCAGATAATAAGAAATTCTGCATAACACGGCATTGTTCTCACAAATTTCTACCAGCAAAAACTAAACGGACTTGGCGAAATTACAGGAGATAAAATAAAGAGTATTTTTTACCCATTTTTTATTTAATTTTTATATCAACTATGTAGTTTGAATTTCCCCTGTTCTTTTATCTCTGATTAAAGCATAACATCTCGTTTATAATAGTTTTGAAATAGATGTATGCTTCAAAGCTTTCATAGAATAATACAAACCGGTAGGGGACGTGTATTGCTTATGCAATACTCTCAGAATGCTTGTTTGTCTTAGATTGGATGAAAATATGTTGGTCGTTGGCTCTTAGGGCTTATTTAGTTATTTTAACCAATTGTTCAAGGATTGTTTAAAACTAATATAAATTGGTATCGATTGTTTTTTATTGCACGACTCTATTGTAAACTTTTTAACGATGGATGCTCAGAAATGTAATTAATCGTGTTCATCGTATTGAATGTGTAAAGTAAACATATTAGAGCCATTTCGATTATTTCTAAAGCAGCATCACTTGATTAGATCTAAGTCACAATTGTTGTTACGTCTTTTTCCAACAATGATAATAATGTAGTATAGACATCTGTTTTCTTATCTCTGGACACCCCCCCCCCCGACTACGTTCTTATTTTTGCGCATCATTGCCAAGGCGATTGATGAAAAGAAGAGCTCTACTAGTTGTACTACATGTATACTACTGTAAATTCCTTTTATTACGCGAGTACTTAATTCCGCAATCCCGCTGGTTTGTATGAAATCGCGAGAATATAAAATCGCAAACGCTGAACATTCCTCTCAATTTCGTCTAGTTTTCACTTCTCAGAAAATAATGGCGAGATTTTAAAATTCGCGAAGGATGCTTCTCGCAAGTTTACGGGAATATTAATTCCTCTCGTTTAATTAGGAGTTTACAGTATATAAACAAATACACATCTTTTAAAGTTGTCTATTGTTTGATTCGCCGAATGTTGTTTTTTACATGTGCATTTTATTTCAAGAAACTTATTTAATCATCATAATATGACGAAACATAGACAGAATATTGACGACGATTTTATTCACACAGTGGGTATGCCCGGTATGAAGGTAAAAAGACCAAACAATTTATACGCTTTTTTTATCGAACGCGACAAGCGCCAATGAATCTTTCAAAATATATGCAGATTCTGGAAATTTTACAGGGGGTTTTGAGGAATAATTTTGTTTTCCGAGGAGGGGGAGCATGCGCGGATCAGAAACATTTTCGGGCGGGGGGGAGATGAGGGTCTGACGGTAATTTGAGTTTGCCAGGGGATGTCCAAGGCATATTTTTGGAGCACATTTTCGGGTTGCTGCCGGAACACCGTTTTATTAATAATTTTAGACACGCCAAAAATTTTTGTTAGCCATATAAACTTCCGGTTTCCAAGCTTCGAAGCGGTAAAATATGAATGCGATAGAGTTTTATTTGTACAGAGTACCAGAATTTAGGGCATTTTTACAGGAGAGAGGCGTAAACGGCTCATTAAGCAAACAAATTGAACTTGTTCGGCTTTGTGAACTCGCTGTAGAGCTGAACCTGGAAATAATTGCCAAATATGATGTTAATGATTACAAAGTCATGGACTTGAAGAGGAAAAAAGTCGAGGTAAATGGTGTTAATGTAGTCATACCATCGCCGACTAAAGTGAAAACCTTGGAAAAGTATATCGGTAACTTATCAGACATACACAAGTGTGACATTTTTATATTCTTAATGACATATTATAAGTGGGATAACCAAAGACTGCAGACCTACAAAAATGACAACGGTTTTCGACTGTTCAATCTGCAAATCACATTGACCTGGTCCAGATTTAGAAGTTCTTGTACCTGATTTCATCAATATAAAAGCGTCCTGTGTAGCAGAGACAAGACAACCGTACTGTGTATGGGTGTTGATCCATTAGTCAAGACGAGTGTTATCTGGAGGGTGCACTTGTGCTGCCTAAGTATTGAATTCAATATTCATTTTAGAGCAGGGAAGAAAATACTGTAGTAGAGTAACTCTTAAATTTTGTTGTCTCTCTAAAAGTGATACTCAGAACTTATTCTCACACATTCTACATAAACTACGGAATTTTAATATCTTATTCACATCTCGATCATATTGTATTATATTTGCTTTTATTTGACTAATTTTCTCCTTTTTTATTATTTCATCAGTGGTTTATTCATTTCTTTTCGTTGGTTGTTGAACACGGTGCATGATATGTCCAGGTAAAATGAAACAGGCATTTTTTGTACTCTGGTTTATTGCCACATTTTGTCATTATGTCATGAATCACCAGCTTAACTTATCACTAGAAGGTTCAATGTTTTATGAAGTCAACTGGTATTACCGTAACATCATCAAAAAAATAAGAAAAAATAAAATCAAGATGTTCTATTTACATATTAATGTATTGATATTTCGGATAAATATGAATTGGATGTTTATAAATGAAATTATATCTTTAAAGACATGAACAGATATAAACATGACTTTTTATAAAATACACAAATTATTTATAAACTAGTACATGTGTATTTTTTACCATTTCAAGTTTCAGTACCATTACAATTTTTTTTCCGATTTAACATTAATATTAGCAAAGAAAGTTTTGTTCACTAAATATTCTATTATAGAGACAATGGAAGCTGCAAACACTGCGTTGCCCATTTGTTTGATGTCAACGACTTCTGTTCTCGTTATAAAGATAGAGGGGCTGAAGTAGGTACAGATATTGAGTGTGTGTGGGACAAACCAAGAACTCGGTCAACACCTTTGGAGGTAGACGATACTGACATAAGAAATGATACACGGACACATAAAAAGGTCACCCCAACTCACATCAATTATAAATCAATTGTGAAAAGTCTTAAAGCTGCTTGGTCCGATTTTATATCAAATTTTATGCACGCTTTTAAACGATGGCTATACTTAGTATATGTATAATAATAGACATTGCAGTAGTTTTACCTGTCAATTATGCCAAATTTCAATGAAGAAAAATTCGTACAAAATTTGCTAACAAAACAAACGACATTAAAAGGTATCGCGTTATTTCGCCTCATGTTAAATTTCACCCCTGACGACGAGACGGGTATGATTGTTTTACGACTTTGACATCGCTTTAAATAAAGGTCGAAATGATCAGACAAATTACAAATAAACATGTGTACGTTTTTTTCGCTACTATTTCTAAAGTCTGCTTTCTTTACTATCGATGCATAGCATGCGGGTTGAATAACCCCAATCATTCGGGGGACGAAACCAAGTGGTTTCCTTTTTAAACATTCCCGTGATGCATTTTGGTTTGTTTTTTCGTTTGCCCAAAGAGAAATTATTTTTATTTACTTTGAATATTTCTAACTTTGAAAGGAGACTGATTCTGCTGGTGTAAATAGGAGAAAGTCCATAACTGTCGAAGATATATGATTTGTATGGAAAAAATGTTGATACTGTAATTACAAAAAAATTGGACCAAGCAGCTTTAATTCTGAGAAAATTAAGTTGAAGCTGAAACATATTTGTAAGGGTTTAAAAGCATTGCTTCTTCAAACATTATATGAAGATGGTGATGATACTAAAGATGAAATTTTTGATGTTCCAGCTGTTTTGGATGTAGCAAATTCTTACCCTGATAATACCTGTGATACTCTTAGAAGTGTTTGATAAAGAAACAATACGCAAAATTGAAACAATAACTAAAGATGAAAGTGAAAATCCTGAATGGTACAATCATTGGAAAGGTAGAATTATAGCCTCAAAATATTCATCCATATGAAGCTTTAGATTTACAGAAAATGACGAAAATTACATATAAAAAAGAGTCCTTGGAAGTTAAAAATTCTCTATCTGCCATGATTTCATGACCTGGACTTACATTGTCAAGAAAACCACTATGCATTGTTATATTTCTATCTGATGTTTTGCCACCCCATAAATTTGAAATAAAACTAATTGCACCAGATGACATTATACCAAAAAGACCTTTATGAGTATTATGGCGTTTATAATTACTAAATATTCTAGACTGTGCATGGGTTTCTGTATATAAAAAATTATCTGTGCAATCAATAATATAAACAGTATTAGGATATGAAAGTTTGAAAGACGTTGGTAAAAACTTCTTAATGACTGGTGTAGTAAGTTGGCAAAACTAACGGACTTCCGGTTTGGTGCGCGCCGAAAATGGCATGAATTTTTCGGGGGAAGAAAGGTGAGGTTTATTTCGATGACAAATATGTTTAAAACGTGTGGGACTCAACAGAAACTTTGCTAAGCAATCATAAATGACATTCCAGTGATAATTCATGGTCTTGGGGGTTCCAAAGCGTACATGTATATAGTATATTCGAAACTGGCAGAGGAAATTCGAAATGGGACGCACGAAGAGCGATAAAGAGAAAGAGAAAGACGTTAGTCCCAAGGCAGCACAGGAGGTAGATGACAGTGAGGAGGTGTCTAACAAGGACTTAAAAACGCTGTTTACGAAGCTGATTAAGAAGTTGGAAACGTCCATGAATGCAAACCTCGAGTCTCTAGGGGAAAAGATATCAAATGTAAGCACGAAATTGTCAGAAGTAGAGAAAGCCCTAGATGACCAGAACCTGAGAATCACTGACCTCGAACAGATGAAGTCTGAGAAAATAGGGCCACAAGAGGAAAAAATTACAGAGTTGGAGAATCAAGTAGAAGAGCTGCAAAGATATATAGACCAACAAGAAAATCGTTCGAGGAAATATAACTTACCCAAAGTGGATAAAGAAGATACAACTGAAGTTGTCCTCAATTGTCTGGAGTCAACTCTTGGGGTTTCGGAAGCCAAGGATATCATAATACAGAATTCGCATAGGATTCCAAAGAACCCATCTAATACATATAAACCGAGTGCGCCGGAGGCAATCATTGTGAAATTCGCAAAAATGGCAGACCGAAACCTGATCCTCCATCTCGCCAGGGTTACAACTCTTCCGAAAGGTATGGCAATTCGGACAGACCTCGTAAATCACCTGAAAAAAAAACGTAGCGAGCTAGCCAGCAAAGCATACAAACTGAGGAGGGAAAAAAACTTGAAGACTCGGATCATAGAAACAAAAGATGATGTTATTCTCCAGTGCCGTAGAAAGAGTGAAGACAAATGGATCCCCTACCAAGGATGACTGAGTATAGTTAACATAGTGATAGATCATTATTATTAATGAGTCCTACAGGTACATATAGTTACATAGTATAGTTAACATAGTGATAGACCATTATTATTAATGAGTCCTACAGGTAGCCTTATTAGCCTATTTTCCGTATATATGTAACACAAGAGGTTTTTTGTGGCTATACAAAGCTTATTATAAACCTACCTCACATTCTTGTTTGAAACTTTTCAATTTTTTTTTTGTTTTTTGTTTTTTGTTTTGGTGTAAGTAGATGCACAACCCGGAAGCTTTTGGTTTTTTAAGCATGAATGTTGTGTGTGTATATGTAGCATGTTCAAACACAAACTTAACAACTTTATATTATGTCATATTTTAGTATAACGTCTGTAAACTGCAGGGGGCTAAATGATAGTAAGAAAAGAAAGGATGTTTTTAATTACCTTAGAGATTTAAAATCTTCCATTTATTGTCTCCAAGATACCCATTGTACAGAGAATGAAAAGAGTTCAGTATATGCCCAGTGGGGACATGATATTTTGATGAGTGCAGGTAGAACAGATGCTAGAGGAACACTAATACTTATGAACAATAATGTAGAAGTTAAAATATCTTCAACAAAATCTGATTCCAATGGAAACTTTATTATTACCAATATGTTAGTAGATAATAAATATAATATAACTTTGGTTAATTTATATTGACCAAATAGAGATGATCAAGATTTTTACTCAAATGTTGGAAATATTATTGAAGAATTTGGTAACGAATTTGTTATTTTATGTGGAGACTGGAATGTAGTTCAAGATTTTATGTTAGATTGCCATAATTATGTCAAAGAAAACAACCCAAAAAATAGGATAGAAATACAAAATTTTAAAAATAAATTCAACCTTGTAGACCCCTGGAGAGTAAATAACCCAACTTCAAAAAAATTTACCTGGACTCGTCGAAATCCCACAAAACAAGCTCGATTAGACTATTTTCTCATATCTGAAGAGTTAATGTCAATTTTAGGAAATGTTAAGATTATTCCAGGTTATAGAACAGATCACTCAATAATTAATATTGAATTTAAGATTAATGACTTCGAACGAGGTAGAGGATTCTGGAGATTCAATAACTCTTTGTTAAGAGACAAAGAATATATATTGAAAATCAAAGAAATTATTAATGACACAGTTTTTGAATATACAAGGCCTCCGTACGTGCCAGGGCCTGATGCGGAATTATATATCCGCAAAGATTTATTCTTAGATGTATTGCTAATGAAAATCAGAAGCTTATCCATATATTATTCATCACTTAAAGCTAAAGAAAGAAAAGATAAGAAAAAAGATTCTATCATTCAGATTAAAGCTCTACAAGAAATGTATGACATGTGCCCTTCACAACTTTATTCAGATTTATTAAATGAACTTCAAACAGAGTTGGGAGATATAAGAAAATATGAACTTAATGGACTACTAATAAGAAGTCATTGCAAATGGATAGAGGAAGGAGAAAAACCTACTAAATATTTTGCTGCACTTGAAAAAAGAAACTATATAAATAAAAACATATCTAGGCTAATAAATGACCAAGGAGTAGAGATCAATAATCAAAATGAAATCTTACATGAAGTAAAAAATTTTTATAAGTTATTGTATGAGAATAAAGATCATTTACTTGAGGAGGTAAATCTTCAAGAAGTAATTATGGAAAAGGATGTAAAAAAAGTTACAGAAACTATGAGAAATAAATTAGAATTAGATATAACTAAAAAGGAAATATTAGAGGCACTAAAACTATTTAAAAATGATAAATTACCAGGAACAGATGGATTTACAGCAGAATTTTTTAAATTTTTTTGGTCTGATATTGGATCTTATATATTTAATTCCTTTAAATGTAGTCTTGATTCTGGTATCCTTTCTCACTCACAAACACAAGGAATCATTTCAATCCTACCAAAAGGACAAAAACCCAGAGAATATCTTAAAAATTGGAGGCCAATTTCACTTCTTAATGTAACCTATAAGTTATTATCAAGTGTCCTGGCTAGCCGTATGAAGCCCATTCTTGTTGACATAATCCACGAAAATCAAAAAGGTTTTTTAGCAGGGAGATATATCGGGGAGAATTCAAGACTACTTTATGATATTATACATTACTGCAATGAAACTAATACCCCAGGTCTAATTCTCATACTTGATTTTGAAAAGGCATTTGACTCAGTCTCTTGGAAATTTATTTCTAAAGTTTTAACATTTTTTAATTTTGGTGAGAATTTCCAAAATGCAATAAGAACTTTATTTAATAATGCAAAACTTTGTGTGATACAAAATGGTATATTTTCCGAATTTTTTAATATGGGCAGGGGATGTAGACAAGGGGACCCAATATCACCATATATTTTTATACTTTGTGCGGAAATAATGGGCCTTATGATAAGAAACAACATATTAATTGAAGGGATTAGTGTAATGAACAAAGAATATAAATTACTACAATACGCAGATGACACAGTGTTATTATTAAAAGGTTCGAAAAATTCAATTAAGACAGCACTTTCTTTAGTTAATGAATATGCAAAATACTCAGGACTAAAACCTAATTATGATAAAACTAAGTGTGTAAAAATAGGACCCTTATCAAACAAATCAAATGAATATTTCAAGGATTTTGAAAAAGTTAACTGGTCTCAGGAACCATTTACAGTTTTAGGCATTACTTATTGTGTAAACTTAGATAATACATATATGTACGAGTTAAACTTTAAACCAAAAATCAATGAAATGAAACTATCAATAAGCGCATGGTCTAGAAGAATGCTATCTACAGCAGGACGTATCACAGTAATTAAAAATTTGATTCTTCCAAAAATTACGCATCTCTTAATAAGTCTTCCTAATCCTCCAAGAAAACATATAAAGGAAATTGAAACAATTTTTTATAATTACATATGGAATTCAAAAACATCAAGAGTAGCCAAAAGTAGCATTATTCAAAGTTATGAAAAGGGTGGGCTAAGAATGATATGTCTTGACTCTTTTTGCAAAAGCTTGAAAATCACCTGGATACGCAGATTTTTTAATGATGCTTGTCAGTCAAGTTGGAAAGACTTGATAATAAGTACTTTTCCAAATATTTTAAATATGACAATTGTTGGAAGACAAATACTATATCAACTGTCAAAAACTTGTAAAAATCTATTTTGGAAAGATGTTTTTTTGTCATTTTTTGAACTTAGAAAATGTACTGACAGTGAATTATCTATTTTAAGCCCGATATGGTTTAATGAGTCTATATGTATTAATAACAAATATGTCTTTTATAAGCAATGGTTTTTAAAAGGTGTACATCAAATACTACATTTTTTCAACAATGATGGTACAATAATGAAATACGAACAATTCTGTAACCAATATGATATTAAACCTCCGTTTACACATTTTTTAGGAATTGTAGATTGTATTAAAAAGTTACGGTTAAACTATGATACAGAAATTATTCTTCAAAATATTCCATATTATCCAGAATTTTTACGGATAATTAGGAAAAATAAACAAGGCTCAAGAGACTTTTATGATATTTTTATTGATGAGAAATGGAATAAACCAAAATCAGAATTGAAATGGGAAAAGGAACTAGACATGAATGTAAATAACATATGGTGGAAAAGACAAAACTTATTATTTTTCAAAATAACTAACGACGTACAATTAAGATGGTTTCAATACAGGATTGTACATCGAATTATTGCGACTAATACTTATTTATGTAAGATAGGAATAGTTGAATCAGAGTTATGTACATTTTGTAGATGTAATGCAGAAACTATTTGTCATCTTTTTTGGGAATGTGAATATGTGAGTGAAATCTGGGATAATTTACTAGTTTGGATGAAGGACGAATTTGAATTAGATATACCATTGAACAAAATAGATGTTATATTTGGTAGATACTACAAATATTATAACATTTTCAATATAATAATATGTATTGTAAAGAGACATATATATAGAAAAAGGAGTAGAAAAGAATTACCCTCCTTTACTGGAATCAAACGTGAAATACTTTATTATTACAAATGTGAAAAATTTATTTACACGAAAAATTGTGAATTAGAGAAATTTCATGTAAGATGGGCGAGGTTGTCCTTAATAATGATTGTTGATTTTAAGCCTTTTGCCCCAATGATCTTAGATATTACAAAGTAATTTATTTTTGTTTACTGTAAAATGCTGATTTTTTGTACTTGATTATGATGTAGAGTAATGTGCATATACATGCAACTGAATGAGTGGGTGTATGAATGATGTTATTTGTAAAAACACCCCGTTTCAAAATTTTTTTCAGTATATATAATGTTAACTTATAGACTCCAAGGCTCCCCAACCTCGGCTATAAGAGTACTCTTACATGTTCTGGGGTAATAAAAACAGTTATAAAAAAAAAACAATGGTGTAAAAACGTTGTACATCAAGTTGACCCATGTTGTAAATATTTGGGAAACGCGTGCATAAGAAACCCCAAATATATCTCCTATAAAAAAGGTAAACACAGCAAGACGGAGACGTATCAATGTCATAATAAATTCTTTATATTAAGAAAGCTTTCTAGAAGGTCCTGTCTTCTTCATCTTTTGGTCCTGCTGATAGTTGGATTCCTTAGCACTGCCTTAAGGGTACCCATTTGGCAGTCGCCCGCCCGCCATTTTAATAACCGGATTTTTCCGTTCGAAAACCCGGTTAAAAATGTAATGTAACAAAGCGAGATGTGATAATTTGTCTGCACAGCCTTGTTCTGTTATAGGACGAACAACATACAAAAATAAGCATTCAATGCTTAAATATACCAGTATATACATCAATGCTGAAGTGTATTGTTGTGAAATGTAATTATTAATAAAATACGCAGCACTGTTAAGGTTGCATATGCTTAAATCACAAGAAATATGTCATCAAAAACGAACTACAAATGTGATGGTCGTATTAATCAAAACTCGCATACAACTTTTCCCAAAATACTACTATTATCTTAACTCTAGTGATCCATGCGTTACGACACACATATATGCATGTGCATTTAGCGTCATCACGTGACTGTCACGTGACATAGATATTTATAAACATTTTTCTATGTCACATATATTTTTCAATATCGCAAGGGCACACCCCCGTTGCACATTTATGTTTTGCATGTATAATTCAAATCTGATCTCCTTTACCCAAAAATTATTGCTGCTTTAATGGAATCGAGTTAATTACAACGCCATATCCAAAAATACACTCGACAATCCATGATTTACTGGGGTATCACGTCATTTTTCATCAACGAATAAGACAAACTGGAGAATAAAACAAAGCAGCAGCATTTTTCAGTTACTTCAACACCTTCTTGATCACTGTGTGAAATATCGAAAGTATCCATTCAGGTTATGCCCTTGCGAAAGTGCGTTGAAGATGACATACATGTATTTTCCTTAACTTAACCCCCTTTTCAAACGCAATGCCGATCTAGATTTCGGCTAAGGGAAATAACTATGTAGATATAGTGTTGCGGGAAATTTGAATAACATTACGAGCATTTTGCGATATTTTCCCTTAGTTGTATTGCTGGAGGCAAAATTGTAACTTAAGTATAAATAAATATCATACATTTATGAATTTCAAGTGACAGCGTGGGTCAGTAATTCATCAACAGAAAAAAAAAACATTAGAGATAATTACGACATGCATTACCTCTTATAACGTTATATTCCATGCGCAGATCCAGAGAGTTTTCCGGGGGGGGGGGGGGGGGGTCCCGACAGTTATTTGAGTTTGCCAGGAAGGGATTGAGGGGGTCCAAAGTATAATTTTGGTAATTTTGTAATGCAATTCAAATATATTTGAATTTTGCAGGGGGGGGGGGGGGGGGTCTGGACACCCCCATAGATCCGTGCATGTATTCAGCGAGAATAAAAGCCTTGCATTTTTTCATTTTATTTTTTACCTTCTTTGCCAATTAAATCAATCATTTGTGAATGAAATATATTTTAAAACACATTATTCCTCAAAATTGCTGTTTATTTCTTTGAAAGTATTCCTCAACATTGCTGTTTATTTTTAAGAAAGTACAAGCACAAAACTCTTACCCCCACCCCCTTCCTAATGAACAAATACTGAAACAACAATACACGAACAATGTAAATTCCTAGATTTTGAGTGTTTATCACAACAACAAATGCATAGATTTTCAAACATTTATTATTCATTTTTCAAGGGAATAATGAAGAAATAACTCATTGTCAGGAAACTGTTAATTAATTAAACATGTTAAAAAAACCTGATCATGTTGATAATTAAGAAAGATCAGCAAAACAGTACAATATTAGAGACTCATAGATGATAATTCTCACAGCAATTAACCTATATTGTATCATATTTTTGTGATTTTACAAACCCTGCATGTAATATAATTATGATACACTGTTATATTTAAATTAATTCTAAATAAATATTAATTAAGACTCTTTAATTTCAATGTAAACAAGCTTATCAGTGACATTTTTATTTGAAGCCACATGGATCAGCAGTCAGAAGTGATACTTTAGAGCAATTTGTCAGAGTAAAAATGATTTCTTTTAATTAATTGGTACACATGCAAAAAACAAAATATTGATCATATACCGTCCATGTAAATATACTAACACAGTCTAAAACAGTGGCACTACTTATCATCTACATTGATATATGTATGGTGTCGCTGATAAATAATCAATGTGGAACTGGAGGGTTGTGCATTCAGGTAAAATCTATGTCTGATGGGAAAAAGCTGATAAATAGCCGTCGACATTTATTTGTCCAAGACGCGTTCCATAAGTGGAATTTAAATACTCTTAAAATATTCTTTAAAATAATAAGTTATATGCAATTAAAGTATTGATATATTATCATTTGTGTAACAAAATGATATGCTAGTGCGTTGATAAGTAATAAAACTTCATCATTATTTACAACATGTTGTCGTAGGAAAACATTTCGATCCGTACATCACTTTGTTGTTTCAGCACACACTAAGTACTGCGATTACATTCTTTATCATACTGTTTGCGTTAGTTTATGGAATGATTTATCCAATACTTACCATATTTCCTGCATAGTTCGACATCACACGCATAGTATCAATCCCAGCATCTCGGCGCACTTGTTTACATCCATGCCTGCCATTTTGCTAGCAGCTAAAAATAATCGACGCGTCACGGATCGATACAAGCGTCGGAAGGGAGCGGATCGGAACCAAACGACAATTAATGTTTTCATTGAAAATAAGTAAATAATGATCATTATTGCACAATGAGGGGTTTGGTATTTGATTTTACTCTCTTCAACAAGAAATTAAATCTAAAAACTAATCAACTACCATTAATAGATGTTTTTTACGTTAAATGACATATCTAATGAATATTCATGAGTTCAAAGTTGATCAAAATAAGCCCTGCCTCCAAATTCCAGCCTTAACTGTGCTGCGTAAGTCTTAAAGTATTTGATATTGAAATCAGTACATTTCTTTGCTCAGGAGAGTCAACCAATCCCAGGATTAATTTGATTATGTAAAATAATTAATAGGATTAATTTGATTATGTAAAATAAAATGCAGCAATATTTAACATGAAATTTAATAATAAATCAATTTGAATTATAACTCTATAGGTAAATAATAACAAATTTTAAATTACTTGGAACTTTGTGACGGTATGATAAAAACAAATTCACCATAGAGACCATCTAGCATGGACTTCGATGGGAGGCTTAAATATTTCTTCACAATTTTGTCATTTGCTGTAACTGTGTTTATAAATAACTCCTTTAAAACTGCATCAGGGTTCTGTGATTTTTTATTGATGTTGAGGAGTTCAGTCATTTCAGCCATCCGAATGTCTGTCTGTAATCCTATTTCCACAATCTCTATAGTTCTGTTGTCATGTGAGGAGGATGTCAATGCATATTCATCATTAGGTGGGCACTGTGACACACCTTAAACACACGCGACTGTAAAATTAACCCACAGTTCTTCAACTAATATATAAATATATTTTCTTTTTTGTGTCATGTCTTTCTGCAGATAGCTGTTATTGCAATAAAAAATATTCAAAATTACAGCAATATTACAGTTACATATGTTTACTCATCTGGCACAGTTACATATGGATAAAAAAATAAATCTGTGATATCTGGTTCAAAGGTAGTAACAATTTCCATGGCTTGTTGAATTCCGGAAGATAAACCAGGTGAATCTGCAGAATGTCAACATGTGGACGTCTCGATACCCAGAAACGCTCAGAGTGTATTGGAAAGACTAGAAAAGCAAGGAATATGTGTGTGCACTTAGGAGGTGCTTGAACTGGTCATCAAAGACAATGAAGTATTGATAACTGATCGCAAACAAAAACGTGAAGCACAGAGTTGTTTGGTGTGCTCAGCAGCTGGTTTTGAAGGACATCCACAAGGTTGTAATATATGTTGACGAATCTTGTGTTGAGATGTGTTTATATGCTCATTAAAATACCAGCCTAGATGTTGGGGATGGATTGTTATTTTTAAAAAAAAATATGACACTGTTTAAAAAAATTATTATTTTGTAGGCAAATTGTATTTCCAAAATAATTTGAGTCTTAAATGGGTGAGAAAACTATATTGTTGCAAACATTCAATAATTGTGAGTTTCGATTTTTTGCTCTGAAGTTTTTGAACTGATGTAAATTTAGGGATTTAAGGAAATATTTCAAGGTTTATTAAGTAACTATGGTGTGTAACCTAATGGTAAAACTCTGGCCTCAACCATGAAAGGCTGATATTAAATGTATTTAATTTTAGCTCATGCACACAAGGAAGCAAACTTTGAAAGGAGAAAATATCAGATGTTTCCAATGTCCTGAAACGGTGTCAGAACATGAAAGTATCAATTCTGTTGTACATCACTTATCATCACTCAACCATAAATAATGCCTCACTTAGAAAAAAAAGCTGTACTGCATTATCCTAAAATCTTTTATGACTATGATTGGTATAATAAAGTGAAAAGGAAAAACTCAAATCCTGCTCATTGTCTGATCACTTCTGGATATCAATTTTCAAGCTCTATATTTTTTACTGGTAAACCCTGTCAATAGTTCATTTTATCGCAAACAAGGTTAAGATATAAGGCAACAGAATGTTTCACTGTACTCTTGAATACGTCGTACCCTGTGCGGACCGTAGACAAAGAGGCTACTGTTGAGCATCGATATGTTTATTTGACAGGTCGGATCAGAGACAAGTATGGGGGGAAAAAAAGAGGATGTAACCAGTGCTGGAATTTACAAAAAAAAACCCCAGAAAAACGAAGTTGCATATTAGTTATAGTTATAGTTTTAGTCTATTTCCATTAATTTTACCCGTCGCTGAAAATTCTATACATTTACACGATTTTTTTCTTTAATTTTTAGCTCCAAGAAAAATCAAAGTACTGAAAAGCGCTAACCTAGCTTGGTTCTAAGAAAATTTACTGTGTGCAAGCGTAGGCGGAAATGAGCCTTATTGAAATTTTGGTTTATGTTTAATAAATATCAATTTAAAGTATCGAAGGCCAGATTTCTTTAAATATATGTTACTTTCTGAAAATGATGTGAATTAAAGCTGAACACGACTTTTATATGGATACTTGCCTGAAAAAAGATATGTTAAAATCACGAATTATACCTTTTGAACAGTAATTTATCACAGTTTTTGACATTTTCTTGCAAAGAATCGATTATATTTTTCTATATTTTAGCTTCTGAATACGCACTATATTTTTTCATCACTGCGTAGCATCCCGTGCTGATGTACGTAAGCCCCGCAAACCAATCGTATCTACTCGGCCATTTCCGTCACCCAGATAACTGGTTCCCTATACCTCTTACCAGTTTAAATGATGTATATTTCTGCTCATAGAGGGCAGTTATTCCTTGCACCGGAAATAGAAGTCTAACGACAATAAAGCGCTGAGCTATGCTTAGCGCTTTAAAAAGGACAAGAAGACTGCACATCAGATAGACTGCACGCCATATATCAATGTTTGAAAAAAATGGATTAAATTTAATTGGGTTACTTTCATTGTTTTTTTAAATCAACGAATTGAAATTGCAATAGTTTATGAATCGATATGACTTAGAGTAAGTCAACCCCGTTCCTCTATCAATGTCATCTTGTGATTGATGTTTGAAAGGAGTGCAAAGCCATGTAGTGCTATTCGATCGTAAGAAACATAATCACCTGAGTTGCGTAAAATTGGTTGAAGTCTGTCTACACGGTCATCACACATGAAGACAAATCTGATGTACCAAGAGTAGATATACTGAAAACAAGAATATCTATTTTATGGATAATAATTCTCCTTAATAGTACAAGTGAGATCAACGTGTTCTTGTCTGTGATCAGTTAATCCACCTGACCATGAAAACGTCTTATTATATGAAGTTTTCCGCCCGAAACAGAAAATGAAATTCGAGTGTAGGAGATGATCGTGTTCATTCATAATGTTGAACCACACTTCGTTAATCTGTGCCTTTTCTTTATCTAATAAACACCATTTTAGTGATAACCATCTTTTATTTAGACGTCGGTATCAGTGTGATGCGCCATCGCACAGTGCATTCCGGTGAGCTTTCACCCATTACTAACGACGCAATAGATCAAAAGTGTATTGTCATTGCTCAATGCTCGCAGATGAACTTTCATTCATAGTTTACAACACAATCAATCAAAGGTTTATCGTACTCATTCGAAAACAAATACCCCCTCTACTGTTTAACCTTTTTGTAAAGTAACCCCCCCCCCCCCTCGTTGGGGTGCTGATGTTCCTGTTGGGGTCACCGATGTGGATCATTGATTTACAGCCACTGTTGGTCAGACAATATCCCATTGTTTCTCTACAGCCGCACATGCCCAGAACAATAGCTGCATTCAACTGAGAACAATAGCACCTATTGTTTTGCAATCTGTACAACCATATTTACCAAAAAAAGTAAAATAAGTTAATACTTCATTATTCATAATATTACCCATACTGTAATTATTGGCCTATACTAAGCTAGGATTAAGAGATTTATACTAAAGCATACTACTACTTTTTTTTTAACAGAAAACGACAGAGTGAAAGACAACAGGACAACCGAATATGTCTGAATCTTCCAAAAAATATACAATCATAAATCCAAAAAACATACATAATATATTTATTATATGCTCGATATATTTTGAAAATGATATGTGGTCATTGAAAGGAAGCAGACAATAGCGGTTCCTCCTACCAAGGTTTGGATGATGGATGTTCCTCGTTATGCCGGAGAATGGCCACAGATAGGCCAGAAACTAACGCATCAAGGGAATGAGGTGAACATCCACTGGTATGGCAGAAGCAAGACATCCTAATGGTAACCGTGCAAAAGAAGCGAGCCAGGAGAGCAATGAAGAAGAACAGACTGGGTGGGGAAATGTTTATCCTCTCAAATTGTTTCTACATTGAAGCTGACAGAGTCTGAAAACATTCCAAACCATATCAAAGACATTGTTGAAAACTATCATGATTAAATGAAACCATTGCTTGTATTTTGGTATTTCATGTATATCTTTGGACGCTCCGTCACACAACTGAACTTGCATTTAATACATTGCTTGAATTAATTATTACATATTATTTCCTCAATTAAGATTTCCCTTACTTCTTTGCTTAGAGTCTGTAGATCATTGGTAATATTTTGTCTGGTTTCACTCAATTTGTTGGTGATGGATATCAGATTGTTGAGGATTCCGTCCAGAGTGACCATGAGTAGAGAGATATCTTCTTTACTACAGTGGTAACAACGTTATTGTTGACAAGCCAATCGTGTTAAATAGTTCGTGTAACGTTGGTGATCGTTCGTGTAACGTGCGGGATCGTGCGTGTATCAGGAAAATTGGTTTGCATTTTTTATCGTGCGTGTTCGTGCGTTTTTTTCGTTTTGTAACTTTTTTTACGGAATGCCAGGATTTATTCTTAAAACAAAGACAAGTAGTTTTTGTGAAACAATGAGTAGTAATAGCGACCATACAGGGGGTAGAGAACAAAAGACCTTTTGTTCTGATAACAATAGAAATGGTAATTGGATACCCTGGGGGGACTGAACCATGACCGAAATGGGGTCACCCTAGATCTATTGTCCTGTGAACAATGGGGGGTATTCCCTATTGTTAGACGAGGGGGGTATTTAACAATGAGACGGGTGAAAGGATGACCTTGACTATGGTTAGACGAAGAGGGGTATTTAACAATGGGTTATGATTTTTGGTGTCAAGGTAAAATTCTTATTGTTCAATATTGTTACGGTGATGACTTTGACGTCATGAAAATTGGTGATGCATACAGAATGTATATAAGCAAGAATCATTAAATGCATCTGAGTATATTAAATGTATTAATTGCCTTAGATATAAGTCTGATGTAATGCATTAAAAAAATGATAACAAAATTTACAATGAATGGACGAGTAGAAACATCTTCGCTAGCCAAGGGTTTTCGGTCCGCTTTGCTCCCCATAAACCCTTGGCGGATTTCATTATGAAAACTCGGTGACAGGCTCCGCTTTATGATTGGCTGCAGCTGCGAGTAGCTGATCCAATCACAGTGCATGTAAATATCAACTTTAAAAGAAAACAACCGAGTACAGTGCTTCTTCAACGATAGTCTAACCAGATCGCTTTAAAACCTACTGTTACCTACATGTATCTATTTTACTGGGATTGAACAGGGACGTATATACTATATATACTATACTTAGTATGTACGTCCCTGGATTGAACATGTAGCTCTACAAACTTGTCATGGCTCGCGTGATCAGCATGAGAAGTAAACATGGCAAATGTAGAAGTTGCCTATCCCGTTAGTATATACGTTTCTGCTTATGGTTATTGCTTTTAAAGATTCAATGATGTTTGTTTTATTTAATTTCTTTGGTCCGCAATATTCACGACAGCGATACCTGGTTTTATGGCATGAAAACTTTCATATACATGTAAATCGGCGACTTTCTCACTCCGGTCTTTACAAAAAACGATGAATAAAACATTCTGTGCTTTCCCTTGGTTATTACTTAATTCGTATTTAACATTTTTAATAGCATCGTTGATTATGTTCCGACATTCGGTAGTCAGCATGTTTTTAAGTTGTATTAATACTGTAGTGTGTATATAACCCGTTGTTTAATTCGATTAAAATGTAAATATGCAAGGGGCGCAACTCAAGTTGCTCGCTAGATAGCGCCACCACATCACCGAGTTTTCGTAATGAAATCCGCCAAGGGTTTACGGGGAGCAAAGTGGACCGAAAACCCTTGGCTAGCGAAGATGGAGTAGAAATTGATCATGGTATCATGTCGCATACGTGCAAAGGGCAATCACTCTACTATCTTTCCAGTACACCGATAAACAATAAACGACACAGTTACAGGATAAGTCCTGTACGACCTGACACAGTGTGCGTCTGACCCAAGTTGACCTAGAATGATCTCATACAATAGAAAAAAAGTGATGATAGGAACATTTTTTTTTTGTATATATAATGGTATTTATGTTTATAGCAAACTCTTAAATCTTACGGCACAACTGACACCCTTGAAAGGCGTATTTTATTTTAAATTACCACTTTGATCGACCTTAGAATAATGAGTAACCTATCACACACAAATTACCATTCGTTTGGCTTCAGTAAATATGACTGCGTGGTGCAGACTTTTAGGCACCCTCTCCAATCCTGTTAACAATAAGATTCATTTTTACAAAAAATCTGATTACACTCTGATGCAAAATAGATGTCATTTTATCATGCGCTCTTTAAGAATTTGACCCGAAATATATACTTTAAACTTTACACCTGTAAACAGATGTTTAGTACATGTCTGACAAGTACAATTTGTGGCTAAAAGTTTTTAGACTAAATAATGAAAAAAATAAAACAATGTTTTAACACTTTTAATAAATGATCTTTGAAAAAAAACAAATGAAACTGAAATTATGTGATTTTAGTGTCTTCTGAAATCACAAATAATGACCCAAGTCTAGATTTGCGCCGACTTTCACCATCGGTTTCGCTCAGTAATGATCCAAGGCTAGATCAACTTCCGTAATTGCATTCAATCAGTTCTTGGTCTAATGAATAAGAAAAAATATATGAAGTTAGGTTAGACATTAGAATTCAAATACACACACTTGATCATAAAACAGAAAGAAATCATAAAGAACAAAAATATATTTACATATATAAAATTCAAACAGAGTAAAAAGAAATAGAAGTGGTTTTACCTCTTAGCAGGACGGAGGTGGTATCTCCCACCACCCCGGGCTGGCGGTGGTGTGGGGGCCACTGGATGAGCGGGGCAGGGTGCCGCACGGGGTGGGGGACCCATCTGGGGTGGTGCGGGGCAGGGTGCCGCACGGGGTGGGGGACCCATCTGGGGTGGTGGGAGTGGCTGTCTTCCTCTCTCCCTTTCCTGGAGCCTTCTTCTCTCCATTTCCATCTAATATAAAACAAATGCAAAATATAGGATACATTGATGGAACACTTTATGTAGAGGAAGCCTCAATACACAATCTTAAAATAATATGTATCAGATTGTATAATGAAGGTATTTAAAATATGAATGTAAAACAAATTATTACTTACACCTGTCTCTTTGGGGACAGTGTCCCCTCTCCTCCGTGACGTAGTCAGGTCTATATAAACAGGAACTCTACAGATACTACACTTCATTCTCAAGCTGACTACTGCTCTGATCATGTCGAACGAACGCTTATCCGTTGCACTTGAAAATGGCCGCTTTGCAAAAGTCACCATGTGGCAGAACGAGCCAAGACTGGATTTGCGACAATGGGAAATTGGACAGACAGACGAACAACAAGCCTACTAAAAAGGGAATTAGCTTAAAACTACATCAAGTCAAAACCTTAAACAACGGAATGGAGTCGATTCAAGAGAGCTTAAAGAAAAACGAGGATTTGAAGTGGCATCTGGGGATGAACGTTTACGCTTCGGTTCAAAAAGACAACCCTTGTGTTGACATTCGTCAATATTGGAAACGACCTCAACTCGACGAGTCCGTACCGACAAAAAAAAGGATTGTGTTTTCGACCTCAGGAATTTGACATTTTTCTAAAGCATTGGGAAGAAATAATAAAGGCCATGCCTGAACTTGAAAAGTTTGTTGCCTGTTACGATCAATCTGACCACTTCAATCAATTGGGAATGTTGAGTTGTCAGGCTTGTAACCCCGACGGATGGGAAAACTGGTGAATTTGGGACATGACACCCCCAGTGAAATGTTAACACTTTTTGAACATTTAAGGAAAATCTCAAATGTCAATTGAATTACCTGTAACTATTTTAATATGATGATGGTTTTTTTTAAACTGAATAAATGTTGAAATTTCATTCACAGGAGTTAATATTCTTTTTCATATAGTCCTATAAAAGTATTGTGTCTACGCCGTAAAGACCATGTTTTGCAATAGTCAATACATAAAACTATTAAATCAATTCTACTCATTAAGACCGACATTTTTAATACCGAGCAAGTCAAAGATACTTGAATACTTAATTACAAACAACAAATAACAACCAAATAAATGAACGTTTTCCTATATTACAGCATCAATCAATGTTTAATGTTTATTGATTAATAAACAGTGTTTTACACAACGTCATATCACTCAAAATGTAGATCAAGGTCACCAATGTAACCGTGTCAAGGTCACCATAATTATCGCGCTTTATCCTGCTCATTACCATAACCTATTGTTAAATACCCCTCTGGTAGTATAAGAATAACCATATCTTATATACTTAAAAAACAACATTTAATATACTCAAATGCATTTAATGATTCTTGCTTATATACATTCTGTATGCATCACCAATTTTCATGACGTCAAAGTCATCACCGTAACAATAATGAACAATAAGACTTTTACCTTGACACCAAAAATCATAACCCATTGTTAAATACCCCTCTTCGTCTAACCATAGTCAAGGTCATCCTTTCACCCGTCTCATTGTTAAATACCCCCCTCGTCTAACAATAGGGAATACCCCCCATTGTTCACAGGACAATAGATCTAGGGTGACCCCATTTCGGTCATGGTTCAGTCCCCCTAGGGTATCCAATTACCATTTCTATTGTTCTCAGAACAAAAGGTCTTTTGTTCTCTACCCCCTGTATGGTCGCTATTATTACTACAATGTGAATTTAATAAAACTTGTTTTTATATAAGAACATTGACAGTTGTTTACATTCATTCTCTCTTTTGTACATTTTTGTATTTCCAGTTCATTCAATCCTTTGTTCGGTCGAGTTAGTTTTGCTTAATTTTATAATCAGCCTAGATCAAGCATCAATTGTGTCTTGACAAATAATTTCAATCATATTAGCAAAAGCGACACGTTGAGTGAAAGCGGCCAGGCTTACCCATTCCCCGTTTTAAACTAAACGATTATTCCCAACGTTTTTCTTTCAGATGAGAATACGATACGCATTATTATCTAATAGATTGTATTCACATTTGTTTGAAATAAAATTTATTTAGACGCTTTAAAATTTAGAATAAATAGAAATAAATCAATTATGTACTGTAAATTATGAAAATATTGGATGTGAAAAATCGAAATTCTATGGAACAAGGTAACAAATTTACCTGTATTCCGCATAATTAAATCGTACGTAAGAGAATTATATTACATAAACAGTCAACTCGTATGTAAATAATTTTGTGTACTTTATGCATTATCTTCATTTCTATTACACGTAATTTTTTTTTAACTTATGATAAAAGTTAATATTCGTTATGGAGACAAAAAAAAATAATTTGTGTGTGAATCCTTTATATTTGTGTATGGATGTGTAAAAATGTTAACTCGTAAAATACAAAACAGTGCATGACTAAAGTACATGCCGCTTTTCAATAAAACACAAACATAAATCAATACAAATTAAAGTAATACGTTTCCTTAATTCTAATCTTAAAAATTTATTTTGATTTTGCGTGTTTAATGGTGTAGAATCGTTCGGTTGCGTGTTTAATCGTTTTTGTTCGTGTATCGTGAAGATTCAGTAAGTTAGTGATCGTCCGTGTAACGTGCGTGATCGTTCGTGTACCGTTCGTGATCGTTCGTGTATCAGAATCGTGCGTGTTGTTTGTCAACAATAACGTTGCTACCACTGTAGCTGGTGTTTCATCGTCGTACATTCCCATTAGAAGTCAAATCACATCCTGAGTTTCTGATAGAATGGGCTGGTTATATACAGAATCTCTGACGGTAGTCGGATGATTGTAATTCAGCTGGGTCGAGGCTATGGAGGGAAATCGTGTTCAAAAATCCAGACATGTAAACTTGTAAACCCGAATACGCAATCGTGTTGGTGTGTGAATCTGAGTATGAATATGTGTAATTCTGATCGTGTAACCTATAAAACCCAGGGATAAACACATGCAAGATTTGACTCAGTTCCTTCGCATGATGCACAATTTGCAGCTTTATTGCTTTCATCGGTTAAATAAACCTTCAACTTTGCACACTTTCAATCCATTGTTTCTGCATTTGTATCTTCGGCGATAGCACATCTGACATAATACAAATTGACAAATGTAAAGTCTACAAGTTTGTCGAATTTTGCCTCGCTGCTGGGAAACGGCATGCCGTAATCGCCGGAATGGATGAGAAATAAACATTATATTCAGCTTAACTATTGCATTAAGCTTTTAATGAATGACACTTTTTCTAACGAAAATACCGGTATTATCTTTTGAGGTATGATTGAAACTGAACCAAACGGGGAGAGGGTCATGCATATAAAAATCGTCGCCGATGTGACGAATGTGCTAATTTCTGTAATATAATTCTCATAGCATTATACGATAAGGGTTAAAATGAAATGCCTAATATCTTATTTCTCTAAAAACAATTTGACATGTAATTCAAAATGGAATATATTAATAAGTTAATGCGTACTCTTTTTTAGAAATGAGACGGATCAAGAAATTTCCTAAGGGGTTGTATATACTTTGAGCGGCATGAGATTCGGAGACCGCCGTGAGGTTCCATGTACTCCATTGCTTCTGAATTCTAAGATTTTTTCGAGAGAATTTTTAACCGGGTTTTTCGATTATTGAAATAGTGAAATTGGCGGGCGGGCGAGTGGCTGCCAAAAAGGTACCCGTATTGTACCGATAACTCCTCGTACAGTTTTCGATATAGGAAACTGTTCTTTTGCATATCAATAATAAATATATCAGAAGTGTGCAAATTGCTCTGATTTTTATTTCTGATAATCAATGAAAAAAATACCAGCTGTTGAACTTGGTCATTTTTGGCAAAAACATTGCATATTGAGTACCCCATTTCTTTGGATATGTAGTATTTGTCCATTCAGGATTGACAAATGGATTTATGAATACTGTTCACACAAAATAAAACCCGGTTTGCTGTGCTGTCACAGTGACTGCTTTTCTTTTGTTATTTTTCTGAATTAGTTAGAATTAACAACCTGCAAAGATTTTGTGATTTTTTGCGGAAAAACATTTGTAACTATACATGTATTTATACTTTTTTAAAATATCAAAATGATTTTGTGGTGCAAGTGAAAGATAAATAATAAATCAATCTATACTCTGTCCCGAGTTTTTGCATCCATCACTTTTCGCTTGATATTTTGATAATCATAAATACCTTTGAACTCAAACTACGTTCATCCACTAATATGAAAAATGTCCAGATTATCTGTTTTGAAACGCCCCCTCTACCGCTTAATTCAGGTTTCAATACACATCCCAAAAAAGAAAGTCTACGTGGATTTTGCATTGCATCAGACATTAATAAGCCCGGATGATAACGTTGGAAAATTGCGCGAGGTGTCCCGAATACTTCCGATTGGAGAAAAGATGTAAACATTTCCCAAGTCATGACGTCAGGCAATAAATCTCCGTAAGATTTTTTTTTCGTTCCTGTAAACATTTATGAGTGAAAAGGAATAATTTGTCAATTAAGATATCTAGGAAATTTTACATTTCATCGATTTCAACTATACTTCTTTCACAGTTATGTGTATTTTTATTTAAAATCAACAAAAAGTGGTGGAAGCAAAAACTCGGGACAGAGTATAGAACTGTTATAAAAAAAGATTTCTGAAAGTAAAGAACGGGGTGGGTCAGATGAATTTAATCGTATATGAACTGGTAGAGTTTAAATCATAAACTATTTTTAAATATATACTGTATAGACAATAATTTTACAAAATTAAGTAGTTGCATTAAAGCTGAAGCGCCGCGATTTAAATAGCCAGTTAGAACATTCAATACCGCTTAGAGTCCTAAAATCGGGGGTTACTCTAAAGGTTCGCTATGCGTGACTGATTTTAGGCGAGTGTGGTCGAGATGTAAACATCTCGGGGAGTACGTGTCAAAAGTAAAGAAACGGGAATTCCGAACTGAATAGCAAAAAAAATAAACAAGTACCACTCTTATCCACAAAATAACATGAATTTCGTGCAGACATAGTGTATATAAAGAGATACACTGGCCATTTCTCTTTCTTTCGAACACGGTCGCGTACGTTCACAGGTATAGACGAATTATAGAAGAAAGTACATTGAGTGGATTCCTGGCGATACAGAAGATAGCGAGTATAGTTGCAGCACCCGAATACGATACAAAGTAAGTAAGAAGTGTTTCCGACACTATTCCTAAACAATTTCCACATGTTTATTAGTTTATAAAAACTAACTCGTCATGCAGCCATTATCCGTGCTCGAACTGCTATAAAGTGAACACTGCGCAAGACCGGTATTCTGAAACCGAAAGTTCGATTAGGGGAGAAGTAATTTATAAACAGGGAAATTTCTTTGAAGTCCCAAACGCAAAAAGATAAGTTACACATAATTGTTTTATGTATTATTAGCGTGAAATCCAATGCGCAATCAATAAAATAACATCTTTTCTTATTATTTGCTTTTGAAATAATATATAAGATGTATGTTATCCCACCTCAATTTACGCGATTCACATGTAATTTGTAATGTTGCTTATAAGTTATATGATATCTGTCATGTTTTGCACAGTGCATTCATTGCCGTCTTGACTATGCATTTCATTTTAAATGAATGCTGTTACTTACAACGTGAGCTTTGATTAAGCTATGTTTACTAATTCTATATTATTTTTACGATCTCGAAGCATACTTTTTAAAACTATATACTGGCCTTGGATCAGTCCTTCACCTATACATGTATAGTCGCATGTAGGAGAAGGGGATCAGACTGATCTTATACCACATGGTTACATGTACAGTTAGTTTTTGTTTGTATTTAGGTTGTATAGGTTCACTCCAGCACGTTATTTTATGAGTAATAGTTGTGTTACAATGCACTGGTGAGAAATTGTTATTAGCCTATGCCAGTATATTTATAATGACTTTTATCTGGACATCATATACCCGATTTATAAATTTTTTGCAGGTTTCTCATCTTTTGAACATGGAAGACCAACTTGTGGAGAATATGGAGATAGATGAAGATACATGTAATTATAGCTCAGAGGTATATATTATTAAATTTAAATGAAGATGGTTAGTGCCAAAAGCCATTTAACAATGTATTTATACAGCATGTGAATAACAGAATTGAATATTTATATATTTTTTAATTATGATGCGTTTTTGCAGAGTGTGATATTTAGACCAGAGACATAAATAACATGAATGTTATTTATATCTCTGGTTAGACTACTACCGTTGCACACACTAGAAAGCTCAATTGGTAGATCACATGACCAGTAGATTCAGGGTCCCAGGTTCTAGTCCTGGTCTCGTCTGTCATGATATTTCCATCTTACTTTTATAGTATTGAAATCTTTTCGAATTTACAAATTTAATAGTACAAAAAGGCAAATTTACATGTGATTTACTTTGTGCGTGATGATGCTTCTGATATATGAATGTGTCTGTTCCTCTCTCATAGGGAATATACCCTCTTTATTCAAACAAAAATAAATCGTAATACATGTACAAATCTCATAATGCCTAATTAGGTTTTTAGTTGGCTCAATGAAATTTATCAAATTTTGATAATATAGTTAACCAATATAAGATCTTTGAAAATTAGTCTCTGAGCAACAGGCTATTAGGAGATGCTGTTATGTTATATGTATATTCCCCCTAGGAGGATGATGAAGTCAATGAATTGATAAGAGAGATATTTGGTGATGAAGAATCATTGGAAGAGGAGCATGAGGAGGAGTATGAAGATGGAAATGAAATGTGGAATGAGACACGGTATAAACTATGTATCAATATACAAAAATAGAAGATATAATAACCTGGACTTAGCATTCATATGTACTTGATATTTGTTTACATATATAATATTTAGTTTGCTACAATGTATGCTAAAATTACCATAAATGAACCCATTATAACATGATTCAGTAAGTTGTGTAATAGTACATGTTTTTTTTCTAAAAATATCATAAGTTACATGTGATTATATAAAACTGTATCAATACATGTATTTCTAGAGAAAACTATGAAGATGAATACTCTCTTCTGAGAGAGAGGAGATTTGTTGTCGGTGAGGGTGCTCTCTTGAGTCTCATCAAGAGGACAACATGCGAGCAGTGTGGGGAGTCCATAGACCCGTCAACAGTTGTTGAAGGAGAAAAGATACCAGCAGGAGTGAAGTACAAATTCCTTTGCTGTGTAAGATTACATAATACTCCTTATTGATAAAATTCTAATATTTGTTGATTACATTAACTGAATTGTCATACATTTATTTGATTTTGTTTGAATTGATACAAAATGTATCAATTAATGCACAATTAAATATAGTTGTGGTATACAAAAGTTTCTAAAAGTTTTTTATGACTTGATAGTCTTCGTATTTTTCATGGTTTGGAGGTTTTGATGATTAAATTTTTTACTCTATGAATAAATGTCTAATTATTTATGTTCAGACACCACATGTACATGTTTATCCTTATGTATATTAATTTTTAGAATGGCCATCCAGGAAAATGGATTTCCACACCATTTTATGGAGGCAGAAGCTTCATTAGTATTTTACTCCAACTCATGGTGCTTCTTACAGGTAGGGAGCTAATTAATATTAATATGTATATGTTCTTGATTGTGCTTTAAATTTTGACATTGATTTCATATGAGATTTGTGTTAGAAAACTTATTATGAAATAGGATCTAATAACCATTTTTTACCATTACAATTTCTAATTGCCTAATGGGTGTGTTTATTACCATATTTGCAGATGCATAAATCAGACAGGCCATTATATACAGTTGTGAACTCATGATAACTTCAAATCTATTCAGAAACTTTGTCAATATTTATTAAAAGCTTTGAAGCTGAGAGAGAATATGGTTAATTCCTTATGATATCTGTCATGTTTATTTACATATATATTATAAATCAATGATATTGTACACTGTTAGCCCATATGATATATATACCATGTTGAATCCTCTGCCATTCTACTGTTAATATGCATGTACCTATGAGTCACATGGCTTCTTTTGTCAATAAGGAATAAAGAATATGCACAGTGTCTGTCAGGGTATCCTTGATTACGTTATGGATAATAATACCGGTTTTTTTTTACAGTTCTTTGTGAATATTTTTTAGGTGCTTCTTGGGAAAAATTTGCCTTAGGTGCAAAATTTATAAACCTTGTTGTTGGATCTTCCCGCCAATTTTACAAGATGCAACTTCAGTATAGGGTAAATATTATCTACCGATATAATAAATTTAGTATTGATCTTGAAGTTAATAGAATAAAATGATACATCTAAACAGAAAAACAAAGAAATCCTTTTTTACATGCTTTTTACAGACTGCAATAGAGGAGAAGTTCCATAAGCACATTTCAGAGGTGTACAAGAAGTTGGGAGGTTTACCACTTAGTGTGGCTGTAGATGTACGATTTGACTCACCTGGTAAATATTTAAAATTATAAATTACTAACATTTACAACAACTTAGGATGAAGTGCCAAACTAATATCTGCCTGTTGTACATTTTTACTTTTTTTAGAAACTGTGTTTAATAATTTTTGATCAGGTATTTCCCAATAAATTCCAAATGATAGAATTTTAAATCCCAAACAGATGTTTCCATTATTATGCTTTCAGGATTTTGTGCAAGTAGATCAACTGCAGTATTTATGGATTCTAACACCAAGGACATAATACACATGGAAGTAGGCGATTCCAGGGAAGTTGACAGGCACAGTTCCAAGATGGAAAGGCTTCTCATTGACAGAGGACTACAACATCTATTCACTGCCTCTCCTCTTGTTATATGGGAAATCATATCTGATGCTAGCAGAAACATAATTTCTTTGATGAGTAAGTATACATCTGTGTGACAAAAGGTTGATTTTATGAACAGAATTGCAAATACATTATCTGTCTTACTCAATTATACATGCAACTACAGTTACTTTATAATGCCTAGCTGTTGCTACAGTGTCATATTGCATCATTTTCTTGAAAATTCTATTGACATATTCAGGGAAACATTAGGAACATCAGCAAATACTAGTAATGTTAAATCATAAAATAATGTACATGTATGTATGCAATCATAAAATCCAAAAAATGACTGCTACTCAACATTTAGTTTCCTTGATATTTGAATAGCGTGCATAAGTCTTTTTAATGATTTGAAATGTTTTGACATTTACTCACTATCTCTTATACACCCTATTAAACAATATGACACTATAATTTTCATTTTAGCCCCGAGGGTGATGTGAAACTGTATTGCATGATTCTAGGACCAATAATGAAATGAGATAAGAATTAACAATTGTGTATTATATTTTTAGTACTCCCTATTTCTATAAATAAAATTGATTGTAGAATCAGACCCTTACAAGCACCTGCAGCACAGCTTGGACATTTGGCATAAGGCCAAAAAGCTCACAACATCTCTTTCTGATATTGCCAAGACACCAGGATGCAGAGGACTGTTGCAATGGATACGGCCTATTGTGAATCATTTTTGGTGGTGCTGCAGTACTTGTAAAGGCAGTGTCGAGCGTCTGTTGAAGAGGTGGATGGGAATCCTGTACCATATCAACAATAAACATGTGTGGGCAGGTGGACGGTAAATATAATTTAGAATTTTTATCTACATAATTATATCATATACTGTACCGATCAGACCCAACCTAACCCCAGAGTAAACCTCAACTAAACCCCGGGTTTACTTTCGGAGTTTACTTTTGGTTTACATGGGGGTTTGCTTTTTAAATATTTGTGTCCGATCTGGGTTTACTTTTGGTCCACTCTGGGTTTACTCTGGTATTGCTTTTGGGGTCCAATTTACCCGCTTATTTGTGAAGCAGATCTGTCTTATCTCTTACTTATCTTACTGTCTGTAAGCCCCACCCCTTGGCCCTTGTATATTCTAAATACACACATAGCGTCTGCTTTCTGGGGTCTATTTCTTATCAGGGTTAACTCTCTGTGACCACTCGGGGTTTATTTTGGGTTTATTCAGGGTTAACTGTGGGTCTGCTCTTGTAAACTCACAAGTGCACCCAGAGTAAACCCCAAAAGTAAACTCAGGGTTAAGTGTGGGTTGACTTTCTTTTAGGTTCGTTCTGATTGGTTTCTTCTTCTTTCATAAGCAACAAACTATTAATTCTTATTTCTGACACCATTTTATGTAGTAAAAGATTGGACACATTGATAAAAGATATGGGTACTTAGTTATAATTTAATCACTCTAGTTGTCGACATTCTGAGGAACACGAGACCGAATGCAGCAATTGGCTCCAGAGAGACACGGTGGTTTTCAAGAATCTACGGTTAGTTCATTTCTTTTTTCAACATTCAAAATTAAAAAATTTATGTGCATATTGAATCAGTCCATTTTCATGTACCGATAAGTCTACAATACTTTGCTTCTTATTCTATGCTGTAAAGGTTTATGCATTTAATTCATTGTGTTTATATGATCTGACTGAAATGTATTAATCCTTTTTCTAGGATGTTGGTAACAAACAGAGATTGGTGTGGAAGCATGAAATTTTACACCAACTGTCGACAAACCTGGGCTGTGGAAAACTTTTTTAGCCATACACTCCTTCATTACTGTCCAAAACAGAAATCCTATGGTTATGACGCCTATCATATTAGGAACATGCTGGCTGTCATGGACCACAACAACCACCTTGGAAGGATGCCATTGGTTGGACAGGATGGAGAAGTGTATGCTAAAGGCCAGGTATCCAGGAGGACCAAACAGTGGGTTGCATATGAGGAGAAAGCACCAAAAGATTTTAAATATATTCCAGGTTAGAAACGTAAAACATTTGTGAAGCCGAAAAAAAATGATTTAATTAGAATCTGTATTTGTTTAAATGTTAAATCACTTTAATGGAAATACTTATGTAGAGCTGTCAATCAAAATACCATTTATTTATTTTAGACACACCATAATTAGTCAGATTTTCTCATAGCTTTTAAATTTTTGATTGCATGTCATTAGAAATTCTTTCACATTAGAACATTCATCTATTGTAAATCATAGGGCATGGGTCATCTCCATGTGATTTTCATAACTACAATGTTTATGTGAATTACTTATACATTGTATCTTGAGGTACATCATATGCAGAGTCATGTACATTCATTTACTTTATATATCCAAGTACACTGTATACTGTACAAATTTACATTCAATTTTTGAAATACTTATCACCAGGTACCGGTATAATTTTTCAGAACTGATGGCTGCTTGCATGAGAGCAACATATGGTGTTTCTGAAACCAAGTTCAGAAAGAGTAGAAAATCCATGTCTTTGGATTCAATTGCCAAGAATCTTTCTGGGGAAACAAATCCGGGATCACGAATCCTTTTAGCCAAGATGCAGAGCAGAAAAAAGACAGGTGAGAATAAATGAATTCATTCAATATTTATTCAGAGTCATCAGAATTAGCAGAATGGTAACCCCTGTATTGTCCGCTTGCCTCAGGAAAACGTCTTCTCACGGCAACACAAACACAGGCAGGAACTGGTATTCGCCTTCCAGCTCCCAGTCGCCCATGTTGCCACAGGACAAAGTTTCTGTAGGCCTGGTTTCTGAATGTGGACAGTTGATAACTAGGATCTTGGTTGGTCCGAAAACTCCAATTCAAAATGTTGGCAACCTCCAATACATCATGCCTCAAGCACAAATTTCTGAATTCGGGTTTTGAGGTGATGCATGGAAATTGCCTACAACAGATGTTCATGCGGGGATCATCAAAACTTCGACATACCCCACATGAACACCATTGCACATTTGAATTAGAGTTTTCATTCCTTCCACTATCCTCCATCTGCCTCATTAGAAAAGGTCTTACAAAATCTGGTTCGGCAGCTGTCATGATTTTCACTCTTTGCCGCAGTTCGTCAACAGGCATACTGTCAACAGCATTCTATAAAAAAAAAATTAAAAACTGTGATGTAAAAAAAAATATCAAAAATTTGTTTTCTGTGTATCATTTTGTGAAAAAAAATCAGTGAAATACATTTCATACCATCAACGAAACACTAAGCTCTTGGTCATTGATATTTTCAGGGCCAGCCGCCAAAGAAAGCTGTTGATTGCGGCTTACTCCTTCATTCTGGATCACATTACGACTGCTGTTTGACGCATATGGATGGTGTCGATGCTACAAAATACAACAAAATATTATTCCCTCTCTATCTAGGAGGACCTCATCGTGGTGGGAGGGTGAACATCAGCAATTGGTGGCCAACACTCCTAAAATTTACATATATACATGTACTTACTGTGCTCACAGGCCTAGTTTGGGTTGACTTGTACTGGCAGTTTGTGTTGTTACAATTACTGCACGGTCTCCGCTTGCATGCACAACTTTTGCACTTCCCTCTGTTATCACAGGGACAGCATCTCTACAAAAAAGATTTGTATATTGAATGTTTCAGGATTTTTTTATTTTGAGTGATATTTATATATCTTTCATACTGGTGTGTAATAAAACAATACTTCTGTATATGCATATATTGGGCCTTTGCCAATTATTGTAATTGTGTTTGTCTCAATGAAATATATGTATTTATATTTGTGCTTCGAGTTTTGAATTGGTAGATATTATAATCTATAATTAGAAATTTGGGATCAATCATTCATCAAATATTGCACATAAACATAACTACATGTAAAGTTTTTATGATTATTTGAAGAGATATTAGGCCTGTTATTGTCAAAAACTATAAAGATTTCAGCATCAGTAAACTCATTGTATAAAAAAGTAATTTCTCATCATACTTCTTGTCCTCTCTTTGCCTCCCCCAGTCATTATTGTAGAGACAATACACCATTTTATTGCAGTCAAAAATATGACCGTTTAGGCCCATTATTTCAGCTAGGTAAATTCTTGTTTTTGTAAGAATATTTTGAAATTAATTTCAATTCACATGCACCACAGCATATTTTAATTTTTTTATGTGGGGGGGGGGGGATGTGATAAAGAGGTGGGATTTCAGTCATATGGAAATTGTTTACGTTATGTATTTTAGTAAAATTTTCCCCAAAGAGTTCAAAGTCTCTAAAACGATTCCTTATGGGGGAGATATGATCCGCCCGTTTGTTTTGTTCATTTCCCACTTTCATTTTGAAGAAATAATTACTGCTCCCTGATCTGAATTCTACAAACGCTTGAAATCTGCAAACGTCTCATGGACTAAGATGTTTTGATTTCATGGCTGCACGAGTCAGAACGTGGCACCTGCGTATTATTATAACTGTAGGAACATGGATTTTATCAAAAGTGTTGCGTGCATTGAAGTGATTTGCTTACTTGTGCACTAGCTGATGATGCCATGTCTTTGCCTGGTCACCCAATTCTTCGAAAATATTATTCCGGTACTCGGGTGTGTATCGTACTGGATCGATATACTCGAGTGTTCGATACGTATTCGCGTGACCACGCAGCTCTATTTTGGAAAGCAAATGCATTGAGGCATGACCATACACATAGCGTATATACCGATTCTAGACTCTGCGTTAGTTCATTTACTTTGGTATCTAAACTGGCTATTTAAATCGCGGCGCTTCAGCTTTAAGGTAAACAGTACATGTTCACATGTGGCTGTAAAGCCGTATTATAATAGCTCTCGGAAAGTTTTTATCAAGTAATTTCACAAAGTGAGTCTGAATTGAACCGACATTCAGGACGTAATGCTCAAACCCTGTAATAATTGCTTGAAATTTTAAAAAATGCCAATTTTCACAAGCTTGATAGGCTTTTTTCCCTATAGATTGCCGACAATGCAAAATGAAACATTTTTTAAATCATTTATTCACATTTTAATTTCACGGCAGTTAACCTTATCTTTGGAATTTTTATTTATTTATTTTTAAAGGGGGTGTCGTTTGTCATGTCTCATATTTATCAAAATCTCAAAACCAATGTCTTTTAATTCTTTGTTTTTCTTATCGATAACTTACTAAAAAATAATACTTTCTAGGAAAAGTTGTTATCTAGAGATAATATGATTATAGACCTACCTATTATATTTTTGGATATTTATTCCGTCCCTATGCCGGCGATTACGGCATGCCTTTACCTGCAGCTTGCCTTTTTCTATCGGTGACGTCACTGTTTCCATATATGGGCATGTCAAAATTCGACAAACTTGTAGACTTTACATTTGTTGATTTGCAACATGGCAGTCGTGATATTTCAGAAAACGAAAGTACAAATGCAGGACTACAGATGGAAAGTTTGTATTATAGTGGCAGGTTACATGTAAATAACAAACAGCATTTTACAGCTGCAGTTTGCATCTGTAGGAAAAATTAGATCGAAGGCTTGTGGGGTCAACTCTTACATGTGTTTATATAGTTCTATAGGTTACACGACCAGAATTACACATATTCATACTCAGACTCACACACCAACACGATTACATATTCGGATTTACAAGTTTACATGTCTGGATTTTTTAACACGATTACCCTCCATACGAGGCTGGTTCTGTACCTTCCAAGCCATCTATTTGCTTTTGTGCCATGTCAATTGCAATGTCACAACAAGACTGATAGAATAAAAACAATGTTATACTTTTTAGATATTGTTACCATAGGGCAAAGCAAAAGAGACAAGCGCAGCTATCGGCCTCACCAGGCGACAAGTCCAGTTGAGGTCGACTCCTGAAGGAGAGGAAGGCTACCCCGTCCCATCCCCCAGGGCGAGGAGATCTCGGGCCCCTTCACCCCCCGGTTCGCATTCCTTGGTACATTGGAACAGTTCATTAAAAAAAAACATTCTTTTATTTGTATTTAATAAATTTGAATATCAAAATTGTTGGCATTGATTTTTACTTACGTTTAACATGTTAAAAAAGAATTCTGAAAAGAGGATTTTTTTATATTTATTAGCCTATAAAACATGATATAGGGTGATTTCACCATGCATCGGATTTTCTTTGGATTTTCCCCTTTGTTCACGCATCAAATATCGTCCAAATATAAATAAACTTGTTTTAAAAGTTACAAGTTTTCCCCTTGCTCTATTATTGAAGAAAAATAAAGCAAATTAATGAAGTGTTGAACTATTTCAGCATGAATTGGACAATATTTACAAAGCATCGGACAGCTATTCAGTAAAGATTAAAAATGACAAAATGTTCTGGTTTAAATGCAAAAATTAAAAGGTACGGAAAAAGTAAATTTATTCAATTGCTTTTCAGATTTCTTTAATGTAAATCCTCAAATCTACATATAGGAATTAAGACTAGTGCTTCTGATAAAAGAAATATTTTTCATGTGGGGCTCTTTATTGTGCTAGCTCCTACAGGAACTTTGGACTAAAAAGGCTGTGTCTATTAAACTCGTATTTTAAGTGGTCTGAGGAAAATGTTTGTATCAGTGATTTATCCAATTTTTATTTTACCTCACATTTAAAGTATATCACAAGGAATGGGCACATAATCTTAGAGGAAATCCTGCACTAAAAATTGTCCGATCCATATGGAGCAAAAATAACCTCGACATTAATTGTTCAGATTTCTTGCACTTATTTTAATCAAATTTTGTTTCAAAACTTACTTCTTTTTAATTATTTTATGCAGAGACTGCATTTTTACTAATTCACAATCAAATTCAAAACATTCAAATAATAGTTCAGTGTAAAATCTTCGTAACTGAATTTCCAATGATGCCGTAGTTGAAGTCATTTTACTATGCCTATATTGCTATTTCTTTGACAAGGTGACTGTCAAATTCTTAATATTGAAAAAAGTTAATTAGTTCTAATTCAGGGATTTTCGAGACAACACACGAGCGCATGCACATTTATTTGTATATTTATAACCAAGGTTGTCCGATCCAAGGTATGTGTCCGATGCATGGTTAACTCACCCTATATCATAAATTATGATCTGTTGATTTTTGAGGTCAAGAGGTTCAAAGTCAAAGGTATAAATACTCTGTAGGCTTAGAAGATAACGAATTCACAATATCTTTAAACTTTGAATTGTCTGCACAAAAACGTGATCAAGTTTTAACATTTGCAATATACCTGCATTGGGTCATATGCTATATGATTCTAAACCATGTCTTGTTGATGCATTAGATTATATGTAAGATTTATTCGTGAATTACCTGTTCATGAAGCATATTTTGCGGAGAACCATTGACATTATCTTCGTTGGTACTTTTTCTGGATCTGTAAGTTAAAATTGATCTTAGATATGCTTTAAGAGATATTTGAGATTTAGAAAAAAGCTTAAGCACTAAGATCACAGATCTAATAAAAAAATATTGTTTTATGTGTACGATTACATACTGTAAAACGAAAAAAAAATTGGCGCATACGTATTTTAGCGCATACACAACTGCCAGTACATAAGCGCAATTATATTTTAGCGCATGCATTTTTTCTTTAAAAAAGAATACAAAAAATGTTGTTGTTTGATAAACGATCACGCCCAAAATTTAGTTCTGTGTTCACTCAAGCACGTTAACACACAACGACTTTGATTTCTATCTCGCATGCTCGGAAAACTGTCGTTTAGAACAAAACACTTTCTTTTGTGTAAATCGTCAGTAGATAGATATCAAAACTTCATTTATTGGCGATGATGTGTAATTTTTGTTGGTAAGCAAATTTGAGTTATCGGACTAAAAGTGAAATCGAATGCTACATTTACCATGAGTTTCGATCACCATGAGAGTACCTTTTTGCACAGTAATTTTACATTTAAAAAACACAAAAATAGGTATCGTCCTGTTATCTTTATATCCACTAATCAGAGATCAAAGAAATTATTATCAATCATGTATTGTCAGCGTTAACGATCGCCACGCTTAATCACTTTTTCACTTCGAGGCGCTAAATTGAAGTGGCATGGGGAGAAGCCCAATATTCATGGTGCTTATGAGAGATATCAAAAGGCAACTAAAACTGAATTAATTAATCCATGTTTAGGCACTTATACCCGATAACCCATGCCGTTTACCTGTGTAATTGTTTAAACAAACAGAACCGACAGCATCTGATATTTAAATGAACACTTCTAATATAGCCTTAAAGATGGACTGACGTTTTTGTTTTGCACCTTGAAGAAATTTAATACATATGGAAAATTGTTGGCGCACTATTAATTTAAGCGCTCAGAGGCTGTTGCGCCAAAGGCGCAACAATTTGTAGTGCGCCATATTTTCTCGTTTAACAGTATGTTAATAAAATTCTTTTGATTTTAAGATGGATATTTCCTTGAGGGGGTAGATGTACTTCATCTTGCCTCCCTTTTCATAAACGTTCAACCTCTTTAGGGGTAGATTTAATTCTCCTTTGATGAATTGTTCCAAACAGATTTTCCAGTCTGAATTTATCATCATTCTTTTCTTTGTTAGGTTTGAAGAACTGAAATAGTGAAATGGAGGACCAGCATCTCTCATTTTGACCTCATCATGGCAGATATAAAATTGTATCCCGTACTTTTAGTTTGACTACCACACATTTTCCCCACACAGCATAAAATCAACTATTAAACTTTATTGAGCGCGCATCCTTCGAAGAAAGACGTTAGGTAGATGACCATGTGGATTGTCATTCCGACACTTATTATTTTGTTTTGTAAAGGGGGGGGGGGTTAGATGAAAAGAAATTACTTGTTAGATTTTGAAAGGTGTTAGATGTATTTTACTCACGATCCACTTATTTTCCATAAAGAGATCGGATTGCAGACGACAGTTACCTGTCAAAGTGTCATACCCCGCGATTTAATTTACGGAGCACGAAGTCACTTATTTTTGTTGATGCATTGCATCCAAAAAAAGAGGGAAAAGGAATAAACTTAAGAAAGTTGACATATAAAGAAGAGAATACCTTTGTGTGTTTTGTCATTGAAATACCTACATATTTTTTCATTCTAATTTCATCATCGATTTTTTGGTAACATGATCCTCCACGCAGGGGCCAAATTTCTGTAAAACACTCGCACCATGATTTTCATACACTTTGTCAGAATAGTTAGATTTTTATGATTAGGAACACAATTTCACTTAAAAGTTAAAATACTAAAGCAATGCATTTTTAATATGTATATTTGTTTTAAAGAATAGACCTAGAGCTAAAGTACTGCCCATGCCACCCCATCCACCCAAGCAGCCAGCACCACGAAGCCAATCCCCTCCGAAGAGTCTGTCACCTCACCATCCCCCTTCAGGATGTCGCTCTGTCACAGGTACCCAGGGAAAGGGCAGCACAGATGGGGTCCCCGGCAGCGGCCCAGGCCACCCAGGAGGGCAGCACAGCCACCACAGTAGAGACCTGGGCCGCCCAGTAGGCCGGTGTGGCCGCCACCTCCACACCGGCCTCCAGGAGGACACGGCACCAGCAGAGGAGGGGGGTGAGGTCTACAGGTAAAATAGGCTATTCTACCAACCCCTCCTCTACTGCTTTTACACCACTTGATGTTTCGCCTAGTTCTACAATACTCGTATTAGGTTATTGGCAATCAAATATTTACTTATTGAATGAATTTAAATTACCTTTACTTTTTATTTTTACTTCTTTCTTCTAATAGTCATATGTAGATTTATCATTTATTAAACAAGAGACCAATTTGCTTTAACGGTCACCTGAGTAGCATATAACCCATACACAAACTTGTCGAGGATTTTCATTTTTGCATTTAAATTGTTAGGTTTTATTTTGGAGTTGAAAAAATTATAAAACCCCCTGCCTGAAATCTTCAAAAAGAACTGTGAAACCTATGATTTTGGCGAAAAACTTAACGAGGCCGGGTCTAATTTGTTCTGCCCTAGATTTTTGAATGAAATTTTTTCATGAATTTCTACTGATATATTTATTATTTTAAGATAGAAAAATAAGACATTTACCACACCGTTTGTTTAAGGGGTCATCTTAAAGTTTGATAACTTTTAACATAGGACCCTATGGGATTTTGCTTGAAATGTATCAATTTTGCACATTTTTTACATTTTTTAAAAATTCTGCCCTAGGGATTTCTTTTTCTGTTCTACATATTAAAGTTATTGCTAAAAGGCATCAAATGGTCAAATAAAAAAAAACCTGTTACCTTCTGGTTGTTCCAGGGGTCTTATCAAAGTTGTTTTTTGTATGCCCAATTTCCCAGATTTGTCAGATTATGGCTATTTTATATTTGACAAAGGCGGAAATGGTGATCTATATTGTATTATTAAAACATTGAGACATATTTAAGTAATAGAAAAATATATAACATCACATATTAAGGGTCATTAATATAAAATACATGGTTACTGTCTTGAACTATATGAATTAAGCTATATTTAGGCAGGTTAAGAAAACGTGACAGAAGACTAGGCTTGCTGAACCCTCTTTACGATTTCGACCCGAGCCCAAATATAGCTTATACTTCGAGACATTTACGTTTATTCCACAATATAATATCAATTTTACGCATCAAACGAGCTATTTTCAACAAATTTCGCTGAATATCTGCAGTTGAAACTATCACGCCATGGCGTCAACAACGCAAAAAAATGACGTCACAATACAAATGAAACGCTGCGCGAAAGCGTGCGTACTCGTTCTGTACTCGGCCTCGTTAAAGGTCTGGTCTACAAAATCATGAATTTGGTTTTCCTTTCAGGTGTGTGGGAGAAAAGAAGGTAATTTTTTAAAACATTTTTTGCCCTAGAGTCAAAACCCATACTCCAGGGGACATGAAAATTAAAATTTCAGTAGAGGACTTCCTCGTAAACATAATTATAAGTCAGGTTTTATACAGAACAGTGAATTATTTAAACTCGGAATAATTATAAATCCTGGAATTTCAGTAAATTCTGAAATCAGGCGTAGTACCTGATCCTTAACTTAGTTTTACTGTAAATATCAGTTTTCACTGTAGTAGATGCTGTCTAACTCAGTCGCTGGGCGAATGTGTTTACAAAATATACTTTATATATAAATTTGAATTAGGCCTATACATGTATGATGATTATTTTTTTTTTTATTAATTCAAGTTTTAATTTCATACTTTTATTGTTCTTTTTCAGTCAAAGTTGTTATTTATTAGGTAACTTGCTATTTATGCAGTGTTTCTGGTGTTATGTTATTGTATCTGAGGGGGTTAGTCAGTTTCTGATGCCTGGCATCGACTAACCGATCTGCGCATGTGATCGCATTATCTCGCTTCATTCCGTATTTGTCTGCAGTCAGACGGTAATAATCCGTCATCCCTCGAAAAATTGTCATTAAATTAAAGCAACGATTCCACTGCCATCGCAACATTTTCCTTTCGGGGTCTAAAATCGCCGGTAAACATTGTCAACAACCCACGGCTTCATGAAGAAGAAATGCCCTCCTCCCTCTGCAAACGAAAATACATGCCGAAGCGTAGTCAGCACGACCAAACCAAACAGGAATACACATTTTCACAATCGAAACAACATATTTTAAATCGCGGATTGGCCAGACAATCGCTATGATGTAAACACGTTAGAACATTCAGCACCTTCCTCATGCAGACTACCACTCATTGACGTTCCGTTGTAAAATAAGACGTCACAGGTACATGTTTTCCCGAACATTTAAAATCAAAAGCCAACCTTGCGCCTTGTAAGTGATATATGGCATGCAGTCTTTTTTGTTTACCAAACGTACTTTGAATTTGTTGTAAAAAGTTCCCTTTTACCCACACAATCAAATAATACAAGAGGAAATGAAACTGGCAAGTAGAAAGTAGAGAAATCGGACTTTGAAATTTGAAGATAGATAATCCGCTGCTGTGTTTTAGCGCCATCTAAGAGGTGCCCTTTTTAGTGTGCAAGTGGAGAGTTTTTAAGCAGTTGTGACGTCATTTTTCGAACCTCTTTTTGTATTCAGAGATCAGATATCAATAAAATACCACACGTATAATCCTCGTAGATAATGATATTGGAAAAGCATAATTTTCATTAATGGGATGTTTTTATCACGTTTTTATCATATGAATGTTAATCTGCTCGACAATTTCTCTGCAAATGCTTTTTTTAAATCATCATTGTTGCACAAAAGAAGCTTTTCTGTAATGCATGTAAGTATGGTATGCTTTCACGGGCAATATTTATATAGTATGTCGCTGTTGTGTAACTATGTATTTATATATAGCAAAAGTGTATGCATGATTAAAATACCTTTATTATATCTCAACTAAGGATATTTCATTTGGACATCGGAAGCAAATCAAAAAAGATTGTGATTATGTAGTATATGTAAACACACTCTGTAGTATGCTAGCTAGCTTTGTAACATTACAGCATGGTATGCGCTTTTGTGCAAATGCGTATGGGTCCCAAACCAGCTAATCCAAGCACTTTGTACACTGGGGGTTCTAGCTAGTGCTAACAAGTCCACCATTAAACAATGTTCGGAATCTCACTGAAAATTTAAAAAAAAATCGAAAAAAGACATATACAATTCCATTATATTTCGAACACATATTTCGGAGCAGACAGTTTCCGCCCCCGATTAAACATGGCTCTACAAAACATGATGCAGACAAACATGGACAAATTAAATACTTATTTTTTTTTACTTTTTTTTTCAACAAGATTTTTAAGTTTCTTCTTTTCCTGAGTGCATAGTTCCTCCACCTGGCTTGCCTCAAGTTCTTCACCATCTACCTCAAATTCCACGTTAACTGTGACTTTCAGCTGCTGCGCGCAAAAACTGTCTCTTGCAGAGTCGCAAGCCATGATAAAAGCAGACGGAATTGTTTTCCTATTAGTGTCAATGTCTGTAAAAATCAGTATGAAAGTTTTGGGGTTTTTTGCCAACATATGACCTTAAGTCATCTCAACATATGTCCTTAAGTCATCTAGATATAAATTATGACATGCATCACATTGGTTTGTAGAATTAAAAAGATACATGTATATATATACACATTACCGTATTAAATGATGAAGTAGTAGAATCATCATCAGCCCTCTTGACCTTTCTCTCATGCATAGAACATGGTTTAAATCAATATACAATCACATTAAAGAAAACAATAGGGAGGAATGATTTCTTCTAAAAAAAAAAGGTTGATGGATGGTCTGGGTCGGTGAGTGTCTGCGTGTGCGTTCCTGTCTGTATGCGCGTGTATTCGTACATGAACTCCTGTATGCGTATTCTACGTGTGTTTTAACAATATTTGGTGTATGTGCTTGCATGTGTTTAGACTATCTGATTGAAAACTTACCTATAGACGGTTAGTACTCTTCCGCGACCTCATCCCAAGCAGGACAGTTTGTCCTCTGTAAAAAAAACAATTCTCTGAATATTTCTCTTTTTTCCCATCAGGACTGTCTCCGCCAATCTTTTACAATCCTGACGCACTTCTACTATTCTGGAGTATTGGAGGGCGATGTCGTCCTCCAAACCAAAAAGAGTCTTAAACAACTGATATAAGGGAATGACTTGCAAAAAATTCTGGTTGTAACGCGCATTTGATTGGATATAAAATTTAGTTAAATGTGTATAACCTGTCAGATTTGTCACCAGACACGTTACAATGCCCAAACCCCGGATATATACTCGTATTACTTTGGTAGACATTGAGTTTATTTTTCAAATAATAATAAAGGGGTAAGTAGGTTGGCAACCGAAAAGAAAGTTTTCAACTTATCTAGAAAATATTAACAAACAAAGTTAATAAAAAAGCTAGTGTAAATTTGATAACACTGCAATTAAAGGTGGAAAGAGGCCGATCTCTTACCTGTTGAGGAACATCAACACCGCCATAAAGTCCAAACACCTTTTCCGCCTCATTGTACGTGTTCACTGAATACGATGCGACACCAAAAACTCGCTGTTTCGGCAAACACAGGACCCAGCAAAATTGTACAGTAAAAACAAGCATTCTGAGAGTATTGCATAAGCAATACACGTCCCCTAACGGTAACCCCTTTGATTGAGAATGGCAAAAGTTTGAGACCCAGTATATTAAATATTTCCCATCATAAAAGTAGTAATTGTATAGTATGAAATTGTGAAAAATTATTATAATAAAAAGCAAACAATCTCAAAAATCCATTAGAAAAATACATACTTGAAGCAAAGCAAACACAGAAGTCTAGTCTATCATTCAACAGCCCAAACCCGATAACGAACCCGATTGTATTATAATAATAAAACCATGCCGTTAAAATGTATAACACAATACTTGACACCATTTTACAGAACTTATTTGTTTGTTATTAGAAATGATAAATGTAATGATACAAATGATGCACGATATTGTTACTCATTTACTGACCACATAATGTCCTCGTTCATTCAGTACAAACCGAGTCCGAAAACGAACCCGATCATTAACAAAATTGGACTGAAAAAAATTAATTTTCTTAAAATTGAGTTGACCAGACGCTACAAAAGTATTAACTTGGTCTGCTGTTTGATATTTTGAAGCTGCTCAGCAAGTTTCACATCATTCGTAAAACGCATAAAGAAAAAAAACAGTGGAAAACTGAAGTGGGACAGACAGACGGACGGACGGACAGACGGATGCAGAGGAAAGCTATAGTCCCCTCCGGTGAAACCGGTAAGGGACTAATGAAATGTTTGGTTAAACCTTTTGCTGAATGTGAGAAATAATCGCTATGTCAGCGATCTCATCTCACAGAGAGATGTCCTTGCCTGGCGTACTTGGTCCTTAATATCCAAATACAAAATTAATACAGTCAGTGAGCAACTTTTGGTTTTTAGAATTAGGGCTTTTCGACTTTCGGTCGAAAAGACCTATGGTTTTTATCTTTTTTTATTATTATTTTCTCGACAGTTTTTTGTCAACGATTTCTATAAAACTTGAAGGTATATAGATACAATTATGCAACGGTCTTACAGCAAGTATATCAATCTATGGAATGTTAGGTTTTGAACTTCCAGTTCCGGTACTTCTGGTTTATATAAGGAAAATTGTAAACATTGGACAAAACGCAACATTTTGTTTAGTTTTTGAATTAGAACGTTCAGCTTTTGGAATTAGATACATCTTGTCTTTTTGTACAAAATTGTAAGCGTAGACAATTTTCTATATCTTACCGTTTTTGAGATATTAAATCCTAAACTTTAGAAAAGGGGTGATGAAAAACAAAAAAATTCAAATAACCTTTAAGAATTTAAATTATACCTTACCATTGTTACGATAGAAGTAATAAACGTACATTCCGAGTTTCATTGACATATATTGACTACTTCCGGTTTTATAGGTCGATGAAAATCACCTATGGGAGTTTCAATGTTAAACAAACATCACGCGTCGTTCGTTTTCTCAAAAAGTTTTCAAGTTAACATTATAATATGTCAGATGTATAATGGTACACACAATGCACAGACCGGAAAAGTTTTTGGGTAGACAATTTGAGAAAATGAGGAATCTGCAGGGGCCAACGTAAAAAACAGCACTTTAGCTGTAACTTTTTTATTTCTCTTCGGATTTTAAAAATCTTTTCAGTTTATTGTTAGGAATAAAGAGTACAATCTTAAAATTATGGTCCAAGGGGCCACTTTTTGACTCCTTATAGGGGTTTGGAAGGCCCAAAGATCATCACTTGTTTAAATTTCAAAATGTGTTTTAGTAAGAGTTATTTCGCTTTGCTGTAAGAATGTATTGCACAAATACTATAAGCATACTAAGTTTTGTGTCCGAGGAATGAATACTTACTTCAATATGATTTTTTGAAAGTATTCCTCAGGACCTCTGGAAATTAGAAGTGTAGCTACCTGTAAAGTTCTGGAGTTATCTTTCTTTTCACATTGCACTAATCATAAGTTCCTATCTAAGCAACTGGGGATACCAAGGCGTTTAGAACACTTGGAAATAAATCAGAGAATAATTTCTTTTTGAACATTTAATTAAAAAGGTCTCATGGGGCTGTCGAAAAGTCCTTACTTTTTGTTGAAGACAAAAAAAGTTCTAGTTTTAATTGTTTTACTGACCTTATTGTAAATCACTCACTTTAAAACTTGGAACACCATAAACAAACGCTTTGTTTGTGTTGTTCCAAGTTTTAAAGGTTTCTTTAAAACTATAATCATGTTAAGTGCAATAGAAACAAAATACGTTCATTGCATAATGATTTGGGAGATATGAAGAATAATTGGTATATCAATTAACTTTAACGTATATTTCTTGAAAGACATTGTATTTAAGAAAGAAATCATAAAAAAACAAACTCTTATGTATATGAAAAGCATTTGTCTCTTTTACTAAATATTTATAATCTAACATTGTATCTTGGACAGGTATTAATTTTGTATTACGTAACAATATGACGGCGATTGAAGACCTAGTCTGTCCGCAATTTTTTATACCAATATTGCAATATTCTTTTCATTTGACATTTATGTATATTTCTTGCAGTTTGGTAAACAAAATGTATGTCATTGTTGAGGATTTCAGAGGAGGTCTGCAATCTCCACCTTTCTGGTACATGTACAACCACCACCACTGGAGGTCCACACGTCCTTGGTTACGCGTACAGTGGAAGAAGAATAATGCTGATTCTGAAACGTGTACGCCCCTACCAAAAATGCTATAAAATAATGCTAAAAGGCTCAAAGTTATTAATCTATAAACATAAATAACCAAAATTAATTAACATTCTTCTGTGAAATGTATACATCTTACTTTGAATCTGCAAAATATTGTGATGTGCAGCTGAAATAAAAGGCTCACTATTATAATCTTACAAAAGACGAGTCATATCTTTAAAAAATGTTGTTTAAATGTAGCCGATTCATATGCAATGATTAATCTCACAAATTCTATATATAAACAAATCAACTTTTAATAACACCAAACAACAACAGGCAATAACAGTTATGCACAAATCAAAGTCTAAAAGAGACAGAAACGTCCCTGCCTGTCGGTTCTGGAACTTAGACCAGGTCATAATGATTAGTTTGAGCATTGTCGGCCTCGATATGTTGAATAACAGAATTCTCACAATAATTATGCTCATCTGCAGTCCTTTTACATGTCCAGCGATGAGCGTGAATTCCTTGTATACTGGTCTTACTTTTTTGAGAGATTTTGTTTTCTTCAGTGCATCGTGATTTAACCCCTGAGAATTCGATCATGAAAAACATTTCGACAGACGACTGTTTACATGTTACCGTGCGCTGATATACGGCATTTTGCTTCAGAAAATCGGCACCAATGTATTTTGCATGTTTCAAAGATTTCCTTCGTCCGCGAACTGTTGCACAACGAACAAATTCACCATTGTCTGATCGATCCGTTTATCATTACATGTATGTCATGGCTGCTTAATAAAGAACCCCGTTTTAGAAGGATGGAATACGAGTATTGGTAAAATGGGTATGCCAAATTGGTCGTCAATTGCAAAATACGCATTGTTTTGCAGCAATATTTACAGCGTATACAAATATACTGGTCGGTAAAATATCTGAAAAATTTTAACGAGATTGTCAGATTAGTAACTGCCTATCTTTGGTTTTACCCCGGCCCGGTTTTGCCTACCTATTTTACCAGGACTTATAAATGCCGAACCCGAAGCCATAAACCGATTGAAACACGCCTTTCCTTAGTTATTATTTTCCCAAAACTCAGATTTGAAACATAATTAGCCCATATTATTTTCAATTTATATTTTTCTTTCCATAAAAGATTATTTATGCTAAATTACAACGAATTTTACTCAGTAGTTCTTGAGAAGATTTTTTTTTTTTAAATGCACCCCCTTTTTGTACAGTTTGGGGTTTTTCTCTGCTTTAAATAAAGATCAGTCTTTTATTTCTGCAATTCATATTCGCCCTCCCATAAGGATGCTTTGTGCCAAATTTGGTTGAAATTGGCCAAGCGGTTTTAGAGAAGAAGCTCAATATGTTAAACGTTTACAGACGGACGACGGACAAAATGTGATCAGACTACCTCACATAAGCTTTCGGCTCAGGTGAGCTAAAAAGGGGGTTTCATTTCTGATCCTGACTCTTTGATTTAATGCATTTTGCTTTCGATGACTCTGTTAGGGAGTATATAAGAATGATGTGTTTCCGTCCTTCGTAGTGCACCATGCGTTAAAAACTTTGTTTTGAAAATTATGTTATATTGGAACTCTTGGTTTTAAATACATCAATGTAGTGGAGCTGTAATATTATTTAAAGTTATCTCTCTTGGTCCATGGACGAAGTGCGGGGTTGTCATTGACGGCCGGTGAAATTTTAGCTAAATAGTAATCCACTTCTTTTCCCTTGCATTATGTTGTATACTAATTTTTTGTTATTTGTTTTGATTCATTAAATATATAAAATAGATCAGGCATTTTATTTGAATACTTAATTGTTGCTGATCTTTATTTATTATGATCTAGTATCTCGTGATTATCCGGGAAAATTAAAATGCAAAATAACTACAGACTACTGTTACATTAATTGCATATTTTTGAACCAGCTTGATTTGAATTTGAGCATTGTCGGCCTCAATATGTCGAATAACAGATTTCTCATATAATTATGCTCATCTTTGGTCTTTTTACCTGTCCAGCGATTAACGAGAAGCCGTGAATTCCTTGAACACTGGTCTGACTTTTCTGAGAAGTCTTGTTTTCTTCAGCACACCATAATTGTACCAACGAGAATCCGATCATGGAAAACATTTTGACAGACGACTGTTTACATGTAACAATGCGCTGATATACGGCAAATGTCGGAAATAGTTTAAAATAATATGCTTGATGAATAAAAAGACAACGAAGATTAAAATAAAGAAGCGTATAAATTAAAAAAATTATATTAGCTACTGCGAACCGTTTGTGTTAGGGGCGAAATTAACACGAGGCGAAATAACGCGGTACCTTTTAATGTCGTTTGTTTTGTTAGCAAATTTTGTACGTATTTTTCATCATTGAAATTTGGCATAATTGACGAGTAAAACTACTGCAATGTCTATTATTATACATATACTAAGCATAGCCATCATTTAAAAGCGTGCATAAAATTTGATATAAAATCGGACCGAGCAGCTTTAAAAGATCTTTTCCAAAATTTCCATCAATTTGATGTATATTCGCTACGCTGCCTTGACGTCAATTTTTTATATATCGTCGTTGTCAAATTTATATTGCTTGATAAATATATCTGTATCATATGCGTATATCAACTCGAACACTAGTGAAACTTGATAAAAAAAAAAATAGGTCACAATAAATAGCAAAATTAACATATATAATTTGATTTCTTTCATTATAAACTGTAAGTTTTCGGACGCTTAGATAGTTTTCTTATTCTCCAACTTTATGCTTGCGCCGGGTACCCCGACTACCGATTGGTTTATCTATCGCTGTAAACAAAATATTAAACCTTTTTTTGAATATTACGTTGTTTAATTATTTGTAAATGTCTCTTCAAAATTCATGCCAATTTTTACACTTATTCGTCACTTTGAAAGGATTATATCTGTGTAGACTCAATAATTTCCCAACAACCCTCGTAGATAACTGCCTTGTGACATACTTTGTAAAAACAATTGTAGTTGTACTGTTAAAAAATTAACAACTCAAGATTTTTGCTGAAAGACAATAAAAACCATAGGAGATATCCCTGTTTCATACCTCTCTGTAACATCCATCCATGAGTTGTGTTTTGTTTGGACTGTAAACATTCATCCATCAGTTGTGTTTTGTTTGGACTGTGTAACATTCATCCATGCGTTGTGTTTTGTTTAGAAAGTTGGACCAAACATCCCTCTAATAACCGACTAAGCTCCAAGCCGTACGTGGCACTCGGTCCAGTTTGCTTTTCTCTCTTCATCCTGTATCCGATGTATACAAGTTTTCTGCTATGCAAACTGAATTTACCTCTGTTTTCTAAAGAGTTCCATTGAGTTGAACCTAACTCGCAAATCGTAAGTGCTACGTTAACGATAAGCTGAGTGAAACGCTCGTATACGTGGATGTCCAGAAATCGTGAATGTATTCTTACGATTACGATTCACGAATTGTTAGTAAAACGGTCTCCAGGTGTTCATAGTTTGTAGTATATTTGCAGTACTTATTAGTATATTGTATTGTGCAGCAGTATATGCTGATAATTTATTGCAAATATACTAAAATGTGTTCCAAAAACTTTTCAGTGACATAGACGCAGCACTGTTAAGGTGAACTTTGTGGTCGCGTAAAAATGGTTTAAATAAAAAGCAGAAGAATTTTGAAGTTAAGTAAAAATGGTCAAAATAGAGAAGTTTAATAATCCATTTGAAAAAAAAAGTATTAAAAAGAGATTTGCTAACTGTAGTACATTGTATATGCAAATTGTACATTTATTAAGATTATTAAGATGCTCAGTTTACTACAGTGTTAAAATCATTCATTACAGCCTGAAAATAATATGCACTAGTTTGTGCAGTCAGTAATACATGTATATTAATACCTCTATAGTTAGGATGTAATCACGCAATACTGTATAAAATAAAAGTTTTTTCACCATGTTGAGTAAAACGTTAAATTTTACTTTTATCGTTCACTATCTATACATTAATTTTAGAAAGAAAACATTGTGCAAATTATTGCAGATTTGAATACTTATTGATTACAGTGGTCATAACTGTGCTTGTACGGTCGTTATCGTCATCAGTGAAGCTGCTAGGAGAGCAGGTACAGTACCGATTATACCAAACCTAACAGAAAGTAAACCCCAACTTAACCCTGGGTTTACTTTCTGGGTTTACTTCAGGTTTACTAGAGTGGATCCAGAGTAAACCCAGAGTGGACACAGATAGTAAACCCAGTCAGAAGTATACCCCTGAAAGCAGACACTAAATGTGTATTCAGAATATACAAAGGGTTGGAATAACAGACAGTAGGATGGTAAGATAAATTACTAGTCTGCTTCACACTCAAGTGCATACAGTTGACCTTAAAAGCGATTTCAAAGTAAACCCAAAGTAAACCCCGAGTGGACCCAAATTTTCAAGAAGTAAACCCAGAGTAAACCCCAATTAACCCAGAATGTAAACCCGGGGTTTAGTTGGGGTTTACTCTAGTGTTAGGTTGGGTCTGATCGGTACTTTAAAGAGGGTCCTTTTGGTTGAGTCAGAATCAGGTGGACTGGGGGTGTTGGTGTGGGTTCTTATGCTGGAGGTAGTTTAAATGTGCCGACATTTCAAATTAGATAGATGTAATTTAATTAATGTCACATATATAAACCACCCTCTTTACATGGATTATTGTACAGTTAAACACTGTACGATCAGTGTAAGTTTATAAAGAAATGATAATTATAACTGTGTGCTTCATATGAATAAAAATGTCTAACATATACTTTTACTTATCTCATTGGATAGAGAAAAGGAGGTGCTGTGTGTTGTTGTCGAGTCATGTGGCGTGAAGGTGGTGAGGGCTTATGTGGTTGAGTCAGAGTCATGCGGGGTGGAGGAGGTGGTATGGGATTTGTGGGCTTTTGTGCTGTAGGTGGTTGAAGAATGCTGAAATATCATATTTCATAAGTTTAATAAATTATATTCTATTTCAGTGCAGATCAGTATAGTTTTATATGTTATAGAGTACTCCAAAGAATATGCACCTTTTACATTTATACTTTGCCTACTAAGATGTCAAATATGAAAGTATATAACGTTCATTAATAAATCTACTTACACGTGCTTCCTCATAAAGGTAGATGGTCATTGGTGTTTTTACTAGAAGGAAATTGTCATCTCATGAAAGATTTATCTATTCAAAACAAAAAACCTGACTATTCTACAAGCATTTAAAACCCTTAAAATGTCCAAACCTCGAAAATTCACTGCTGATACATGTTCATCCATTATACAACCTATTCTACTGCCAATCACAATCCCCATCGTCACAAATATTTCTCCACGCATGCACCCCCACCCTACCCCCAATTAAACCCAATGTACACATAAAATTATGAAGATAGTTTTTTTATTCTAGACTTTATATTTCAAACTGGAAAGATAAGAATTAGTATTCTCGATCTCGTAAAAAAATTAAGGGCAGACAGACAGATGGACGGCGGACGAAAAGTAATCAGAAAAGCTTATTTGAGCTTTCGGCTCAGGTGAGCTATAAATCTTTGACAGTTGTGTTGTTTTCTTCTAAACAGAAAGTAAAAATGACACGTTTATTAATTACACAGAAAGGGGCATAAATATGCCATTCAGTCACTTTTAAGTTACCTTTCTGTCACCTCTCTATTGACTGAATGACAGAGATTCATCCTGTCGTGGACAATGCGTTAATAACTTTGTATTGAAAATAATGTTGTATTGGAACTCTGAGTTTTAAATCCATCAATAACGTGGAGTTGTAATATTATTTAAAGTTATCTCTCTTGGTTCTTGACAACCGGTGCAAATTTAGCTAAATCGTAATCCACTACATTTTCCTTGCATTTTGTTGATTACTATTGAATGATTTGTAATAGGTTTAACCATTGCCGACATTCGTTACCATGGCGATAAAATTGTTTACATTTCCTGTAAATATATCCAAATGAATCAAGGGACTGCAGTAAAAGACTTCTCTGAAATCTTATTAGTCCCCTACCGGTTTCACCGGGAGGGACTATAGCTTTCCTCTGCGTCCGTCAGTCCGTCCCGTCTGTCCGTTTGTCTGTCCGTCCGTCAGTCCGTCTGTCTGTCCCACTTCAGTTTTCCACACTTTTTTTTTTTATGCATTTGAGGAATAATATGAAACTTGCTGAACAGCTTCAAAATGTCAAACTACAGATCAAGTTTACACTTTTGTAGCGTCTGATTGACATATTTTCGAGAAAATTATATTTTTATATTCCAATTTTTTAATGTTCGGGTTCGTTATCGGGTTCGGTGTGTACCTGAATAAACGAGGTCAGTATGTAGTCAGTAATAATATCGTGCGTTACTTGTACCATTCCTTTTCCTGTACCATTCCTTTTATCATTTCTAACAAGCAAATAAATTCTATAAAATAGTGTCAAGCATTGTGTTGTAAATTTAATCGGCAGGTTTTTTTTGTAGTATTATTACAATCGGGTTCGTTGTCGGGTTGGGCTGTTTAACTGTTTCGTTTGATTCGGGGTACAGAAGACGGTAAGAAATGATATTGTGCATAACAGTGCATTGTTTTCACAAATTTTTACAAGCGAATACAGAATAGACTTGGCGAAATTACAGGAGATGAAATAAAGAGTATTATTTTACCTATTTCCTATTTAATTTCTATATCAACTATATAGTTTTAATTTCCTCTGTTCTTTTATCTCTGATTAAAGCATGACATCTCGTTTACAATAGCTCTGAAATAGTTGTGTGCTTGGAACCTTTCATAGAATAATACAAACCGGTAGGGGACGTGTATTGCTTATGCAATACTCTCAGAATGCTTGTTAAAAATGTATTATTTATAAAACATTCATTTCATAAAGTACCATTCCTGTATGTCAATTTACAAAAAATCACCATAAAACACGATAAGGGTTGCAATTAAAGAATTTATGAATTATAAACGAAACTATTAGGGTTCAATATTGATTAATATACGCTATTAGGAGTACATCAATCAAAACTTTGCAAAAGCTTTGTTTTACTAAATAAAATAATAATTAGTTTAGGTAACTGTACTGATACTTATAATTTTAAGTAAAACTATCTGTGTTTCTTTCGTGGGGGGGGGGGGGGGGGGCAAAATAATCATCTCATATAGAGACATTCTCTGTAAATCAATACAATGAATCAATAAAGATACAAATGACTTCCCTGAAAAAAAATCTGAATTGAATTTAAAAGGTAGTTTTCTGCATACTGAAATAAATGTATACACTTCTTTAAAGGTTTGTTGATTACTACTTTCTTTATGAAATATGTTAAAAGCTGAAAATCATTTAAAAGAAAAGATGACTGCGGTATTTTTTCAATAAAGCAAGTTCTTCACAAGTTACGTCTTTTTTGGCTGATCAGTTTCAGGATGGAAGATCTTTAAAGATATCCCTGTGTGAATATTCGACACCCTTTCACTGTGGCCTGACCTAACCCCGGGAATCATGATTTAACAAACTTGAATCTACACTATCTGAGGATACTTCCACATAAAGTTCAGCTTTTCTGACCAAATTGTTTTTGAAACAATATTTTTGAAATATAAAAACACATTTTCAATGATTAATTACCTCACCTAGAAAATTAGTGTGACCCTTAGTTTTAAAAACTTGGATTCATTTCACTAATGATGCTTTGTGCTAAATTTGGTTCAAATCGGTTCAGTGGTTCTGTAGAAAAAGTCGAAAATTAAAAAAAGAACACCTAAAAAACGGACAGACCGATGGACGGCGGAAAAAAGTTATCAGAAAAATTCACTAGAATTTACAGCTCAGATTAGCTGAAAACTTCTACGTCGATGTTCTTTTCTTCTAAACTGAGAGTAAAAATAACATGTTTATTAGTTACACAAAAAGGGGGTTCATTTTGAATCGTGAGTCTTTGATTTCACCCTTTTTTGCGATTTTTGTATTTTCTGACTCTGTTAAGGAGTTCATAAGAATGATGTTGTTGCTGCTGATCTTAATTGAGTATGAACTAGCATCTCGTCATAATCCGGGAAAATTAAAGTGGAAAATAACAGACCACCGTTACATTTATAACACTTTTTTAAAAAAACAGCTTGATTTGAATAACTGCATTTTGCCAGGGCTATCATGAAGTCATTCATAAAATCTTTACGATCTATACTTAGGTTAATAAGGCTAACAATTTTTAATTGATGATTCGGTAAGCTTTACACTTAAACGACATGCAAGAGACGAACCCCTGGCATTGATTTTTAAACTACATAAGTGTCGTTTTTGTAGCAAAATAGGATGATCGTAATACAGCGTCCCTTTTAAAATGATTTGTAATAGATTGAAACATTGCCGACATTCGTTACCTTGGCAATGAAACTGTTTACATTTCGTGGAAATATATCCAAATGAATCAAGGGACTGCAGTAAAAGACTTCTCTGAAATCTAATTTAAAAAATGTATTATTTATAAAAGATTCATTTCATAAAGTACCATTCCTGTATGTCAATTTAAAAAAAATCACTTTGAAGCACCATAAGGGTTGCAATTAAAGATTTCATGAATTATAAACGAAACTATTAGGGTTCAATCTTGATTAATATACGCTACTAGGAGTGCATCAATCAAAACTTTGCAAAAGCTTTGTTTTACTATATAAAATAATAATTAGTTCAGGTAATTGCACCGATACCTAGAATTTCAAGTAAAACAATCTGGTTTTTTTCGTGGGGGGGGGGGGGGGGGGGGGTTAAAATAATCATCTCATATAGAGACATTCTCTGTAAATCAATAAAATGAATCAATAAAGATACAGATGACTTCCATGAAAAAAAATCTTAATTTAATTTAAAATGTAGTTTTCTGCATCCTGAAATAATCGATTAAATTCTCTAAAGGTTGTTGATTCTTACTTTCTTAAAAAAAATATGTTAAAAGCTGGAATGCATTTAAAAGAAAAGTTGACTGCTTTTTTTCTTTTTTTATAAAGCAGGTACTTTACAAGTTACATCTTTTCTGGCTGATCAGTTTCAGGAAAGAAGATCTTTAAAGATAACCCTGTGTAAAAATTTGACCCCCTTCCATTGTGGCCCGACCTTGCCCCGGGAATCATGATTTGAACTAACTTGAATCTACTCTATCTGAGGATACTTTCACAAAAAGTTCTGCTTTTCTGACCAAATTATTTTTGAATACAAGATATTTGAAAAATAAAAACTCATTTTCAATGATCCTTAATTACCTCACCTAGAAAATGAGCTTGACCCTTAGTTTTAACAAACTTGAATTCAATTTACCTAACGATGCTTTGTGCTATATTTGGTTGAAATCGGTTCAGTGGTTCTATAGAAAAGGTCTAAAATGTATAAAAGAAAAAAAAAAGACGGACAGACCGATGGACTAAGAAAAAAGTGATCAGAAAAATTCACTGGAACTTTCAGCTCATATTAGCTAAAAAAAAAAAAACGTCTACAGTGATGTTGTTTTCTTCCAAACTGAGAGTAAAGATTACATGTTCAATAATTACACAAACAGGGGGTTCATTTTTAATCGTGACTCTTTTATTTCACCCTTTTTGCGATTTTTGTATTTTCTGACTCTGTTAAGGAGTTCAATAGAATGATGTTGTTGCTGCTGTTCTTAATTGAGTATGAACTAGCATCTCGTGATAATCCGGGAAAATTAAAGTGGAAAATAACAGACCACCGTTACATTTAGGAAACTTTTTTTTAACAGCTTGATTGGAATTACTGCATTTTGCCAGTGATATCATGAAGTCATTCATAAATCATTTACGATCTATACCTCGGTTGATAAGGCTAACAATTTTTAATTGATGATTTGGTGAGTTTTACACTGAAACGACATGCAAGAGACCAACCCGTGGCATTGATTTCTATAACTACATAAGTGTCGTTTTTAAAGTAAGAGAGGATGATTGTGATAAAGCGTCCCTTCTAAAATGATTTCTAATGGGTTAAACATTGCCGACATTCGTTACCTTGGCAACGAAATTGTTTACATTTTGTGTAAATATATCCAAATGAATCAAGGGACTGCAGTAAAAGACTTCTCTGAAATTTAATTTAAAAATTGTATTATTTATAAAAGATTCATTTCATAAAGTACCATTCCTGTAAGTCAATTTACAACAACAAAAAAAACCACCATGAAGCACCATAAGGGTTGTAATTAAAGATTTCATGAATTATAAACGATACTATTAGGGTTCAATCTTGATTAATATACGCTACTAGGAGTACATCAATCAAAACTTTGCAAAAGCTTTGTTTTACTAAATAAAATAATAATTAGTTCAGGTAATTGCACCGATACCTAGAATTTCAAGTAAAACGATCAGTTTTTTTTCGGGGGGGGGGGGTCAAAATAATCATCTCATATAGAGACATTCTCTGTAAATCAATACAATGAATCAATAAAGATACAAATGACTTCCCTGAAGAAAAAAATCTGAATTGAATTTAAAAGGTAGTTTTCTGCATACTGAAATAAATGTATAAAATTCTCCAGAGGTTGTTGATTCTTACTTTCTTAAAGAAATATGTTAAAAGCTGGAAAGCATTTTGAAGAAAAGTTGACTGCTGTATTTTGTAATAAAGCAAGTACTTCACAAGTTACATCTTTTTTGGCTTATCAGTTTCAGGAAGGAAGATATTTAAAGATATCCCTGTGTAAAGATTCTACACCATTCCATTGTACCCCGGGAATCATGATTTGAACAAACCTGATTCTACACTATCTGAGGATACTTCCACAAAAAGTTCAGCTTTTCTGACCAAATTGTTTTTGAAACAATATTTTTGAAATATAAAATAACATTTTCAATGATTTTTAATTACATCACCTAGAAAATGAGTGTGACCCTTGGGTTTAACAATCTTGGATCTAATTTAAATAATGATGCTTTGTGCTAAATTTGGTTGAAATCGGTTCAGTGGTTCTGTAGAAAAGGTCGAAAATGTAAAAAAAAAAAAAACCATAATAAAAACAGACAGACCGATGGGTGACCGAAAAAAGTGATCAGAAAAATTCACTGGAGCTTTCAGCTCATATTAGCTAGAAAACTTCTAAGGTAATGTTGTTTTCTTCTAAACTGAGAGTAAAGATGAAATGTTTATTATTTACACAAAAAGGGGGGTAATTTTTAATCCTGACTCTCTGATTTCACCCTTCTGCGATTTTTGTATTTTCTAACTCTGTTAAGGAGTTCAATAGAATGATGTTGTTGCTGTTGTTCTTAATTGAGCATGAACTAGCATTTCTTGATAATCCGGGGAAATTAAAGTGGAAAATAACAGACCACCGTTACATTTAAAAAAAACTTTTTTAAAAACAGCCTGATTTGAATTACTGCATTTTGCCAGGGATATCATGAGGTTCATTCGTAAAACCTTTACGACCTATACTTAGGTTAATAAGGCTTACAATTTTTAATTGATGATTTGGTAAGTTTCACACTGAAGTGACATGCAAGAGACTAACCCGTAGCATTGATTTCTTTAACTACATAACTGTCGTTTTGTAGTAAGAGAGGATGATCGTGATAAAGCGTCCCTTCTAAAATGATTTGTAATAGGTTAAAGATTCGTTACCGTGGCAATAAAATTGTTTACATTTCGTGTAAATATATCCAAATAAATCAAGGGACTGCAGTAAAGGACTTCTCTGAAATTTAATTAAAAAATGTATTATTTATAAAAGATTCATTTCATAAAATGCCATTCCTGTACGTCAATTTACAAAAAAAACAACACCATGAAGCACCATAAGGGTTGCAATTAAAGATTTCATGAATTATAAACGAAACTATTAGGGTTCAATCTTGATTAATATACGCTACTAGGAGTACATCAATCAAAACTTTGCAAAAGCTTTGTTTTACTAAATAAAATAATAATTAGTTCAGTTAATTGCACTGATACCTAGAATTTTAAGTAAAACGATCTGTGTTTCTTTCGTGGGGGGGGGGGGGGGGGGTCAAAATAATCATCTCATATAGAGACATTCTCTGTAAATCAATACAATGAATCAATAAAGATACAGATGACTTCCATGAAAAAAAATCTTAATTTAATTTAAAATGTAGTTTTCTGCATACTGAAACAAATGTATACAATTCTCCAAAGGGTGTTGATTCCTACTTTCTTTAAAAAAATATGTTAAAAGCTGGAAAGCATTTAAAAGAAAAGATGACTGCTGTATTTTTTTAATAAAGCAAGTTTTTCACAAGTTACATATTTTTTTACTAATCAGTTTCAGTAAGGAAGATCTTTAAAGATATTCCTGTGTAAAAATTCGACACCCTTCCATTGTGGCCCGACCTTACCCCGGGAATCATGATCTGAACAAACTTGAATGTACACTATCTGAGGATACTTCCACAAAAAGTTCAGCTTTTCTGACCAAATTGTTTTTTAAAAAACAATATTTGTGAAATATAAAAACACATTTTTAATGATTTTGAATTACCTCACCTAGAAAATGAGCATGGCCCTTAGTTTTAACAAACTTGGATTCAATTTAACTAATGATGCTTTGTGCTAAATTTGGTTGAAATTGGTTCAGTGATTCTGTAGAAAAAGTCGAAAATTTAAAAAACAAACAAACAAACAAAACAACAAAAAAAAAACACCTAAAAAACGGACAGACCGCTGGACGGCGGATAAAAATGATCAGAAAAATTCACTGGAACTTTTAGCTCAGATTAGCTGAAAACTTTTACATCGATGTTCTTTTCTTCTAAACTGGGAGTAAAAATAACATGTTTATTAATTACACAAAAAGGGGGTTCATTTTTAATCATGAGTCTTTGATTTACCCTTTTGCGATTTTTGTATTTTCTGACTCTGTTAAGGAGTTCATTAGAATGATGTTGTTGCTGCTGTTCTTAATTGAGTATGAACTAGCATCTCGTGATAATCCGGGAAAATTAAAGTGGAAAATAACAGACCACCGTTACATTTATAACACTTTTTTTAAAAAAAACAGCTTGCATTGAATTACTGCATTTTGCCAGGGCTAACATGAAGTCATTCATAAAACCTTTACGACCTATACTTAAGTTAATAAGGCTTACAATTTTTAATTGATGATTCGGTAAGTTTTACACTTAAACAACATCGAAGAGACCAACCCGTGGCATTGATTTCTATAACTACATAAGTGTCGTTTTTGTAGCAAAAGAGGATGATCGTAATATAGCGTCCCTTTTAAAACGAATTGTAATAGATTCAAACATTGCCGACATTCGTTACCTTGGCAATAAAACTGTTTACATTTCGTGGAAATATATCCAAATGAATCAAGGGACTGCATTAAAAGACTTCTCTGAAATCTAATTTAAAAAAATGTTTTATTTGAAAAAGATTCATTTCATAAAGTACCATTCCTGTATGTCAATTTATAAAAAATCACTATGAAGCACCATAAGGGTTGCAATTAAAGATTTCATGAATTATAAACGAAACTATTAGGGTTCAATCTTGATTAATATACGCTACTAGGAGTACATCAATCAAAACATTGCAAAGCTTTGTTTTACTTAATAAAATAATAATTAGTTCAGGTATTTGCACCGATACCTAGAATTTTAAGTAAAACGATGTGTTTTGTTCGAAGGGGGGGGGGGGGGGTCAAAATAATCATCTCATATAGAGACATTCTCTGTAAATCAATACAATGAATCAATATAAAGATACAAATGACTTCCCTGAAAAAAATCTGAATTGAATAAAAGGTAGTTTTCTGCATACTGAAATAAATGTATAAAATTCTCCAAAGGTTGTTGATTCCTACTTTCTTTAAAAAAAAATATGTTTTAAGCTGGAAAACATTTATAAGAAAAGTTGACTGTTGTATTTTTTTGATAAAGCAAGTTCTTCACAAGTTACGTCTTTTTTGGCTGATCAGTTTCAGGTTGGAAGATCTTTAAAGATATCCCTGTGTAAATATTCGACACCCTTTCATTGTGGCCCGACCTAACCCCGGGAATCATGATTTAACAAACTTGAATCTACACTATCTGAGGATACTTCCACAAAAAGTTCAGCTTTTCTGACCAAATTGTTTTGAAACAATATTTTTGAAATATAAAAACACATTTTAAATGATTTATTACCTCACCTAGAAAATTAGTGTGACCCTTAGTTTAAAAAACTTGGATTTACTTAACTAATGATGCTTTGTGCTAAATTTGGTTCAAAACGGTTCAGTAGTTCTGTAGAAAAAGTCGTAAATTTAAAAAAAACCAAAAAAAAAAACAACCTAAAAAACGGACAGACCGATGGACGGCGGAAAAAAGTGATCAGAAAAATACACTGGAAATTTCAGCTCAGATTAGCTGAGAACTTCTACGTCGATGTTCTTTTCTTCTAAACTGAAAGTAAAAATAACATGTTTATTAATTACACAAAAAGGGGGTTCATTTTTAATCGTGACTCTTTTATTTTACCCTTTTTGCGATTTTTGTATTTTCTGACTTTGTTAAGGAGTTCATTAGAATGATGTTGTTGCTGCTGTTCTTAATTGAGTATGAACTAGCATCTCGTGATAATCCGAGAAAATTAAAGTGGAAAATAACAGACCCCCGTTACATTTATAACACTTTTAAAAAAAAAAACAGCTTGATTTGAATTACTCCATTTTGCCAGGGCTATCATGAAGTCATTCATAAAACCTTTACGATCTATACTTAGGTTAATAAGGCTAACAATTTTTAATTGATGATTCGGTAAGTTTTACACTTAAACGACATGCAAGAGACCAACCCGTGGCATTGATTTCTATAACTACATAAGTGTCGTTTTTGTAGTAAGAGAGGATGATCGTGACAAAGGGTCTCTTCTAAAATTATTTGTAATAGGTTAAACATTCGTTACCTTGGCAATATAATTGTTTACATTTCGTGTAAATATATCCAAATAATCAAGGGACTGCAGTAAAAGACTTCTCTGAAATCTAATTAAAAAATGTATTATTTATAAAAGATTCATTTCATAAAATGCCATTCCTGTACGTCAATTTACAAAAAAAACAACACCATGAAGCACCATAAGGGTTGCAATTAAAGATTTCATGAATTATAAACGAAACTATTAGGGTTCAATCTTGATTAATATACGCTACTAGGAGTACATCAATCAAAACATTGCAAAGCTTTGTTTTACTAAATAAAATAATAATTAGTTCAGTTAATTGCACTGATACCTAGAATTTTAAGTAAAACGATCTGTGTTTCTTTCGTGGGGGGGGGGGGGTCAAAATAATCATCTCATATAGAGACATTCTCTGTAAATCAATACAATGAATCAATAAAGATACAGATGACTTCCATGAAAAAAAATCTTAATTTAATTTAAAATGTAGTTTTCTGCATACTGAAACAAATGTATACAATTCTCCAAAGGGTGTTGATTCCTACTTTCTTTAAAAAAATATGTTAAAAGCTGGAAAGCATTTAAAAGAAAAGATGACTGCTGTATTTTTTTAATAAAGCAAGTTTTTCACAAGTTACATATTTTTTTACTAATCAGTTTCAGTAAGGAAGATCTTTAAAGATATTCCTGTGTAAAAATTCGACACCCTTCCATTGTGGCCCGACCTTACCCCGGGAATCATGATCTGAACAAACTTGAATGTACACTATCTGAGGATACTTCCACAAAAAGTTCAGCTTTTCTGACCAAATTGTTTTTTAAAAAACAATATTTGTGAAATATAAAAACACATTTTTAATGATTTTGAATTACCTCACCTAGAAAATGAGCATGGCCCTTAGTTTTAACAAACTTGGATTCAATTTAACTAATGATGCTTTGTGCTAAATTTGGTTGAAATTGGTTCAGTGATTCTGTAGAAAAAGTCGAAAATTTAAAAAACAAACAAACAAACAAAACAACAAAAAAAAAACACCTAAAAAACGGACAGACCGCTGGACGGCGGATAAAAATGATCAGAAAAATTCACTGGAACTTTTAGCTCAGATTAGCTGAAAACTTTTACATCGATGTTCTTTTCTTCTAAACTGGGAGTAAAAATAACATGTTTATTAATTACACAAAAAGGGGGTTCATTTTTAATCATGAGTCTTTGATTTACCCTTTTGCGATTTTTGTATTTTCTGACTCTGTTAAGGAGTTCATTAGAATGATGTTGTTGCTGCTGTTCTTAATTGAGTATGAACTAGCATCTCGTGATAATCCGGGAAAATTAAAGTGGAAAATAACAGACCACCGTTACATTTATAACACTTTTTTTAAAAAAAACAGCTTGCATTGAATTACTGCATTTTGCCAGGGCTAACATGAAGTCATTCATAAAACCTTTACGACCTATACTTAAGTTAATAAGGCTTACAATTTTTAATTGATGATTCGGTAAGTTTTACACTTAAACAACATCGAAGAGACCAACCCGTGGCATTGATTTCTATAACTACATAAGTGTCGTTTTTGTAGCAAAAGAGGATGATCGTAATATAGCGTCCCTTTTAAAACGAATTGTAATAGATTCAAACATTGCCGACATTCGTTACCTTGGCAATAAAACTGTTTACATTTCGTGGAAATATATCCAAATGAATCAAGGGACTGCATTAAAAGACTTCTCTGAAATCTAATTTAAAAAAATGTTTTATTTGAAAAAGATTCATTTCATAAAGTACCATTCCTGTATGTCAATTTATAAAAAATCACTATGAAGCACCATAAGGGTTGCAATTAAAGATTTCATGAATTATAAACGAAACTATTAGGGTTCAATCTTGATTAATATACGCTACTAGGAGTACATCAATCAAAACATTGCAAAGCTTTGTTTTACTTAATAAAATAATAATTAGTTCAGGTATTTGCACCGATACCTAGAATTTTAAGTAAAACGATGTGTTTTGTTCGAAGGGGGGGGGGGGTCAAAATAATAATCTCATATAGAGACATTCTCTGTAAATCAATACAATGAATCAATATAAAGATACAAATGACTTCCCTGAAAAAAATCTGAATTGAATAAAAGGTAGTTTTCTGCATACTGAAATAAATGTATAAAATTCTCCAAAGGTTGTTGATTCCTACTTTCTTTAAAAAAAATATGTTTTAAGCTGGAAAACATTTATAAGAAAAGTTGACTGTTGTATTTTTTTGATAAAGCAAGTTCTTCACAAGTTACGTCTTTTTTGGCTGATCAGTTTCAGGTTGGAAGATCTTTAAAGATATCCCTGTGTAAATATTCGACACCCTTTCATTGTGGCCCGACCTAACCCCGGGAATCATGATTTAACAAACTTGAATCTACACTATCTGAGGATACTTCCACAAAAAGTTCAGCTTTTCTGACCAAATTGTTTTGAAACAATATTTTTGAAATATAAAAACACATTTTAAATGATTTATTACCTCACCTAGAAAATTAGTGTGACCCTTAGTTTAAAAAACTTGGATTTACTTAACTAATGATGCTTTGTGCTAAATTTGGTTCAAAACGGTTCAGTAGTTCTGTAGAAAAAGTCGTAAATTTAAAAAAAACCAAAAAAAAAACAACCTAAAAAACGGACAGACCGATGGACGGCGGAAAAAAGTGATCAGAAAAATACACTGGAAATTTCAGCTCAGATTAGCTGAGAACTTCTACGTCGATGTTCTTTTCTTCTAAACTGAAAGTAAAAATAACATGTTTATTAATTACACAAAAAGGGGGTTCATTTTTAATCGTGACTCTTTTATTTTACCCTTTTTGCGATTTTTGTATTTTCTGACTTTGTTAAGGAGTTCATTAGAATGATGTTGTTGCTGCTGTTCTTAATTGAGTATGAACTAGCATCTCGTGATAATCCGAGAAAATTAAAGTGGAAAATAACAGACCCCCGTTACATTTATAACACTTTTAAAAAAAAAAACAGCTTGATTTGAATTACTCCATTTTGCCAGGGCTATCATGAAGTCATTCATAAAACCTTTACGATCTATACTTAGGTTAATAAGGCTAACAATTTTTAATTGATGATTCGGTAAGTTTTACACTTAAACGACATGCAAGAGACCAACCCGTGGCATTGATTTCTATAACTACATAAGTGTCGTTTTTGTAGTAAGAGAGGATGATCGTGACAAAGGGTCTCTTCTAAAATTATTTGTAATAGGTTAAACATTCGTTACCTTGGCAATATAATTGTTTACATTTCGTGTAAATATATCCAAATAATCAAGGGACTGCAGTAAAAGACTTCTCTGAAATCTAATTAAAAAATGTATTATTTATAAAAGATTCATTTCATAAAGTACCATTCCTGTAGGTCAATTTACAAAAAAAATCACCATGAAGCACCATAAGGGTTGCAATTAAAGATTTCATGAATTATAAACGAAACTATTAGGGTTCAATCTTGATTAATATACGCTACTAGGAGTACATCAATCAAAACATTGCAAAAGCTTTGTTTTACTAAATAAAATAATAATAAGTTCAGGTAATTGCACCGATACCTAGAATTTCAAGTAAAACGATCTGGGTTTTTTTCGTGGGGGGGGGGGGGGGGGTCAAAATAATCATCTCATATAGAGACATTCTCTGTAAATCAATACAATGAATCAATAAAGATACAAATGACTTCCCTGAAGAAAAATCTGAATTGAATTTAAAAGGTAGTTTTCTGCATACTGAAATAAATGTATAAAATTCTCCAAAGGTTGTTGATTCTTACTTTCTTCAAAAAAAATATGTTAAAAGCTGGTAAGCATTTATAAGAAAAGTTGACTGCTGTATTTTTTAATAAAGCAAGTACTTCACAAGTTACATCTTTTTTGGCTGATCAGTTTCAGGAAGGAAGATCTTTAAAGATATCACTGTGTAAAAATTCGACACCCTTCCATTGTGGCCCGACCTTACCCCGGGAATCATGATCTAAACAAACTTGAATCTACACTATCTGAGGATACTTCAACAAAAAGTTCAGCTTTTCTGACCAAATTGTTTTTTAAAAAACAATATTTGTAAAATATAAAAACACATTTCTAATGATTTTGAATTACCTCACCTAGAAAATGAGCATGGCCCTTAGTTTTAACAAACTTGGATTCAATTTAACTAATGATGCTTTGTGCTAAATTTGGTTGAAATTGGTTCAGTGGTTCTGTAGAAAAAGTCGAAAATTTAAAAAAACAAACAAACAAAAAAAAAACAAAAAAAAAAAAAACACCTTAAAAACCGACAGACCGCTGGACGGCGGATAAAAATGATCAGAAAAATTCACTGGAACTTTTAGCTCAGATTAGCTGAAAACTTCTACGTCGATGTTCTTTTCTTCTAAACTGGGAGTAAAAATAACATGTTTATTAGTTACACAAAAAGGGGGTTCATTTTTAATCGTGAGTCTTTGATTTACCGTTTTTGCGATTTTTGTATTATCTGACTCTGTTAAGGAGTTCATTAGAATGATGTTGTTGCTGCTGTTCTTAATTGAGTATGAACTAGCATCTCGTGATAGTCCGGGAAAATTAAAGTGGAAAATAACAGACCACCGTTACATTTATAACACTTTTTAAATAAACAGCTTGCATTGAATTACTGCATTTTGCCAGGGCTAACATGAAGTCATTCATAAAACCTTTACGATCTATACTTAAGTTAATAAGGCTTACAATTTTTAATTGATGATTCGGTAAGTTTTACACTTAAACAACATCGAAGAGACCAACCCGTGGGATTGATTTCTATAACTACATAAGTGTCGTTTTTGTAGCAAAAGAGGATGATCGTAATATAGCGTCCCTTTTAAAACGATTTGTAATAGATTCAAACATTGCCGACATTCGTTACCTTGGCAATAAAACTGTTTACATTTCGTGCAAATATATCCAAATGAATCAAGGGACTGCAGTAAAAGACTTCTCTGAAATTTAATTTAAAAATTGTATTATTTATAAAAGATTCATTTCATAAAGTACCATTCCTGTTGGCAAATTTAAAAAAAAAACAGCATGAAGCACCATAAGGGTTGTAATTAATTATACACGAAACTATTAGGGTTCAATCTTGATTAATATACGCTACTAGGAGTACATCAATCAAAACATTGCAAAAGCTTTGATTTACTAAATAAAATAATAATTAGTTCAGGTAATTGCACTGATACCTAGAATTTCAAGTAAAACGATCTGGGTTTTTTTCGTGGGGGGGGGGGGGGGGGTGAAAATAATCATCTCATATAGAGACATTCTCTGTAAATCAATACAATCAATCAATATAAAGATACAAATGACTTCCCTGAAAAAAAATCTGAATTAAATTTAAAAGGTAGTTTTCTGCATACTGAAATAAATGTATACACTTCTTTAAAGGTTGTTAATTCTTACTTTCTTAAGAAAAATGTGTTAAAAGCTGGAAAGCATTTAAAAGAAAAGTTGACTGCTATATCTTTTTAATAAAGCAAATTTTCACAAATAACATCTTTGTTGACTGATCAGTTTCAGAAAGGAAGATCTTGAAAGATATCCCTGTGTAAAAATTCTACACCCTTCCACTGTGGCCCGACCTTACCCCGGGAATCATGATTTGAACAAACTTGAATCTCCACTATCTGGGGATACTTCCACAAAAAGTTCAGCTTTTCTTACCAAATTGTTTTTGAAACAATATTTTTGAAATATAAAAACACATTTTGAAAGATTTCTAATTACCTCACCTAGAAACTTGGATTTAATTTTACTAATTATTCTTGGTGCTAAATTTGGTTGAAATGTGTTCAGTGGTTCTGTAGAAAAAATCGAAAATTTAAAAAAAAAAAAAAAAACACCTAAAATACGGACAGACCGATGGACGGCGGAAAAAAGTGATAAGAAAAATTCACTGGAACTTTCAGCTCAGATTAGCTGAAAACTTCAACGTTGATGTTCTTTTCTTCTAATCTGAGAGTAAATATAACATGTTTATTAATTATACAAAAAGGGGGTTCATTTTTAATCGTGAGTTTTTGATTTACCCGTTTTGCGATTTTTGTATTTTCTGACTTTGTTAAGGAGTTCATTAGAATGATGTTGTTGCTGCTGTTCTTAATTGAGTATGAACTAGCATCTCGTGATAATCCGGGAAAGTTAAAGTGGAAAATAACAGACCACCGTTACATTTAAACAACTTTTTTTGAAACAGCCTGATTCGAATTACTGCATTTTGCCAGGGCTATCATGAAGTTATTCATAAAACCTTTACGATCTATACTTAGGTTAATAAAGCTAACAATTTTTTATTTATGATTTGGTAAGTTTTACACTGAAACGACATGCAAGAGACCAACCCGTGGCATTGATTTCTATAATTACATAAGTGTCGTTTTTTAAGCAAGAGGGGATGATCGTGATAAATCGTCCCTTGTAAAATGATTTGTTATATGTTAAACATTGCCGACATTTGTCACCTTGGCAATAAAATTGTTTACATTTCGTGTAAATATATCTAAATGAATCAAGGGACTGAAGAAAAAGACTTCTCTGAAATCTAATTTAAAAAATGTATTATTTATAAAAAGAGTCTTTTCATAATGTACCATTCCTGTATATCAATTTTAAAAAATCACAACGAAGCACGATAAGGGTTTCAATTAAAGATTTCATGAATTATGAACAAAACTATTAGGGTTCAATATCGATTAATATACACTATCTGGTGTATATCAATCAAAACTTTGCAAAAGCGATGGTTTACTAGATAAAAAAAATAATTAGTTCAGGTACTTGCACTGATACTTAGATTTTAAGTAAAACGATGTTCTTTTTTTTTTTTTTGGGGGGGGGGGGGGGGGCAAAAATCGTCTCCTATAGAAACATTCTCTGTAAATCAATAAAATGAATCAGTAAAGATGCAGATGACTACCTAGACAAAAATCTGATTTAGATTGATAAGGTAATTTTCTGTAAATTGAAATATAACTATCAAGAATAAAATATTCCAAAGTTTGATTCTTCTTACTTATTAAAAAGAAATATATGCTAAAAGCTGGAAAACATTTCAATGAAAAGTTGACTTTTCTATTTTGATAAAGCAGGTTTTTTACAATTAATACAAAGTAAACGTGTCATTATTTTTATAAGTACAGATTACAGCTCGCGAAATAAATAAATAACGTTTTGCTCAGAATTGGAAATTAAAAACTTTGAAATGGTACCGATAACGAAAATTTCACATTCAGTAATTTAGAGGTACATATTTACGAGACAATTCAGCATAACATAATAAAAGCATGTACTAGGATAATAAATTCGAGCTTATCGCTAGGCTAAAGCCTTAGAAAAAAACGATTAATTAAGGCTAACTTGACCCAAACAAAAACCAACATCAATTAATAAAACTAAATGGCAACCGATCTATTATTGTCTCGTAATACTGTTCCAATAAATCCTTTCTAACTGTATAGTTTAATGAAAGTTATCCACTTTCCAACTAAACTTCTATTGTCCTAGAACAATGGAAATGTTTATTTATAATCTGCTGCGATGATTATAAAGCGTAAACTGCCCCAACACAGGTTATAGAGTATAACTTTGGTAGATATTGAGTTCATTTCTTAAATATTGTTTGTACGTATTCATCGTGATATTCGTTTTGATATCAATACTGTGGAATCACTAATTTTCGTGGGGGCGAATTTTCCTAGATTGCCTAAATTGTACAGGTTCGTGGGGACGTAATTTTGTGTATTTGCCTAAACCTATAAATGAAATATGACATTATTACCCTTATTTATTAATTCCTGGAGGATGTTTATTTGTGGATGAAAGGTACCCACGAATTCAACATGTACCATGTTGATATTACGTCATCAAAATATTTAGTCATTGTGTGTTTAAGCCCTCTGCCTAAGGCGTTCCCTACCTTAATTAGTTTAAAAATCAGTATGTAAAGTTTTTATCTTCTTACTATCAATAAAATTCGATTTAGATGTAAAGCGCCTGTGGATCCTGTGATTTTTTTCAGGATCAACTGACTTCAAAACACATAACCTTGTAAGGTTACATTGGGAAATAATAACATTCAATTATTTGCAAATTTATTATGATTTTTTTATATCGTGTGTTGAAACATCAAAGATATAAGCAGTTACTCTGGAGCAGACCTTTGGTAATTTATTGGCGAACATTTTTTTTACCTAACAGCTATAATCAACTGAGATTTATTATTCGTATTGTTTTTTCTCTTACTCGTCTAAAAGCGGTAATGTTTTCCTGCGCCTTTTACACTCGGCTTTGACAAGCGTCAGTCAAAATATTTTGACTCAATTTCGATAATAAAATATCTACTTGTACGTTGTAGAAATAAATGTCAACAAAACTTATCATTTAATCAACTGAACTTGAAGGGGCATAGTCAGCATTTTGGTCAAAAATTATTTATCCGATTTCAGTGTTTACAATTAAGTAAGACATTTTTAATAGGCAACCAACACTTAAGTATCATTTGTTGAGTTTTAAGCGAGTTACAAAGTTTACAATTCTTTGCTATGTAAAACAAAGCTTTTGTTTACATTTTGAATGTTGAAGTGAAAATTCCATTTTCAGACCAAAAATGAATGTGTTAACCTTTAGGAACTGTTTATTTATGCTTAAAATGAATAAGAAGAAACACAAATCAGCTTGAAATAGATTTTTTACTGTTTTATATTGAACAGGTGTAAACAAAAACAGGACACGAATCTTGTTTACATGACAAAGAGTGTGAGCTTTGTATCTTGCTTATTACTTTACGACTGACTGTCAATTTTCACTTGATAATTAGAAATACGTTCCTAAAGCGTTGTAATTAATAAAAAAGTAAAATAAAATTTGACCAAAATCGTGACCACGCACCTTTAACGCATGCTTGCGAAAGAAATTTTTGAAAAAGAATCCTCAGTGTATAATCTCTCTTTTTTCTCCCCCCCCTCTCTCTCTCTCTCTCTCATTTTATCCTTCCTTATAGATTTTGCAATAAGTATCCCTAGCAACCCCTACTCTCTCTCGTAGTAATAGTAATACTCCCGTTATAAATAACTGCTTCAAAATGTTTTGTACATGGACAAATTTAAAAATAACTTATTAGATGAATGAAACACAATATTTTCTAAGATAAGGTTGAGTTCGGTTTATACGATTTTAATTTTTACATGAAATTTTAGAACGCATTATATTCACAATTATTTGAGATTTGATATATATATATATATATATATATATATATATATATATATATATATATATATATATATATATATATACACACACACATAATTTTAAGGGGTGGTGGAAGACACATCATACAGTTTACATTAGAGTGGTTCATTTATAGTTATACATGTTGATCTGTTAATGATGTGATACATTGTGATTTCTCATGTTTTTGTACATATGTTCTTTAAATCTTTAAAGAGACACGGTGACGCAAAAACTAGTTAATTGGATAAAATAGAATTTTTTGGTGGCTTCTGTAAATTTTGTTCAGTTCTTGAAAATATGAGGTTTCAGAAAATAACAAGTTTTATTAAGTAAAAATTAAATTGTTACGGATAAAAATATAATTACTCGTTGGCCCAACACGTAAATATTGTTCGCTCCTCCTTCAACAATTATACGCATGCGCAGAAACAACATAAACAAAAATGGAGTCTAGCCACGAGAAACGAAAAGTAGGTAGACCGAGGTTTTTGACGGATTCTGCAAAGAAAAGAATTGCCAGAGAAAGGAACAGGGCAGCCGTGTTCAGAACAAAGGTGTACCCTGGAGACCAGTTCCAGAGATGGATGTTAAAGAAAGAGGAACTCGGCGAAACGCATGCTGGACTTGCCAAGATATTGCTCGACAGGTTTGCTGGATTATTATTTTTACTTTATTACAAATCTTATGTTTGGTTTAATTAATTGATTTATTTAAATAGTTAATACTACATTGTAGTACAATTTTATACCCGAAAATTGGCTTGGCATCAAACCATGCAAATTAATGGGCAAAAATGGTAGGAAAGCTAATATGTAATGTTGTCTCACTTTGTCAAAGGCAGAGGGCAACTATAAGCATTTCGTTGTCTTTCCTTGCACTAAAGGACAAATCTAATTCTAGTAGCATTGCCTCCCAGGGCATTTTATATACATGTATAAGATACTTCTCATTATGATATGATTAATTTATTGTAAATGATGTTATTCTTGTTTTTACTTTAGAACACTTTTATTTGATTTTTTCTTTTATATTTTAAGTGAGAACACAAGTACAGATGCAGGTCCAGCAGTCTTAAGACCATCCATTCAACCATCACCTCAACCAACAACCAATAAAGAAGAATCGCCTGGGTAAATCTGAATTAAATATTGTAATCGTTTTGTTTAACAGTTGTCCATCAATCAATTTATATGGAGACTAAATATATACCAGTAGCTAAGTACATGTAGTTAGAGTGTTGCGGGATTTAATAGGTTGGTTTACGTACCCATTTACACCTTTGATATATAAACATGATCACAGAACTTCTATTAATATGTTGAAGATATGCATATAATTGTACTGGAACATACAGTTTGTCTATATGCATGTATATCTGTACATGTACATATCATATATAACTTTCAATCAATTATAATATTACAGTCAAAGTCACAAGAGAAGAAAGTTATATGCTGATGAAGCATCATCATTTGTTAATCCTTTCGAGTAAGTAAATTCGAACTTAATTGCCTTTATTGTGATATATTTGGTTGGTGAGCTTAATTTTAAATGCACCTTAAATTATACATATACCATGAAACTTGTATTAATACGTTATCATTGATATCAAGTATGTCTCTAGTAATTTGATTTTAAGATGTGATCAAAGAAATGCTTCAATTATGAACTTTTTGTTTGCAGCGTTACAATAGATGTAACTGAAGACAGTATCAGTGATGACGTAAATTCAGATGAGGAATACGACCCGAACTTTAATATAACTCTAAGGTAATAACATACTGCTTTATAGATTTGCTTTGCAGTTTAACCTAAACTTAGTGTATGAATATATTTTACAACACACTTTTCTTTATTGAGAAAAGGTATATAACTAATATGTAATTATTATTTTTCTTAGAACCAATAACATGCTTGGACTAACAGAAGTGAACATGGAGGAGAAAGAGTTTGGAGCGGAGGAGACAGAGAATGCGGGAGAAGCAGAGGATGAGCAGGAGACACAGGGTAACAGGGGGTCTGGCATCACCAAGATTAAAGACGAGAAAGACATCCATTTGCTGACCAGCGATAAGACCTGCCTTGTTTACCAGAAGTGTATTCTGAAACTAGCCAGCTGCAATGTAGGAAACAGTTGTAAGGTGACAGGGTGTACCTCTCCAGTCAGTCATCGGACAGAAAACATAGGATCAGCACTCTACATATTCTGGATAAGCTTGTTTTTTCAACAAAACCAACTTCTATACCTTGAACGCAATGGGAATAAATATATTATATCTGACATCCTTTTTATTTTAATGATATATAGGAATGTAGCAATAAACATGAGGTCCATAGGTGGTGCTCCCAACCAGTTTTAAATAGGAGACTTCATGGAGGAGATCTCTTAATTGCCTCAGCCATCCTTTCATCAGGAAATAACTTTGCTAAGTGTGTATTGTTTGCAAAGTTTCTAGAGTTGTATTTCCCAAGCAATTCAAAATTCACAGCAATACAACGAAACTACCTTGTTCCTACCATTGATGCCTTCTACAAAGAACAACAACAGGAAATTTTTGAGAATTTGCAAGGTCAAAGTGTTATTGCTCTGGGTTTCTATATTTTTAAATTATAAAATAATATTCATAATTTTTACTTACATTAGCATGCTGTGGTATTGTCTATTTTTGTATGATATTTTGCATGTATGACATTGAATAACATTTAATTTATTTGTTCTATTAGGTGATGGACACAGTGCACAGTATTGCACATACTAAATGATGGATAACGAGTAAAAAAAAATACTGTCACTCATCACCATGGACAAAAGACAAATGGAAAAAAAAAGTTCAAACATGGAGAAAGCATGTTTTGTAAGAGCAATGGAAGAGTTGGCAGAGAATGGTGTGGTTGTGTCAGAAGTAGTGACAGACGCTCATTTACAAATTGGAGCAGTAATGAGTGAGTAACACTTTAATTTAATGCTTACGCTTTTGCTCTCATTGTTTCTTTGTGTACTGAATGAGAAACATGACAATATTTAACAGAAAACCGATTCCCAGAAATCAAGCATTCCCATGATATATGGCATGCTGCCAAAAACCTAGGGAAGAAGATTGTAGCTGCTGTCCAGAACAAGGAATGCAGAGAACTTTTAGAATGGAGCAAAGACATTGTCAACCACTTTTGGTACTCGTGTTCCTATGCCACAGATGTAGACAGCTTCATGGTGAGTAGATATCTGTACTGCATCTAGTATATCTACTTTGTTGTTGTTCTGAATGGAATTGAAATATGCTTCTTACTTCATTCATCCATCCGTATGTAATCAGATCTTACAGTAAATTAATATGTCTGTTGATTGCTCCTTTTGATTTCAGGAGGTGTGGTGTGGGGTTGTCCACCATGTCGTAAATGAACAAAAATGGAGCATGTCGTACTCAAGCAGTTACTTTGGGAACAACAGATGTATGCATGGTCCAATGGAGGAGGAAGGCCACAAAGACTTGATCATAAAAGGCAGTCCTGCACACACAGCTTTAATCCAGATTGTGTTCAATAAAAGGTTTCTGCGGCAGATACCTTATTATGTGAATATCAGGTGTAGTCTTGCTGAATTTTCTTCCTTTTCTTTAAATGATGTAAATGTAGAATTTTAAATACCATTTTGTAACATAGGGGGATGTATTTAGTATATTTTACCTGTGTATGTATACATGTACACTATTCGATCTATATTTTAGGAGCTCTGCCGAGTTGGACAACTTCAACAACCTCATTCTTATGTACAGCGGGAAAAGGTTTGCCTTTTCACCCCCCGTATATAATGCACGATGTCAGTTGGCAGCATTGGACTTCAATGCCAATGTTGACAGGGAAGTTAACAGAAATCTCCCGGTGATGGATCAGTACAGTAAGAAATTATACTTTTAAAATATATTTATTATGAATTCTTTAAACATTATGTAATTCATTTAATGTTTTTTGTCAAATTTAAATAAACTTTTTTGTTTCCGTTAGTTAAAACAATTGTTGGAATTGAAAGTTAATATATTCTCTTTCCTTTGTAATACATGTATATAGGCAGCATAGAACTTTCAACAAGAAGAGTGGCCGCTGGAGCGTCACACCTGTAAAGGTTAAGAAGAGTTATATCCACGTGGAGATTCTTCAGAAACGAATTGTTCAAGCACGGCTAACTGACCAGGAAGGGATGTGTCACCCTGCAGTCATTGCTGCCACTGACCCACGACGCCTGAGCAGGACCATCGCACCCGTGGAGCCCAAACCAACAGTACCTGCTACAGGAGGAGAAAGTCTCCAGATTTATGAAGAAAGACTGAAGACTGAGCATGTAATCTGTCATTAACAAAAAGATGTTTGAGTTGTAATGATTCTAATGACTGAAATAAATGTGTACATATGTGGTATACTTAAGAAATACACAGCAATGTTAAAAAGTTAGACCAAACCATTATGTGTGTTCCAGTGATTGACTTTGCAATTATGCACCCTACCTTGCTATATTCTCATTGCATTGGAGTACTAGTTTAATTTTCATACTACATGTATATCTTGTTCAGTTTGATTTTGTGCTTCTTTTTAATGTTGCCAAAGAAGAATGAGAAGTCAGTATTAAAGACTTTAAATGGTCTCTTTGTAGATATAAGGTCAAAAAATTCCTTTAGAAAGAAACAAAAGGACGTTTATTATGTAACCAAAATTGTGTAGAAGATGAATGTCACTTTCCTACTTACTGTGAATTATATAAAGAAGGAAGAGGGTTTTTTTCATTATATCTATCAATTTATACTAAAAAACGACAATTCTGAGACCTAAGTGAACTAGTGAAATACTTATACAGAGCATGACGCCATCTTTGTATTTGTACAAGCTACTTTTTTCTGACCACATAGATACATGTATGTATATTATTAATATGACAAACTGTAAATGTGTCTGACTGTTACATGTTTATGTATGGGTATGGACTATTTTGAAGGTAGAATCTTTCAGGAATTTCTCTCTGCTACAGGTAATTGTAATCTTGTATGCCCAAATTTGGAAATAAAACTATTGATATTATATGACATCTGAAAATTAACAGTTTCCATCCATAATTCAATTCCATAATTATCCATTCCATCCTTTGCTTAAGTTACTGATAGACTTTTGAGTAATACTCATACAATGTTGAAAATTATTCAAATTAATATGCTAGTCAAGACATGGTAAATAAGTTTTCAATAAATTTATTCAATTAATATAAAATCTGAATTGTCATTTATTTTGGTGAACATTACCGGGCTATGCAAAACAACAGCAAAATGAATTTATACATTTTTATTGCAATGGATCATTTTTAAACCCAACATAATGACCAAGTGGGTCGGGAAATTTTTCTCTGATGCGCCAGACACAACAACTTGGAATGACACGTCTGTCTCCTGCCCCGAGCCTACCATGGTACCAAAGAACAAACTGACGGTAGGCTGTATGTCTGTTCACTTGATTCCTGTCCTCGTCTTCTGGCATGGCCAGGATATCCTGCCGGTAGAGTCTGGCTACAGCCAGGACAGCCTCATCGAGCATAAGAATTCTGAAATCCTGTTGATGACATAAAACATTATACTGATACATGTGAATGATTTATGATAGCAACAACTTGTAAAAAGTTTCATTACTTTTTCATTTTGGTGACAAAATAATCCACTTACTGGTAGTTTAGAAATGCAACTCTCCGGATCTTTTTGACAACACAGTCGTTCCCTTTGAGTTGGCATTTCCTTACAAAAATTGCAGACACACCAAGACGGTTGTGACTGCGAAGGCCCAGGACCTTCAGGTTGCTGTGGTTCCTTGTTGCTGGAGCCCAGAATAGCAAACAAGTACTCTGGATTCTCCTCGACAACTCCTATGGGAGTTTCCTTCATCTCAATAGGGGAGAGTGCATCAACACTTCTCTAAAAAATATTAAATGAAAGAATATTAATTCAAATTTATAAATTTTGTATGTTATTTTACATTATTACATATTAGCCGATAATAAGGGTTTAGTGCATAATTAATACATTTCTTCAAAATTTATATATGCAAAAGGAATGATGCATTATATTTGCAAAAGGAACCATGCAGTATGCAATTTCATTATATTCAAACTTATGAATACCAGTATTGTCATTGTTTCTGTGTATTATTCTGTACTGTACATGTTCCTGTAGCTAGAGGGACTTTATTCAGTCTGTTGAAATTACATGCCCGACTTAATACAAAATGGAAATAAAAAACTAAAATTGTATTTAGTATATACCTTAATGTCTCGCCTATGCTCTTCCAGTGCTGCAAGTGCATCGTCAGCGGGTTGTTTTTAACCGGGTTTTCCAACGGAAAAATCCGGTTATTAAAATGGTGAAAATGGCGGGCGGGCGGGCGGGCGGGCGGATGGCGGGCGGGCGGGCGGGCGGCTGCCAAAAGGGTACCCTCATTGTACGGATAACTCCTCCTACAGTTTTTAAGATAGGAAGTTGTTCTTTTGCAGATCAATTGTACATATATCAGAGGTGTGCATATTGCTAGGATTTTGATTTCCGATAATTTATCGAAAAAATACCAGCTTTTGAACTTAGTCATTTTTTGGCAAAATATTGCATATAGGGTACCCTCATTGTACGGATAACTCCTCCTACAGTTCTCAAGATAGGAAGTTGTTCTTTTGCAGATCAATTGTACATATATCAGAGGTGTGCATATTGCTAGGATTTTGATTTCCGATAATTTATCGAAAAAATACCAGCTTTTGAACTTAGTCATTTTTTGGCAAAATATTGCATATAGGGTACCCTCATTGTACGGATAACTCCTCCTACAGTTCTCAAGATAGGAAGTTGTTCTTTTGCAGATCAATTGTACATATATCAGAGGTGTGCATATTGCTAGGATTTTGATTTCCGATAATTTATCGAAAAAATACCAGCTTTTGAACTTAGTCATTTTTTGGCAAAATATTGCATATAGGGTACCCTCATTGTACGGATAACTCCTCCTACAGTTTTCAAGATAGGAAGTTGTTCTTTTGCAGATCAAATGTACATATATCAGAGGTGTGCATATTGCTAGGATTTTGATTTCTGATAATTTATCGAAAAAATACCAGCTTTTGAACTTAGTCATTTTTTGGCAAAATATTGCATATAGGGTACCCTCATTGTACGGATAACTCCTCCTACAGTTCTCAAGATAGGAAGTTGTTCTTTTGCAGATCAATTGTACATATATCAGAGGTGTGCATATTGCTAGGATTTTGATTTCTGATAATTTATCGAAAAAATACCAGCTTTTGAACTTAGTCATTTTTTGGCAAAATATTGCATATAGGGTACCCTCATTGTACGGATAACTCCTCCTACAGTTCTCAAGATAGGAAGTTGTTCTTTTGCAGATCAATTATACATATATCAGAGGTGTGCATATTGCTAGGATTTTGATTTCCGATAATTTATGAAAAAAATACTAGCTTTTGAACTTAGTCATTTTTTGGCAAAATGTTGCATATACATGTAGGGTACTCCATTTCACTGGATAAGGGTTGACATGGATTATGGATACAGTTTACATAAAAGAAAACCCGGTTTGCTGTCACATTGACAGCTTTTCACTTGTCTTTTGCTGGCTCTGCTACCAGGCCTGGTATCCCGCGGCCGTTGCGACTCAGCCCGGACCGTTCGAGGTCGCCCTCTCCCCCTTCCAGACACCTTCTCTGAATTGTCTCCTCCTCGGTCGATTCATCGTCTGTACTCTTAAAAGGAAATACAGTTTTGCATTAATTGACACATTAAGCAATTTCAGTCTAATTCTCCCGCCGAACTGTCGGTATATCGTGTCCCTTCATGGGGCCCCACACAATGAAATCTACCATTTATGATTATTTTGAGGTGATTATCCAGACAAAACCGTTATAATGTTTAAAAAATATTTACATTCAAACCGTTTAAACAGATATATATGCTATATGCGATTGTACTTGCAAGTCTTACCTCGTTGTATTCCGATTCCATCCTTTTCTGTCGCTTGTCAATTAATGTCACGTGACGCTAAACGTAAACTAAAAACCGTTCCGGATCATGCAATCTTCGTTTTCCCGGTGCATTCAAAATGCATGTTTCGTCTGCATTCAGGTGCAGACGAATGCACAAAAAATTGGCTATGGTCATCTTTCTTTACAATCTTTCAATTTTATGAAATACATTTACGAAAACAATATGTAAGTTTGAGTCACCATGTCTCTTTAAGCCCTCCTTTTTAGATTTTACAATTATAAGTGTCCCCTTTAAAAATAATACATGTAATAATTTGGCTTGATGTTGTTTATTTTTTTTTTTAAACTTGACCTGCATTAGTAGGGATCTTTTAATATAGTTTTAATTGGTGCTGTTTTTTGCAGGGATTTTTTTTTATTTTTGAGAGCTCATTTTTTTGTTGAAAAAAATCCTAATCCTTCCTTGACATTTATGGATTTTTCTATCAAATGAACTTTTGATTTTTTCTTAACTTTTGTTTTGTGCTGTAGCTTTAAAAAGATACAGCTGTGCCTCTGTCATTGTATTGCATTTTGATATTATTGCCTATATGACCCTAAAGAAACATGTGATGCTGACGTTTCAAATTTGGTATGGCATGGTTGCTATAGGTGTATGTTAGTCTGGGTTATTTCTAAGAAACTCTTTTTACAAGCATTCCTTCATTTTTGTTTTTGTTTCAATTGAATTTCTTTTATTACATATATGCTAATATTTTGAAAACTATTTAATTTTCTCTGATACATGTAATAGTCATTGCCGATTTTACATTGGGTAAACTCTTTTTATTATGCAAAATGTAATGAGACAGTCTAGTTTTTTAAAAAATAAAATCACGCTGCTTTTTTTAAAGCAGCATTTCAGTATTTTCCAGGTCACAGCATCAATCATCTTGATATTTCACTGATATGTAACAATATACAATGTTGCCTTCCAGATGTTCGATTAATGCAAATGAGAGAGGGACAGACAGAGAAAAGGACAGATCGGGAGAGAGAAGAGAAACAATTCAGGAATAAGACTAATGATGCATACTAGTTCCCAGATCAAGATGGGAGGGGGGTCAATAGTCAACACCGTATTTAGTTGTTTTTTTTCTTTGTTTTAGTGCATTTTTCTCTTGTTTTAATTATTTACAATTTTCTATTTACTAACCTGGGAGTTAAGCTGCGGGTTATAAGCAAGATACAGAGCTTTGCGCACAATGCTACTGTATGTTTGTACACAAAGCATATGTCATGCTTTAGTTCGTTTATATTTTAAATGCAGCTATGCTGAATAGGAAATACCAAGTTTAGAAATCTTAAGTTTAATGAAATAAACTCGTGTAAACAAAAACATGACACAAACCAAGCTATCTATCTTGCTTATAATTCTACGATTAACGCTGAAATTTTTGTTGATCAATAGAAGGATGATATGCTGAACCTACTTTCTGATGCCCCTTCTTCAACATAGATTGCATAAAATCAACACAATTTTTTGATAGTTTTTCAAACACAAGTAAATGAAAACGACGTCTTTTAAACAGTTTCCGTAGTCCTCACACATTATTATTTTTAGGATAAAAGCATTATCGATGTTCTTAAAAAAATATTGCAACGAAAAATCATCTTAAGTTTGTTTGTGGACATTTGTTGTTTATCAATAAAGCTGAATATAATTTGTACAAAAGATCGACATGCCGGCCAATACATTAATTTCAAGTATAACTCTTTAACATGTGACAACATTTTTCAGTTATGTTTATTCATCAGTCAAGTGAGTTTGGATATGAAACGTCATACGAAATGAATTCATGCCTGGTAAACAAAAATCTTTTATAATGGAGAAGGCCAATTAATTTTTTTTAATTTGAGGAATTGAGCGCAATCTTTCCGGTGCATTGAGGTACACTTTTCTTCTTTCACATATCGAATTTTTTTTTCATATTGCATATGATATCGAACATTCACGAAATAGATACACATCTTATTGTTGACATTTACATAACCAAGCTTTAAGCTGCTGTTAAGCCTATAATAATGCTATTAATTTCACTACACTCTACATACATGTAGTTAGAATAATCTGTGTCTCGGGACAGGCCTTCACCGCAGTTAAAATGCCTCTCATATACCCGTAATGTAGCAAAAAATTGCAGAATCGCTCCGAAACAGTTTTGGAGAAAATTAATGAAGCTGCATTCAAAATGACAGTCAAATTATTCAAAACAAACCATTTTGAGGCTGTAAATACTTTTCATCTAAAAAATTAATTCATGTTAATGAAGAATTCAACACTTTTTCACCAACGTTTTTACTCGCTTCAAATTTACACACCATGTTGAAATTCGGAACTTTCGGGAATTTTCATATTAAACGCACTGAGAATTATCTCTTGTATTTTCCTTGATAAACAGAATAGATAGCAAATTTTCAATGAAAATTTACACGTATTTGTATTATCGTTGCTGAGTTTATCCATGCAAATGTGATATTGAGGAAACGTAAACTTAGCCTCCCGTGATTTAGCGTGAATGTAATGCGCATGCGCAATATTGTAAAATCCAAAAAATCCAGATAAGTTCCGGAATTTTTAAAGAAATTTTGGTTGATTATTAATAAGCAAAGCTTGATTTAGAAAAAATTAAAACAAATTGGTAATCTTCAAGTACCCATGATGTTTTAAATATGAAAAACAAAAGACAGTACTCTTCCGATTTCTCGGATTAAAGCCCAAAAGTTCGAGTCTATTATTTTAATATAGTAGTATAAATATTGCATATGATCTTATTTTCGGTAAAAATGGTACATGTATTCCATAAATGTAAATATGTCAAAGATTAAGGGTGTTGTTTACTCAGGGTTTGGGTTCTCAAATTCAGATTGTTATAAAGTTCACTGTAATGAGTAAAATTTGTTCTAAACAAAAAAAGTATTAATAAAATGAATTATTATTGACAAAACATTTGATATTTTTACTTTATTACGTAATTAGGCTCAAACAAAAATAGACTTTTAGCCAAACAGAGGAAATTCGGACTAAATTTTGCAGATTTTGTTTTCCGCTAAAACAGTTTGGCAGTACTCTAATAATGAAAGTTAAGATTTTATATTTTAGTCTATAAAATTTTTCATATTTTCTGCTGGTTTTACCTCACTCATTCATTAAAATAATTGTATGGCACGAATTGCGAAAGTATTAAAAAACGCTTAAAAACGATAAAAGACACCATATCTCAAAATTTTGATCATTGACCTCATATAAATTTTATGCCAACAGAATAAGGTCAATATAAGTAGTTCAATGCTATAAGTGTTTTTGTATTATCATCATTCAATTTTTTGTAAACTTAGATCAAAACTGGGTAGGAATTTGAAAACTGATAGAGGAAATTCGGACTGTAATATTTTTTTCAAATTGTAGCTGAAATCTTAATGTTTTGTACCTATTTAGTGCCACTGCCATTCATAAAATGTATTACACTTTTTAAAGTGCTTTATTATTTGAAATATATTTACAATTAAGAAAATTTCAATTGTAGTGTAAAATTTTATGGGATTTTTCTTGATTTTTCAAAAAATATTCAATGGCCATTTACTCAAAAAGTAGGTCATTGACCTACTTTTTTGAAAGTGAAAAATAACACTACAATCAAAGGTCTATAACATACAATAGATGGGGTTTCATTATCATCAGTGGAATTTTTTTTCATTTTGAGTAAACGTCATCCTTAAGTATATGGAAAAATAAGTGTAAAATTCGGATATTCATTTATGGTTAATCTACCGAGGGGCCACATGGCACAGTTACCTTTGAACGCCCATATAAAGCAAGTGTTGCTCAGGTGAGCGATGTGGCCCATTGGGCCTCTTGTTAGTTTTAAAAAGACATGCATTAATATTCATATTAAAAATTCACAAGAACTATCAGTCATTTCAGGAAGTTTTACAGCTGAGAGCAGTTGTTCAACTCGTATTAGAACCTTTGAAGAATTTGGAATTGAAAGCTTAATGAGATATATTTACATCTATCAAGTATTACTTCCTCTATTTCTTACGGAAACTTATAGGTACTTCATAGCTTTATAGAAACAGCCAGACTGAAATCTACACGTCTCCGGCTAAAACTGACAAGAAACTGATGGGACAGATATCGACACGCCCTGTTTATCGATTAGTCCAAACTTTCAACGACCTAAAAAAAATCACGGACTGCACGAAAAAATCATGACGATGTTAGACTTAAATTCTAACAGAAGACGATTTGGCCGTTTCTATTAGCTAACGTACAAACCTACATAAACAGTGTTTTATTTTACTTACTTTTCATAATCAAATTATCAATTATCAAAAAGAAAAATGTTAATATAAACAATAAAATACTTTCTTTGATAATTTATTCGGGTTATGAAGGTAGCGATCATTGCAAAAAAAAATTACATAACCGGCGTTAGGTATTTTTTCTGCAATGTCGCTACATCCACCTCCTTATCTTGTTACAGAACACAAAAATCTTCACATTTTTAAAACCCAAATTAATGTATTAAGGTATTTCACTACACCCAGACTTGTACCTTTTAAGACACTAAGTCATACGATGGCGATTTAAATGTTTAGTTAAACTATTTACATGTATACCGTTCGATTGGGTAGTATTGCGTCGTAGCTCAGTGGTTAAAGTATTGTGCTTCTGAACCGCAAATCATGAATACGAATCCGCCTGGAGCTTTTGCTCAGGTTTACTAAATTGAATTATCAAAAAAGCAATTGTTCATCAAATATTGCACATGTTTTGCCTATTTGACTGAAATATCTTCTTATCCATTATGATATTTATCATGATTAAGCACTTTTCTGTTGATTTGAGAAAATTTGTCAATGTGTTGTGAGCCACCTTAATATAAACCCACTTGTTTTTGCATAAGGCCTTCATTTCAACCTTAGTAACCTGTTGGAAAAATTGTAGTAAAAGATTTCTCTGAATGTTTAGTAAAACAGTAAAAATATTTATTTCATAAACCACCATTCCTTGTATATCAATTAAATTAAATAACCAATGAAGCATGGAAAGGGTTGGAAGGCAATATGTCCCTGAATGGTAAATGAAGCTATCACGTTTCTTTATTGACTATAAACCATTACGTGTACATAAATCAAAATACATCTCACATTTTGCAAAATATATATTTTTTTCTTTATAAAGCAATGACTTCATTATGCAACGTTCCATGTATATCAACATTATTAGAGTTTTGCTTTAAAGGGGCAGGGTCAGGATTTGTTTCTTTTTTATTGTTTACAATACTTTAAAAATGTATTTCTAAAGATAAACCAAAGTTTGAGAGTCAGCCGTAAAGTCAAAAGCAAGATACAGAGCTCATAATTATTTGTTAAGTAAAAAAGGCTTGTGCCATACGCCAGTTAATTTATATCCAACTCGGCAACAAACACACAGGTATTAACGCAGCATTTATTATACCGGAAAACAGGCGGAGAGTGGCAGACAAAAATATAAACACAGAACCCTACGGGTCACACTCTGCAAACCCGGAATACATGTTATTTAACACAATGGCGAAACGGGCAGCTTATTTATGTATTTTATAGCAAGAGTTATTCCCCTTTGATTTATTGATTTTTGATAATTTAATTAATGTTTCCAATAATGACCAATGAGTTTGCTAATTATTTTTATACAATAATAAATATTTAATGTAACTAAGGTGTTGTGCAAATGTAGTTTTGGATTAGGTTGGGTTATTTTTGATTTCGCGTTTTAAGATACTTTAAATTATTTTAGGCCGGCTTATATATAGGGACAGTGTCTATTGCGTTACGGAAACACGACTGTTTGGGGTTAAACTTGAGCAGGTACGGCTAGATTGAGTGTGTGGACTTCCCTGCTCTATCTAATCTTCGTGTGTTCTAACTCACGATACAGAGTGTGCGGTCATCCCTGCTTTGTATCGCATTAATACAAGTGTGCGGTCATCCCTGCTTGTATTTGTGGTAGTTGCGGCGGAGTACTAGTGTGTGGTCATCCCTGCTGGTGTTCTGGCCTTTCTAGCGCAAGTGTGCGGCACTCCCTACTTGCGTTAGGTTGCGTTGTTGGCGCAAGTGTGCGGTCATCCCTGCTTGCGTTAACGTTGGTACCTGTTCAGTTGCGTAGGTGTGCGGTCATCCCTGCCTGCGTAACGTTGAGTCCCTATATATGTGCAGGAGCGGTGATTTAAGTCTGCACCTGTAAATATTGGCAGCAATCAGGGCTATCCGATTATATCTCGGGTACGGGCCCGCGGGGATCACAGGCAGTGACCCCCTTGCACGTGACATAAAATTTGGTGGCAGCGGTGAGATACCCTGCAATTGCTGCGGAAAGAATGGAAGACGTCGACAAAGAAATATGTTTCTTAGAGAAGAAGATCGCCGAGATGCGTGAGCGCAGTGACATTCTGAAGACCTCAACGCCAAGACCTACCGCAAGCAGAGATTCTGGGGTAGACACTATGCGCAAAGCTTCGGATACGTCTCAGAAGAAAGGAGAGTTGTCGTATGAGACGGGGGCTTATTCGGGACTTGCTCTAAAAAGAGAACAGAAGCGCACCCGCGCAGCAACGACCAGTTCTCTGATTCCTATGAGCTCTAAGAAGAGTCAGAGAGGAAAGTAGAAGACAGCATCGGGCATAGGCCATTTGCTAGCGGCTCTGGTGCCACGCACAAGCCAGATCTGAATTGGCAGGCCGATTCGCTCCTACCCGGCGTGACGCGCAGACGATCCCGAGTGAGACTTGAAAGCCCTGCAAGAGGAAATGAGACAGACAATGCCATTGCCAAGCAAACTATCAAGCCAGCTACATATGATGGAAGCGGCCCTTGGCTTGATTACCATGCGCATTTTGAAGCCTGCGCCGACATCAACGGCTGGAGTTATGCCACTTAAGGTTTATACCTGGCAGTTTCCTTACGTGGCAATGCGCAGGGAGTCTTGGGATATATGCAAAGAAGTACAGAACCTGATTTTGATTCCCTCGTTCAAGCTTTGGAGGATCGATTCGCGCCGCCAGCCAAACCGAGCTCTATAGAGTTCAGATGCGAGAAAGACGTCAGAGAGCGGGTGAGACTCTTCTCGAGTTAGGCTAAGCCATCCAGCGGCTCCCCTATTTGGCATACCCTACTGCCTCTGCGGAGATTAGGGAAACGTTGGCCAAAGACCAATTCGTAGACGCACTTGTTGATTCAGAGATGCGCATTCGCATAAAACAGTCCCGCCCCAGGCATCTGAATGATGCAATTCAACTGGCCGTGGAGCTAGAGGCGTACAATAAAGCTGAGAGAAAAGGCTATGCTCGTCCCACTGCCCCAGATCCAGAAAATGATACATTGGCCAAGACGATAGATGCTCTTAACGCAAAGATAGACTCGCTACAGTTAGAGGTGAAGTCTTTAAAGAGACAAGGTGGGGGCGATGCGCAGTTAAGGCCCAGAGCGCAGGAGCAGCAGAAATTGTGCTATTATTGCAGAAAGCCAGGACATATTCAAAGAGACTGTAGAGCCTACCGACAGAACAGGCCGAGAGAAAACGATGCCCAGTATAGTGGATATGGAAACCAGAGAGACGGAATGGAAGCGATCCAAAGAGCGGAGAGCAATGGCTATGCACGCAATATAAATGTAGATTCTTCATATACAGAGGTTGTGGAAATGATCAAACGCCTGAGTGATAAAGTCGAATCTCTTCAGACAAACGTGAAACGTCTTAGCAAGCAACAAATTACAGATAATGGGCGGAAAGTTGACACACTGTAAGGAGTATGCTATTATTGTCGAAAACCAGGGCACTTGCGGAGAGATTGCATGGTCAGAAAGCGAGCTAAATGCGTTGCCAATTCAGAACAGCCCGAACAATCAGATAGAACTGATGGAGACAAAAAGGGGCAAAATCTGACTAAAGGGAAAACCAATGCATGCTACCGCGTAGTTGCAATATCAAATTGCAATGACAGAAAATGGATGGTAGAAGGCCAAATTTGGAGGTCTGAGGAGAAGTTTGCTACAGACAGCATTAGTTCGATGATTGAGCGAACCTTTGTGAATTGCAAGGACCCAAGTCATGGTCATGATTTTGATGAGGGAAAAGAGCGCACGAACCCGTGCAGATGCTGCAACAATGAAAGAAGACGTAAGAGAGGAATGCGCCGTGTTCCTAAGAAAATGTTGATGAGACCCCAAGGTGTATATGCAAATGACAATTGCATGCAGGTAATGGCAATACTACCTGGTAAAGCAGCGTTGAAAAGTCTTGACTTTAAAGAAAATCAGCTGCAGAAGTTCCACTGACAGAAAACGTCTAGAAGACAGAATAATAGGCAAACGCCTGATTGTTAACAAAACCTAGCATTGTTTGTATTCATTGATGAAATTTGGGCCCAGGAAAGAAGGGCCGAGTTTTTAGAACTAATTTTGGGGGGTATTTTTTTTTACCTGTGATACCACTTCACCTTTTTGTGAAGTTGGGGGTTTTAGTTTTTAGTTTTGCGAGGACGCAAAATTCTGAGGTGGGGGTAGTGAAGCGGGCAGCTTATTTATGTATTTTGTAGCAAGAGTTATTCCCCTTTGATTTCTGATAATTTAATTAATGTTTTCAATAATGACCAATGAGTTTGCTAATTATTTTTATACAATAATAAATATTTAATGTAACTAAGGTGTTGTGCAAATGTAGTTTTGGATTAGGTTGGGTTATTTTTGATTTCGTGTTTTAAGATACTTCAAATTATTTTAGGCCGGCTTATATATAGGGACAGTGTCTATTGCGTTACGAAAAAATGACTGTTTGGGGTTAAACTTGAGCAGGTACGGCTAGATTGAGTGTGTGGACTTCCCTGCTCTATCTAATCTTCGTGTGTTCTAACTCACGATACAAAGTGTGCGGTCATCCCTGCTTGTATTGGTGGTGGTTACGGCGGAGTACTAGTGTGTGGTCATCCCTGCTGGTGTTCTGGCCTTTCTAGCGCAAGTGTGCGGCACTCCCTGCTTGCGTTGTTGGCGCAAGTGTGCGGTCATCCCTGCTTGCGTTAACGTTGGTACCTGTTCAGTTGCGTAGGTGTGCGGTCATCCCTGCCTGCGTAACGTTGAGTCCCTATATATGTGCAGGAGCGGTGATTTAAGTCTGCACTTGTAAATATTGGCAGCAATCAGGGCTATCCGATTATATCTCGGGTACGGGCCCGTGGGGATCACAGGCAGTGACCCCCTTGCACGTTACAATGGTGTAACCATTTTTTATCTGTTTCTTTCTTTTATACAAATGTAAAAATACTATATGCAATAATGGTACTGTTAATCGTACAAAATTCTTTATGCAATAACAAGGTTAACTGAATTTTGACATATGTCAAGAATTAACACTTAAAAGGGGATTATTACGCCCCACACACAAATCACACGGTTTCATCAAACGGTTTAATCACAAACATAATCAGATTACCACTTCGATGGGTGACGTTCACGGGTGGGTCTAGGTTGCAGGTCATCATCGTTGCGAGTAGGTGGTAAAGCGGCGGCACTGTCATGGTGTGCTATTTCAGAAACTAGTGGTTCTTAGCTGCAGGTCTGTAGCTCCCGGTCTGAAAAAAATTTGGATGGACGACCTGGGAGCTACAGTGCCTCCCATAGTAAAAAACTACAATTAACGGTGCACAAAAAATTGCGCTAGTTTTGGACCGATTTATCTCATTTTCGAACATATTTTGTACAAATACTTGATTCTAAAAAATTCCTCGGACAATTTACTACAAATATCGTCACTTTACTTGCCTCTGATATTCTTTTAAACACGATCACCAGCCCTGTAAAGTGAAGTGGTGCAGTTTGTTTACATGTAAAAATGGCGACTCTCGATCTCGACGTGAATTAATATACTTTATTTTCGAGGTCGGTTAGCATGTTTCAAAGAAAGTCGGAGGCAAGTTAAGTAACAAAATCAGTAGTAAATTGTCTGAAGAATTTAATGGTACTAATTGTTTTCAAAGAATTTGTGTGAAAATAAGGTAAATCAGTCCAAAACTAGCGCAATTTTTTTGCGCCGTAAATTTCAGATTTTTACTATGGTAGGCACTGTAGCTCCCAGGTCGTCCATCCGAATTTTTTCAGACCGGGAGCTACAGACCTGCAGCTAAGTTGTTCTGTGAGTTTATCTGCAGGTGATGAGCGATGAAATGGAGATTGGTGGTGATGAGTGGATTGGTTAAGTTGTTTTCCAAGTCAATCGATTCACGAGGCGACTCATCACACTCATCGTTAGAGGGTAGGTTGATCGGAACACTGTCTTGACGTATTTCCTGCGATGGTACTAAGTAGCAATCACTGTCTTTAACACGATAAGCTGTTCGTCGGAGCTGGGAGCCACTAAACTTACTAATGTGTCGCCAGTCGCCATCGCAAGATATTACGATATACATGTACCTGTCTCTGGTTTTTGATTTATTACGGTCACAATATGCGTTCACCAAGTCACCAATTTTGCTCCTACATCCAGGGGCACTGCTCTGTCCGGGTTGTTTAGAGGCCTGACTGTGCGGGTGATTATCGAGCTTAATGAGCTCATCGTCCACAGGGATCTGATCATGCGAGAACTGGTCACGATGGGTCTACATCTTTTTGGCAGAGAGTCCTCTACTTTTAATTCGTGTATTCAGTCGAGAGGAAATCAAACACAAAGACAATGGAGTAACTGTGCGACACATTGGATCATAACGCAAGATTTCCGTTTCTAGTTCCTGTATTGCTCGCTCTGCTACGGGTTTTTCTATTTTTTTGATGATCTTTATACGTCCCACTTCAATGGATATGCGATGCTTGGCTTATAGTTTTTCGTTGACTTTTGCATAAATCCAGGTGCAGGGTCTGTCCGGATTACAGCAAATGGGCAATCTACCGGTAGTAGCTCTAAACACAAAATGCGAAGTCCTTCCCGAAGTGTTTCATGGCGCTCATTTTCAATGAGTAACGTCCGTGTATAGGAAGTAATGTACTCACGCAGAACCAGTACGGGTTGGCGTTCTCGCTTAAGGGCATCAACTGCAAACAGATACCCAACTTTGTCAGGTGGTTGACTTAAAGAGTGTTCTAGTTGAAATTTAGGTGTACTTTTCAATGCAGTGCACTGATGACACTTGTCGGTGTTGTTAATAGCTTTGCCCATGTCAAGTGCAAAGAAGAACCTATTTACCACTTTTATTAGTGGATTAGGACATGGATTGTTAAATGAAATGTGTATAGAAGTAAGGAGGCCGTCGAGAACGCTGCGAGGAACGATAATGCACTCCTGTGTTGGGTGGAATGGTATATTATGTTTGACTACCAATAACCTATCCTTGGCAATGACTGCATGCTGTAAATAACGCTTGACATCCCGAACATTTGTTAACTTTTTGGATGGTCTTGTGCCTTGCAGAAGGTGTGCATGTGACCGTCTCAGGTCTGGACAGTCTTGTTGGATGGCAAGCCACGAGGTTCTTGTGGTAAATGGCATATTGGCTCTCCCCTCCTCTATATCCTCGGTGGTTACTCGTTGAACAACAGACTGGGCGGTAGTGTTAACAAAGGAATAGATTTAGCATGAGGGATCAACACAAGCGGGAGCATTTCGACTGCTGAAATTTGTTTGTAATATAGCCGGACCAGACACATGGCGCAAAAGATACTTAAAACCTGGTCACAGTTGACAGGAATGTTGATACACGTGGGCTCGTAGAAAATTCGCCACGGCACATTTTCTCGAAGGCCTGCACACATGGCTTACTATCGTTGAGAACACAGGCGTTTAGTGACGACTGTACAATGTATGGACTAAAATGCTTTACAGCTGCTGATATTGAAAGTGCTTCGACCTCACAGGGCAGCCATGTATGCTGATTAGCTCGGAGCTTAGCACTGAAAAATCCAGAGAGGTAAATTTTGTCATTGCGTTTTATGTAGAGTGTACATGTAGCCCCAAGTCCTCCACTACGCAGAGCACCGTCAGTGACTATCCACAACTGGCGACCGTTTCACTAACGTATCGTAGATCGTAAACGTAGACGTAAACGTGAACGTAGCACGTAAGTGCGTTTCACTAAAAGTTGCTAGTTGCGAGTTACGATGGAAGTTGCTCTTAAGTCTACAAGCAGTCAGAGACACTCGTAAATTGATTTACGTGCACGTAAACAAATAAATATGGCCGCCGTGTTTTTATTAGCAGACGACGAGCAGAGAAAATTAATAGGAAGAGAACGTGTTTTTCGAGATAGGACAAACCCCTTAAACTTTCTGAATGACACGGAGGTGATCGAGCGGTATCGTCTACCAAGGGAATTTCTTTTCCGCCTCATAGATCTTGTCAGAGAGGACGCTGAGCCGGACACCCACAGGAGCCATGCACTGCCAGCTTGCACACAGGTGAATAAATTTACTGAAGACCGAGTCCGACTTAAACCATGTATATTTAGAGTTATCTGCCGTTATATCTTCCATTAAATGTACACACGGAGGAAAAATACAACATGCAGTCACAGAAATGTGTTAGTGTCAACTACTATGATACATTGTACATAGACATTACTCACCAAAAAATCTATATACTTTTAATTTTGTTGACCCTTTTTTTTTTTTATTAAATTACACAATGACAATGTTCGCTCGATGATTAGGTATGCAGTAAAGAGAGAAAGAAAAAGAGAGAGAGAGTGTGTGTGTATAATGCATACATTCAAAACATTACAATATTAAAATTAATACACAGTGCCCATGATTTAATTGATATCTTCATTCACTATTTTGTCACTAAGCAATTATAATAATGTTTATTAAATTTTATTTAAATTTTAACTGAGCTGTATATCAATGGAAAAAAAGTTATTGTCAGATATTTACATTTACAGAAAAAAAAAATCATACGATGAAAAATTTGACAGAAGAGTTCCGCAAAGTTGGACGTGCCTCGCAAATCGTAAGTGCTACGTTTACGATAGGTTTAGTGAAACGCTCGGATACGTGCACGTCCGGAAATCGTAAGTGTACTCGTACGTTTACAATCTAAGAATTGTTAGTGAAATGGTCGCCTGGTCTGAAGCTTGTGGTAGAGTAATTGTCTGATTGGATGAGAGATTTTTCTTGGCCTTTTCAGAGTGGTTATGGAGATCGTCAGTCCACTGAATTTTGTCATTAGAGTCCTTGCCAGAAGTGGCGGTATCTTAAGGAGAAATGGCCTGTGAGCATCCTTTTAAGACACGTCCAAGGACTTTGACCAATAAATGACCTCAAGCCAGTGACAGTAGATGGGGCTTGACAGTTGACTAACGCAGCAATTCGGTGAGAGCTTGCACGAAGGGTGCCTTCACGCCATATCCACCCCAAGATTGTGGTTTCCTTTGGAGTGATCATGGTTTTTGATGCATATAAGTTAAGGCCATTTCTCTGTAGAGCTTGAAGAGTCCTTGTGGAATTATTAAGGAGGTCTATAGGGGTAGATCCACCACAGTACAGATCATCCGCTAACTTAGCAACTACACCTTCCTGGACTAAGTCACCCAGAACTCTACAGGTCAGCTCCTCTAAAATGGTCCCTGAGTCAGGCATACCTATTGCTGAACGAGCGTAAACTCTGACGCCACGAAAGGGGGTTACCACACCGCAGTACTTCATGGACTCTTTTGCCAGAGGGATTTGATAGAATGCCTGTGTAATGTTTGTAATTGCAATATATCTCCACTGAGCAATTTGTCGGTGAGTCGAATCTACGTCAGGCATAAGCGATGGCTGGGGCTTGCTGTATCCCCCAACATTTGACAAGGACTAATGGGTTTACATACTCGACATTGACTTTCACAACGTCTGGCTTAGTGAAGACACCACATGCCTCCAACTCGTCAAATTTGTCCTGAGGTGTTGAAAGAATTTGTTTATTGTATTGAGGTAAGCGTCCCTTTCTTTGAGGAGGTTGGACTGGCGCCATATTAACAACAGCCTTGAGTGGACCACTGGCACAATTGTAACCTTTAAAATCCGGATTTAACACCTCATCGTATGTGTCGAGAGTCTGTTTGAACTGTGCTTTCATTTCGGGAGAAAGGGTACTATGAGGGTCAAGGTTGACTGCAGCAGAATGTGTGGTTGATTTTTTGCTGTCTTTTGTGTTTGGGTCAGGCGTAGTGCTTTCATGTGGAGAAACATCCGCGGAGAAAGTGGATCTCACTAGACACAAGTGCTGGTTTCTTTTAATGGTACAAGGATCATCTGACAAATTTGCAATCCGTACTTTTCCTGCTACACTCTCTATAGATGAAGGAGGAGGCCAATTTGTTGTAGAACTCTGGCATGATGTGGGCTCCAGCGAAAATGTGTTGTACTCAACCGGACTAGTCATATTGTCGGGAAGGTTGACTTCAATATATTCTCCCGGCCTCAGAGTTGTGGTGTGTGCCACTGGAGCTCGAAGTACTTGTGTGAGCCGAATGGAGTGACGTCCTTTTCGAGTTTTCGTGCCATACCGGAATACACACTTGTCACTAATTCTGACTTCCTGTCGGGCGGGTCTAATTGTAATGTCATTGGAATTCCAGCCAAAATGGGGGTGTCTAGATTGCCAACAACTAGTCTTTTAAATGTTAACTCTTGCCCATCATGATTTAAGGTAAGTCGAGTCTCACCAGATACATGGAGCGGTGATAATTCCACTCGGAACTACTCGGATGTCTCGCGAACTCGACATTAACCTCGGACGTCATGCTATGGCATCCATAGCACGCTTTGAATGTTGGGAAAGGAACTACTTTTAACCTAGTTTCGGTTTCACTTTTACTTTTGTCACATTTTTTGTTATTCTTATGGAGACTCCGCTAAAACTTATTCCATTAAGTTCCTGTTTGTTATGTGCGTCTTCTGCCAGAAGGCTACACTCATTTACAAAACAAAAGGCAAAAAATGAGAACTACCAAAACACAGTGGGGGATTTCTTAGGTAATATTTAAAATATGAATCGAATTATGAATTGAACAGGTCCAGAATATTGAGAATAATATCTTGATTTAGCTGATAACTTGAATTAGATATAAAGCTTTTTAAGCTATTGATAATTGCTAAATAAAACTACATATATAAAAAGCTATAGTAGTTAGGTTATTTAAGTTATATAGATAAATCAAGAGATAGAACTGGACCTGTTGAATAGATATTGATTATTGTAGCTGGCTTGGTCATCGAATCAAAGAAATAAACTGCATTAATTTAAGGCAAAATCTTTTCTTTTTTTTTTAGAAATTACACCCCCTTGAAGGAGCCCATATTCTTCGTTTTAAGTTAACAAACTGATATAATTAAACGTTTAAGAGACTCCCTAAATCTTTTGGTATGAATACTTACTCCCTTATATAACCTTAATTACATGAATACAAAGAAATAAACAGCATTAGTCAAATGAAAAATCTTTTTATTAAGAAATTACATCCCCATGAAGAAACCCATATTCTTCATTTTAACGTTAAAAAATGGATATAGTTTAACGCTTAGTAGACCTCTTAAAACTTTTGAGATTATGACTTACACCCTCAATTCTCCTTCAGTGCATTAATACATAGAAATAATCAGCTTTTGTTTCAGGAAAAATTCTTTTATTGAGAAATAACACCTTCAGAGAAAACCCATAATTTTCATTTTATCGTTAAAAAATCAGTGTAGTAAATCATTTAGGAAACTCCCTAAATCTTTTGTTATGAATACCTACACCCGTATTTATTCTTCATTACATGAATACAAAAAAATAAACAGCAATAGTTGAAGGCAAAATCATTTTATTATAAAAAAAATTCTATTTTAGCATTAACAAATGGGTATACTGAAACGCTTAAGAGACCCCATAAATGTTTCAGAATTGTTACCTAAACCCTCATTTATCCTTTATTACAATAATACCAAGAATTAAACAGCATTAGTTAAATCAAAAATCATTTAATTAAGAAATTACATCCCCAGGACAGAACCCATATTCTTCAGTTTAAAGTTCAAAAATGAATATAGTTAAACGCTTAGTAGACCCCCAAAAACTTTTGGGATTAAGACTTACACCCTCATTTCTCATTAACTACATAAATACGAAGAAATAATCAGCATTAGTTTCAGGAAAAATTCTTTCATTTAGAAATTATACCCCCCTGAGACAATCCATAATTTTCAATTTATTGTTGAAAATCGGTATAGTTAATCACTTAAGAAACTCCCTAAATCTTTTGGGATCAATATTTGTTCCCTAATTTATCCTATATCACATCAATACAAAGTAATAAACACCTTTACCTTCAGGAAAAATCCCTTTATTTCGAAATTAAACCCCCAGCAGAAAACCCATAATTTTCATTTTATCATTGAAAAATCAGTATTGTAAACCACTAAGTAAACCCCCTTAATCTTAACAGATCAGTATTTATATCCTTATGTATCCTAAGTTACATTGATACAAAGAAGTGATGACCATTAGTTAAGAGGATAATCGTATTATTTTGAACTTACACCCCCTGTAGAAAAGCCATTGTTATGAATTTATCATTTAAAAATCTATATTCTTAATCACTTTGCTTTGGTATTTTTATCTTTAAATTCCTCTCTTTTATCTTGATTTATATCTTGAGTACAGTTACCTGAAAGTAGAAACAGGATGAAATTTAATGCATTAAGCTATAAGTTCAGTATCCACCCCTTCAGGTACACTACTGAGATGGTTTTCTCCATATGCTGAAGGATTATCAGCTTAATAACCTTAAACCGTTTATTTTTTGTTTTTAAGTAGTACAGTTCAATGACTATGCACGAGGGTTTGATTCCCTCCCTAGGCATTATGGAACAGAAAGCTGGTGCAAAGCAGGCAGAGAGCCTAGTGGCCCCGCTTAGTCAGAGCTGTAATTATAATCATGATAGAATAAATTGATTCAAAAAAATTTATAGTGCTTCTTTGAGAAAATGACACAAATAGAAGAAGTGTTGTGCTTGATAAAAGTTAACCATTAGATTGTACATGTATTCTTTTTTTCTGTTGATAGTAGGAATTAAACCCACTCCTTTTCCTGGTTGATAACATAAAATGTGCTCAAATACATCATATCAGCTTTATTGATGATTACGAAATCTAATTCAGAGAGAAAGAGTGAGAGAGATCTTTGTTTGTAAGTGGTACAGTTCAATGACTATGTACGAGGGTTCGATTTTCTCCCTAGGCAAAATGGAACAAGCTGCTGCAAAGCGGGCAGATAGCCTAGTGGCCCCGCATAGTCAGAGCTGTATACAAAACGATAGAATTAATTGCTTCTACAACATTCAAAGTGCTACTTAGAGAAAATGACATAGATAGCTATAAGAACAAGTGCTTTGTTTGATAAAAGTTAACCATTAGCTTGTACATGTATCACTTATTTTCTGTTGATAGCGGTAATTGAACCCACTCCTTTTCCTGGGGGGGGGGGGGGGGGGGGGTAACAGGAAATGTGCTCGAATACACCATATCAGCTTTATTGGTGATTATGTGATCTAATTAAGAGAGAGAGAGAGAGAGAGAGAGAGAGAGAGAGAGAGATCTTTGTAAGTAGTTCAGTTCGATGACTATGTACGAGGGTTCGATACCCTCCCTAATAGATATTGATTATTGTAGCTGGCTTTGTCATCGAATCGAATCAAATCTTTGATACTGATGAAGATTTTTCTTCAATGTTGGTTCTTCAACATATTAAGAACTGTAAACTATACAACGTTTATTAGTAATTACATAACAACCATACATTAATTTTATATATTTACTAATCAATGTCAGTAAATAATCAAAATCAGTATCTGAGACTTGACTCGATTTGATGACCAGCTACAGTAAGAACTTGTTCTCCTGACCAAGTCACTAAGTGTTACGATTCGTTTATTGTTCTCGTCAAACCATGTGCACAGAGATGCTGGGCGGAAGTTACATAATACGCTAAGTTTTACCCGACCCAAAAATAGAAAAAATTGCCCATCCAGAATTAATTACACGAAATCAATCATACATGCAATAGACAAATTGCAAATAAAGGTTATTTAAACATTTTAAGTTTTGAAGAAATTATAACATTATTAATTATTAATTGTTCAGTATAAACTTGACAACTGCTATAAGTCAAATTATTGAAAAATATAGCTTCTTCCGAGTGCGACGTTTAGTACTTATGCCCAATTAAAACAAAAGTATGATTGAGTAGCTAAAAAACCTACTTTAGGTAGGTAATTAAAGCTATGTAGGTAAATCAAGCTATGCAGCTAAATCTTGTGATTGTTCTGGACCTGCATATATTTCTTATAAATTTATAAAACTATGAACAAATATGTTTTATGCATGAAGGTTTTTCTGTAGATCGTCGCAGGTATAATAATAACTATCGATATATAAATTTATTAGGCTAATGTAAACTTGATAACTTTGGTTCATTGTACAACCAGTCTCTGATACAAATCAACACCTACCTTTTGACCACATCGAAGGTTTTAACACCTGTTCCTTCAATATTAAGATAACAGGCATTGATACCAAGTTTTGATAGCGATCGAACTTGATCCTGCATGATAGAATTTAAAGGCGTGACTATCAAACTAATCATGGGTTGCTGTTGACCGAGTTTCCTCTAAAACAGGAAGGGAAGGAGCTGAAATATAATACTTTAACCAAACCCAGTGGGTAAAACTGCCATTGTATCATGCCCTCGTATAATGATTTTAATGTCTGTATCTGTTTTTCCTTCAGTTCGAAGTTGATATTTACACATTCTTTTGCAAACTCCAGAGCTTCATCAAAATCACATTGTATACTGGATGCAGCCATTTTTACTCGTAAATCAACTGAGTAAAAAGGCAGTTTCCGGCGGAGAAATTCATCGATTCGATGCATATTCCTACACCAATCACATCCGAGGTTTGTATGGAGCGTAGCGGAATCAGCCGAGGATTGTCGATTGGTGATAATCCATCGGCCTGGTGGGCATATTGTGAAGAAGGGGTGACTACTGCTTGTAGGTTGTCGGCAACATCCGATCGAATCATGTCACCAGTTGCGCCACTGTCAATGGTAATACGAACAGAATGATGTGCCAGAAATGCATCAATGTATGGAGATTGGCGGATTTGTACCCTGGAAACAGAGGCAACCTGAGGGAATGACATTTCCTCTTCATCACTGCACTGGTTATTGTCTGTACCCATTATCTGTCTTGCCTTGGCAAAGTACATTTTGTCACTTTGGGATAGGTATGAACAATTACTAAGGTAGTGATTGTAAGGACGAACAGAAGCTTTACACAAAGGGGATGATTTCTGGACTTGCAGTGATGAGTTTTTTGTCACTGACGAAAACTGAGTGCGCATACCTCTGGCATTCTCTGTTGTTCGTAGTTTTTTCTAGTAGCGAATCAAGGGCTTAGGAAATTAGGCTTCAATGTAGCTAGTGGACGTGATCTTAATTCGACCTCATACCTTTGTTTCACTAATCTTAGAAGATCGGGATGGATGAGGGTAAGCCAAGTGAGTACAATAAAGTTCTCCAGTGTAGGGGTAAGTTCTTCATCCTCTTGGATTTCTTGGCCAGTGTGTGTGATACCCAGTTCAGTTTTCAAGAGGTTATCTTCAGTGAACGCCATGAGTCTCTGAAAAAAGTCCTCAGGTCTTTCGTTTGGCTGTAGTTGGATGTTTGTAAAGTCCCAGCAAATGGGCACCAGTGGACTGAAATCCATAGTGTAGGCGAATAATCTGCCATATGTTCCTAAGTGTCGTAGAATTATTTATTATGGTGCTCCTCGAAATAATAGGTGTATAATTTGCTATCTGACCGAGCATGAGTTCGAGTGTCCTGACTTTCTGTGCGCGGGTCTTGCGATTGGCCTCGGGGACATTTTCATCGTCGTCCACGAATTTTTATTGGGTTAGCGCGGGTTTCTTCCCCCAAGTTGCATCGTTCTCTAGATATGGTAAGAAATTAGTGTCCAGGGAGAGAGTGTATAATAAATTTTGTCTCCAGTTTTCGTAGGAGTTAACAGTTTCTACTTTTGTCAAGCACCACTGGTTTGGCGCCCTATTCGCCATGTTGTTCACGGTGTTGTACAAAATACGACAATACCTGAGTGTCCGGGGTGAATCTTTTATCACGCTGTTGCTGTCCGCTTCTAGGAGAGTTGAACATGCATGAACAATAGCTTGGGTTCGTAAATGACCGCTGCCAGTTAATGTATATCCAACACTGCAACAAACACACAGGTATTAACGCAGCATTTATTAAACCGGAAAACAGGCGGAGAATGACGGACAAAAATATAAACACAGAACCCTACGGGTCACACTCTGCAAACCCGGATAACATGTTATTTAACATAATGATGGTGTTTGGTCCTCCAATTCAAACTGCAAAGTTAACAAAAACATGGTCCGAGCTTTGTTAACATAACAAAGATATGTGAGCTGGGTATCTCGCTTATAACTCGACGACGGACAGTAAAAACAAAAAAATAAAGACCAAAAGCGTAAAAATGACCCATTCAACTTTTGTACAGAATTTTCTGAAATTGTTAGTCTTTCAAATATTCATTTTTAATTAAATATAAAATTCATTTAGGAGCAATCGGAATAAATGATAATTCGGGGAATTGTAAAGAAATTATTTTCAGAATTTCAATGTCAACAACACGTTTTCAAGATAAAATATTTATTTCATGATGTTACATTTACTGTTAATCATGATCAATAAAATAACTCAATTAAGATGCAGATAACTGCAATGAAAGAATTATCTGGATGTTACAAAAAAAGTACTACACGAATTGAGTCTTAAATCTTACACTTAGCATCTTGATAATCAAAATCACTCTTTTATTTGAAGATAGTTATGAGTTATTTAATAAGTTTAATCAACCATGCAAGTTTGAATATGGACCATTATTTGATGCATTTTTAGCTCACCGAGCTGAAAGCTCAAGTGAGCTATTCTGTTCACATTTTGTCTGTCGTCCGTCTGTTTGTCTGTCTGTCCGTCCGTCTGTCCGTCTGTCTGTAAACTTTTCACATTTTCAACATCTTCTCAAGAACCACTGGGCCAATTTCAACCAAACTTGGTACAAAGCATCCTAAGCCTAAGGGGATTTAAATTTGTGAAAATTAAGGATCACGCCCTTTTGCAAAGGGAGATAATTAGAAATTTATGAAAATTTTCGAGACATTTTCAATAATCTTATTCTCATGAACCATAAGCCCAGGAAAGCTGAAACTTGTGTGGAAGCATCCTCAGGTAATGTAGATTCTAATTTGTGAAAATCATGACCCCCGGGGGTAGGGTGGGGCCACAATGGGGGGTCAAATTTTTACATAGGAATATACAGAGTAAATCTTTGAAAATCTTCTTCTCATGAACCATAAGCCCAGGAAAACTGAAACTTGAGTGGAAGCATCCTCAGGTAGTGTAGATTCTAATTTGTGAAAATCATGACCCCCGAGGGTAGGGTGGGGCCACAATGGGGTGTCGAAGTTTAACATAGGAATATATAGAGTAAATCTTTAAAAATCTTCCTTTCAAAAACTAATTAGCCAGGAAAGCTGACACTTGTGTGGAAGCGTCCTCAGTTAGTGTAAATTCATAGTTGTGAAAATCATGATCCCCGGGGGTAGGGTGGGGCCACAATGGGGTGTCGAAGTTTTACATAGGAATATATAGAGTAAATCTTTAAAAATCTTCTTCTCAGAAACTAATCAGCCAGGAAAGCTGACACTTGTGTGAAAGCATCCTCAGGTAGTGTAGACTCAAAGTTGTGAAAATCATGACCCCGGGGGGTAGGGTGGGGCCACAATGGGGGATCGAATTTTTACATAGGAATATATAGAGTAAATCTTTAAAAATCTTCTTCTCAGAAACTAATCAGCCAGTAAAGCTGACACTTGTGTGGAAGCATCATCAGGTAGTGTAGATTCATAGTTGTGAAAATCATGACCCCCGAGGGTAGGGTGTGGCCACAATGGAAGGTCAAAGTTTTACATAGGGATATATATGGTAAATCTTTAAAAATCTTCTCAGAAACTAATCAGCCAGGAAAGCTTAAACTTGTGTGGAAGCGTCCTCAGGTAGTGTAGATTCAAAGTTGTGAAAATAATGATCCCCAGGGGTAGGGTGGGGCCACAATGGGGGGTCAAAGTTTAACAAAAGAATATATATGGTAAATCTTTAAAAATCTTCTTCTCAGAAACTAATCAGCCAGGAAAGCTGAAACTTGAGTCGAAGCATCCTCAGGTAGTGTAGATTCAAAGTTGTGAAAATCATGACCCCCTGGGGGTAGGGTGGGGCCACAATGGGGGGTCGAAGTTTAACATAGGAATATTTAGAGTAAATCTTTAAAAATCTTCCTTTCAGAAACTAATCAGCAAGGAAAGCTGAAACTTGTGTGAAAGCATCCTCAGGTAGTGTAGATTCAAAGTTGTGAAAATAATGATCCCCAGGGGTAGGGTGGGGCCACAATGGGGGTCAAAGTTTAACAAAGGAATATATATGGTAAATCTTTAAAAATCTTCTTCTCAGAAACTAATCAGCCAGGAAAGCTGAAACTTGTGTGGAAGCATATTCAAGTAGCGTAGATACAAAGTTGTGAAACTCTTGACCCCCAGGGGTAGGATGGGGCCCATGGGCCTCTTGTTTTAACTTACAACTTGGAAAGCTTCTTTAAACGAAAGATTAAAAAGGTAAAGGTCTGCACAGGTTTTAAAGGACGATTTAAACACGATTTTAGATCAACATTTTAGTTTCGATTTTAATGTATAAAATGGTTTACATACACATTTTGAATGGTTGACCAAACTTTGAATGTTCGTAGTCGAGTTAGAAGAGAGATAATGAAGTAAAAATTCATTGTCTTAGCTCGAGTCTTATATTTGTTTACAAATAATGAAAGATGTGGAATTACCATTTTTTTTTTACAAAATGACTCATGGCAAACAAGGTTAACTGATTCAATGTGTTTATAAATATTATTATCAACAAAAGAAAGCAGCATTTGATTGAAACTTATACCAATAAAACAAATATGTAAACAATAGCAAGACTAGATCGAGTTTTGTTTACATAACACAGATTTCCAGATCCATATATCTTGCTTAAAACTCAATGAATGACTTTGAAATTTTGACAAGGCATTAAAAATACCCATATGAACAATTCTAAACATTAAAATTGGAAAACCAAAATTGAAAATTTTGAGCTCAAATCGTGTCTTAGTCCCTTTTATATTATATTTTACTTTATTAGGTTTATTCAATTGTTTTTTGAGTGATAATTTTGGGAGATGATACTGCAAAATTAGAATAAAAATATTCTCATAGTCGCTAAAATTTTAAAGTATACATGTATCAATTATTCATCATTACAAAATAACGATGTGTTGAAACAATCAATATATCAGTGATGCTTTTTTCATAATCAGAGTTTTCAAAAAGATCATTTAAAGAATATGTGACCCTGATTAAAGAAAAAAAAGTCTAGAAAAATGAAAAACCTTTATTCTACAATAACTTCACTACAATACATTTGCAGGTAACATGTAATATGTTTATTATGCGTCTATTTTTGATTAACTTGTATATAGAAATTTCAATTTAGATTTAGGATACTGATTTATATTATCTCCGGAAATAATTCATCAATAACTTAAAATAAAATATCTTATAACATGCATCAAAGACTTATGATTGTAACTGCTATGTTTTTCTTGCTTTTAAAATCTAGATTTTAAAATTGATTTTTAAAACAACAAATCAATATTAAGTCGGTGTACCATCCCTTCCATATCATGAGTTGTTTATCATCATGTTATTATGAAAATGACAAGTGTGTACGGATTGGTTGATCTGGAATAATGATTGATCAAACTTTTGTATAAATTCTATGTTCATGTCAAATATCGTTCAAAACTATGACGAAATAAGCGGTTGCACAATGAACGTCTTTGCAGCGAGTTCATATTTACTTTGTTTTATCTTGATGTATAGTTATGGACAACTGTTACCTTTAACTTCGGACTTTATCAAGCAAGGCTATGTGTCCGAGAGCATGGATGAAGGTGTTTTTGCTGTACACATCCTGGAAATAAAGTCTCTTGTAGAGTGTGCATTGCGTTGTGGCATGAATTTACTTTGTAACGCTGTGGACTTTTGCTTTCTTGATGGTTTATACACCTGCCGATTCCGTTATGGACATGCTAACCTTTCAAACACCATTACACAGTGTGAGGCTTATGAAAACACAGCTGTAAGTACACTTATATTAAGGGTTTTAGAACATAGATAGATAATTTTTTAGATTAAGTACACCTTACTCACATTATTTGAATTTGGCGTAGTTTGTATCTATATGTTAATAATCTGCTGAAAACTTATTGTTTAAGCCATTCAATTAAAAAAAAATCATTCAACATAAAAATCTTCAGAAATATTTTGAACGTTTTTATTTTAATATATAATTAAGAAATAAAATAATTTCAGTCATAAGAGGAATTAAATCTGAGGAAAGAAATTCTGACTTAATAAAAATCTTCATTTTATTGCAGACCTCTCTCTCAAAAACTTTTAAAAAAGCAACCGTTGGATAGAAAAAAATGAATTTAGAATTTTCAGCGACAATGCATATCTAAATATGTTTTATTTTTTTATCTTTATATCTATTTGGTAGTGAAAGAAAAAATGTGCTGAAATGTGCTGAAATTTTTTTTTAGTATTTATTTTTCCGTGTTAAACATTTTTGAAAGGGAATAGAGAATGGGGAGTGGAAAACTAAAGAATCAGAATGTTCGGTTGGGCCTTGTGTCCATAATAATGAAAATAAGAATGTAACCTGATTTGAAATGTTACTTTTTAAACATTTTAAAGTACTAAAGGGTATATTGAATTATCATAAATCCTGTTTGATCCTATTGGCGATAAATGTTTTTATTATTATTTTTTTAAAATAAAGCAATCAAATGTTATTCGTTTGTTAAACTCAAATTTATATCTAAACTAAAATTTAGCACATCACTATTGTTCGTAGAGCGATCGCTAAGTGAATGTAGTCCATACTGGGCTTAACATACTTGAGCTTTGCTTGTAAGTCTGGTATTTAAAAAAAGGGGGTGGCTCTATATTACAAGCTCATGTACCGCTCCTGAATTTTCATTGTTTGTTTCAAGTTAAAATCGACCAGGGAGAATTTCACTTTCTCGGGCCTTTCTGGCATTTATGACTACCGCTATTCGTAGATAATATATATATATATATATATATATATATATATATATATATATATATATATATATATATATATATATATATATTATCTAAGTGTTTGAACTAAACTCAATGATACAAGCTAAAACGGGATCATTAACGTCTCATTTCCTTTTTTGTACTTTCACACAACCACATAAAGATCCTAAACCAATGAAAAACATTCAAGACTGTCGAACCAGTTCTTAAAACGATAAGAAGCTACGCCATTTTGTATGATTTCTTGATATACCATGAGGTTAAAGTATTTGATGTGTTACATGTAACAGAGCTCTATCGGAAGTTCTGTAAAGGGTCGACGACTGGATCAAGGTTTTTTAATCATGGCGTACAAATTCAATTTGTGATGTTGTCATACGCAAAAATGACATTAACATTAATTATTCGTGATATTTTTAATCAAGACAGATCTTACACATTTACAACCACATTGTTTGATCTAATGTAATCAATGCTAAGCTATGAAATTTATTCATCATTTGCGCGATACAATTCAGTCATTCGCTTAAGCAGTGGGATCCTATGGAGTTGAAGCCCCCTCAAAAAATTGAATGATTACAGCTGAAATGACATCTATTGTGGTGCTAGAATGAAAATCTTTTCTTTAAATCGTTCATAGAATTAAATTTGGGGTGTTTGATATATGTTTTGTACAATTAGAAAGCATTTAACAGAGTATTAAAGTGTAGTTTCATACATTTATACTGTGTTAACGACTTTCTCAATCATTATACTTGATTATTAAATCCTACTTTTTGTGTCAGTTGCTGTAGTAGGGACGTTAGATGTTTTCAGAACAAAATACACATGATAACAACATCCTGACATAAAAAGGTGTCTAAACTTGTAGCCACAGCAGGGTGTGTCGCGGATGTAGTACAATTGTAGTACAATACATAGGCCAACTACATTATACACTGTAATCTTTCTCCTTTTACTCTCTAAAATCAAGTTTTATAATACTTTTTTTAAATAGACATCCAAACAATATGTAACCAAAACAATTGCTGTCTGCAAAGTTTGTTTTCCTGACATGAATCAGTTTTAATATCTAAACTCAATTTACATGTATATGACAAATAACTGTAATATATCTCAGTGATATATTTGATAACAATTACTTCAAAAAACAGTGATTAAACGTTTATCTGTCATTGAATTCTGATTAATTAGTTAGTATTTCATTCGTTTATATATTAATGTTTAATGTATTGGCATTGTTTCTATTTTTACAGAGCAAAGACTGCCCGGATGGATTATTCTTAAGAGCTCAAGGAATATGCAAAATCAGTAAGTGGGTGCCACAAAGTAACAACACCATAATAAAAGTGATGTGTTTGTATTCATATAGTTAAGCAACAACACCTTAAAAAACAATGTGTCTGTATTTCATATAGTTAAGATATATCTTAGCTGAATAATAAACTATCGGGGTTGCCGTTTCTGGTAAGACGAGGTTTAGCGGTTTATATTAGTGTCAGGTGTATGTATATATAATTTATATTTCACCTCTCTTTCATTTTGATATACCAGCATATTATAGAAATGCCATAGGTGTTAATCTGGTTCTAGCATTTTTTAGTTTATAAGCAAAAAGTCTTAATTTATAAGATTTACCAGTCATACTTTTTAGCTCACCTGAGCCGAAACTCAACTGAGTTATTCTGATCACATTTTGTTCATCGTTCGTTTGTAAACTTTTTACATTTTGAACTTCATTCTAAAACCGTTTGACCAATTTCAACCAAATTCAAAACAAATCATCCTTACGGAAAGACAAATATAAGTGCAGAAATAAAAGACCGATCTTTATTCAAAACTCGAAACTATTCTGATCACATTTTGTCCATCGTTCGTCTGTAAACTTTTTACATTTTGAACTTCATTCTAAAACCGTTTGGCCAATTTCAACCAAATTTAAAACAAAGCATCCTTACGGAAAAACAAAAAATGGCAGTTGACCCGGGGCATACAAATAATTGGCAGTTATTAAGCTGCCAATCTCATTTAAATTTTCAGGAAATTTTAAGAACCAGTATATTTGTTTTCGCTGTATATATTACTGCAAAACAAAGCGTATTTTGGAATTGACGATTGCCGATCTACCCCGGCTTTTTTTTGCCCCGGCCCGGTTTTGCTTATCAATTTTACCAAGACTCGTATTCCATACTTCTAAAACGAGGTTCTTTGTTCAAAGCAGCCATGACAATAATGCGAAAATGGTCGATCAGAAAATGATGAATTTGTTTGATATTGTTGTGCAACAGTTCGCGTACGAAAGGAATCTTTGAAACATGCAAAATACATTAGTGTCGATTTTGTCAAGTAAATTGAGGTTAAATAGTATAATGCGTTGACAGTTTTCACATATGACGGTGGTGTTAGCTTTTTTTTTTTCGTTCCGTTTTCATTATTTATGATATGTAACCTGGGAACTATCGCCTGTATTTTGTGATTTTTACGTATCAAATTAAACTTCGGTAAATCAGAAGTTTACCTGCGCAAATTTAAGCAAAATCTCAAGTATTAAAAAGTACTAAACTACAATTCATTCTATCGATAAATCGGTATGATCTTTTGCATAATGGAAGACTAATGCAACATGTTTTGTTGAGATGCCTTGCATTTTCTCCAGTTTTTTTTCAGTTTAAATAGAGATTTTCTCCAGTTTATTCGGTTGAAATAGAGTTTAATATCGCTGACAGAAATATGTAGGTATATACATGTATCTGATTCATTTTGAAAAATTAATTGTTCTCTTTATTTATTATAGTGCATGTTTCTTATGTTTAATTGTTTACAATTTCTATTTACTAACAATATTCGAGTGTTAAGCTTCAAATTATAAGCAAGATGCAGATAATTGCTCACAATTCTATGTTTGTACACAGATCTGAGGCCATTCTTTTTTTCCAATTTTAAATGCTGAATAGGAAATACCAAGTTAAAAATCTTAAACTGAATGTAAACAACTCATGTGAACAAAATGACTCAGAATTGTGAGTTCTGTATCTTGCTTATAATTCTACGATTGACGCTAATATTTTGGTTGATCATAAGACATTTTATATGAATTATAGTATATAAAATACTTGTACAAAAAAATTAAAGGATGATATGCTGTATATATAACTTCTCTCTGGAGCCCATCTTTATACAATGAATAATGTAAAATCTACAATAATTTTGATAGTTTTTCAGACACGAGTAAATAAAAACGACACCATTAAAACAGTTTCCATAGTTCTGACACATTTCTGTTGCGGGGATATAGGAATTATCGTTATTCTTAAGAAAATATTACAGCGAAAAATTATCCTGGTTTGTAACCATTTGTTTTTTATGAAATAGGATGAAAATAATAGATGGGCCTTAGTAAATTAGAGTGATGTGCCTGTCAATACTGTAAAATTGATTTTTATGGTCCTTTTATGTCACGTGAAAACATTTTTTATTCCAATGTATTCATCAATCAAGTGTGAATAAAGTTATAAAAGTCACACGAGTTTACTCGAGGTAAACAACAGTCATTTAATTATAATAGAGAAGACAAATTAAATGTTTAAATGTTTTTAATTTGAGGAATTGATGTACAATTTTCTTCTTTACATTTATAGGATTTTTAAAAAATGAAATACAATAACTATTATATTATATTTTTTTTTAAAAATGCAATAACTAGTTAGTAGTTGAGGAAGAAATGGTCACATTTGCTCTCGTATATTCTGATCGCTTTATAAAGTGGGGGAGGGGGAGCAGAACAAAATAATGGTGAATATGAAGTTAACGGTGAACCCTTACCAAATGTTAAGTTTTATTTCTTGCGTAGGATTTTCTTATTCTGTGTAAAAATGGTATTCATTGAAGGTACAATGTCAAATATTACGTGTATGCAAAAATAAGTGTAAAATTCCAATACATTACAATATTTTTTGTTTGTTATTTTACCGATGGGCTATATGGCACAATATCTTTTAACGCCCATTGTTTCTCAGGTGAGCAATGTGGCCCCATGGGCCTATTTATTTATTTTTTTAAAAGAGACAAAATGATTATAATGAATCACGTCCAGTTAATTTCAACATTCATACATTTCAAGATACTGATGAGTGCCAGAATGACCCATGTCTTAACGGAGCCACGTGTACGAACACATCCGGCTCATTCAACTGTACATGTGACGCCGGATGGACCGGGATAGTTTGTGATGAAGGTAAACGACAATAAAATGCGTAAATTTTCACGTTTGTTTTTTAAAATCAAATGTAAAATAAGCACGTCTATAGTTGTGGAGGCAGCAAATGTTAAAATGTTCCTTCCGTTAAAATAAGGATAATTTTTGAAATCCAACTTAAAACCAAATTCTCCTTTGCAAAATTGTTATACGTTAAAGCTGACATGAATGCATAAAACATTTGTTCGCCATATTAGTTTCGATCGCTCCTCTACTGCCACTGGGGTATCTACAGTAGTTGAGAAAGTTACGGTCGGTTGCTTTCCGATCGAGGCATGGAGGTTGCACGGACTTGTAAATGCATGAACTACACATTGTAGTAAAATGTTTGTGATAAAGAATAAAGGAAACAACAATCAATAAAATACAAGTTTTATTTATTCTTCAAACGAATTTTCCAGGTATCAAGGTATCATTTTGCACAGATTGCGCTCCCTTATGCATATCGAACATGTCTGCCGTTCATACGAATGCATAACGTATGCGTCTTTTTGAAAACCCTGGCGGAACTACATCCAAATCGGTAGCTAAATAATAGTAAATCCATGAAAGTAACACGTAACATCGTTCCATCGATTTCTACAAAAAGCTCAGTTTCTAAAATCCATCCTGTTATTGATATTGCTCGATCTGCCATAGTGTGTGGTTTGCGCACATGCGATGTTTAAGCAGAAACATCACAGGAAGCGGTCTACAATTATCGATGATTTTTTAAGTATCTGTGCCTTGGTTTCAGTCCGTCTACTTCGTTGTTCGCTTAGATATACCTTGCGGGTTTAGTGGTTGTCATATTATTTTTGTTCAATACGTTTTTCTACACGTCTTTTCGTCCAAGGTTCGGGTGTATGAAATGCCTGAATGCAGTTATATAGGGGGTGTGTATCGATGAGACACAACTAATATGGCGGTAGTCGGAGATAAAAGAGAAATAATGCGTATTTATGAATTCATGTCAGCTTTAAATACGAGGACTATTACATGCATTTTAATGTATTAATTGATGTTGCTGTGTTGTATTTTTTTATTGTAAGTTTTGATGTTATATTGTTTTTCTAGTATTTATTATGGATGATATAACAGGTAAAAATCATAACTTTTAGATATCAATGAATGTCTTGACAATCCTTGTCAAAACGGAGGAACATGCAGCAACAGCGATGGATCTTTCACGTGTACATGCGCTGGTGGATTCACAGGGGCACTCTGTAATGAAGGTAAAAATATATTATTATTCCTCCCTCTATCAATAATAATGTATATTTCTCTTTTCCCTCTATCAATATAAATATGTATGCCTTGCTCCTCTTTTTCTGTGTTTCTTTCCGACTTAATTTAAGTTGATGTTTATCTACTCTGATTGCTATTTCTGTGTATCTGCCTTCCTCTCTCATGTTTGTCATTATCTCTCTAAATGGATACTTATCTTTACAGTGTTCGTATTTTTAAATACAAACATGTTATTACAACTATATCTTTTCTATTTGTATAAAGAAATAAACTGTTATTTGTAGCTTCTTTTTGTTGGATATAGTTTCTTTATTATATCAATACAGGGATGTTTGACGTTTATATTCTTTGCAAAGAAGAAGTCAGATCTAATTTTTTGAAGGTTTACAAATTAATATGCTTTATTTGATGTTGACGTATTTGTAATTATACCTTATTTTCAAACATTCCAATAAAAGGAACTGTTGTAAAGTACATCAGGTATTTTCAATTTTAGGTCACTTGAGGCACTCTGATTACTTATTAGAATTAGTATTTCACCGTCGCCGTCCGTGTTAATGCGACGCTCGTCGTGCGTTAACATTTGCCTATTTATAACTTCGTAATAAAAATTACTTTGGCCGTTTCTATTAAAATGTGATATGATGCATCATAAATTGTACATTTTATGACTCTTTGCTACGATTGCCTATGGGCAGGACCAAATTTGCTAAGTTTGACCATTTATAATATTTTACTTTTTCTCTGTGTATCTAAGAAAATCTACTTAAAATAGTGCATTCATATCTCTACCAGAATTGTAAATTTCATGTGTTCAAATTTATGGGTTTCACCTCTAGGTCCATGCAAAATGCTAGTGTAGTATCGTTGCATATATTGTTGAAAAATCTCCTTTTCACGTGCTGACACTGAGTAGAAACTGACTGTATATTAAGAAAGACTACAAAGTTTTATACATAATTTTTAACATTTTATGACCTCTGGGTTTAGGGTTAATAATCCAAGTCAGGGTAAAATGCTGATATAGAATGATTTTATTCATACATGTATTAAATGTAAAAAAAATCGGTTTCTTCTTCTGCTGACAATAAGTAGAAACTGACTGCATATTTAATGGGCATAGTCAGGATTTTGGTCAAAAATTATTTTCCTGATTTTAAAGTTTACAATGCTTCAGTAAGGCATTTTTAAAGGCAACCAAAATTTAAGTGTCATTCTTTGAGTTATAAGCAAGCTACAGAGCTTACAATTCTTTGCTATGACATCATAGCTTTTGTTTACATTTTGAACGTTGAAGTGAAAACTCCAGTTTTAGACCGAAAACGAATGTAGTTAACGTTAAGATCTCTTAATTCATGCTTTAAATGAATAATAAGATGGAAAAATCAGCTTGACCGGTATATTGAACTATTGTAAACAAAAACAGGGCACGAGCCTTGTATACATGACAAAGAATTGTGAGCCCTGTATTTTGCTTACAACTTCACTACTGACTCTCCAATTTTATTTGGTCTATGAAAATGCATCCCTAAAGCATTGAATAGACTAATAAAAACAGAAAAATAGAATTTCACCAAAATCGTGACTCTGCCCCATTAAGAAAGACTATACAGCACTCAAGACAATTATAAATTTCATGATCCCCGGGATAGAGATTCTAATTCCGGGGCAAGACAAACATGAAGATAGTGTTAGTGTAAACAAGATATCTGTGAGCCAATGCTCACTAGTGATACCCCCGCTCTGATGTGAATATGCAAAATAAGCAAAGTCGACATTTAACAGAAAGCTGGCATCCGATTGGTACAGAAATATATCCCACAATAAGGCATGCCTAAACAAATAGAGTGTAAAAATTTCAAGCATCTGCGATAAATAGCTGCTGAGAAATCTTTGAGGAAAATTTGTTTGAAAATTTTGGCTAAAAAAAAAAAACTACTCATTTAACAGAAAGATGACGTCCGACTGGTACAAAAATATATCCCACGATATGGCATGCCAAAACAAACACTGTGTAAAGGTTTCAAGCATCTCCGATAAATAGCTGCTGAGAAATCTTTGACGAAAATTTGTTTGAAAATTTTGGCAAAAAATATACAAAGTCCTTATTTAACAGGAAGTTGACGTCCAATTGATACAAAAATATATCCCACAATATGGCATGCCAAAACAAATAGTGTGTTAAAATTTCAAGCATCTGCGATGAATAGCTGCGGAGAAATGTTTGACGAAAATTTGTTTGAAAATTTTGGCTAAAAATAAACAAAGTCGTCATTTAACAGGAAGTTGACATCTCATTGGTACAGAAATATATCCCACAATATGGCATGCCTATACAAATATTGTGTAAAAATTTCAAGCATCTGCGATAAATAGCTGCTGAGAAATCTTTGAGGAAAATTTGTTTGAAAATTTTGGCTAAAAATAAACAAAGTCGTCATTTAACAGGAAGATGACGTCCGATTGGTACAAAAATATATCCCACAATATGGCATGCCTTAACAAACACTGTGTTAAAATTTCAAGCATCTGCAATAAATAGTTGCTGAGATAAATGCGACAGAAATTGTTGTTACGGACGGACAGACAGACGGACGGACGGACAGACAGACAGACACACAGGGGTAAAACGGTATACCCCCTCTCCTTCGGAGAGGGGGTATAACAATGCTTATTTTTTTTAAATACCGTTCGCTGACCCTAGGTAGATATATCCTTTATAATTAGAAATACCATAAAGCCCTTAACCGTAACTGTCAAATGGTTTTGAATGCGATGCCAAAATAATCATTTAGTAAAATGTTTTATAATGTTAAAAAATAATCGTTTTTACTTCTGCTGTCACTACACTGTTGATAGATCCTTAGTCACAGTATCTTTTCATTTTATTTTTTAAAATTTTTCCTTCACACATTATAAATGAAATCGAATTAAGATATATATAAATGGTACATAAGCATTTTATAAAATTATTGCAATTTTCTCAATGGATATAATGCGATCACATAAACAAATAAAGACATTGTATATAAATCCGGCGGCGGCTCGGATCCCTTTATCTATTTGTAGTCGATCTCCGTGGAACAATTGCCAATCATTTCGTTGAATAACTGATCGTATTATTAGCACTAGAAGACTAAAAAAGTCGGTCTACATAAAAGGCAGATTTATGGTACAAATAAAAAAATCTGGATGATTAAGGGTTTTCAAACATGGGTAGAATCAAAGACCGTTACAGTCCCTGAAACGTTCTACTTTCCCACTTGAACGGTGGATGAACGGTGAGCGCACTCTGAAAGAACGGTAAGCGCACTCTGAGAGAACGGTAAGCGCACTCTGAGCGAACGGTAAGCGCACGCTAAACGGAATTAGGTGAGCACTAATAACGGTGAACGACGAGCGAACGCGGAGCGGAAAGTAAACGGTGAACGCACGGTGAACAATATGTTATTAACGCTTTGTGAAAGCATGATTAACGAATTTTTTGGAGTGCCCCGGGTTATCCTTAGGTTGTATTTCGTCCCTAATCAGGAAAGAAATTGCTACTAAACTATATGTAAAGTGCTGCTATGTTGACAAACAATCCTAACATATCCTATACCCTGTATCTTACATCTTATCCTGCACATAATATCTATCCTACTTTATCTTACACCATGATACCATTTATGTTTAGGAATAAAATAGTTAAATAAAACCAACTTTAAGACAATAATAATTTTATCAACGAATAATCCAGTAATGTAATAATAAAAATGTTTAATTACTACTAGTTTGAACGAGGTAACTTAAACATCTGTGCATCGGGAATATTAAATCGTAAAGTGTAAACCATTACGTAAATTAACAAATAAGCAATTACATTAAATAAATGTTGAATAACAAATAAAGCAGGACTTTCCTTTATCTTTTAAACAAAATTTACATCATTTTTTCCCTAATTATAGTAATTAAATGAGTTTAACGGTAATCGACTGATTTGTTCGGTAAATTATGTAAACACGATTCGAGTAAATTATTACTACTTTATAAATCACTTTGAACACATCGCATTTACAGATAAATCGTTTGGATTTATTGCTAATCTATAAATTTACACGCATCTTTAGTAAGCTTACATTTGTTAAGTTGATCTGTTCAGTATATTGTCGAGAATGGATATGTTTGTGTTCGGACATAAGATGAATTAAATGAATTGTGAAAAGTACACAAATACAACGCCCGTTTCTTATTCATAATTTTGTCTATTATGTATCGAATCGTTCGTAGATTGAATTCTTCCGTTTTGAACGATAGGAGTCTTTAAATGAATCAATAAATATATTTGTGTAGTAATTTATCGATGTATTGTGTAATTTAAAATTTTCACAGTAACTGTCAACATGTATACATACGCCATTTTCGAATCGACAAAAATCATGAAAATAATGCCTGTTTGGGAGGGTGACAGTTGAAGTTGACATCCCGAGAATACCATTGTCAAGGAATGTATTAATTAAAGAAAACGTTCCTGTCTTCTTTTTTTATCATTTATTCGCATTATATTTCTTCAAACATATATTAAATGACTTCTTTATTGGAATGATAACAAACATATTGAAGTATTAATTCTTAAAGTCATAAACAAATAACAACTAAAAACGGACATTGCCTGCTCAGAAATGTGTACTTTATTACTAAATTCTTTTTAAAATGATGTTTTATGTCTAATGTAAGTTTCCACCTTTTCGCTCGGGCTCTTTTCTCATTTGCTGTGACTAGCAAAGACCGATCCTATCATTTTGGAGTTCCGATGAGCGTGGTGAGAGCACTCTAAACGCACCAACAATTGGGAAAGTAGCACGTAATAAACAACACACTGTAATCAACAACACAGAAGGCATTTCATTATTTAAACACAAATGTTGTCAACACATGAATTTAATTACTTTGAATTACTTGAGACTAATTTGACCCTAACTTTGACCTCTACGGAGATTATTCGCTCTAAAAACTATTTAAATCATTTGACTAAAACTTCAAACAATACATCAATTATGTTCAATTGTTTCCTTAATTAACAGTAATGCATGCTTTTTATTATAAGTACACATGTATTTAAACTGAACACATTTTATTATAACCCTGGCTTCGTTGAAAAAAATATGGAAGGCAAAATAATCCAGAGATGTTAACTTGTAAATCCGAATTTGCAATCGTGTTGGTGTGTAAACCTGAGTATGAATGTGTGTAATTCTGATCGTGTAACCTATAAAACTCGGGCATAAACACATGGAAGATTTTACTCGGTTCCTACGTACGAGATGATGCACATTTCGCAGTTTTATTGTTTTCATTAGTAAATTAAACCTTCAACTCTGCACACATTTAATCCATAGTTTCTGAATTTGAAACTTCATATTCGGCAATAACACATCAGATGTGATAAAAGTTGACAAATGTAAAGTCTACAAGTTTGTCGAATTTTGACATGACCTTGCATGGCAATTGCATTGCTGCGGGGAAAAGACATGCCGTATTCGCCAGAATGGACGAAAAAAATTATATTCAGCTAAACTGTTGCACTAAGTTATTAATGAACGAAACTTTTTCTATTGAAAATACCGGCATTATTTTTAGAAAATATTTGAGGTATAATTTAAACTGAACCATGTATATAAAATTCCTTTCCGATGTGACACATGCGCTGATTTCTGTAATATAATTATCATGGTATTGTACGATAAGGGTTAAAAAGAAATCCCTAATATCGTATTTCTAAAAAAAATGACTTGTAAACTTGAACATTATATTTTTGCTGTTTTTGAGGTCAATACGATGATTTAGCTATCCGAGAAGTACAATATTCACCGAGCCGGAGTACAATATTCACCGAGTTGAGTACAATATTCACTGAGCCGGAGGCGAGGTGAATACTGTACTTCTCGGGAAGTTAAATCAGGGTATTGATCGAAAAAACAGCAATAATCATTTTTTATATAATTCATCGACGAACTGATACAGACATATATTAATGGATTGTTATCAAGCAAAGTTTTAGTTTAAACCATAGCAGAACAAATTGAGAAATGCGATGTTTCATTGGACTATCTTTTTTTAGTCCAATGTAGAGAACATCAAATGTTATATTGACCTCATAGGTTACGTGCAGGTGAATTAACGTTCTGTTTTTTCGACATAGTTGGATTTGAGCCAATCAGACAGCTAGGAATTGATCAATTATATAACAAAAGTTAATGCGTACTCTTTTGAGACAGATCAATAGGTTTCATAAGGGGGTGAACTTTTTTTAAAAAAACAATCGGGGGGGGGGGGGTACCATTAAACTCATAGACGTAGAATACAATTATCTGTTCATAATTTAATGTCTAAGGTTTACAACTAATCTGTCTTGGTATAAAAAAGTATCATGAAATTAAAACACGCTATGTTTTGAATTATCATCAATTTACATGCATATTTTTAACCAAAGTTTTAAGATTTAAAGTATCTTGCCGATGGTTAACTCGTCCTACACATTCCGCCACGATGGCAATTAGTCAACCCGTTTCTGACCACCTCATTCTGGAAAGTTCTTTCCATTAATCCCAAAATCGCATTAATTGTTCCGTTTTATTTATTACCTTTTTTGTATTAATAGATGTCCGATCCAAGTATCTACCCGCGACACACCGTATTGTTGACATCTACATAAGCTATAAACCTAAAATAATGCTATTGTAACGGGATGGGAAAAATAATGACGGACCGGACCTGGATTCGAACCCGGATCCCCTGAATCTTTAGTCAGGTGTTCTACCAACTGAGCTATGTGGCCCCGGTATTCGAACCGGTCTGACCGTTATTTTCCTTCCCCTTTAAATGATCTTTGCCCTTGAAGATCACCCTAGGCTCTTCCCATGGCAGGATTTAATCTGTCAGTTCCAGGGGTTGGTCACGGCACCAAATCTAACGGGATGGGAAAAATAATGACGGACCAGACCGGGATTCGAACACTGAATCTCAAGTCAGGTGCTCTACCAACTGAGCTATCTGGCACCGGTATTCGAACCGGTCTGACGGTCACACTATAAATTTTACTACACTGTCCTCAGTTAGAATAATATGTGGCTCGGGAAAGGCCCTCACCACAGTTAGAATTCCATCCATATACCCGTTATGTAACAGAAAATTGAATTTGCATTGAAAATAACAGTCAAATTTATCATGACAAACTTTTTTGAGATTGTAAATACCTTTCATCTAAAATTTTAATCCATATAATGGAAGAATTTTACACCTTTTCACCAAGGTACACGTATTTTATTTGCAACAGAGACAAATTACTGAACGCATTCTATCTTAAAACCAGGTCCGTAGGATATTTATCTTTTTAACGATAAAACATTCTATCTTCACTCCTAAGAAATACAATGTGAATTTTTCTGCATAGAATCAACTATTTTTTTGCCATCACGAAGACTAAAGTAAGTTCTAAGTTGATATGTATAATTGTTATACTTTCATGTTAAATACTGAAATGTGATTGGTTTAGACGCATATCATAATCCATTCTATTACCCACAGCGTTAGCAACGCACTTGGCAACGGGTAACATTACAAAATGTTACATGCGCGAAAATTATGCGCGTACGGTTCACCGTAGAATTCACGTTATTCCTATGTAAAAGCAGAAAAGTTTTCTTTAAAATTAAGACATTCAGTATAATAAAATAAATAGTGCCTGATTGGTAGGATAACAGTTGAAATTGACACCCCTCGAAAACCTTTGTCAACCTCCGCTTCGCGTCGGTTGACAATGGTTTTCTCAGGGTGTCAATTTCAATGTTACCCCCCCCCCTAAACAGGCACTATTTATATAGTTTTATTTTATAATATCTCTCATAAGAAATCATAAATATATATAAACAGAAAACAAAGAACATTTCCAACGAAAATGTTCACGTATGCGTATTGTTTCTGAGTTTTGTTCTGGGAAATATGGTATTTTGGAAACATAAACTAAAAAGTCCGTTAGCATGAATGTATTGCGCACGCGCAAGACTGTAAAATCCGAAAAATCCAGATGAATTCCGGGATCTTTTGAGGAATTTTTGTTGACTAATTAGCGAAGCTTAATTGAGAAACAAAAACAAATTGGTAAACTTAAAGTACCAATGATGTTAAAAATATATAAAACAAAAGACAGTACTCTTCCGATTTATCGGTATTAAAGCCCAAAAATTCGAGGCTATTATTATGTCCTCCTTCGAAGAATGGGGTGTGTGGGGCATATTGCTTTGCTGCTGCCTGTCGGTTGGTCCACCAACAGTTTCCGTTCATTTTCTTCGCAGAGGATAAAGATATTAAAATGAAATTTGGTATACAGGTTTATCATGATAATATCTAGGTCATGCTCGATATTGGGTACGATCGAGCAATTTTCGACAGAGTTATGGCCCGTGGACCTAGAAAAATTCCAGTTATTTGTAGTTTCCGCTCATTTTCTTTGCAGAGGATGAACATATTGAAATGAAATTTAGTATACAGGCTAATCATGATAGTATCTAGATCAAGTTCGATATTTGGTACGATTGAGCAATTTTCAAGAGAGTTATGGCCCTTGAACGTACAAAAATTCAGTTATTTGCAGTTTCCGCTCATTTTCTTCGCAGAAGATGCACATATTGAAATGAAATTTGGTATACAGGTTTATCATGATAATATCTAGGTCAAGTTCGATATTGAGTACGTTCGAGCAATTTTCTTTAGAGTAATGGCTCATGGACATAGAAAAATTCTTTGCAGTTTACGTTCATTTTCTTCGTGGATGTTTCCAAGGGAAGGGGGTATATCCAAATTATCACAGATATAAGACACAAAGTAAATAAAAATTTGGGTGAGATTTATTTTAATGTAATTGGCTTATTTGGTCGCGGTGACATAAGGAACAAAATTTGGGAGCGGCCGCAGGGTCGTCTCCCCAACTACAAACAATCAAGTGTGGCGCCCCCAAAATGGGCTAAATTGTGCACTGGGTAGGTCACAAATGCACAACGCCACTTAAAATGCAATATGGTCAAAGTTCAAAGTTCAATCAGAGTTCAAAGTTCAATCAAAGCTGCATTAAAGTGCAATAAGGTTAAATGGGTCAATATCCCATTTAATACACAATTGTATAATTAAACATAATAATTTGCATGTATCAAAGTTGCAATGATGAAAAGCGCTATTTGCGCCACAAAAATGATACACGGTTTAGAAAACACTGTTCCATTTGAGGTGGGGTTTGACGAAAGCGCCGGTTCACATTCACCCCCAGGTTTCAACGTGTTCACCGCGACTTTGAATGGCTGCAAGTCCAGATTTGGGATTTCACCCGAAGATTTAACACAAAGAGACAGCAGTATCTGATTTCAACAAAACAATGATAACATTATACAAATTTTAAAAAACAAAAGGGGAGGGTGGGTGGGTTTTTAAGAAATTTTTAGGCAAATAATGATAATTCAACAGAGAAAATTTTAACCTACCAGTTTGTATGACGTGAAGATTGAAAAGAAGGATATGACGTAATATAGAAAAGCACTTAGTAAAAAACTATTTTGGAACTCAGCATGCGCAACCCGGATAAATCCGGAATGAGCATGGAAAGTATACTGAGATAAATGCGCATATTCTGAGACTGCGCTTTTATATGCGCTAGTGTTTCACAAACATCTCGTTTTAATATAGTAGTATAGATGTTGCGGCTTTAAATGTGAAAATTACTGTTTAAACACCTCAAAATTGTCATTACTGTACACCTTTTTTTAATCATGCGTGGATGATTATGAAATCGCTATTTGATATTATAAATATTCTTCCTGTCGCTGTTTTGAAGGGAAATTCGTTTCTATTGTATATGATAATGCTAGATATGTGGATGCTTCATTCTTGAAATCTGAAAATCTTACAAGTCCACATCGTATAGACCACACAATACAACTACGTGTGAAAGGAACATTAGATATATACTGACAGTTTCAAAATCACATTCCCGTTTCTGCTGGATGATTTACCATTGAACGCGTGTGGCTCGAGACCATTAGTGAAGGAACAACCCCCTCCACCTAACAAAAAAATATTAAGCTAAACAAACGTTGGACTTTCCGGCAGCATTTCAAGACAAGCTAAGCGAATCGGAAAGTGAAATGTAAAAATATTGAATTAAAAAAGAAATGCAAAACTATGGCAGTCTTAAAAATTAAGTTCTGTTCTCAAATTTCGCTGGACTAGTAAGACAATATTTATCAATACCAGATACATCAATACAATCTGAACGGATATTTTCTACGACATGCATCATTGTTAACAAACAAAGCCTATTATCATTTGCTGTTATAGATCAGTTAGTATTTTTTAAAACAAAAACTGAAACTAAAAGACTATTTTTTTTAGGGGGGGGGCAGAATTGTCAACTAAAGGTTATCAAATACAACAAAGTATTTACCAAGCTACCCTAACACATACGATAAATTCTTAATTCATTCATCTGGTAAATTTTACGTCAAATTTAACTGTTTTTATCAATATTCATGTCTCCATATTGTCTTCCTTGCAAATAAAATCACATCTCTCAAGCCCGTTTGGAAATTAAAGAGACAGTACAGCTGTAAACACATGTGTTAATACAGGCACGTAGCATCAGGGGGGGCCAGGGGGATTTTCAGGATTTTGGAAAGTAACTTTTTTTTTGTTTGGTTTTGTTTTGTTTTGTTTTTTTGCTTGTCAAGATTTTTGGATGAGTCTGCCCCCCCCCCCACTTTCAAAAACGATGCTACGTGCCTGTAATAACATCAGATTTACCTTTTGTATAGTTAGGAAGTAAGAAATAACACTATTGTAATACATGTAGTTGAAATACATGAAAATCCCTTTCACTTAATTAACGTAATTAAGAGCTTTCGGAAATTCAAGGGTCGTACTAACCGGAATAATCTTATATCGTTTATTTGTACCACGTGGACTTTGATTGACAATAATTTTCTGAAAGTTTATACATTCATGAGTAGTACAAAAATACCAATCCCGATCGGAAATTTTTTTCAAGTCGGGTTTTTGATAAGATGCGCCGTACTGTCTCTTTAAAGTTGAAAGACTCAGTCTTCAAGCCTAATCTGATAAGAATGACAAAAACTGAACTTGAACTTCCTACATAAATTAGTTATTTAATATCTTAACGTGTAGGAAAATGGGCTGCTCCTTCTGTGGATCCTAACGATTGACAATATTGATGCCTGTAGTTATTCCATTTTGAACAATGTATTTAACATTAAACAAACAGAAAAAACTTTATTTTTTTTTATTTCAGGCTCTGAAAATAGGTGTAATTCTTCAAAACAAAAATACATCACCCACTACCGAGGTGATGTCAACAATTTCGACATTAAACACCAAGAAATGCAGTTTGCTTAAATAAAAACCGTGTTATCTATATCATTCATCTACCTGTATCCAATTAAATGAAGAATGTTAATGTCCCAATAACCATTATATACTCTTTAGTGTTTTGGGATTTCTTTTTTTTTTATCTTGTTACTACAGTGTGTACATTTTTTTTTAAAACTTTTCAATAATAGCAATCCTTGATGATAAACATCCGTATCATAGAAATATACGCCGAATAAACTCTTCACATTTAAACATGATTCTTGCTGCTTTTAGCAGAGGAATACGTTATCAGAAAAATACTTTATTTCATATATAAATTTCAAAACTATAGATGTTGAAATCAACTGGATTGGATCCTGCACAATTTCTTTTGTAAATCATTAGTGCCTATAGGGTAAATAAACGATACTGTGAAAGATTCTACCTTGTAAAATAATGTATTTATTCATGATCGGACTTGATTCGTCTTCTAATTGAGATTAGTATAGTTTAAAAAAAGAGCTATTTGCTATCAATGATTTTTTTTGCGATGACTATTGCATTTTCAGTTGCATTATCACTATAACTTTGCATGTTTAAAATTTCTAATATCGTTGACATCTAAAGTCTCTAAGCTATATTGTATTACCTCAAAGCTCGGTAATATCATTGACAGTTTTGCTTGAACTTGCATTGGATAAACCGGCAATTCAGTCATCAACGTTTGATGTGTACTATGCCCAGTATGCAGTAGATGGCAACAGAGGTACAGACCTTTTTGAAGACAAATGTGCACACACAGGAGGAAACGACATCAATCCCTGGTGGATGGTGGATCTGGTGGCTGTGTACTCCATCACATCTGTCAGAATACTCAATAGAGGGATGGACAGAAATGGAATAGGTAAGCGTCCAAAGTAACCACAGTTTTATTGAAATATAATAGTGGAGACAATACTGTTATTTTAATTTTGATGTTCTAAGCCATAAAGTTGACTTAATTATTGAAATTAAACGAAGTATCTGATTTGTTACTCTTTTATCTTCCCAAATAAAATTTACTTTACACAAACTATTCTTTAGTCGTAAATATATTTCGGTATGGAGTAGTTCATATTCTGATTAATGTACAAAAGCACTATGCATACAAAATCTATTATGATCCTTAAAAAAATGCAGTTCTATTAATAAGTGCTGTTTTATTTACAATATCTTATTAACACTATAATATTTGATATTTGTTTTAGATGTGTCACACTGGCTGCGGGATGTTACCGTCACTGTAGGTCTAAAAGAATCAGACATCAACACTCCCTGTGGATTCTTTGCTGGTCCCGGTACTCTGTCACAGCTGGTCGTCGTTGATTGTCCGACATCACCAAACGGGAGATTCGTAAGAATCTCCAAGACAACTGAGGCACTTACTCTTTGTGAAGTGGACGTGTTTGGCGTCGCCATCTAATAAATAAAAAAAATGAATACTTAGCTGGATCATTATCCTATGTATAGAATATAGAAACATGTTTGCGCATCCTGGAAAATTGATTTTTTATTCATTTCTAAATCACATTACTATGAACCTTTGTGAAAACTTTGTGTTATACAGCTGTGACCACATATATGCACTTGGTGGTTAGATTGCATATGACTTCTTCTGTGTTATTAATGTTGTGTCAATTAATAAAATTGTGTCAATTAATAAAATTGTGTCAATTAATAAAATTTAGTTTAAATTTTTCCAGTTACAATTTATTAACTCGTTCATAAAATATTCGTCGTACGTTTATTTAATCGACAATGATCGAGTGAGCTTCCATGCGTCATCAAATATCCTCGAATCCGTGTTGTTTACAGGAACTGCGGATCTTATTAAATCCAAACAACAAATTGTTCAGAGTTCCTTCCATAACAAGTGTATTATGAGGTTAAAGATACTTCTAAGCTCTGCGCGATTCCGAGTTTTAATCGATTTTACTTAATTTCTTATGTTTATGTAGCGTAAAGTAAAGCTCAGTATAATATTCCGGTAGTAATTAAATCCTTCCCATGATATAATTATTAAAATCCAAAAGTAGATAAGATATAATCCAAATGTAAATCACTTAATAAATCCAAAATACATGTAAATGAATGAAAGGCACTAACGTTAAAATCCAATTAAACATTCAAAACATCTCTTATCTTGTAACGTATTCACTTTGATGTTGAATAATAAATACCGTTTTTAAAATTTCCAAAATTTATTAAGTCCGAAAATCAGTAATCACATTACATACAAAAGAACAACTCAATTTAACAAAGGTCGGGAATAGAAGAAGACACAATTTTCACTCGCATGCTTTTCATCTTTGACAACTCCGCCTACTCTTACCTTAACTGACCAATAGAATTAATTGAACAGTTTCAGATAAATTTGCATCAGCAGGCAAACTTTTACAACGCTCACATATGGAAGACAGGAAACCGTAATTTTAACCATGAATAAATCAAAGAAACGTATTTCTCAGATCTGACCGTTAATTTGACAATAATTAAAGAATAATGACATTGATACCAAGATTCAGGGAAGGGAGATGTCAAGATGAAATTACTAACATATGTGAATGCAACTTTCCGTAGTTCAGAGTAAACTAATTATTTTCCAATTACAACTTTAGAATTTCCTAAATGAAAAGACCGATGCATAATATAGTACAGATGTTACAAATTATAATAAATAATTTTTGTCATTTATAAACCCTATTACACATAAACATGACATCCGTCCGTAGTAAATAACAGGTGTACCTTTTAACAAGGGTTAATTAATGAAAAAAAATATTTTGAAAACACAATAAAACACATAACGAAATATTCCAATCGCACTTGTTACAAAATCCTCATCATATAAAAAAAACCCCTTGAGATACGGTTTATGTATTTGTGCTTATAAAGGCATACATTGTTAACCTCACATATGTAAATAAAACACACAGAATAACACATGACAAAACATTTAAACCACACTTGCTACAAAAAACTCATCAGATAAAAACTGAGACATACGGTTTCCGTATTAATGTGCTTACAAAAGCAAATACATATTGAAACACGTTTGTAACAAAACATGTCCTAAGTAAACACACAGTTACTATCTCGGAACTAGTTTACCCTATATTGCATCATACCATATAATGCATTAAAAAAATTGTTGATACACAGCAGCTTTCAGCATTGCATAGATGCTATCAAAAGATAATTACTGAATAATTAGCCGCACAAAGTGTAAACAGACAGATTCTCAGATTACAGACTGACCACGTATTTAGTATTCAGCACACGAGGCTCACTGTCGCTAATTAAACAGGTCTTGAAATTATCTCGCAACTAACAGCTGCACTAAACATTGCATGTTAAACACCTTTTGCCGCAAAAGATAATCATAAAACCAGCCACAAATTAAAAATCACCACCTAAAAAAATAATATGCGCAAATAAAAGAAAATTAAACGTGTATATTTACAGAAAAGATAATTATCTAAATCTGGGATACCCATGAATAAATGGAGGGGGTCTGATCCTAATGGATTCGCGAGCTTTGGTATTTAGGTATGCAGGGGTAACCCAAAACGCATTATCTGCAGGTTCATCGACAACCTGTATTAGATACTGCAATCCCTGGGGTGAATATTTTTGTCCTATCACCTTTTTAATTTTGTGACAATCGTCAGAGTCTGATGATCGATCACACACAATAACATCTGTTGGATTTACATGATTACCATCTCGGTACCGAATCGGCGGTTGTCTGTGTCTTTGAGGTCGTGTTTTTGAGTCACATGTTTGATTTTGCAATTGAACGGATTTGGTTTGACAACTTTGGTCTTTTTGTGCTATCTGGCGCGATGACACCACGTTAAAGAAATCCGATGGGGTCGGTTCTCTAACAATAGCTTTTTCACTCGGTTGATGTGAACACTGCTGTCAAATATTTTGTTAGTCACTGGATCCTTCAAAAGAACTGTATGTGCACTGGAATGTTGTGTACAACAAATGGTCCAGAATATTGATTCTGCAACTTATGCACATTTTCATTATGAAGGAAACATAATCATGTTTTTGTAACGTCAACGGTCGTAGAGTTGAATTCGCATTTTCAACCATAGTGTCTTTTGCTCTCTGAGCATTGTCGAGTATTTCCGTACGAATTATGTTCATTTCCCGGAGTTTATTGCTTTGGAAAACTGTCAAGTCCTGGTTCACTGTGGTAGTTTACTAAGGGAAACTTTGGTCTTCTTAAAAACACAATTTCGTACGGTGAATATCCTAAACTGGTATTCACAGAACAGTTAATAGAAAATACGATGGGCGATAAGAGTAGTAAGGGGTATAGTCTGTGGGCTATAGGGGCAGTGACGTCATATGGACCACACCCCCACAAGGTCAAGTCAAGGTCAGACCCCCACAAGGTCAGGGCATGGTCAAGGTCAAAATCAGGTCAAGGTCAGGTCTTAAAGTAGGTCATGTACTCAATACAATGTCACGTCACAAACATCTGAGGTCAAAACTGTTTGAGGTCAAAACAGTCTGAGGGCTAATCGTCAAGGTCAATACAACAAGGGCAAACCGTTTGAGGTCAAAACAGTCTGAGAGTACCAATGACAGTATAAGGTCATTATTAGTCTCATACATATAAAACCGAGGTAAGGGACATCCGAGATCCAAAGGAGACTTGGAGAAAACCATACTGTTAAGGTATCTGTTTTACTATCTTTAAATTATTATATTTAAAAGACAATCATAGCCTCTCTGTGTATTGTGATGAGTGTTTTGCATTAGAAACAGAAAAAATGATCAAATGGAATGCATGTTGAGACCTAACGTCAACTCAGATAGCCCTATAACCTGTCTATATGTGGATAAATACCCGCAGTCCAACGAGATTTACGCACGAATACGTGTCAACAATACTGTACAGATTGATATAAGGCGGTTTCATATCAGTCATTCAAAATTCTTAAAAGACAGAGAAACTAACAAAATACTACAAAACTCTTTACGAAATTTATTGTATTATTGAACCAGCAAACGTGATGTAAGTCATTCTCCAGTACTCTCAAACGATTTGTCGTTGGGTAAATCTATTTTTCCAAGGCGCTGTTTTCATGAATAGTTTGTCCTTATTGCAGAGTTGAAAATTTTACGCGTTTCTTCTCTGGTTCACCATAGATAATTCATTATTATCTCACTCTGTTCCATATCATCAGCCATCCTCCTCTGCAACTTTTGTAGGACATTGAACTCCGTGGACGCAACTACCTGAGCCACGTTTGGTTCAAATAATCTTTTTCCAATGCTCTTAACTTCTGATCATTTTTCTGTCTTAAAAAAAAAAAAGAAATTCAAAAGAAGACTGGTTAAAAAATAATAACAAAACAGGAATATATGGGAGTGAAAGCATGAGTATATCCTTTTTATATATATATATGATTTACCGAAGTGTAGTAAGAATGGAGTCCTCTACATTAATCACTGTGTCTTTTTCTGGTCGAGGAGGGGGGTAATTTTCATCATACACCGGTCCCGATGTTGAGCCACTAAAGGTACTTGTAGTTGTTGCGTAACTAAATATTAAATATATATTCAAAGATATATTACCTCAAATAATAAATATTTTTATCATTGATACTCTTTAAGTAAAATATAAACAAAGAGTAAAGATATCCTAACCTTTTGAAAGGTAGTTCTTTTTTAATTCCCTCGCTATTATTTTTAGTGAGGGAAAGTGTGGGTAAAGTCTCCACTTTTGATGTAGGTTTTGCATCAGATGGTGTTTCTTTTTTAAAAAAAAGTAGAGGAAGACCTTTAAGATAAAAAAATAATATAAAGGATAAAAGGTTAATAATAAAATTACAATAAGTTAACTTTTTTTTCTACTGAAGAAAAAAGTGATTTGAAAACAGCGTATAAAAAAAGAACGTTTTAAACACACACAAATTAAGTGAGATCTTACAACATACTAGTAGGTATGCAATTACAAAATACTTACTGTGCTGTAAATTCATCAAAACTGCCCAATAGCTGCTCAAAATCTGTTTCATCACTACTATCAAAGCAAAATAAAATGAAAATAACTATTTTATTTCTATCCTGTTATCATCATAACAATGTTATATTTTTATTTCTTTTAATTTCTAAAAAACCTTGAAATCATGGTTTTTATGGCGTCGAACGAAACTCGAAAGCCATCTAGGGATCGTACGTCCACCGGAAGTGTAAGGAGCTGAACAACACATGCTATCAATGAATCCGCGAAAAATTAGTGCAACGTTTTCTTTCGTATTTGAGGAATAAAAGAAGACTTGCTCCCATTTAGAACAGAACTGTACGTCAATATAACAAGTTGGCAGACAAAGAAATAGTTGATGTCTTTGACAATGTTCATATTTTATTGTAAACAATATGTCTTGGTTTCAGCGGATGAATACTTCACACACTTGCGATAGTTAGGCCTCAGTACTCAATTTGTTTATAAAATATACCTGCCTGCCAAACAGATTAATTTGATTCCATATCGAATGTTGACTATGTACACATGCTTGATCTTTTAGAAACAAAAAACTTCCTGCACAGAACTATATCTACAACAAAAAGTAACTTTAAACCAACTAGTCTACTTTCAGTTTTAACTGTAAACGATATGAATGGGTGCCTTCTTATATCTACCCCTGATCTTTTCGGTCCGGTAATTTGGACCCATGTGATTTTTAAATCAATTGATAATAAGAGACAGAGTTTTTATCAGCAATGTACAATATATAGAATTAAATACAATCATACTTTTAATTCTTATAAATTCTATTTGAATAGAGAAAAAAAATATCTACATTGTTTTAACTCCAAGGATATTTCTATTAAAACTTTAAAGTAACATTCAAAACTTTTTAGGAGTAAGGTGAGTCAATTTGTAATGAATTGAAATTTGATTAATTTTGTGATAAAAACATAATTTTTATTTATCAGAAAGTAGTCGACAGATGTATTTTGTCTAATTTATTTGTTTTTAAAAAGGAAGTATAATTGATACCAATTTTTAAATGAATGGTCAATAACCAAATTAAAATGGTTTTTGATAATAAAAGAAATCGCAGTTTATTTTGATATTTTTATTATTTTAGTTGACTGCTTAAAATCTATATTAAATTTTATTTGTGTTAATTGACCGCCCGACTCAATTAAAAAAAAAATTAATCTCCAGCAAAACAACAAGAAAAGTTGGTCTCATGTTATTGTACATACAATTCTTAAGAGTTACAGAATCATAATTTGTTTAAGGATTTTTTTTAATCAAGTGTATGTGTGATCAATGATGGAATACTATGAATTATTTTGACTTTTTAAAAAAGTTGTTCAGGTTTGTACTCTTCAAATTAACTTCAACTCGACGCCATTGTGGCCCTTCAGGCATTTGATTTTCGTATAGAACTGAGACTTCTGTCCTAACTTAACTTTACTTTACATTATTCACCAATCGAATAATGTAACCGATAAATTTTCGTCATGGGCGCTCATTTTTTTTTTTGAATAGACGTTCGATTGAACGTGTTAAAATTTCCCCTAAATGAAATTTAGATAAACAAAATATTTTACCCTGCGAAGCTAATAAAACTAGTCAAATTGTTTTAAAATACATTTGATTGGAATGACAGCTGTGGACGCTAGGGCTATAAGAACGACAGGGTTTTGCATTTCTGTGCACATATTAAGCTACGGATATCTGCTATGCATCAAACTACATGTAATGCGTTTACAACAAAACAAAATGAAGGAATTCAGATTTTGAACTAATTTTGCTTTTAAAAACAGAAAACGATTGTTATAAATAAGTAAAGAAACTGACGAAAACGCAAGGTACTCATCACCCATGTTGATTTTAATCTCGGTCATTGATGTGTATTGACCGCAGTCCTTCACATCTTTATACCCTCCAAAGAGGAAAATCTCGAGGTGGTGATTGGAGGAAAAGGGTTTTCCGGGAGGTGGTAATAAATAACTTGCATGAGTTTTTCATTTTGGTAACCTTTAAATTTGATATGTTAAAAATAAAATATCCTTAGAATTTAAGAGGTGACATTAATTAAGTGACGGTACACCATGTACAATGCATATGTAATTAACCTAATTAATCATGTTCATATGACTTAGGTTTCATTTTAATTTAACCCGGTAAATTTATTCTGACTTCAAAAACACCGCTCTGTCACGACATACCTGCGCAGAAGTATAATGTGACCAGATAAATACTGTTTTATAACAACTGTATTTATTATTACTGTCTGAACATGTCCAAAGCTATTAATTAAACACAGATTTAGTGTCTACATTTATATACAAAATTTTACCAAAACAGGATAAAAATAAAGTATTTTGAGAGTGAAGCCCTCCACACCCTCCTTGAAAACCAAAAAATAATAATACTGGAACCCGGGCCCTCCCTTTACAAAAATAAACCCTTGATCCACCGCTGTATTATTATTACCTAACATAGTCCTCAGCATCACGATGATAAAACCGTGATTTTTATTGGTCAAACCTCACGCCACAAATTAGGAGATTGTGAGCCCCAGATGAGATAAAGTAAAAAAGGGCTCAAAGTTATGGTAAAGGGGTGATAAAACCGTGATTTTTATTGGTCAACCCTCATGACACTAATTTGGAGATTGTGAACCCCAGATGATGAAGTCAAACATGGCCAAAGTTATGTTCATATGTTTTATCTGCCTTTCTACGGTTTGTTTAACGTGTTCCATCCCAATAAGAAGATGCACTCTCCCCTGCAGAGAAATAGAGGTTCGTTCTGCTGAGGTGAGAGACGTTTACGTAACTGCGTGTCACCTCCAGAAAGTGACAATAATCGGCGATCCGAGCGCCGTGCGAATTCACCCAAGCAAACCTCTGGACCTACTTTGTGGTAAGCAACTTTTCAGTACAATTTTGAAAATTTTAACTATTGACTGTATAATTTATTTGTGGGAAAATATTTACTTTGCAATATCATCGGGTTCGTTACCCACAAATACAGACTGAGCCAAAAAAATCTCGGAGAAATATATTTTTTGAAGTTTTAAGCATATATAATTAATATCTCGCCAGCTTGTTATCAATGATAAGATGAATATTTGTACAAAAATATACTTATTACTATTCTTGTGTGTGTGCGTATGTTTATGTTAAAAACGAACGAAATTTTAAGATTCACAATATATCATCGGGTTCGTTACCCACAAATATAGATTGAACCAAAAATTTCGGAGAAATCTTTTGGAAACTACAGTTGCAAGGTAAACTCTTCCATCTATATTCTTATAAAAATTACAAAGCTGCTCTTAGTTATTGTAAGTTGAACCATTACACATTATCTCATTGGTCTCATATCTTAGTCTATACTCTATTATCCAGAAGAAAAGTGTTTTGTATCCTCAACCAAAGAAGGGGACCACACCCTAAAAGCTGTGATGGATACCTGCTCATATGGTAATTAATGTTGCATTGAATTATAGTAATAGTTGTTTCATTACGAAAAAAAAATCCTTCATATAAAAAAATTCCATGTAATTCTCACATAGACACTGAAAAGGTAATCTTTGACAAAAAGATGAAATAAGTTTTGCGTAATAAATATTTTCTGTAATTTATTTATGTTTTTTTAGAGCATGTGGACAGATTGATGGAGGAAATCTTTGGATTTAGGAGAAGATATCCTTCATATGAAGTTGCACAAGAGACCTTCCGTCAAGAATGCCCACCACCTATGGCTGCTTTTGGGAATCGAGTGGACAAAGGTGAAGCAGTGAGGAGATACCGGACACGTTTCAACCGCTGACATCAGAAACAGTGAAAACATTGACGAGTGATACTTAAGTGATGTAAAAATCTGCAGTTTTATAAACCATTGACCTGTTTGCAAACTTGTACATGTATGTCATACATTGTATATGTCTATAAATGCCATCTGGTTCAATAAGATGCAGTACCGGGTATTTTTCCTTTAATTGTCTATATATGTTTATATATAAATCAATATTATGTATTTACATGTATAAAACTACAACAAGATTGATGTTTTTCATATTTATTTAAATTAACAACTGATGCATATAGACATTTTGAATGTCCTGATATACTTTTATGCACAAACATATTTGTAGTCAATAGTTAATATTGTTCAGAACAAAATAAATCCATTGAGACATGTCACATTTCTTCGTTCGTGGTATTTTACGATGAATTCTTTTTTCTCAGTAGTCTCTAAGATACATAAATCCTGTGTACTCGTCAGATGGAAATCTGGTGCGAATGGCACTCACTACACATGATGGAATAACCTTCCTAGTCTTTTTCCCCAGGCGATGCCACAACCATCTGGTATATCTGCGATAAGCGATGTACCGATAGAGTCTGAAAAAACACAATGACATTGAATAAGTTTAACAAATATAGATTATTGTTGTAAAATCATTATAGAACATTTTTCTTGGAAATATTACTTATCATTTACCAATTAATTATACAGAGTTATCTTGTATACTGACAATCAGTAAATATCAAACTTACTCATGGACTGGTTCTTCATCTCCAATAGGCCCATTGTAATCTAGGTACTCGTAGAAGGAGAGCTCAAGGACGTGGTGATTCAAGCAGTTGACTTGTAAGGCTTCATGCATTGTGATGCAGGTTATCCTGGCTTCATCTAGTTTTGGCTGGCAAACTGCAAAGCTCTGGCAGCATCTTCTCTCTGTTGCAGTATGCATACATTGTAGCAACGCAGTTATTACAGATGCACCTAAAAATAATAATTGTAAAAAAAAATTAAGAAAACAGTAAAATGGTTGAGACACAAAATTACACAAAATGTTTTAATTTTTTTAACAAATGTGCAATGTTCTTAAAACAATTTGTATGAGTTGGTGTGACTTTGCGTTACAGTTGTTAAAGTTCGGTAATTATTTTTTCTGACCAATTTTGCAACTAATTCATAACTAAAAACAAATGACAATATTCAAAACACATACAAACAAAATTGGCGGTATGCAATAATTTTATTTCTTTGTAGCCACTTCCAACTGCTCATTTCTCCGTCCGTTTTTTTTATCAAATATAATTAGTCCATATTTATACAATCAGCGTATCTATCTTACGCAAATGGTTGGTATAATTAAAGTAATTAACTAGCTTGAGCATGTAAACTATCAGTTTTATTACTACAACCATGGACTTATTAAATAGATCTTTGATCTTTGATTGTACTTTTAAATTAAATTCAACTTTCAATTGGGAATTTTTGCGAAATGTGGACCAAAAATGGGATTAAGAATAGCTCCTTTACATTGATTCATTTAACCGATTTATTTATTTTTTGTTTAAGTCAATAAAAGGTTTTAATTAAATGTATTATTATTCTAAAGTTTCATTGCCGAATAAATAAATAAGAAACAATACATACCATTCATCAGTCGCAACAGCGTCGATGTCAGAATCTCGCTCAGAGTCGCTCTCACTTGAAGATTCTGACGATGACGGGGGTTGTTTTGGTCCTCGATGTGGCTCAAACTGGTAAGGTTGAACTTTAAACTGGATTCCGTCGGGGTTCACGACGATTCCAGCCATGATAACGATAAAATTAACGCTGTTTTCGCCTTCGTTCACGATTGTCTAGTTTAGGTTATGGTAGATATGACGTCACAGGTTAAACGACCAAACAGATCGCTCCAAATCAGCCACACCTCCTCTTTCTATTTTTTGATACCTTTCGAGTTTGTACAGGTTATTCATACCGTGTGTAGTCGAGATACCGCGCTGGCAACTTGTAAACACCTTATTTAAAGTACAATCCACTATTTTTCACCGAAAAATCTAAGTTCAATTTTTATTGCCGGTGACATTTAAGTAAAGTAGTTTCAATGTAATAAGAGTTAGACCTTTGAGACTCTCAAAGTTTGGTCAATCTAGGGACATTTTAGCAATGAAAAAGAACTATTCATAAATATGACGTATAATTTATGGAAAAAAAGTAATTTAGTTATCCAAAGTATATTGCAATCAAAACTATTATGTTGATCTATATCTTTTCTAACGATTTCATTTATACAGATGGATTAATTGCCGACTTATATGTTCTATTGCTGAGGCGAAGTCTGTGCATTTGTATATATCATAATTAATGTCTGATTAATGTACGTGATCATATATATAAAAACACAGGCAACAAATAAAAGAAATGTTCTGGGGACCCAATACTGCTTGTCCGGGGTTCAATGTTTTAATGACGTCACAATGATTACCGCACATGCAATATTGTTAACGTAAAAACACCATTAATGATTCCGAACGATTTTAAGATTTCTAGGAAAACATAATATGAATCATGTTGCGTAATATTTTAAGATAACATAAATTCCATCAAACTATGTATCAGTGATGTAAATATTTCTGGAAAATTATATGGATCCAAGCAATATTTAACTATAATGATATTTAATGCTTCAGAATGCATTACATCGAATTCATCTATTATTTTCGAGAACAAGGTCTTGTCAGCGACGATGATCTGTGGTTAGGTCCAAACACAGTTTCACTTCCGGTTTGCCAGAGTGGCTGCATAGGAGAGTTGATAAAAATCAACTCCCAAGAATAATAATGGCTTTTCTTCTTCAAATTTTAATGTATAGAAGGTTTAGAGTATTAATTGTTTGCAATACTAAATATTACAGGACAGATACTACTTTGCTAACATATTCATGCTCCTTTATGGAATATACAAAAACAAAATTACTAAAAACCAAAATATTTTGTTAGTTAGTACTATACCTAATGATTCACAATATATACTATAATTTTTTATATATAATCAATAAAAACTTTTGAACAGTGAACTTTTTTCATATGAAAAAAATCGTTCCTGCATAAAAATCCCTAATGTTACATGTAGGTAATCCATGCATGATCTCAATCTCGCATAGTTGTTGTTCTTTTTCTCTTGCAGAATGTACGTTTCGATTGTAGAGTGATCAAATATATTTTTAAGCGTTTCAAAAAGTTATGGAGATGAAATATTTATATATAAGAGACGCTACAGCTCATTTTGCTCAAAATTACCGTTGACCTAATCATTTCAGGCGGTCCAAAAAGTAAATATTGCTAGCTCAGCCTTTTGATCAACAGCTTAGCGCATCAACTGTGAACATTTCGTTGTGACTTTCTGCAATGGATGAAAATATTACGAATTTGTACAGATTTTACTTGTGGTGTAAACAAAATTTTAGAGATATAAATTTAGAATTTCGGGAAAATATTTAACACGCAATTGCGAGCTTTTTTTCTGTAAAAAGATTCATCCATTCAGTATATGCGCGACTTCTGTTCTGTTATCTAACTATGTGTAAAAAGGGAAATATCCAAGATGAAGAGAATTCGCTGTAATATCTCTTTAAAGCTAAATCTAAAATAATATACGACGGTAGATCTTGTAATACCCCGTACATATACATGTACATTCTGTCAAATGTTTTTACACTTTTTTCACGCGGAATTCTCTTATCAGCTTGCAAAAACACACTGACTTCCCAACTTACTTTGAAATCGACAGCGCTGGCCAGACAATGCAGGATTAATCAAGCTTTACAGCACGTGGCCTGGGTACTCTACCAATGCACATACTGAATGTGTGTGTGTGTGGGGGGGGGGGGGGGGGGGCGTTAAAGGGTGTAATCTGGATGTTTAATTTATTTGTTTCACCATCTTTATAGTAGGTTTAGTATGCATGCCAAGTAAAACTAAACTAAAACTAAACTAAACTAAAATGTGCCATGATACGATCACGGTTGTCTGTACTTAATTGAGGGAATACTCAAGTTCACATAGCAGTGGTTCAACTTGTTGAATAATCATTTTACTGTATCGATGCCGGGGGCGGGAGTGTATAGAAAGATATATCTCCGCAGGAGATTAATTGATAATGCGCAAGTAATATACGATACTGACTAAGTACCACGCCGTGTTTATCCATTGAATCTCATAATTATTCAATATTTCGGTCGACACAAGATGGTTCTTGAGGAATCCTCATTATTTGACGTCACGGACAGGAAGCTGTATAAAAAGTATAAAGAGCCACTAAACGATTACACACCATTGCTATTCTTAAACTCATGCATATTCATACCAACTTGGAATTTGACATATGGACTAAAATTTTCGAGAGAAATTATGTTTATTGATCGCAATATGTGTAGTTCTATTTATTGTAATTGCAAATATGATATTAATTTCAATAATAATATTGAAATATGAATCCCAAACGAATATTGCAAATTTTGCCGCTAGGTGGTGTCCATCAAATCCACTATCGACGTCACATGTGAGCTGACCGGTAGCAATAGAGGAGGCTCATAGAGCCTCCGTCTAAAAATCGAATCGCTTACCTGTTTGTTTACGTTATTGTGTCCATCCCGCGTACGATTTAATTTTACCGTAGCACAGGTAAGTAAGTTACATGTAATAAGAAAAGTGAAAAAGAAACCGAAGAATAATAGAAGGGTCTTCCGCTGAAGACGGAAGACCCTAATAACTAGATTCGATCTCGTTGCGAGCAACGAGTGGGTCTTCCGTCTGATTCTTGAATAGATTAGATTAAACTTATCAATTCAAAGATAAAATCGTAGATCTAAGCGAAAAATAGAGAAAAAAAAATTGCGGCACTCGGGGCTTGAACCCGGGTTGCCTGGGCCATGTCCACGACTATATCGACTGAGCTACTCGGACTCTCACTTCAGAACTTTGACGCTTTTACTGTCTTAACAAATGTTATCTTCTTCTACCTCATCGTTTCAATTTATATAACGCCACTCGGATGTTCTCTTTTACTAAAAATAACTGCCTGTGACTAAACTTATTCTGTTATGCAGAATGAATGGGTCAAGAATGGCTAAGCAAGATTTCAAATACATTTATCTGAGAAATGTCTTCTTTACTTCCATAAATATGGGAATAAAACTGAATGTATCGGTATGATGTCCACAAACACCTCTACCTAAATTGTGAAAAACATAGCCCCTAAGCCAGGGGTTCAGGCCTTCGGGGGAGGAGGGGTAATATGTCCACATTGTGATAATGCATGATATATATCTCATCTGTAATGTTTAAGTATCTTCTTTTCTACTCCCACACCATCGTTTACACCTAGAAACAGAGGTCACACAAGAGGCAGATTTGGTAGTTACCCCAGGAGATTTGAGAGTGAATTTAGACCACAGGAAAAGGACCAACAAGATCAAAGTGGACTGGCTCAGCAGTTCTCAGAAATTATATGTAGAAGGTGTGGTAGGGAAGGACATATACAAAGAGGATGCAGGGCTACAAGAGACATTAATGGAAAGCCGCTATATTTAAACTGCAACAGGTCTATGAGGAGAGGTCGTCCATAGACCAAAATCCTAAAATCGACCCTATACCATCTATGATGTCAAAGAGAATACCCCCAGGTCTATGTGGAGAACCAACAGAAGCAACAATAACAGTAAATGGATTAGAAACAAAAGCTCTCATAGATACAGGTTCTACTGTCTCAACAATCAATAAGAAATTCTATTTAGATCATCTCCAAGATATACCAATACAGGAAATAGGATCTTTACTTCACATCGAATGTGCTGATGGAAAACATTTACCTTATGCGGGTTATGTCACAACAGAAATTCAGATACAGGATGTGGATGAACCAGTAACTTCAATTTTATTGGTTATTCCGGAAAGTACTCATAACCTGAAGATACCTATTTTGTTAGGAACAAACGTTCTGAATATTTTGATGGATTCTCTTCATAGAAAATATGGAGATAGTTATCTTGACAAGTCAAATTTGAAAACACCTTGGTATTTATCCTTCCGATCCATGATAGTGAGAGAACAGGAAATAAGAAAATACAAATTTAGACTAGGGATTGTGAAAAGTGCAGAGTTAAGAACTATTCAAATCAAACCCAATTCAAGAATTGTCATAAGAGGTTATGTTGATCACACTGTACCATATCAACAGACTTTAGCTATGCTGCATTCATCTACGAAATCAAAGCTAGACAAAGACATAGATGTGGAACCAGCTTTAATAGAGTATAACAGTGGTTTAAAGGATGTGTATCTTAGCAATATTACAACAAGGACAGTGACCATACAACCTAAAGCAATTCTATGCGAGATACAACCTGTTAGAGAAACAGAAGAGCAACCATCACAGACAAGAAAAGATTCTGAAGATGATGTTCTAAGCCTGATCAACTTTGAAAAAGAAGCGATTTCACAAGATGAATTAGAACAAGGGAGACGACTGATTTCCGACTACAACGACATATTTTCCAAGAGTGACATAGATGTCGGACAAGCCAAGAATGTGTATCATAAGATTGAATTACAAGACGACAAATATTTCAAACAAAGATACAGGCGAATCCCTCCAGCTATGATTAGCGAGGTGAGAGATCACATCAAGTTATTGCTTAGATCAGGAATAATAAGGAAATCACATTCTCCATGGTCGTCAAATGTGGTGTTAGTCAAGAAGAAAGACAACTCTCTCAGACTTTGTATAGATTTTCGACAATTAAATAAGAATACAAATAAAGATGCTAATGCATTACCAAGAATTGACGAAATGTTGGATTGCTTAGCAGGGAACAAATACTTTTCAGTACTGGACTTAAAGTCTGGATACCATCAGGTGGAAATTTTTGAACCACATAAAGAGAGAACGGCCTTTACAGTTGGACCGTTAGGCCTGTACGAGTTTAATCGTATGCCCTTTGGGTTGACAGGAGCACTTGCAACATATCAAAGATTGATGCAAGATGTATTAGGAGATTAACATTTGAAAATTTGCTGCATTTTTATTGATGATATATAGTACTTTCGTCCACATTTGAGGAACATGTAGAACGACTCAAACAAGTTTTTGACCGCATACGCGCAGCAAACCTGAAATTGTCACCAAAGAAATGTTCGCTATTTAAGAGAAAGGTGAAGTATGTGGGACATGTTGTTTCAAGTGCAGGAGTAGGAACTGATCCTGAAAAAATATCCAAGGTCATCAATTGGCCTACGCCTAAAAATCCTGAGGAAGTGAGAAAGTTTATTGGCTTTGCTGGTTATTTCAGAAGGTTTATTCAAAACATCAGTCAGATATCTAAACCGTTGACAGAGTTATTTCCTAGTACTTCCAAATATAAGAAAAAGAAGACAGTCAAAGAATGGATTTGGAATAAAAGACAGCAAACTGCTTTTGATTTATTGAAAGAGAAACTTTCAACTGCACCAGTGTTAAGCTATCCAGATTTTGAGAAGCCTTTTGAATTGATTTTGATATTAAGTACAGACCGGGAATACACAACAAAGACGCAGATACCCTATCCAGAATGCCAATGTCCATTGATGCTGTAAAGTTTGTATGCAACAAAATCAACATTGCTTATCTAGAAAGTTTTGGTGTTCCAGAAACTGTAGAGTTATTGCAGACTGATTTACAAATGAATGTGTATCAGGATATAGATTGGAGTCAACTTCAGCATGAAGATGAGGAAATCAGACCTTGGATAGAGAGAGTTCAGTCTGATAAAAAGCCCAAGAGAGATCAGTTTCCTAATAGTCCATTGCTTAGAATGTTTGACAAGTTATGTGTAGAAGAGAGAATTTTGTACAGAAAGGTAAGTTTAAATGATCAAGAGGTGAAACAGCTAGTTTTACTGAGGGTTCAAGTACCAACAGTGCTTAAGTTACTTCATGATGAGATGGGACATACCGGACGAGAGCGTACAACATCTTTGATTAAAGAGAGATTTTATTGGCCTGGAATATCCGCAGACATAGAGAAATGGGTAAGTAACTGTGACAGATGTGTTAAAAGGAAAACTTAACCTGACAGAGAACCTCTGGTAAGTATCACCACCACCCAACCTTTAGAACTTTTTTGCATTGATTTTTTATTACTCGAACAATCCAAAGGTGGATATCAAAACATCTTAGTAGTAACGGATCACTTTACTCGTTTTGCACAAGCATACCCTACCAGAAATCAAACAGTTCGAACAACAGCAGAAGTTTTATTCAATCACTTTATAGTTAATTATGGAATTCCAAAACGCATTCATTCAGATCAAGGAGCCAATTTTGAGGGAAACTTAATCAAGGAACTTTGTAAAATTTTGGGAACAGAAAAATCCAGGACAACTCCATATCACCCAATGGGAAATGGAATGACAGAACGGTTTAATAGAACACTTCTTAACATGTTAGGAACTTTAGGCCCAAAACAAAAATTAAATTGGAAATCGTATGTATCAACTTTAGTTCATTCTTACAATTGTACCAGGCATGAATCGACAGGTCAATCTCCGTATTTCTGAATGTTCGGTAGACAGCCAAATTTACCCATTGATATAGCTTTTGGATTAGTTAAGGAAAAGAATAGAAAACCACAAACAAAATATATCAAAGATCTTAGAGAAAGACTGGTTGAAGCCTACAATTTAGCCTTTAAGGTAGCGGAAAAGTCCAGACAAAAGCAAAAGGAGCAATATGATAGGAACATGAGAGGTGCTGTGTTAGAAGTAGGAGATAGAGTCTTAGTAAGAGTAGTGCATTTTGAAGGAAATCATAAGTTAGCCAATAAAAGAAGAACCCTATATCATTATAGCACAGCCAAATAGCCAGATTCCAGTTTATACAGTCAGAAAGGAAAATGGAGATGGAAAAGAGAGAACTTTGCATCAAAATTTACTATACCCCATTGGATTTATATCGTACAACAAACCAACACCATTGCCTAGACAAAAGAAGCCTGTAGTACAGAAACAGACAGAGCCTTCTGATGATGGTCAGAGTATTTATAGCGAGCAGAGTTATGACGATATTGTGGTTACTGATCTGGAAGGAAATATTCCACAAAATATTGTAAACACAGAGACTCAGGAACCAGCAATTTCTGAAGATATTGAAGATATTTCTGAAAACAGAAGCGCTTCTGATGAAACAGAGATTGTAAATGAGAGTTCAGAATCATCTGATCCAGAGGAATCTGAGGAAGAGGAATTTGAGGAGGATGATGCAAATGAGGCTGATGTACCGAGAAGATCATCACGGGTAAGGCAGAAACCTAAATGGTTGACTTCAGGTGAATTTATTACAAAATCCAATGTAACAGTGCAGAAAGATTGGACGGAGAAGGCAGATTTTATCTTAAACTTCATCCAATCTACGAGAAAAGCTACCATCTCAAAAGACACAACAGATTTTGTTATAAAGTATGTTTTAAACAACTGAGTAACTGATTGAAAATTCCAGAATAAACATATCATGTTTTATTTCAGCTTTGTCTATGCATGAATGTCATAGATCTGTGCGACTGAATTTAACTTTATACATGTAAATAAAATTTATTGTGTTATTTGTTAAATAACACTGATATTGTCCTTGTTTATTCAATTTTTTTTGCTCTTACTTGTGAAATGACGTGGAAGTCATTTTTCGAACAAGGGGGAGTTTGTGATTGAACAGGTTGCAAGATATTTTAATTATTGGTTGTTCGAATAAATTTATTATTGCTGCTGTATGTTTCCGTATTATACAGTTATATTCAAGTTATTTATTTGGTAAAGTCACTTATGGGTTTCCATACATATAAAGTAGAGAGATTGTTCATGGTCTAGTAATTCTTAACTTTGGTTGGTTGGTTTTAAGGTTAAAGGTTAAATTCTTTGAAGGTAGAGTAATTTTGGGGTGTTTGATTTAATTTCTCCAGTGACTACTGTTGAGAGCGGTCTGATATATTAATATTATTATATTCAAGACAGACTTGGGACTAAGACCTAAAAGTCATTCCATAAGCAAGTAATTAATACAGCGATGTCAATGCATAGGTTCTGATACCATATATCTGAACTATATCTCATTCGATCATCACAATAAAACCTGTTACGATACATGTGTGTAGTATTTAAATCCCGTAACATTAGGAACAAGGTAACATATTTACCTGTAAATCGAATATATTAAATCGTACGCCTGAGTGTATACCTGCGTAAACATTAACTTTTATGCAATATAATTTTGTTGCATCATATTTTACAGAAACAAAACTATTTATGATATAATTTATATTTAATTAAAATCCGAGTTGTATTTTGAACCCGTTATTTTCCGTGTGATATTTGATTTCAGGCTGAAATGTTCTCGGCAATCAGCTAGGGTGTGTGGTAATGAAAACAATGTTAACAAATCGTACGGGGAATGTGTATCATTAAAGCTCATAATTTTAGTTGGAAAAAAAATTAACTGGTCATTTTTATACATTCTATAAATGATGCAGCGATGATTAACAACTCGGCAATTGTTACTAAAAAGAAATTCCACGTAAATCTTTATTTGTACGTATTCTCTCTCAAATTCTGCCATTATCAGTTTGTTCGTAAATATCGTTTAAAGCGATCATACCTTTATCATGAACATCGTTTATCCTTTCATATCGTGTATCAATCATATCATATCGTGCGTGTATACTGTTCTATCGTGCGTTAATCCTATCCTTTCGTGTGTGTATACTGTTCTATCGTAATCCTATCCTATCGTGCGTGAATCATATCCTATCGTTTATCTTGTAAAAAATAACGTTGCGGGTACTGTATATTAAACCTATGTAAACAAAAACAGGGCACGAGCCTTGTTTACATGACAGAGAATTGTGAGCCCCGTATCTTGCTTATAACTCCTCGATGACTCTCAAATTTTATTTGATCATTTGAAATGCATTTCTAAAGCATTGTATATAATAAAAACATAAAAATAGAATTTGACCAAAAGCGTGACCATGCCCCTTTAAGCAGAAAATTCCACAATTGAAAGCATCTTTTTGATTTTTATGTGGAGTTGATGTAATCTTCAAATCAGAAACCTTTGTCTGAACATCAAATTTCTCCCTGTAATCCTTCACATATTTCCTAAATTGGAAGATATTTTGTAGACTACTATTTCCATAACATATATAAGATATATAAATTGTTAGGATCAGTTTCTGCAGTCTTCACAATAGAGTTATTTCAAACTTTTTTATTACTGTATTTTCTTTAAAATATCCCAAGCTGTTCACAATCTTTCTAATCTCTGTTATTTTTTCACCACAAGGGTCGTAAAAAAAGATGACTCATCTTTTCACTTCCACAACCTGGAAACATGCATCCATGAAAGTTTGATAAAATGCATTGATAGTTTATTCAATTAATGAAGTTGTGTTAGTTTGTCTTCCAATAGCTAGTAAAGGTAGGACAGCTGAAAAAGTGTAATGAAATAAAAGCAGATAAGATACATGATTGTACTAATTTAAGCTTTCAACTTAAAAGTCTGAGACACACTGACAACCGTACCTTTAAAGTCCAATGGTTTGATCTGTGACATATTCCCAATATACCATCAGCCTCCAAATCTACATCCTGTCCCGAAAGCAAAAATAGGTACCCTTGATTATATATGTCATCTTCCTTTGAGTAAAGTAAATGACTTTTCTCCCAAAACCACTATGGCAATAAAGTAACTGAGGCAAGTAACAGTCTAGAACCTGCAAATGTAGGATAAAAATATTTTTAAAAAGTGGTCAGTTTGTCAAAAATCTTAATTAAAAAAGAAAATATATTTATATTTAAGATCAGGCCATCATTATAAAAAGGTTTCTTTATAAATGGCCGCTTGAAGGTTTCTAGAACCAGGAGCAAGGCAGGTTGTTGGTTTTTTTTTTCAAATTTGAAGTTTAACTATTACTAGAAATTGGTAAACAAAAATGTCCATTAAAAAACCCCTTTTTTTGGCATATAATATTTTATCAGTGGGGCGTATTTCAATGAGGTGGAAGGCAATTCCAAAGAAACAATTTTTCTATTTTCGCTTCAAATTAATTGTTTCCTCTGTGTCCATATTTGGGCTATTCTTACCCTGTCTGTAAGGCATTCATCATTTCTCAATGAACGAATGTCTTCATCCATTAGTAATTTGACGCACACTTTGGCAACAGGAATGTAAAAATCTTTATTCATTGACCACAAAAGCTGTACTAAATGGTCTTTTTCTAAACAAATGATAAAAGAAAAATACATTTACATTTTATAGAAAATGATATTCATTCTTGATATTCTTTGACATATAACAACTGTAAAGTCCCATTAAAACATTAGGCGGTGCACACTAAAGATACCTCTGAACCATCCTAAAACTGTTCTTATTGATACGGTAACTGTATGCTCATTGTAACTTTATCCCTTCGGTATCACTCAAACACCTCTCTGTACATAAATTGGTTTGGTCCAGTAAATTCAAATAATGCATTTAACAGTCAATAGTTAATAATTAATGTTAACAAACACAAGGCACATGTAAAGAAATGCGAGCTATATATCTTATGCTTATAACTCTTCAACAGATATTCAAATTTTTCTTAATCATAAGAAGTGCATTTCTAAAGTATTGTAATCAATGAAAATAAAAGAAATTGAATTTGATAAAAATCGTGACCATGCACCTTTAATGTTAGTTTTCAAAATATCTGGAGAAAAGTTTCACATCGTTTTATTGACTTTCTATATATGATCTTTTTAACCCCATTCTCCAGGGATTTTGTTTATTACTCCATTTTTGATATATATTATTTACCGTTATTAACCGTTTAGAAACGCAACTTTTAAAAATCTTGGTATTCAGAAGTATTCGCGGAACCAAATTTCAGAGATGCTATTTCAATGGTTTAAATAAACTTTGCAAATGATTAGCGACGGCTAATCAACGACATCAGTCATGTTCATGATAATGTTGATTCAAGTCAATTACAACTTACAAGTGTTCTCATTACCCATCATGACCGTTTTGTAGACTGCCAATGTACCAGATGAATGCCCGACGTGTTCTACTGACGATCAGTGTGTGACGCTCTCCAGTAAGAAAGTCCATTGTATTCGAGGTGGGTTATCTAGTGATCTGAATTTTACGTCCATGGGTTATTTAGAACTTTAATAAGGAATCAGAAACAAGTATTTATTTTAAAGATATGATCGGCAATAATGATATATTGATAGGTAGTTTAATGTTAAAATAATTTAAAAAGTACTGTTTTTTTACAAAATATAAAATATTTTGAATCTGTACATCATAATCTCATCATTATAAACCGTCAACAAATTTAATTTTGAAATAAATTTGGGGAAAGCCGTTCGTAAACTCCTTGTCTAGTTTTATATTTTTAACGTAATTATTAAATGTTAATGTATCTTCTTCTTCTTCTTCTTCTTCTTCTTCTTCTTCTTCAGAATACTGAGTAGGGCTCTTCAAAGAGCATTAACACTTATACATAGGAATAGTTGTATTAAAATAATTTAATGCGACTGAAAAACATCGAATGCCATCATAACTTGCTATTGAGGTCGCATTATAACGTAACCTTGTAACGTAAGCTTGTTTATAAATCAAGCCGTCTTCCTAGCTACTATTATGCAACATCAATAGATCGAGATCAGTTCATGGATTCTTATGATTGAAGTCAGTTCATCGAGGTCAACTGCATTACTGAATGAATCTTTCGATCGAAATTCTTACGCGCGAGACAAAATGTGCATTCTTGAATTAACAGGTCGAACTGTATTTTATATATGTTTGCATCTCTTAAGGTAAATGAATTGAAATAAAACTGAGTAAAATGTTATATAAATAATAAACCAAACTTCAAGTTTTTATAAGAACTACTTATGCAAGCGGAATGTGTGCGCACGTGGAAACATTTGCCGGATGCCTCATATGGACACAATAGTGATCGGCCGAAGCCGATCACAAAAACACATGTAGTAAGATATACCTACATGTACATATATTTGTTTCATACTTTATTGCTAGCAGTATTTTTCCAATTGAATTAACACCTTTTCACTTCAGGCTTTATTCAGCATCACATTTCCAGGTGGATTAGCTTTTTACATCGATGTGGTAGTGGTTTAATTTGTATACAAATTATACATATCTGTTGAATCGCATTTGATTCAAGGTACTTTTTGCTATAGCTGTTTAAAAATTCAAAACACCAAAAACAATACATATGGAATAACCACAACAAAAAGCAACTAAAACTAAAAGAAATTAAGGCCACAAATGTACATGTATATATCATTCAATTTAGTTTAGATTTTCCATCCCTGTCCGCCCTTTTAAATATCCAGCTATGTATTTAGTTTTTTGTATTTCAATTATCAGGAATATGTTAAAAAAGCAATTAAGAAAAATGTTGGACACAGAATATACAAAAATGAACAAAACAGCATTCTATCATATTCATGAGTAAAATGTAAATTTCCGCGCTTGCGGTGGATAAATATCCAGCCATGTATTTAGTGTTGTTGTTTTTTTTGTATTTCAAGTTTCACAAATATGTTAAGAAGGCAATTAGGAAAAAAGTTGGACACAGAACATACAAAAATAAAAAAAAACCAGCATTTAAAAATATTAATGAGTAAAATATATATTTCCACGCTTGAAGGGGATATCATGAAGTATTTGCAAAAATAACGTAAACACACAGCTGTATTGATTATTTTCTAAAACAAATTGTTTTTCAACATCACTTATTTCTATGTATTATGTATAACATTTAAAAGCATTTACTTTTAAATGCCTTTGTTCAACCACAGAAAATGTTTAATGACTAGACTTTAATAGAAACGACACATTTTACTGTTTATTTATCGAATATTCCTTTTACCATTTAATGCTTACTCACGAAGCGCGGTGAAGCTTAACAAACTAAAAGCATCAGGTTTAGAGCTTAAAGTAACAAGGAATGATAAAACTTAAAAATTAATTATCCTTAACTTTTTATACTGATGTTATTTTGCTTGCATTAAATCTATATGATTTCGCAGAATTTGACATGACAACTGTGGTGATTTTACAGCTTTTTTAATATGTTTAAATTGTGTGTCATATAATTGTCGTACAAAAAATTAGAAAAGAATCAACAAAAATCATGCAATTTTTTTGACTAACAAATACATTTTAACTTTTTTAAGTTCTGCGAAAATAGTCTTGAAGAAAACAATTAAGGAAATTCGATCAAATGTCCTCTGTTTTGCTTTAGATTTATTTTTGTATCAGCTTAAAGCATAAAAATGCAAAACTATATTAATATCATTTAATTAATATTTTGTGCAGAACAAATTTTACTTATAACAATAACCTAATAATATTTTGAATTTGACAATTAAAACCATGAGGAAACTACTTCCTTAATGTTTGCTGCAAAAGTCGGTACGAGTTTAATCGCATAATATTTCAGTATTAGCTATTTTAAAATGGAAAGTATCTAAATTTTCAAGTAATAAAAGTCAAATTAGTTTCAACATAAAGAACAAACATCTCATATACTTAAATTATATTACTTTGAACTCAAATCTCCCATAGATATGACTCAGACTGTACACCATTTGTATATGTAAACCTTTTTCAATAATGACATTTATGCTACCTTTCTTTTGTATTCTGTTATTAACATGTACGTAATTTTAAGAATTTTTATGATCTTAATCAAAGGTATTCAGTTCTTATACCATTAAATAAAACACCATTTGTATGTAAAGCACCTATGTCCCCATAGCTTGGAAATGCATTATAGGATGCAACAGCCTATAGTATGGGAAGTATAAATACAAGTTAGTGTGGATATAGAAAACACAATCATTTTGTGTTCATTGCATCGTCCGGATTGATAGCTGTAACGGGATTTACACTTTTATCACATGTCTCATACACCAATGTGTTTTCCCTCGTTTTTGAAATTTTAATTTTTGACAAAATTTAATCGGTGGTCGCATAAGCAACAGAGAAAATACAAAATGTGAAATATACCAAAAGAATCGTTAAACACTATGTCACTGAAGTGAGGGGATGTGTCGAAAATAGTTCTGACCGTTTTCAAAATGAAAATAAAAGATGCAGTAGGTAACAGAACAATGCAATGTTTGTCAGAATCTCGTATAGGCAGTTGGGTACAGTGCTGGTCAGTGGGTAGGTACACTGTTGTCAAGTAGATGTACAGTGAATTAACAGAAGGGTACAGTGATTAAACAAGGGATGGCAACGATGTCTTACAATTATCGGAAATACCAGTAGATTTTGAATTCAGAAGTTACAAGAACAGCTATAAGGGAAATTGATTGTAGATGATGTAGAATTTTCATAAAGGACAAAGTAACTTGCAAAAATATCCCATTCTGTTTACGACATAATCGTTCATTGAACTTGGTTTTTGTCGATTCCATTGTTCAAAGACAGCTTTTCTAGAGAATCTTTTAATATATATTATTAATTTCATTAAAAGCTTTTCAAGGAGAGTTCTTTGATAGAAATTCATTCAATTTTAATTTATATTTTTGCTGCGAAAAAGATAAACGTATTAGGCTGGTGGCAAAAAACAAAACCTAAAAACCATCATTTAATTTTATACTTAAATCTGAAACAAGCACAGAATGGTTCACCTTCTGATTGGTAAATATTTGAATGAAGTGACATTTACAACAGTACTGCTGTGTGTTGTATCATTGTACGAGGGAGTGACATCTGCGGTTGTTCCCGGTGAGAGGTATCGTGGTCCCGTTGTTCGGGTGTTGGAGATCATTGGACAACAGCAGTGTGTCCGGGAATGTAGACACAGACCCAAACTATGTCGAGGAGTCAACTACCGGAAACAGGAACTATTGTGTGAACTCGTGTCGGCCATCGACAAAACGGAAACCAATCCCGACTATGTTAGAATTGAACTCAATCAGGTATTGTTTTACCTCTTCTGTTTTTTGACTGGTCAATAATACGTAAGAAACGTTCATAATACGAAGAATCAATGACATTTTTTTTAAGATCATACATTTTTAATATTGCTTGTTTTATCATATGTCCTGAGGAATTAGAGTTTGTTGGAAAAACGGTCTCCTTATATTTAAGGGGGAATAATAAAGAATTCTTGTAAATTTACAAGATATAGAAAAAATACTCCTCAAAAAGGCTGCAACTTGTGTGCGAGAACCTTCAAATGGTTAAGAGGCTAATTTGTTCAAATCATGGCGTTTTAAATACCCATTATAATTTTTTTTCTTCATCTTGTATACAATGTAAGTTTTTAGTAGTTAGAATGGTAATGTATAAATTAAATGAGAGATATATCTTAGAAAAAAAGAAAGTTAAGAAACGCGAGTTTGCAAAATAAAAATTAAAAAGAATTTCTCAGGGTAAAAATTCACCGATTAACCAAAATCCCAGGTATGCTTACTTACAATACCTATTGGAGACCTACATGTACTGTATAGTTCATAGCTCGCAAATTAAGGCCAGTAAATGGAGGAATAAATAAATGAGAATTCCTTCTTACTTTTGAATATTTACTTGGTGTGTTTTATCAACAGCAACATAAAATACATTGCAGGAACACCTATAAGTAAAATTGCAAGCGATTGAAAATCGCAAAATTTGTTATTAAAAAAAGAAAACCAAACCTAACAGACAGTCACAAATAATGTACATCTCAATGTTAACCAAAGTAAATAACACGCTTTTATAATCAACCATGACCGTCTTGTAGACTGTAAATGTACCATAAATGAACCAGGAATGTCTGGCGTGCTCCTCAGACGATCAGTGTGTGACGTTGTCCAGTAAGAAAGTCCATTGTATTCGAGGTGGGTTAAATGTCGATTGTTTTATACATACAATGCAAATCTGTTCACATAATATAAATTGATAATAATAAATCAGTGATCCCTATTTCTTAAAATGATCAATATATTGTGTCATTGATATGTCTTTTGCTGCAACACAAAGAGTTGGCACATGCTTATATTTTATTTCAAGATCAATAAAAATAAATACCCATCAAGTTTAAAAGAAACATGCATAAGTCTAGCTTATCAAAAGAAAAGGCCAATAGTCACTTAAGTGTCATAGCTTACACAAACACTTGTCGAGGAGTATCATATATGCATTAAATTAAATTTCATTTTGGAGTAGAAAAATCAAAATATTGTAATGACTACCACCTCTCTCAAATATTTAAAAAGGGACTATGAGGCCTACAATTTTAGCGAAAAACTTAAAGTCCGTAATGAAGTGTATGACCTGATATTGAGAAGATGCAAGACTGGTGAAAATTATATCCCCATATTTGTTAACTTTCAATTTTTATTTGTATATGCTTTCAAAACTAAAACAAGGTGGCTAATTTACAACAAACTGCCATCAATAATCCCCAGGAGAGAGACACTCTCCCTGTGGACATTTAATCTGAAGAATAAGCTCTAAATGCCACCACGTGTTACTCACTTCTCCTGTTAAAGCTTTTGAATATTTAACCTTCATTGTCAGATTCACCATCTGATATTTATACCAAAACTATTTTAAATGTAATGCTTATTACTGATTGTGGTTAGCTAATTAATACTTAACTATTAACAAGTATGTTTGTTTATTTAGAAATTACAAAAAATGTTGAATTCTGATCATAGAGCTTCCTTATTTTTAATAGATTCAAAACGTTATAACTCAATATGAACAAGCAAATGAAGACTCCATTATCTAGTTATATTAGTTATATAATGGAAAAAAGGGTTTTTTGGTTCAATTTGCATCGGACTTAAAACTTATTCAAATACATTTACTGCACAGTTGATGTTTTGCTGTATGCTATAAAATAGTGTTTTAATAAAATGAAATGTTTGTCTTATTTTTAATACTTTCAACATTAATCTCTAAAATAACAAGATAATATGTTCCTGGTGCTTTTATCTCACAACCTTAGTGTTCAGTAATAAGCCATGTATACATGTACCTGAAATGATTGTTGAAACCACATTGTTTTCGATCATGTATCTGATAAACCAATAATTGGTTGCTGAAAGCTCGTGTGAACTTTACTGATCACATTTTGTCTGTCGTCCGTCTGTCTGTAAACTTTATCTTCTCCAAATAATAAAGACCAATGCCTTTTAACAAGGGGAGATACTTAGGATTTATTGAAATTTTTTGAGAAATCTAAAAAAGAAAACCTTCTTAAGAACCAAAGCTGAAATTGTGTGAAGGCATCCTCTGTTTGTGTTAATTCATTGTTGTGACAATCATGACCCCAGGGGTAGGTTGAGCCACAATAGGGGGGGGGGGCGTGTCGAGCTTTTACATTGGAAAATAGATCTCTGAGCATCCTCTTTTCAGAAACTACTGCAAGTCGTTTTAATTCCACGATGTTAAAATTTCACGATTTCTTATTAAGAACCAATCGCGATGATTTTAATTTCACGCTGCTAGAAAATCAATTGATCAAAATAAATGCATTATAACGTTTTTCGAAACTAATGGTAGTATTCACGATTGGTTAAATTACGGAAAAATTATGAAACGCGAACATAATGTGGTAGGGGGGGGGGGGGAACAAATTTCTAGAGACATAAAGAAAAAAATCTTTAAAGTAAAAAAAAAAACATTTGCCTTCAAAAGATGCAACTTTACTAAAAGCAACCTTATATAATGTAGATTCAAATTCCTTTATACCAAAATTATGAGAGCAGGGCGGGGCCTCATTTCGGATTCAATTTAACAAAGAAAATAGTTTAATTATTCGAAAAAATGAAATCTTACCATAGATGGTTTTACTTATATGCAAGCATTTTGACAGCAACATATGGTTTTACTTATATGCAAGCATTTTGACATTTGCTGATCTTTAAAACTACTTTGACGTTGGTCCCTAGACGATTTTTAAAAACTATGTCTTTGCGTTGACTGAGGCTCGACTGTTAATGTATCCATGAAGACTCTCCTTTTTAGTCTGGTAATCCTTTTATCCTCACTCTCATCACCACAGGACCCGTTTCCTGTACCTTTTCTGAAAAAAAAAAATTAAATAATCATCAAAAGAAAGTTACGAACATTAATTCTTGTATCTTTTATACAAGAAACTAGAATTCTTACCTTATGACCCCTTCATTAACCAATAGGAGGCCTACAGGCCTTGAGAGACAGTCATCTGAGAACCCATTATTTAGATAAACCAGGCTGAGGGTCTCATTTTTGCATTCTAAGCTTCATTTTGGAGTCTAAACCATCATCTTAATTTTAATTTTGTTAAAAGAAACTTGTAGACTTTGACGGGTCAATTTTATTATATTCAGTTTTGTTAATAATGCTTACAATGTGCAGCTATTTCCTAAAATAGCGCGGCAATATATTACATGTACCAATTTTAATTAACTGACCTTAAAAAAGACTTCATTATACGGCGAAATGTATACCCCCCCCCCCAAAAAAAATACCCAACCCCCACCCAAATGGCAGTAAATTTCACACTTTAACAGTACAGCAGCCCTCATTGAACTAACAATACTTAACCAAATTTAAAATTAAATGTTACCAAAAGTCTATACATCAAACATACACAGGAGGAATAAATAATCATTGAAATATAATAAATGAGTTCATTTAATAATCTATTCATAACACTGTAACCTTGCCTGTCTATATACCTATCATCATTTCAAGAAAAAAACTCACTCTGTTTATTAAAGGGCCTCTCTGCGAGATTATCTCCTTCGAGTATAAATTAGCATCAATATTTTTTTTTTAATGATATCCAATGACTGCCGATCAGTGGCATTCTGGTTACACATACGTCAACCTTTTCTAAAGAATCTGTGGCATTACATTGTACACAGCTGTCAAGTTTTTCTAGAGAATGCTGAATCCTTGACATTCCGGTGTATACAGCTTTCAACTTTTTCGGGATGTTCCGTGGCATTCCTTGGTACACAGTTTTTAATTTTCTGGAGAATCCGTACCATTCCTGGATACACCGCTGCCAAGTTTTTCCGGATAATCCATAGCATCCCGAACTAAAAAAAAAATGTATGAAAATCCCTTTTGACAAAACCAAAATATTTCAATTTTTCAAGGCCTACTTCCCCCTGGAAAATTAAAATATCTTAAATTTACACAACAAGATTACAAAATATATGCCTCGGATCCCACAGCCCCTTTCCGGAGAAAACCTAAATACCACCAATAAAAATCTGGATCCGCGCACATGAACGTTATGCACAAAACATTCATTTCATGATTTGCAAGGATATTCTAAAAAGTATACATTGTGCATAGTTTCTTTTGAAAATTCACTTTAAAACCCGTCTTAATAAAAGTTTCATTTCTAATGTTATGGAATCATTAAAGCTGACATGAATTCATAAAAGCATTTGGTCACCATATTAGTTTCGATCGCTCCTCTACTGCCACTGGGGTATATATACCGGTTGAGAAAGTTACGGTCGGTTGCTTTCCGATCGAGGCATTTAGGTTGCACGGACTTTTAAATGCATGAACTACACATTGCAGAAAAATTTTTGTATTAAAGAATAAAGAAAACAACAATCAATGAAATACAAAATATGTTTATTCTGTGAAAGGATTTTCCAGATATCTTTATTATTTTGCACATACAGTGCTGCCTCACTGCGTATTCACATCGAACATGTGTGTCGTTCATACAGCGTGAACTAGAGGTACTGTGAGCAAGCTCACAATTGATACCCCCCGCTAAGAAAAATTTAATATTTAAACATTTTGAATTATTGGTATACTGAGCCGGATTTTTTCCGAAATTTTTTTTCCACACATCTTTTTTTTTTCCTAAAAAAAATTCATCGGGGCAGGCCATTTTCAGAGAGACAGGGATGAGAGTCTAAAAATAGTTTTATGTGGCCTGAGACAGGCAAGCTTTGTGTCAAATTTTAGCTTCTAATATTTCCATTAATACAAGACATAACACAGACAGAATTTAGCATTTTTGAAACAATGACCTTGAACTTCCTCAATTGACCTTGGATCAAGGTCATGACAAACCCGTAGGTCATAAACAATCCTTATGTGAAGTAAAAACTTCCAATGTTTCCCCAAAAAGAAAGATATGGACCGGACACGAATTTTGCATTTTTCTGCCAGTGACCTTGACCTTTCCCAAATGACCTATGGTCAAGGTCATGACAAACCCTTAGGTCATAAGCAATCTTTGTGTAAAGTTAGAACATTTAATGCTTCTCTATAATGAAGATACGACCGGACACAAATTTTGCACTTTTTCTGCCAGTGACCTTGACCTTACCCAAATGACCTTGGATCAAGGTCATGACACACCCTTAGGTCATATGCAATCATTGTGTGAAGTAAAAACGTCCAATGTTTCCCCAAAAGAAAGATATGGACCGAACACGGATTTTGCATTTTTTCTGTCAGTGACCTTGACCTTTCCCAAAAGACCTTGGGTCAAGGTCATGACACACGCTTACGTTATAAGCAATTTTTGTGTAAAGTAAGAACTTCCAATGTTTCTCCATTAGACAGATATTGACCGGACACGAATTTTGCATTTTTTCTGTCAGTGACCTTGACCTTGCCCAAATGACCTTGGGTCAAGGTCATGACACACCCTTAGGTCATAAGCAATATTTGTGTGAGGTAAGAACTTCCAATGTTTCCCCATAAGAAAGATATGGACCGGACACGATTGCACAGACAGACGGACGGACAGACAGACGGACAAGGTGATTACTATATACCCCCCCCCCCCAAACTTTGTTTGCGGGGGGTATAATAACGTCTGCGTCTTTTTGAAAACCCCGGCGGTACTACATCGAACACAGTAGATAAATGATAGTAAATCCAAGAAAATGACAATGTAACATCGTTTCCATCCGTTCCACCGTTTCAAAAATCCATGCGATCATTGACATTGCTCGATCTGCCACAGTGTGTTGTTTGCGCATGTGCGATGTTATAACATACACAGGAGAACGGTTCACAATTATCTAGGAATTTTATAAGTATCTCCGCCTGGATTTCAGTCTGTCTTGTTTCATCGTGTATTGGATATTGCCAGTGCAGTGGTTGTCATTTTATTTTTCTTCAAAACGCGTTTCTACACGTCTTCTCGTCCAAGGCAATGTGTTCGGGTGCATGAAATACCTGAATGCGGTGAAGCATGAATAGTGCTCTCAGCTTACATAGGGGGGTGTGTAGCGATGAGCAGAACAATAGAAATCGATAACTTATATGGCGGTAGTCGGAGATAAAAGAGAAATAATGCGTATTTATGAATATGAATTCATGTCAGCTTTAAGTAAGAAAATCACCAAGTACGAGTACCATCTTCCCCTCCCTGTGCGGCACATCGTATTTCAAGTATACATCGTTAATGTCTTGTAATCAATATTCCTTTATTCAGAGATTCTATATATAAAAGGCATCCCGATGAAAATCAAGGATTTTTTGAGCTGTCTTTCCTCTTTCTCTCCGACCTGTTCTCGACAAACTCTCCCAAATTGGCACTTTCGTTTCTATACACATGCGCATGGTGTCTGTGTAATCACATGTCTCATGAAAATCTGAAAATGGGACTAGATACTTTTCGATATTTGTTAGGTTTAAAACATGCTTTTTTTTAAGCAATAAAACAATTGGGGAACTTAAATCAAATTCCCAGACTATTTCAGATCCCCATTTTACGACTTGCGTTTCTGAGGCAGGCCCCTAGTTTGGCAGAGCACACAGAGAGAGAGAAAGAGAGAAGGAGAGAGAGATAAGGGAGGAGGGGGAAGAAAAAGCGATAAATATTAATATTTGTTAGTTTTCTTTACATGTTATTCAAAATTACACTTCAAAAGAAAAAGATCTTCATTTTTTTAGCACTTTTGAGAAACAGTTATTAAAGCCCTTGATTTATTTTTTAAATTTACGGTCAAAGTATTGTTTTTCCTTAAAGCAATATGAGCTGCAGTTTTCATGTTGAAATGTTTTTTTACAAAAATGTTATAGTTATATTAAAGTGACAAAAATATCATGGTTTTTAAATATCTTTTAGCCATATTTATGTGTTAAAAGGTCGTTTAGAAGCCTAAATTGGAGCGTAATTGAATTTTTGTCGTCCTATACAAAATTAATTTGCTTTATATTCCTTAGAAGAGAAATCTTTCTTCCGACAAACTTAATGATTTTTCAAACCTAATTTATCATAAAAGTTTAAGTTATATGCAGACTTATCATACTAGCAGCTTTTTGCAGCAAAATTAAATTCTAAAAAACAAAGCTCATATTGCTTTATATTCATCACAAAATATCTTCATTTCTGTTAAATTGTTGGCAGATGTTACCAACCTAGCGTTGCATAGACCTGCAAAACAATCATCAACGCATGCATGGACAGGAGTGGTCACCTCAGCCAATTTGGCAGTTGATGGCAACAACGGTACAGACTTTATCGTCGACAAGTGTTCATGCACAGTGGGTGGAGACACGAATCCGTGGTGGTTGGTAGATCTGCAGGCTGTATATTCCATCACATCTGTCCGAATATTCAATAGAGGAATGGACGAGTGGGGACTAGGTAGGGGCACACAGTAACATTGTAAAACGAGCTACCGGTATAGTCTTCAAGTAACGACATTGTAAAACGACGTAAAATAGTGGAGTACAGCTTTGATAACATCCGTGACAATAAAACGGGGAAAACACCTTTATCTTTACGTTTTAATTTTTAGCAAGGAGAAAATATATAAGAAAAAAATGCAATCTATGCATGTTTCCAAATTATTAGTTAATAGTTTCACATTAATATATGTTGTTTTTTTTACTTAGATTTGTCAGACCGACTGCGGAATGTCACCGTCACTGTAGGGCTGACAGAATCGGATGTCAACACTCCCTGCGGATTCTTTGCTGGTCCCGGTACTTTGTCTCAGCTGGTCGTCATCGACTGTCCGACATTACCACAGGGGAGATTCGTAAAGATCTCCATAAGCACTGAGTATCTCACTCTTTGTGAAGTTGAAGTGCTTGGATACTCTGTCTAATTATTATTGCTGATGTCTTTTATTTAATAATTCTCTTTCCGACAAAACAAATACTCTAGATTCCTGATTAATCCTAAAAATTTATATCGGCGTAAAATCACGAGAAACTCCCTTCGCAGATTTTAAAATCTCGCTTTAATTTTATGGGAGTTGAGTACTATAAGAATTAGGATAAAAATTCAATATTCGCGATTTTATATTCCCGCGATTTGATCCAAAATGACGGGATCGTGGAATTAAGTACTCTCATAAAATAATGACTGTACAGTATGTGTATGTTGAGGTGAGGTTTTCAATAGCTTAATGTTCATTTTTGTGACAAAACTATCTATTTAAGTATTGCTTTTTTTTTTATTAAATTGCAAGCATTTGATATACACATGTAAAGCGTTTGATAAACTATTATATTTGATATTTGATTAAACATTAAAACACATCTGCAGTTATGTTGTTTTCCTTTTAAACTGCATGGTCCGACTTTTGTCCATAACTTTATGAATCTATTTTCCACGGAATTTATGATAGAAAATTATAGACTTTCGCCTATTAACACTTGCAGAATCTGTTTCTTTTGAAATTTAAAAATATTTAAGTTAGAGTTTATCTAGCCTCCATGATAGAGGTTGATTTTATGACTTGCAAAAACATAATGACCTCTGTTAAAAGCAATATCAAAATCGTAATACAATGTGCAATTGTTCCCGCCTCAACGTCGGATTTGAATGTGAAAATGAGGCGATATAATACGATACCTTTTTCAAACAGTCTAGACATACAAACTGTTAGTTTCAATGATAAGTGTTAAAGCTTTTAAAACAAGTCCACCATTTATGTAAAAATGTCCCAAAAACAAACAACATCCTTGGTGGTATACAAGTAATATTAGTAGGTGATTAAGATATTCATCAACATTCTCCCGTTTCGAATTAACTGTATGGCGATCCAGACAAACATTGTTTCATGTTGCCATGGTTTAAGGTAGCCAAGGACACCTGACCCCCCAAAAAACTATCCAATTGATTTTTTTTAAAATTAACATATTTCATATAGTAGTGTGCACTGAGCAATATGAGCATGGCATTGAGGGTTCGTTACTGAGCTGTGATGTGATGAGTTACCCCCCTTTCCTTGCACTCTATAAATCATGAAGAAATGTATAAAATGACCAATGTAAAAATTATTTTGCAACATGCATTCAATATCAAATGAGATTTGTCACCTAAGTTCTTAGCTTAAACTTATATTAACAGTTACAATGTAATTACATCAGCATTATTAGAATTTAAAAACCAAGCTCAGACAAGTCTTAAAATTCCAAAAATTTGACAAACTTTGACCAATACCATTTCTCACTAAAAAAAAAACCATGGCCACATTGAGGGCAAATAAAGGCAGCAAATGGTCATTAACAACCCCCCCCCCCTTAAAAATTTGAAAAATTTGACACACAGAGATTGACACTAATTTAGTTGTAAAAATTATCTGTTTATTATACTATTTTGTTTTATTATAATGATAATTACACCAAAGAAAGTTCCATGGCCACATTGAAAGTTATATAAAACACATAGGGGCAGCAGATGGTCAGTAAAAGCCCCCCCCCCCCTTTAAAATTAAAAAAAGTGACAAACTTGACCCACACAAATCGACGCTAATTTTTTGGTCGTAAAAAATTATCTGCTCAAAAAAACATTTATTTTTTATTATAATGATAATTATTCAAACAATACTATTTATCACTAAAAATTTCATGGCCACATTGAGAACAAATAAAGGCAGCAGCAGATGGTCATTAACAACCCCCCCCCCCCAAAAAAAAAACAAAAAAAAAAAAAACCCTTTTTAAAATTCAAAAAAAATTAACAAACTTGACATACATGTATGACCATATTTGTCTTATACGACATAACTACAAAAGGTACAATTATGTCCCAACCTGAGACATTGAGTATTTTTTGACATGAAAACACCTAACACGATGAGAAAATAAAGTAGGGTAAAGTTACAATATAAAAATTATGATTGCATGCATGTCCCTTAGCAATGTACACATAAAAAAAAACAATTCATATAATATCAATTTAGAAATTCAATGTAAATCAAGAACTGCGATATTAATTACTTGTAATAGTATAGCTATGTAACCTGTTGCATATTTCATCAATACAATATGGATGTTTACAAAATATTACAATTTTATACATACTTTAAAGATAGACAAGACATGCACTTTTATGACACTGTCCTTTTTAACAATGCTTATTCTTCCTGTTTCTCAAAGTACAAATTGATGCCTTTTGATGTTTTTGCATTGAAACCATGTTCTGACAAAATAAACTTAACCCCTTCTTCGTTGTTTCGTTGGTATGCTAGACTAAGGTGTCCAAGTCCTAGTCCAGAATTTGCAAGTTTTCTTGAATTTGCACTCGAAATAAGCTTCCTTTCAACGAGTGGTACGAATGACTTCTGTAGGACATGGAAATTGAGAGGAAAGGCATCTGTTTCTTTGTATGTGAACTTGGATACAAAAAGTTCGTAAAGATTTTTAACATGTGTAAGAGCATCATGTGCTTGGTAGGATTTTCCTAGAACTTGTACGAGTGTTTGCTGTTTGTAGTTGCCCACAGTTTCCTTATTGAATAACTTACGTGCTAGCCTGAGTGTGTCCAAAGAATCACCGACATGCCGCAAAAATTCTTGAAGAAGACCATGCTCTTGAAGTTTCTTGATTAGAATTGGAATGTCAAAGGACAATACATTGTGGCCTACAATAATTGGTTTTTCTCGCTTGCTAACATAATCTATTAGTTTAAGGAGAGCAATTCTAATATCAATGCATTCTACTTCCTGTCCTCCAGAAAACATGCATCCAGATTCAAAATCATATTTTAGTCCTGTAATTTCACTTGCTTTCTTCGTTATTTCCTGGGATGGGGAAATGTAAATATTCAACTCTTCTTTCCCATCAAAAGCTGCTAATTGGATTATGTCACTGTTGCGGGACAGTCCTGTTGTTTCCAAGACAAAGACTGCTGTGTTTTCACCACCAGTGAAGTTACGCTTTCCAGGTAAAGCTTCTATATCACATGGGTTTACATCTGCTGATGAAACGTCTTGTTCGTATGTTTTCCCTTCTTTGACATAATTTGCTGACTCCCTCAAATGTTGTCTTTTCTTTCAAGGAAAATAGAAATATATTAAATTAAGTAAAACAAGTTTTACAATGTGTGCTGCATTGTACCTACCCTTTTGAAACCCAGTTGTAGCCTAAATATAGGAAATTATACTAACAATACAAAAAACAATTCATACAGATTCTGTTCAAGCAAACAAAGCATGAAGACTAAGGTTCGAGCTTATCTACTGCAGAGCACACAGACATACTGATATTGACCAACTAGTGCAGTTCTTCCATTGTAATTGGTTAATTTCGTGATTAGTTACGCAAAATATGTAGCTCTGCCATTGAAACGAATGGTGAACACATCATTTTGTTATAAAAGTATAATGTATAAAACAATACCTTCAATAACAGGCGTCTCCTTTTGAAGGAAACCGATGCATGGTTTTTTTTATGCCACAACTTCTTATCCATGCTAATTCCATGTTTCTTAGAAACTTCTCCTAGAGACACGAGGATACCTCTGTATACCTGGAACAAAAAATAGTTACAGTACCAAATAGACACATATCTGCAAGTCTAAATCGTTGATATGGTACTCAGATTTTGGTAAAGAGAGAAAAGGGTCAAAGACCTATAAAGGTTGAACTTTGACCGTAAATTATGATGATTTTAGAAAAAAAAGCTCAGGTCACAAACTGCACATATACATTACCCGAGAGCATTCTGTTGCATTTGTGAGGTTTGAGCCAGTTTTGACCAAGGAGAGAAAAACAAATAGTTACATACATAGTTACCATATCTTTAAATAAACATGTACCTCTTCAATGTATGTGTATCCAACATTCTTCTGTATGACTGGTGCTGAGACTCTAGTTACTAGGGATGCTGTGCTGCTATATGACCTTAATTGTAAAGAAAATTAAATCATTTACTCATTTATACTTAAACACCTTAAACACCCTGCTTTTGTCAAGTTCTACTTGGTTAAAAAAATGATAACATTTCTTATACCTCTCATTTGTCTCAATTTTACATTACTGTCAACTGACAGTTAAAATACAATACTCAGTGGATGAAAATATGTTTGTACTTGTATGATAAGTACCGGTAGTCTTTAAACCATTATTGAAGCTAAACCAGGGTACGGTATGGTTTTACAGATTAGATATTTTTGTAAACAGGAATGACCCTTGTACATGTACTGGTGTGAACCACATTTCAGAGACTTGTTTACATTCATGTAGTTTTGACAAAATTATATCTTTGCTGAAATCACTGTAAACACAGTGTGTAGATTCAGTGCAGCATTTTAATTATAAGAGGAATATAGTGGAAATTTCTGATTTATGGTATACCTTGGTTTATGATTCTTTTCTTTATTTATTTTAGATTCAAGCACCTTCCAAAAGGCCAACCATTGTCAGGTGATCAGCTAAGAGCAACACTGGATAACATAACGGATAATTTCAACGGCATGGCCTCTCAGCTGCAAAAGCTTACATCCACACAATGAAAACTTTAACAACATTGTGGCAAGCAATAAGCCCGAAGTAAACCCAGGGTTTGGTTGGGGTTTACTTTCTGTTAGGTTGGGTCTGATCGGTACTGTACATGTTAATAACATTTCTGTTATTGTTTCATTTGATTTTCAGTCTAAATAGTTTTTCATGTTGAAACTTTTAATTTTGAGTTGCATCTAAATCAATAATGTGAACATATGACACATAATTGCTGCTATATAGCAACAAGGTATATCCATGTTTATATTACAAGTATACCCAACCCCTGAAAAAAGGGTGTGTGATTATCTGGCAAAATTGTAACTTTGAGGTGATCCATAATGGGCGATACATTAGTTTTTAAAGAGTTAACACAAACTGAATGAAGAAAAAAACTTTGGCACAGAGTTAAACGAGAAAAGACCTATAGACCTGTATTGTTTTTTTTAATGAATTCATGCTAACATATCACGTGAAGGGAATATGTTTTATACTCTTACCTTTTGCCTCAGAATCATCAAATGTCTCATCTTCAGTTTTTGGTTCTGGCCCTGTGAGGGAAGGGAATGTGTTTTATACTCTTATACTATCACAATCAACATAGCAATGATTTGAGTCACTGTAAGTTTTGTTAAAGGAAAATAAGCTAGTCCACATGGGACGTCTTTAAACAAGCTCTTTGACTTGTAATTATGTTGCCTGTAGTGGATAATACGCTCTCTGATTACTGTGGAATCATTAAAATTTGTGGTGGCTCAATTTTCGTGGTATTCGTAGGTAGCCCTCCCCCACGAATTTACACCCTCAACGAAAGCAAATTTAGAAAGAGATATATTTATTACTGAAACTGAAAACCGCGTCGACGCATTCACGAAATGACATCCCCATGAATAAGCAAAAACCCACAATCCACAAAAATTTACCCCCACGGATCTAGATGATTCCACAGTAAACAGAATTTGCAGGATTGCATAATAATGTCTTTGCCAGGGCGGCTAACAATTTTCAATTTCCAGGGCGGCTAACAATTTTCTATTTGTACTAGACTATGGCCACATTTCCCCAAACATATAAATTGTAAGTATGCATATGCTACTGCCCTGACTAATCCTAATGTAAGCACTTGTACTCTTTTTCAGAGCATCTGATATGAAGGAAAAAGTATATTGCGAGGTGACAACTACTTGGAATGTTTTTAATCAAGCCACGTTGAGACAGGGTATGATATTTTCTGATATTTAAACAGGTCGAGACCATAAGATTCTGTGACGTCGGCATAAATTTGCATACAAAATTTGCTTTTTGTTTTTTTGTGCGTTTCCATTTGTTTGTGGAAACCAATCAGGTGAATGAGTTGCAAGGCATTGTAGTCTACTACCAGTTTCAGTGTATACAAAGCGAATTGAAAATATATACCATTTGAATGTTCTTTGAAAACTTATTTTCAATTATTTTTCAGATTTTATGAAATAAATATAATAAATCATGTCTGATCTTTCATTTCTATGGGCACATTTGAAAAGTATTGCCTATGAGGCCTTATTTAACCTATTTAAATACCCCATTGTCAAAGTTCAAAAGAGAGGTACGACCTATTATATTAGAAGCAGTGAGAACGTTTTTCACGTGATGCCCCAGGTTTCGGACAACATTAGTAGAATTTTGCAATTTTCTCCAGGGACACTCATCAGAATGCTTAGTGTACAAAATACTACATGATCCATAACTTCACACAATTCTAAAATTCCGCAATTCTTTGCTAATTGTTTGTCACTTATACTTCCTCCCCAAAGGTTTGAAACAAATGTTCACAGGATGAATCTCTGCCATTCAGTCAATTGAAATGTGACTGAAAGGTAACTGAAATGTGACTGAATGGCATAGCTGTGCCATTCAGTCACCTTTCCAGACCATTCAGTTGACTGAATGGCAGAACTTCATCCTGTGGTTGTAACACCTGCTGGGCTGCTGCCTATTAGTCCTTTAAATGGCATGTGGGATTTATAATCACTATACAGTAATGACTTGTTAGCAAGATAACTATGTGTTTGCACAAAAACTTTAGTACAGTCTAATATGACTCTACAGTTACTAAATCTTTACCTAAATGAACATGGCGTGGTGGCATATATTGTTTCTTTCAATCCATAAATTATAAATATTGCTGCAAGTTTAAACACTAACATTAAACCTAAATCTAAATCTTCTAGGAGTAATTCCAGACGTAGTCTATTGAGAAGTAGACAAAACTCGTCAAAAATCCTAAGTCTTCTTGGTCCTTGATTTGATGATGAAATTCCTACACGTCTTGTACTTTCGAGTGCATTATCCTCTTTCTCGTCAAACACAGCATAACATGTCTCTTTGTCAGGAATACCTACATGTGTATGTAACAATTGCCACTTTACCTGGAAAGAAGAGAGTGAAGATAGAAATAAATTCGTTTATTTGGTTGGGTACCAGATACTGACTTCTAATGTAAAAGAGTTCCAATAACAGAGGACCAGTCAAAGCGTTACCATAAATTGGAGTTACCTCTCTTTGCTTGTACATAAAAAATGGTACCCCCCTTATCCTATGCTAACACTTTCCCCCTGAACGACAAATGTCGACCCGACATTTTACAAAAAAAAAAAATACAACTTGACAGAAAAAGCAGGATGTCAATACCAATGTATGACATCAAAGTAAGTATACATGATTAAACCTATTGGTTTCGAACAACATTGATAACCACTTGACCGTACTCGACTATATGTTTGTCTATACTATAAGTATAGTTATGATCCAAAAACCTACATATATTTCAAAATGGAGTAACAATTTTCACACACAGCTGGCCAAGCATTAGTGTTCCTTAGCAAAATGTTAAGTAGTAGATACTAGGATTTTCATACAGTGGTTCCAACGTTTAAAAAAATGACTAGCATTTGACTACAGTCATACCACACATTTATCCAACTTGTCAAACAACAATACATTTACATATAACCGCTGGTGCACATGATACCTTACTGTAACCATGGCTGAACTTAGTGGCATAACTGGCTATATATATACATGTGTTGTAACTTTACATGTGTAAGAACATGAACACCATCATAAGTGTCTGTAAGGAGAGTACATTGGCAACACATGTATTATAAACATCAATGAATTCTAAAGAAAAGTCCTTAGTCACAATTTACACAAACGCTGGGTCAAACGACACTAGGCGTAGATATGCATTGACACTGTTCTGTACTGCACGGAATGTTGGTTGACCTGGCTTGTCGTAGGTTAGCAGTCTTGGAGGCCGGATGGTACGAGTAGGGCGAGCTGTAGGGGTGTCCTCATCATCTTCTGAATCATCATCCTCTGAAATGGAGACGAACTCTTCACTGGAAGGTCCTTGTGAATTTCCAGTCAATACGGACGTCTGTGAGGAATCCTCTGTAACATCTGCGGGTGCCTCCTGCTGTGTGTTTGGTACAAACTCTTTGGCTCTAGGATCAAGCCTTGGGTCACTGCTTGTGGTTTCAGATTGATACCCCCAGCACACTTCTTCTGTATCTGAGGAGTCACTGCACAACTCTTTCTTTAACTGTTGTGTTGCCCTCCGTCTAGATTTAGACTTTGGTTTTGGTTGCTGTTTTGCAAGTACAGGTAGGTCATTACACGGTAGTAGCAGGTTACGGTGAAGTCGACGTAGCCGCCCTCCGTTTCCCTCCGTTTTGACTTCATAGACTGGCGAATCTCCTAGTCGTCGCACAACTATGTGAACTTCAGGTTCCCAATACGATCTCAGCTTCCCTGGACCACCACGTTCCAGCAGATTCCTCACGAGGACACGGTCCCCCTTAACTAAGGCAGCACTTTGGAGCTTCCGGTCATATCGGTCCTTTGCACGATGTCCAGCCTTTCCTGCTGATTTAGCTGCTATTCGATAAGCTTCCTATAAACCCTTTTTCCACTCAGTAACATAGTCGCACTTCTTTCCTGACATCTGATCGTCAAGTCCGAAGATAAGGTCTATTGGTAATCTTGGATGACGACCAAAGATGAGGTAGAAAGGTGAGTATCCTGTGCTAGTGTTTCTTGTACAGTTATAAGCATGAGTCATCTTGCTGAGATGTTTCTTCCAATTCCGCTTGTGATCTTTGGGTAGGGTTTTCAACATCCCAAGAAGTGTACGGTTCATCCTCTCCGTTTGGCCATTCCCCTGTGGATGGTATGGGGTGGTTCGAGAATGTTTAACACCTGTTAGTGCCTGCAGTCTCGAGAAGAAGCTATTCTCGAATTCCCGTTCTTGATCATGATGCAATTTATCAGGAAATCCGAACCACATAAAGGAATCGTTGAACATTTTCTCTGCGGCAGTGCGCCCAGATTTATTTTTGGTGGGGTAGGCAGCGGCAAACCGTGTGAAATGGTCAACCACGACCAGGATATACTCGTAACCACCACTGCACGGTTCAATCGACACCATCTCAAAAGGGTAAGTTGTTACTATGGGGTAAATGGGTGCAACAGGCTTAATGTTTGGCGGTCTATCCTTGATACATGGACACTTCTTCTGAAAAAATTCCCCGATGTCCCATGCCATCCTCGGCCAATAAAATCTCTCTTGAGCCAGTGCCAGAACTCGGTCAGACCCTAAATGTCCATCTTGGCATGCAGTTCATTATAAACATAATCTCTGAGTTCAGGTGGGAGAACAATTTGATATCTGGTCTCACCGGTCGACAGCTTCACAAGGCGTTTAAGTATCCCCTTGTCGTCTACCAAGAGCTTTTTCCAGCTACGTAAAAGTTGTCTAACTTGCAGAGGGTAAAGTTTCTTTTCCTTGGCACTGGGTTGGTTCCCCTTCTTCACCAGCTTGATTACCAATGATATAGTTTCATCCTCCTCCTGCGCTGTCCGCAGAGCTTCACGGCTGACCTTGTCCCCCTCCGGTACATTCGTAACACTTTCAACAGAATCTGGTGTGGGACAAACTGGTGAAACAAATCCTTGCAGTTTATTACTGGTGCGAGCCTCCACCATTCTGACGGTAGCCTCTACCTCGTCCTTCGTTGATTCCATAGTGCACTCTGTCTGGAGAGTCGCAAAATCTAATGACATACGGCTCAGACCATCAGCATCTCTATTCTTAGGCCCTGGCTTATACTTCACAGAAAAATTGAAGTCTGCCAATTCACTTATCCACCGAAGTCGAGTGGCATCTAGTCTAGGCGTAGTAAGGACATAACATAAAGGGTTGTTGTCGCTGTATACCGTAAAGTGTGGTGCATAATACAAGTAGTCTCAGAAACGATCGGCTATCGCCCACTTCATGGCTAGAAACTCCAACTTTCCTGAGTGCATGTGGTAGTTCTTCTCTGCCGGTGAAAGCGTTCTGGACGCATATGCAACCACTCGTGGTACCCCTAAATCATCCCTCTGGTAAAGTATGGCTCCCAGTCCTTCCCCGGATGCATCCACATGCAGATCAAATGGTTTATCAAAAAGTGGATAAGCCATGACTGGTGGATTCGTGAGGGCATCTACAAGGTCACTTAACACATCCTGGTGGGCCTTAGTCCAATTTATCCTTACTTGAGAAGATATTTGCCCATTCTTCTTAACTTTAGCCTGTATCTTGTTCTTTGGATGCTTCACCAAGTCATACAAAATTCGTGCACGGCGTGCAAAATCTGGGATATACTTTCTGTAGAACCCTAAGAATCCAAGCAGTTTTCTTATTTCTCCAATTGAGGCAGGTCTCCTCTCCTTTAGTTCCAAGACTGCTCTTTTGTCTTCAGGATCCATCGTATACCCCTTGCCCGTGGCCAAATGTCCCAAGTATCTCACTTCCTGTTTAAACAGGTGACATTTCGACGGCTTCAGTTTAACCCCCTTCTCCCGGAAACGTTGGAAAACCTGTTGTAAATGGGACAAATGATCCGTGACAGTTGCCGAGTAAACCAAGGTGTCATCCAGATAAGGCAAGCAGAACCGATCCCTTATGCCTTCCAAACAGTCGTTCATAAAGGTTTGAAAAGCTGCTGGAGCTCCCGACAGACCGAACGGAATTCGCTCCCATTCATACAGCCCCCAAGGAGTTATGAAAGCTGTAAACTTCTTGCTGTCTTCCGACATCACCCCCTGATGGTAAGCCTTCCCTTGGTCAAGTAGAGAGAACCATTTGCTGCCCCCAAGGCTGTCAAGTGCATCCTGGATTTTTGGGAGGGGCCGACTATCAGCTACTGACTTTTGGTTTATCTTCCTGTAGTCAACACAGAGACGTAGACTACCGTCCTTCTTCCTCACACATACCAACGGACTGGCAAAGGCGGACTTCGACTTCCGGATGAACCCTTTTGACAATAGATTATGAATATAGTCTTTCACCTCACTATACAAAGCATTCGGAATAGATCGGTAGGTTTGTCGCACTGGGGTAGGGTCTTGCATACTTATGTCCATCCTCAAATCTGGTGCAAATCCGATGTCAGCCTCATCACGTGAAAATATATCGGAATACTCAAAAAGCAGCTGCTTCACTTTTTGCTGATCTTCAGTATTTAACTTGTCTGTGGGTAAAAGTACAGGTGGATCCCACTTCCCATTGTTTGTACTTTGTGTGTCCATGGTCTCCGCACTCAACATATTGACTGAATTTACGTTCACAGATGAAGACACTGCTTCTAGAGTGCCCAAGTAAGTATTTTTCTTTAAAATCACAACAGAGTTCGTCTGGTTCTTTACTGGGACGCTAACAAAAATCATTGACCGATTATGATTGCCACTCACAGTAAGTAATGTTTCACTCATCACCAATCCACTGTCCTCTGAACTTGAAGGGGTGAACAATCCCTTCCACTGACCTCCATGGTTCCTCTTGATTCTCACATAGGCACGTATAATCCGGGAACTTTTTGGCGGTATTTCCTGTGCTGATGACTTGCTGTATACATCATGTTCTGTCTTCGTCTCTCGTAGCATCTGTGTTATTAGGTTGACTGTCCTAGGACTCACCTCCAGCAGTGCCTCCGTCAGGGCCTTGTTTACACCTTCATTTGAACTGACGTAATGACAGATAACATTATAGCCAATGATTGGTCGGACTAAAGCTGTAGAGCTGGACACAAGGAATGGAACTCTTAGGGAAGTAGAACTATGACCTAACTGGAACTCCAGGTCCGTCCATCCTTCAAAGGGAATCTCATTGTTGCTAGCCGAGGTGAGTATTAAGTCACTGGACACTAAATCACTAACAGGGCGCACATCGGAGTCTGGACACCGAGTCCGGAGGAATTGACTAGATACAATGGAAACTTGTGCCCCGGTGTCCCACAAGGCTTGTACAGGTACTTTGTCTAAGTAACAAGTCACAATACATTTACTACCGATCAGATTAATTAGTTTTGATTTCACATGAGGATAAATAGTTTCTATTGCACTTTCTGGTCTCGCAAAGTCAGAGTGAGAAATACTCGAAACACACTGGGAGCTTTCTAACTTCGGAGTCACTGTCTGCTCCCTCGGCGTGACCCCCTCCCGTTTCCCGACCTCCTCCTTTGCTTGCAGCCTACTTTGTAGTGGTCTTCACTCCCACAGACCCATCAATGGGTGCAGGAGAACCCAGTGTTGGACTGACGACATGTCTCACAACCCATCTGAAATCTGTCATCTGTTTCTGAGGAACTCTTGGATGCTCTCGGACTCTGCCTCTTGATCTCTGCAATCTCCGCACGTAGCTCCTGAAGTTCTGCCCAAAGAATGCCCTCTTTCACATCTGACTTCTGCTTTGATTCTTTCTTGGGTGAATTTGGGACTGCCTCTGTAACTGTGTTCACCTTGGCTTTAACTAATCGCCCCTTCCTCTCTTTCTCCCTGGCCACAATGGTACTGAACTGTTGGATTAATTCGTCGTCTTCAACCTTGGAGTCCAGGATGGGTTTTACTTCCCGCCGAAGTGTTTCGTCATGCAGCCCCAAATACATGGTATGCTGGAACACAGGTACCACTAATTTTTCATCATACTGCGCATCTGCACCCTCCTCCTTGGAAATGAACAGTACTTTCTGCTTCAGTCTTAAAAGCTTCAGTAGGAAGTCTTGCGGTTCATCCCTGCCCTGTGTTGAGTTAGTCAACTGCGTTTAAAGTTCTGTGGCGGACTTCTCCTCATAGTGGGACCTAAGGATCTTTCTTAATGATGAAAGCGACAGGTTCTCACGCCCTTCGAGGTAGCTTCTTAAAGGTAAACTTGGAGAAATTGCTCTGGTGACCCCATCAATAATGTCTGCTTCACTGTAGGACTTGCAGAGCCCTGCTTCGATCTGTCTCCCTAAACTTACAAACGAAAGTCTGGTTGGCCTGTCTGATATTTCACCACTAATCTTTAAGTCCTTGGTACATAACGGTGGGTGCTTGTGTTTGGGCTCTACTGTTGGTGTGGCTCCTGATTTTGTATCGGCAGTCTGTGTCTTTTCTGGAATATTCTCCGCCTTGATCTTCCTAGGTGTCAAAGAGTCATTTAACAACAGCAACACGGTGAAATTTTCATCGGTGGTCTGTTCGGCCTCATCTAACCACGCCAGTATGGCCTTGACTGCCCCCATTTTGTCTAGCTTCTCTGGTTCGCGAACAACTTTGTTGTCTTTCAGAATTTCCTGCAGGGTTTCTGTAGATGCCTGGTACAACTTGGCCAGGACCTCAAACTCCATCTCTTGCTTCTCTCCCATGGCTATGGATATATTATCCCGGACGAGCCCCCAAATGTAACAATTGCCACTTTACCTGGAAAGAAGGGAGTGAAGATAGAAATAAATTCGTTTATTTGGTTGGGTACCAGATACTGACTTCTAATGTAAACAGTACTTACATAAGAGTAACTACGGTAATTCACAAATCAACATTTAAGTATCCTGTGGCTTATAAGGGTAAATACGGTAATCTCCCAAAATCATTTCTACAGCACTTTAGGTATGTAACAATCTCATGAACATGAATGAATATATAAAGAATGTTATTCTCTATTTGACAGATAAGTAATAAGTCTAAATTCCAGTTGAAAATGATAAAAAAAACACCAAAAATACCAATGGCGGGAACATGCACCGCACATGTGCTTGGCCAAACCCAGTAACACCCCAATTAAACAATATTATTGTGTGATACCACAAAAAGATGAATATAAACATTATACGCTGGATCTTAGATATACTTCTGCAACATTACAAATACATTACAAGTCTCAAAATATGTAATAATTACCTGGAAAGAAGAGAGTGAAGATAGAAATAAATTCGTTTATTTGGTTGGGTACCAGATACTGACTTCTAATGTAAAAGAGTTCCAATAACAGAGGACCAGTCAAAGCGTTACCATAAATTGGAGTTACCTCTCTTTGCTTGTACATAAAAAATGGTACCCCCCTTATCCTATGCTAACAAATGGAAACATTCCCATCGACAAGCAGACTCAAAATTTTATTGACGCATGAGATCAACCTCTCTGTCGAAAAACTCCAGTTTCTTTCGTGCTAATTTATTCTTTATTTACAGATGTACTATATGTAGAAAGACTGTACTTGATAAATATGATCTTGAAGACTTATAAACTAATTTAATTGACTTCGAATTTTTCGACAGAGATTTCTTCGAGTTGATAATATTCTTAATCTTGTGAGCTGGAGATTGTATTTCTGTTATTTCCTCGCCTAAATGAAGAGCTTCTTCGACTTCGAAATGCACATTTGTGTAGATAAGCATGTGAGATTTGAGTTCCTTGTGACTATCTTCTGTATTTGTTCTGTTCACGTAATCACAAAACACATAATAGTAGTAAGGGGGACAGTACACAGTCAGTATACAGTCACGATGACGTCATGGGGTTTTCCAGACCCCGCCCACATAGGTCATAATTGAGGTCACAGTCAAGGGGTGAGTACACAGTCAATATGGGTGGTTGAGATGTGACTACACAGTCACTGACGTCACAGAAAAATATTTTAGCTGATAACCATGGGGTGAGGTCATAGTCAAGAGGTGAGTACACAGTCAAGGGGTGACTACACAGTCACTGACGTCACAGAAAAATATTTTAGCTGATAACAAGTTATGGGCGTTAACGGTTACATCCACAATATTGAGTACACAGTCAAGGGGTGACTACACAGTCACTGACGTCACAGAAAAATATTTTAGCTGATAACAAGTTATGGGCGTTAACGGTTACACCCACAATATATATCACGTCCCATATTTTAGCTGATAACAATCAGTATATCGTTCTATATTATGGGCCTTAACGGTTACACCCTGAGTGCGATACAGTATAAAATATGACAAGTCCTAATGGATTTACATCATTCACAGTCGCAGAACCAATGAACCATTCACGGTAAGCACCTGAATAATATCAAATCAAAGGCCTGAAGGGCCATAATGGCTTACGGGTTTGATATGACTATATTTACATGGATCGAGTATGATTCCCTCTATTTCTTACGGAAACTTTAGTTTATTTATAGCTCTATAGAAAGTAACTAGCTACATGTAATTCATAGATCTAGATAAACTAACAGGACCGATATCAACATGCCCCATTTGTTGATTGGTCGAACCTTGGTGACCGAAACAGACAGGATTGAAATCTAGATGCCTCTTTTATCAATTGGTTGAAACCACCATTGCTTTCAGGAAAATCATAGACTGCATGAAATAATTATGATGATGTCGGACTCAAACTCCAATATCCAATGACTGCAGTTCATTAACTGTAAATTCATTCAACGATATAGGACACAAAAACACTTAAAACCAACATGCTCTCAAATATCAGTATACCTTGAATTCCTACACACTATGAACTTGCGCGAGAGTTGGTGCACGGTGCGGCGTAACAGCGCCACAGCCAGCGCGAAATCATTGCGCGTAAAAATAATGTAACCAAATGATGAAATGTACTGCATGTTATGTACTATAATTAATGAATTCTCGTAAAATCTACACCAACAAGTATTATTCCATTTTATTTGTATTTCATAAATGTATATCTATTCATATTTTTCTGGGTTTTTTCCTACTTTTTTAAGAGGTTGACCTTCACAAGCTTTTATAAGAAATATTGATTCACAAGGCAGTTCTAACACCTTCTGTTTTATTTTTTTCCCTTTGTACAGATAAAAACTCTTTGGGGGGGGGGGGGGGGGGGCAAGAAACAAGCAGAACTATGCAATTACAGCTAACTTGTTTTGACACCAAATTTAATTAAAATTAATTACTGCACTATAACTTTGCAGTCAGTCTCTCTTCACATGACATGTGTACACATTAATTTTAGAGGCATACTATACCATGCCATACGATGTTTCTATGTTATAGTATTGTGGTATCGGGTGCGTTCGCCCTATCCACATGTTCGCCTTAGTCCGTTCGCTCTAGGTCCCTTTGCTCTAATTATCGTTCGCCCAAATAATCGTTCGCATTGAACCCTGTTCGCTCCTTCTTTATAAATAAACAATATTATAAGTTATTTCATTTACTTTTAACTTAAAACTTTTTAACTTTTATTAATTATTCGCATATAATTACAATGTTTTTCCTTCATCAAAAATGACGTAATTGGTATACGTTAATTGTAAGATTTTATTGCCGTACATTGTCGATAACCGTCTTCTTGTTTTTATAATGATTCGCTTGGTGCTTTTAATCAATTAAAGAATTTGAGACTTTAATTGGCTCAATCAGAAGCTTAGCAGATGATTATCACCTATTCTATCTTTAAAGAATTTATACATAACACAATCCTTTAATCTCTAAATGAGATATACGGAAATGGAACATGTATAACTGTATCAAACTACATGTACTGTTAACCATAGTGATTATTATGTAGAAGTAAAAAGGGCGGTATTGTTTTCATTATCCCCGATAATTATATATGTATCTTTCAAAATGTTTAAATTGACAAGAATACACAAAAATATATAAATTAATTAATCCTATTAAAATTAAGGCGAACGGACAGAGTGCGAACGGCGTCAAGAGCGAACGGACCTAGGGCGAACGAAAACTAGAGCGAACGACGTCAAGGGCGAACGCGTTTTAGAGCGAAATAACAGCCAATCTAGTATTGTGGCATCGCTACCGTATATGACTTGCAATCAAGCTTAACTGTATATTGTTTTCTTATTTGAGTACATTTGGTCTCAAGTTTCCAATATTTTTACGACAAATAAACAGTTCAATCATAGCACAACCAAGGTAACTCCATCGAGGGAACATTGTGCTATTTTTAGATCTTGGAAAACCCCCAACATTCGATAATGGCGGAGGTGTCGAAGAAGACACATTATATTAAAACAAGTAGTAATTGCCCCTTAATTTATGCATTTATTACCGATTTATAATCCCAGTTTCAATATATCTCAATCATAAGTACAGTTCTGTAACCGTTAAACACTCTCCCCCTTGCTTAGATCGATGTCGATCGAAGTTAGCGACGCTCTCTGCGGGTGCAAACGTTTTCATGAAGATTGAACGAAATAACGACAACTTTACATTTACTTATCACTGTTAGGATCTGAAAGAATTGGGAAAAGATTTTTTGCTTATAATAAATGTAAGTATGCATAGCGGAAAGCATGGCGGCACTGTGTGATGCATGGCGGGGGCCAGTATACCTCTATGCAAAAACACTGTATTTAATATTCATTCGTGTTAGATTTCGAGTTTATATAAATAAGGTCAATTCATATTGGTTACAATAACATAATTGATAATTACATATGGAAAATATAACCTTGCCTAAAGATATTTATTATGAACAACAAACAGTTAACTTTGCAACATTCGAATAGAACTATTTTTTGTCGCGCATGTTCAGATAACTGAACTCTTTGCCGTAAAGATTATCCGGCAACTAGATGGCCGTAAGCCATAAAAATAAAACACAAAACACAAGATATATTGATATAGGTTTTAATAAGAAATAAATCACATTATACAATTAATAGGAATTAAAATTTATAATTCTTTAAAAAATCCTTTGCATAATCGATCAACAAACATGTCTGTAATAGGTCGACTCTCATAGAGTCAACCAACTCGCTCACTGCATCCAATTCCCTACACAGGATGAATGACCATCTTTAAGTCCTCCTTAAAGATAGCTTAAAGGTGTTTAAAGGTAGCTTAAAGACGATCTTTAAGCCACCTTTAAGCTACCTTTAAGCTATATGTATTGCTTAAAGGTGGCTTAAAGAAAGCGTAAAGATGGCTTAAAGGCAGCTTAAAGACTATCTTTAAGTCACCTTTAAGCCACCTTTAAGGACAACTTATAGGTCCTTAATGTCCAAACTTCTTTAAGCCACCTTTAAGCCATTAAAAAAAATTAATTCAATATTGTGCTTAATTTCCAACAAAATGTATTAACTTTATGAAAGAAAAGGTATTAAAACGGTTTTTGTTGTAGAAAGAAAAATGGAAAAAAAACCCACAAAAAACCCGGCCGCGGCGAGAATTGAACCCGGGACCCTTAGTTTACTAGCATCACCACACTTCCTCTGCGCCACGGCAACTTACATATAAATGGGTGTTTTTATGTGCTATATATCAGTGGATATTGAATCACTGTATTGAATGTGTTTACTTGAAAAGATTTGGACAAACCATTCAGTTTGTAACAATCAATTATATCTAATTTATAAATTACATGCATGCATGTATTTAGAATGAAATACGGAACTTGGTCTTCAGTGAACAAAAATATATTATACATAAATGGAAACCGTTAGGTTCACTATAGTAGGCTTTCTTAGTTAATAAATTTAAACCGAGTAGATATACGTTCATCTAATTTATAGCTATAAAAATGTAAGAAAGAAAATGAAATCATTTCTTTTATTAAATGCATTGATACTATTAGGGTATTTGTTCAATTTCCCGCAATTTCCAGGTTTTCATGATCGCGGCGCCGTTCCAATATGTTTAAATATTTACATGTAATTGTATGTACATGATTTATAAACTATCAATTCTATAACAAACAAAAGTACCAATTACCGGTGACGTATTTACTGCATGTGGCAATTGTAAATGACTTGTACATACAATTGTATGATGTGCCAGGCCGGGTATATTTGACATATTTACCCTTATACATATATTTAAATAATCAACCCCTATTTATGATCACCGGTACATTAATTAATGAGCCTCAAGATTTTACTCTTACATACATGTATCGTTAATTTGTAGACGTAACATCTTTGAAACCCAGAGCTAGGAAATAATACTTTGAAAATGAATTACAAATGTAAATTAACTTTTATTCACTAGACTTATCGTATACTCGTACATACTAAAATTCAACGCCTTTAGAAACCCTGACGTGCACCTGGGCACACGACACACCTGTTGTGTATATCTTGTATATTCTGTGTTAGTTCCAGGGGTTTTCTTAAGTTGGACAAACAATAGACTTTAATTAGATATACACAAACATGCACCTGGGCACACGACACAACTGTTGTGTATATCTTGTATATTCTGTGTTAATTCCAGGGTTTATTTTAAGTTGTACAAACAATAAACTCTAATTAGATATACACAAACGAACAAAACAATGTCTAGACAAACAAAGCAGTAATATCCTGCCCGATATAACAAAGGCAGTTGAGAGTCTTTTCATCTTTAACATGTATCTAGCAGATCTAGTGTTAGAAATAATGAAAATTGAAAAAAAAAAATACAAACCTAAAACCGATTAACAAATTAAATCATGCATTTTTGGTTCATTTTCTTTATTTTGTTTAATAACCGGATGAACTGAGTGAGAGAGAGAGAGAGAGAGAGAGAGATTTTTCACCAATTAATTTATAATAGGAAACAAACATACTTTAATTAGTTTTATGCACATATTAAGATACAGAGACTGCGCTCATCCCTACAATAATTTTGAAACCCCCAAAAAATTATAAAGAATTTTATAACGGCAATCTGTGTCCATCGGAGCGGTGGTGATGATAGCGATCTGTGTTTAATGGAGCGACGATTAAAACCGCCTGGAACACCCCCCCCCCCCCCCCCCTTCCTTGGAAATTATATTATCACTCGGATGACCCCTTTCCATCTCTATAAAAGAGCTTTTGCATTTAATATATGTGTTTATTGTTCAGCTTGATCAATATGGACTTAAAGGCCACTTAAAGACAGTGTAAAGGCAGTGTAAAGAGAGCGTAAATGCCACTTAAAGATGCTTAAAGGTGGCTTAAAGAAGTTTGGACATTAAGGACCTATAAGCACTTGCTTAAAGGTGACTTAAAGGCGGCTTAAAGGTCGTATAGCCTTTAAGCTCCTTTAAGTCACCTTTAAGCCACCTTTAAGGACTTGCTTTAAGGTGGTTTTTCGTCCTGTGCTATGTAGGGGAAATGCACCACCAACTATTCGCTGTAAAAAACCGACCGGTAGCTGGGGTGGACACCCAGTAATAGTACACTCCGTCGATTGGGGTGGCGATTGGGGTGGGTACCCGGTAACGGTGCACTCCGTCGATGGGGGTGGCGACTGGGGTAGGTACCCGGTAATAGTGCACTCCGGCGATTTGGGTGGCGACTGGGCTGGGTACCCGGTAATGGTGCACTCCGGCGATTGGGGTGGCGACTGGGGGTGGGTACCCGGTAATGGTGCACTCCGTCGATTGGGGTGGCGACTGGGGTAGGTACCCGGTAATAGTGCACTCCGGCGATTGGGGTGGCGACTGGGCTGGGTACCCGGTAATGGTGCACTCCGGCGATTGGGGTGGAGACTGGGCTTGGTACCCGGTAATGGTGCACTCCGACGATTGGGGTGGCGACTGGGGTAGGTACCCGGTAATAGTGCACTCCGGCGATTGGGGTGGCGACTGGGCTGGGTACCCGGTAATGGTGCACTCCGGCGATTGGGTTGGCGACTGGGGTGGGTACCCGGTAATGGTGCACTCCGACGATTGGGGTGGCGACTGGGGCGAGTAACAAGAAATTGACTCGACAGCCCAACTGCCTAGAGAGTCGTTTACCCCTACCCTCTCCCTTAATTTTTTCAATCTGAGAGGGTCCCTTTTTCTGAATAACAAAGAAAAAACCCGGAAAGATAATTAATAATTCTTTTCTTCAAAATTAATAAAGTAATAACAGCTAGTATTTATTAACCAAATTCAAAATTTGGAAATTTATTTCGCTTGTATTATATGTACCATAGTATAACAATAGAAATTAAATAAACACACACATATAACCATAATTTATGTTAGCTTAAGTTGGAAATTATGTTTTCATCCTCTCTTCTTTTTTCATCTGTTAATTTTTGTTGTTTTAGTCTTCTACAGATAAATCAAATATTTACAAACTCAAAATGCACATAAACACTTAGATGTAGTAAGTCTCAAACGAAATGTTTGAACATGGTATAATATATTATTATCAATTACACGTTAAGATATTTTATCAGAGCTCAACAATGCCTTTTAAAAGCACTAGACAAGTCGGGCTAGTACTGGTTCGGACCTTATATATTTCCAATGGAAAACTGCACAATATGTTGTTATCGTAATCGAGCGTGACACTTTTCCAGGTTTCATTAAATCAAATTTCAGTGACTACGTATACCAGGGATATGTTAAATTTTACAAGACAGGGTCGGTCAGACGTGTCTTAATGTTGAGCCCTGATAATTAAATAATTGTCAAAGAAAATCATAAAAACAAAACATACCTTTGATTTAACACGTAAGAATCCTCTGTTTCTGACAACTTTTTCTTTCTGGGTTGGTCAGATTCATTTTCTTCTTCTTAAGGAGAATTTCTATATCAGTATAAATGCTTTAAATTATTTCATATTTTAAAAGTGGGGTTTTCTTGTACGTGTAATTATATAAAATTCTTTTAACTTATTTCCATTTGTATTACTTAAAAATACTGTAATTTTATTTATATTTCTATTTCAATTTTTATTTTTGCATTGTATTTTTTTAAAGAATTTATTATGACACTCAATTTTCTTAGCATTCAACTTACTCTGGTTCAAATACAGCTACACCCAATTCTTCCCCTAACGCAACCCATTCTTCCTCAAAATCTTTAAACGTTCTTGCTTTTTTCTGATCCCTTTATAAAAAATATATAAAACTTAAACATTTTTAAAGCCAAAATTAATGTTTAAAAATATAACAAAATATATAAGGGGTTATTCACAAAAGATAAGGTTTTTTAAAAAATTAAAATCTAATTTGACGCTTTATCATTTTAACATTTAAGATACATATATTATTAGTTTTACAAAGTTTTAAAAACTGCAATTGGAGAAAACACTTACATCATATCTAGATATTTCTGCGCCATTCTGTTGGAGGAGGAGGAGGATTGTCCTAAGTTTATAATGGTAATTATTCGACTGATGGTAGGGTGAAGGAAACAGCTCGTATTTATATGTGTTCGCTTTTGGGTGGGAATCTAAATCATGACTTTACAAAGGTCGATACGGGGCTAATTGTCATTTTTTGACGGTCAACATTAAGAAAGTCCTAAAAAGGTATTAACACTCATGTCAAGTCGCATAATTGAAATTTGCGCCAAAACTGACATGTGTCTGTTGCGGGGCAGTTCAGTAAAAAGTTTGTCAAGTTTAGCCTTGAAAATTGCGCCAAAAAAAATACACCTGTTGCGTAGTATTTATCCTTCTTCGAGTCGACTTATCTTCTAAAACCTTATTAATCTAATAATTAAAATTATTAACATACACGTCCCTAAAATTTTAATCAACTCCAGATCAATCAAAATTAGAATTTATGTAAAAAAGAGAGCTGAAAAACTACAACCACTTCAAATATCACAATCCATCACTCGACAATTCCATATATCACGATCGAGCGATGTTGTATGTAACTGGAGTTCTTAAATCGGATTAAGTTTCAGATAAAGTATTAGTTATAGTTATTCATCTTAAAGCTAAGAAATTTTAAAAAGTTATAAATTTATTTTAAAGCTCACAATTTAATTCAATTCAATTTATTCACACAAATCCATGTAAATGGTACATGAAATATATAAACATATAAAACATACATGTATACGTGCAAAGGATAAGGCAAAAATGTAGGAGTATTAAGCTGACCAAAGAGAACGGACCGTACTATTAATTTTATTAATAAATACACAGAATCAACATCATTTTGGCACATTACTTCAAAAAACTTTATGGTGTTTTGTTTTTGGATCAGAGCAAATTTTTAGTTAAAAAAAAAATGTCCTTTTCTGAATTAGGTTGTAAAACATGACTTAGATAAGGTGATCCCCTGACCTGTACCAAAAAAAGGTTATCTATAAGGTTACAAACTGGATCGTTACCTTATCCCTCATCCCTCCCCCCAAATAAACAAAACATTTTCTGTTGACAATTGTTTACCATACATCTTTTATGTGTCAATTTCTAAACAGACACTAAAACAATAAAACTCATTAAAGTGATAAATTATGTTATTCTATGTGTCTGGGGAGATGTTGACCGGGGTACCTCGCGCGCTTTTTAATCACGTGCATATATGACCTGGCCAAAGTGCGCAAGATGGATGGCAGAACAACATTCGTAATTATGCTCGTAATTATTATGTCATGGCTCGTTATGGTACAAAATGCACATGTAGATCGAAAGGTGCTAACTTGCTACTGGCCCGACTGTCGCGAAGTCCGTGTAAACGTGACTGAGATTCGGGAAGTATTCGATACTTCATGCAGACTGAACCGTGTGGTTGTTTTTGGTGACCCGACCGTGATCAAGATACGAGATCTTCATGGTCATATATGCGGTAAGTACAAATTATGCATTTTTACACAAAATTTAAAAGCATATAAATTAGATTTCGACTGCAACCTCCCCCTCCTTTTTTTTTTGGGAACAGTAAATAGTGAATCCGCCACATAAAGATCATGATCTAGTTGCATCCTATAAAAACCTTCTTTTTTGGGCGTGTGTATAAAAAATGTACACCATTTTTTATTTCAAATATTAAAATTGTAGTAAGTATTATTTAAAAATCAGTACCCCGAACACTTTACAAGTGGCTTTTGCTACGTCACGTGGTTTTATTGATTTTTCTGCTAAAGGCGTGTGTACATGTGTTAACCCCCCTTTCTTATTTCGGTTATTCCTGAATATAACACATGAAGGTCACAGTGTACTGTTGAATGATCCTTTTTATTTTTTAAGTATATAGTAATCGGTAGTAGGTATCATATAAAAAAAAAGTTGTAATCAAGTAACCTCCATACTGAATAGTCGCATAACACAAACGTGTAGCTCAATTGCTACGTCACGTGATATTATTGATTTTTTTTTTTGCTTAAGGGTGTGTGTGTGTGTGTGTAAACCCTTCCTGTCTTTTTTATTACGGTAATTCCCGAATCCTCCACATGAAGATCAGACTTTGCAATGAAATTATGAACAATATTTTTCATTTCAAATAAATGAAACGTTAGCAACATCTTCGCTAGCCAAGGGTTTTCGGTCCGCTTTGCTCCCCATAAACCCTTGGCGGATTTCATTACGAAAACACGGTGACAAGCTCCGTTTTATGATTGGCTGCAGCTGCGAGTAGATGATCCAATCACAGAGCTTGTAAATATAAACTTTAAACGAAAACACGTGTGTGATCTTTGGTAGAACATTCGATGCTTTTAACAAGTTGAGACACAAGTTCTCGAGTACAGTGCCTCCCCAAGGATGGTCTAACCAGATCGCTTTAAACACCTTTATATTTTACTGGGATTTAACATATAGTTCTACAAAATTGTCAAGGCTCGCGTGATAGCATGGGAAGTAAACATGGCGAATGTACATGTAGAAGTTGCCTTTCCCGTTAGTAAATAAGTTCCTGCTTATGGGTATTGCTTTTAAAGGTTCAGTGAGCTGCGTTTTATTTAATTTCTTTGTTCCGCAACATTCACGACAACGATACCTGGTTTTATGGCATGAAAGCTTCAATATGAATCGGCTTTTTTCACTCCCGGTACAGGTCCTTACAAAACACTATGAATAAAACATCCCGTGCTTTCCCTATGTTATAACTTAATTCGTATTTTATTAATAACATCGTTAATTGTGTTCCGATATTCGGTATAGTCAACATCTTTTCAAGTTGTATTAATGCCATGGTGTGTATATAACCCGTTGTGTAATTCGATTAAAATGTAAATATGCAAGGGGCGCAACTCAAGTTGCTCGCTAGATAGCGCCACCACATCACCGAGTTTTCGTAATGAAATCCGCCAAGGGTTTATGGGGAGCAAAGTGGACCGAAAACCCTTGGCTAGCGAAGATGCGTTAGCAAGTGTTACTACAAAATCAGAAACCTCCACTACCCCGACACGAGACACCGTGAAGTTCCAGATGTGTCTTGTGTTACGTCATATTGATTTTTCTGTTCAAAGACACACATGTAATACCCCTCTTCTTTTACACATAAAGAAAACTGTAGTATGTGTCATTATAATAATCTGTTGTTTACAAGGATAATGTTTTTAGTTCATGATTTTTTTTATAGAGGCAACATTCAGTCCCACGGCACCAAAGCATACCACGATCGGGCAAACAGGTATATACCTTTGAAATATTATTTATTATTAATAAGTATCGAGCATGGTTGTTACATGTGTGACATTGCTATATCTGTAGTAGTAGTAGTAGAAGTAGTAATGTAAAACAATCCTTTTATTTATTTTTTTAAAATGTAAATTAAAAGAAAGACATGTAGTGTATGTGTGTGATTAAGATAAACTGTAGTTTAAAAATATTATAATTGTTTTTCATAGAGACATCAACCACTATCTTCTCCTCCACCATTGTTCCCGCGACAGACACTCACAGTGAGCCTACACTGGTCTCATCTGGTACAGCAGGTATGAATGAAAAGCCACGTGATCTAGGAGGTCAGCTTTTTCCCAGAGGCGTGACTTATACTACATCACGTGACATTATTGATAAATTCTCCCTCTGTAGTAATGTGTTGTAAACATTCCTTTGATTAGGGTTTTTAAAGAAATGCAAAAATAAACAAATAAATAAAATAATTGTTTATGTGCATGTGCTTCCAAAAATATGTTGTTTTACAATGGTAATATTTTTAATGAGTATTTTTTTATTTATAGAGACAACATCAAACGTCGGTGTCACAACACCTAAGCTGACCAAGTCCGGGCAAACAGGTATATACGTTTGAATTATTATTAATTACTTGACTTTCTTGTATCTGTAGAAGTGGTAATGTAAACAATCCTTTTATTTATTTTTTAAAATGTAAATTAAAAGAAAGACATGTAGTGTGTGTGTGTGATTAAGATAAACTGTAGTTTAAAAATATTATAATTGTTTTCCATAGAGACATCAACCACTATCTTCTCCTCCACCATTGTTCCCGCGACAGACACTCACAGTGAGCCTACACTGGTCTCATCTGGTACAGCAGGTATGAATGAAAAGCCACATGACTTATGCTACGTCGCATGACATTATTGATAGTTGTAGTACAAGTGTGATTAGAATAAACTGTTCATGATCCTTAAATTTTTTTATAGAGACAACATCAACCGTCACAGCAGAGGTAACAACAGTAGGAATCGCTGTTCAAACAGGTAAATACCTTTTAACTAAATTAGCTAATTTTAGTTACTGATTATCCACAAAATGAGATGGTGATGTGAATCGCTAAGCACTCTTCCATTGGAAGTAATTATGGATTATAAATACTTTTGATTTAACTTTGCTGAACGATTAAAATAATAATAGAGCAACGTTGACATATCTTACATTTTATTTTTTTTTTAGAATCAGGACAGAACATTCTTAAAAAACTCTTGAAGAGTTTGAATAAACCATTGGAGGATGGCGAAACCCTTTCAGATAAAAGTCTTGGTAATAATGTGGTCAATTGTATTACAATGGGTGTTTGTATTTTGATATTAATTTGTATTCTGTTATTCAATAGAAAACAATGTCATTTTAACCGTAAGAAGTCTAATAAAAAAGTGAATCATATTTATAAGCCAAATAATTATAGGCAAACTTTCCAGTTTGATTTGGAAAATGAAGAAGAGGATATAATGTAATGACTACTTAAAAATTAATAAGAATATTAATAATTATACTTCAGTTGATTTTTTATAGGGTTTTTAGCATGGGCAGTAGCAACTACCTTTACAGTAGCAATGCTGTTATTAAAAAAATGGCTAAAGAAAAAATGCGAGAACCTCGTGAAAGATGATAATGTGTCTACACCCCCCCAATCCGTTGATGATCCCTCTTCCCCCTCCACATCCGATGATCCTAACCTATCCACCATTCATGTTGTTCCCTCCACCCCCACTACCATTCATGATGATGATGATGATAAAAATGATCAGGCTTCACCCACCACCATTATTAATGATGATGATGACACCAACCCGCCTCCTAGAACAAGTACCCCTTCGTCCCCGAATGTTAACGAAAGCCGAAGACCCCTCATCACACCTCTGTCCTCCGTCACCACCTCCCCAGATGTTGAGGAAAAATGCGTAGCTAGAAACACACGATCAAAGCGACAACTGAAATTTTAGGTCTTGTTAACGAAAGCAAAACTTTACATGTAAATGATAATGGTTTTTATGTTTGATTTTTACATTGACATTCGGTTTTTAATAATCTTTTTACAACATTGAAAGTCAGTTTTTTAAATAACCCTTTGATTCATTAAAATTTCAGTTGTGTTTTTAATATTTGACATTTTACAACATTGAGATTATGTAATCATCTATTTACAACATTGAGATTCAGTTTTTAAATAACCGTCCGATACTATTTTTGAGGATTTTTGGGTTTTTGGTTTTTTTTTTTACAAAAAATGTCTTTAGGTATTTTTGTAGTTTTGACTAATTTTTTTGTTGAAAGAAAATGTCTTAGTTAGATTGTGAGTTTTTTCATTGTCATTTGCTTACATGCCGTTAATTTTTTTTTCATAAAAATGTCTTAAGGTGTTTTAATACATTTTTGACTTTAATTTTTTTTTTTTGTTGATTTTTTTTTTAAAGAAAATGTCTTAGTTAGATTGTGAGTTTTTCATTGTCATTTGCTTACATGCTGTTAATTTTTTTTCATAAAAATGTCTTAAGTTGTTTTAATACATTTTTGACTGTAATTTTTTTTGAAAGAAAATGTCTTAGATTGTGAGTTTTTCATTGTCATTTGCTTACATGCTGTTAATTTTTCTTTAAATAAAAATGTTTTAAGGTGTTTTTATATATTTTTGACTGTAAAATTTTTTTTTAAAGAAAATGTCTCAGATAGAGTGTGAGTTTTTCATTGTCATTTGTTTACATGCTGTTAAATACTATAATTAAAAACAATTGTTCTTATGAATGTTGTTGTTGTTATTTATGAATGTATATATATCAATGTGACAAAAAGATGGGGTTTCTACAACATGAAATTGATGTTTTTTAAAAATGTAATTTGAAGGTATGGCACAAGACAGTTTACTGAAAGAAATCCTTGACACATTGGAGGATCCGGACACCGTGCAGTTATTTGCAACAGCTAATGGTTTAGTCGGTGATGCCGAGGTCGAGAACCGATTAAGGGAACTCCAATGGGATAAGCACATTGACAATTTATGGCAGGAGGTTCTCTCTGATATTGAGTCTCCTCCTAAAAAAAAGTGTCATTCTCTCAATGATGGCAATCAACCTTCTACAAGTAGGCAGGTGGGGGGCGGTGGGGAAAGTTCCGATTCTAAGAACACATTAACAAAACCTTACTATATATGGAAGAGAGATACCAGGACCTTCAAGAAAAATCTAGCCCGTGACACGACCTTCAAGGTCAAGTTCAATGATCAGTGGAGGGGAGATAAATTGTTAGATATACCAACTAAATTGCACGAGATGTTCGACGACCTGTTGTCGGAGGCCAGGGGTCACGATGCTGATCTTGGAAGGGTGGTACTGAGTCATCCAAGTTTAAACAATCCGATCGTTGTACCCCTCCAGTCCTGGGAAAATCTGAATGCAGATGTTGTCATGTCCGAAATTACCAAGGTACTCAATTCGAATGAAAGCTTGCCTGTGGACGAAAATCTGTTGGTCACCATTGGGTCTATCGATTTGCCGAAAGGGGGAGGTAACCCTAGAAAATTACCTATCACGTCTCTATTCGGTCCCAAAAATAGCTTGCAGAGAAAGAGATCACTTTTTCATGTTGAGAATGATAACAATCTATGTATGGCAATTTCCATTGGTCTCTGTTTTTTAAAAACATGCAAGAAAGTAGATTCTGATGTGTGGAAAGATTTAGTCAGGGAAGATTCCGGAACTATGCTGGACCATGTCATCAAACATCACACTGTTACTCAGTCTTACTATGACAATATCTTAAAAACACAGAGAAAAAAAAAGCAAACCGAATTGGCAATGTGGCTATGTGCAAGAGCTGGCGTGCCCAATGACAGATACTTAGGTTTGAACGATATCGAACCGTTCGAAGCCTTACTTGATGTTTGTATTAACGTTGTGTCCTCTAGAGTAGGGAACAAATTCGTCAGGGTGACAGAGGACCAGGAAAAGCCGCGTCTGTATTAATATCACGTGGACACGGAAACTGAAAAACACTGGCATGGGATTGCCAGTATACAGGGATTTTTTAAGACCTCGTATTTTTGCCATACTTGTTTAAAACCTTACAAAGATAAATCCAAACACACGTGTGCCACCTCGTGTGAAATTTGTTTGCATGACCACTGCCCAGAAACGGAGTTTCAAATCGGTTGTCGAACTTGTGGACGGATCTGTCGCTCAAAGGCATGTTTTGAAAGACATAGAAAACAAAGAGTCGTCAAAAAACAGAGTTACCCCCCTCCCTGTGATTTGTTCATCAATGTAAAAAATGCAGGGTCGTTCTACAATGCTGCAAACGCTCTCCAGACTTACACGTTTGTCAAGAATGGCAGTGCCCTAACTGTCTGGAGTATCAAATTGGAGAACATCATTGTTTTTTCAAAAAGCGTATGGGTCTAATTTAGAAAAGAGAAACAAGAAATTTATTTTCTACGATTTTGAGACGCGTCAAGATGACATCTTTCAGTGTGAGTAAGGATATCGACCGTCTCGTATCAGATGTGAGCAATGTGTCAAAAAACAACGCCAATGCCTAGACTGTAGACTCTGTAAGAATTGTCGCGATCCGTCCTGCGGTCTACAACAGCAAAAAGTCAACTTTGCTGTGCTACAGACCTCCTGTCGTATGTGCGAAAAAGAGGAACTAGTGGACGATGCCACCTGTAGTTGCTGTGGAACACGATGTTTTAAATGTTCCAGAACCTATAAAGGTGAATACGTGAACCCTCCCTGTCCCGATACGTGTGGAAAAAGAGAAGTTGTGTTTTCGGGTGATGATGCTGCCGAACGCTTTTGTTACTTTGTCACCAGCAAACACTGTAAAGATTCAATCTTAATTGCTCATAATGCAAAAAGTTTCGATTTATATCCCGTTTTAGAAGTGCTCATCGATCGTCACTCCATTCGACCTAGCAAGATTATTTACAATGGTTCAAAAATCATGTATATGCACATTGCCCAGAAATTAAATTTGACTTTTGTGGATTCCCTCAATTTCCTACCCATGAAGCTAGCCAAAATACCCGATGTTTTCGGTCTGCAGGAACTCTGCAAGGGATACTTTCCCCATTTGTTTAATACCAAAGCCAACCAAAACTTCGTGGGACCGTATCCAGGATTAAAGTATTACGGATACGACTTCATGTCGGCCGGGGATCGGAAAAAGCTTGCAGAATGGCATGCAACGAAACGAGACGAAACCTTTAACTTTCGAGAAGAAATGTTGCAATACTGTCGGTCAGATGTGGATATATTGCGGCGGGGATGTTTAGAATTTAGAAATTTGATGATCAATGTGACAACTATCAAGGAAAGCACAGTCTTAGCTTGGAGTCGACCCATTTGATTATGTCACCATTGCCAGTGTCTGCATGGGGATATTCAAGACTCTCTTTTTGAAAGGAAAAAAACAAATAGAAATTACTAAAGATGGGAAATTCGACTTGTACGACATTTTTATTCAGAACAATTTAGAAGGGATCCGCCTCGATGATTCTTGGACGTCTCTCGTCGATTTACGTGAGGACGAGAGTGTACAGATAGGAAAACGACATTTCAAGAGCCCCATAGCAGTCGTACCATCTCAGGGATACACGAAACGTGACAATTACAGCAAGATTTCTATCCAATGGCTGGAATGGTTGATGGAAAAAAGTCGTCAGCGGGGTAACTCTATTGCCATTTCCCACGCTCTCAATGGAGGTGAATATCAGGTGCCGGGGACCAATTATAGATGTGACGGATTTGCCAAGACTCCTACCGGCAAGGGAACCATTTATGAATTCTACGGTAAGAGCTTGTTATCTAACACATGCCCCTTCCCCCTAAACTGGAGGGGGGGGGGGGCGGCGGCGGCGGCGTACCTGAACTTAATTACGGATGAGTTGAGGATTTATATTGTTTTTATTTTGGTACAGGTTGTGTGTTCCACGGTTGTCCCACCTGTTTCCCGGACGATAGGAATACCATCAAACACCCATCTACCAATCAGACCATGAAAGAATTGTACGATATGACAATAAACAGAGAAAAGGAACTGAAAGAGCTTGGATACAAATTGGTCATTGTATGGGAGCATCAATTTAAATTTCAATTGGAGAAGAATGCAGCATTGCAACAATTCGTATCTACCCTAGATCTTCAAGACAGACTCGACCCACGTGACAGTTTTTTTTGGTGGCAGAACCAATGCCATTAAACTACATTACAAAGCCTCAGAAGACGAAACCATACAGTATTACGATTTTACTAGTCTTTATCCCTGGACCAACAAATACTGTTGCTATCCCGTTGGCCATCCGACCATCATCACGGACGATTTTCAGGGTTTGTCGCAATATTTTGGACTTGCTAAAATAAAAATTCTGCCCCCTAGACAACTTTATCATCCCGTGCTTCCATACAATTCGAATGGAAAATTAAAGTTTCCACTGTGTCGCACATGTGCGGACAGTGAAAATCAAAGCGAATGTACATGTTCTTAAGAAAAAAGAGCTATCATGGGCACGTGGTGTACTCCCGAAATTCAAATGGCAACGTCCAAAGGATACAAAATCTTAAAAATCTATGAAGTTTATCATTTTGCAGAGTCTTCCAAATACGATGTCGAGTCGTGTGAGGGGGATTGTTCGCTCAATATGTGAACATGTTTTTAAAAATTAAACAAGAGGCTTCTGGATTTCCGGTAGGATGCGATACGGAAGAGGGCAAAAGAAAATACATAGGGGAATACAAAGAAAAAGAGGGCATCCAATTAGAGTATGATAAAATTTTAAAAAATCCCGGTTTGCGATGTTTAGCAAAACTTTGCTTGAATAGTTTTTGGGGGAAATTTGGTCAGAGGTTGGGCATGCAACAGTCTGTTTTCTTTCACGAATCAGAAGCCGAAATTTTTTTTCAAATGCTCTCAGATCCCACTAAAGTGCCTCACAATTTTCACATTGTTTCGACGAACATACTTCAATTAGAATGGAGTAACAACCCCTTATTTGCGTCATTTGACAACAAAACCAACATTTTCTTGGCCTCGTTTACGACCATGTGGGCTCGGCTGAAATTGTATGGGGTTCTCGACAAAATAAACGAGAAAGTACTCTATTACGATACAGACAGTGTCATCTTCAAGACAAAAAGGTCGGACGACTTGAATTATCTCCCCATAGGTAATTACCTTGGAGAATTGACCAATGAAATCTCCCCGGAAGACGGGTACATTGTCGAATTCGTTTCGGGGGGTCCTAAAAATTACGCTTACCGTACATTGTCAGGTAAAGAGGAATGTAAAGTTAGGGGTTTTACACTGAACTGGGCAAACTCAAAACTTATCAATTTCCATGCTATTAAGTCGATGATCTGTACCTCACATGACCGACAAATCGAAATTGTCAACCCTTGTAAAATATCTCGAGACAGTAGAAAGAGAAAATTGTTAAACAGGGTTGAAACTAAAAATTATAAAATGGTTTATACCAAACGGCGAATTCTTCCTAATATAGACACGTTGCCATTTGGATTCTGAATGTAAGAAAAACCAGAATGTTTTATATGTCAATGTTTTATTGAATACACACACAAATAAAATGATCAAGACACTAGTATTTGTTGTTATTACATTGTCAATAAGTAAGCCAGGGAACATGTTTCTTCTTCCGGCGACTATTGGAAATTCCAGGAGGTTTCCCAACCTTCATCTTCTTCTTGGTGACATAACCTGTTCCAGCTTGTAACAAATTAGTTTTTTTTATTAAGTCACTGTCTGATTGTACTTGATTTTCTGGAGTTTGCCTAGAACTTTGATGATCGTTTTCTCGTGATGAAGTATCAACAGGTTCCAATTTTTGAAGTAAACGTTCATATTTCACTTTTGGTACGAGTATCATTTCCTTCGCCATTGCCCTTTTAGATGTTTAACAATAGGTTTAAGAAGAAGGGGCACTAAAGATATGTTTTTCAATAGCATGCGACGTTTCGCCTTGTTGCTGACTTCTCTGGATCCTAAGGATCGAATGTATGATTCGTAAGGTTTCAGTTGATTTGTATACTTTTTCGTCAGGGGATAAGTTCCGGTGTAAATGTTAAGTGCTATTTCCCCAAGTACATCGTATTGTTCACTGGTCAAGGCTTTAACAATTACTTTTTGCTGGGCACTGTCTGCACTGACGAGAAAATTTAAGAAAGCCACCTGTTTCTTCACCGTTGGCTTCATTTTTAAATAATGAGATGAATACATCGATTCGTGCGTATTTATATCGGTTGGTAAATAATCATCTCTTCACCAGGGAGAATGTGAGTTCTTAACTGGTACTCTCTATTTTGTGTAGGTTCCAGGCAAACATGTAAGTAACCGAAATTAGGTCGAGTCGCGGATTCATAGGCTGCTTTGAAAAACGAAACTTGTCCTGGTAAGATCTGAGATCCAAAGGTAATGATCTGTCGAGAATCACGGTAATTCTTAAATAAAATGACATTAAGACAATTCAGGGAAATAGTCCTCGCGTATTTTCCTGGAGGATATAGGTTCTGGGACAGCATCACGGTGGTCACGTTTCTATGATGAGATGTCACCGTGAACAAATGCACACAATCTTGAGATTGCGCAACTTGTAACATGAGATCATCCAACACCACTATAGTGTGATTTACACCCTCTGTGTACTGTTCTATGTCTTCTTTCGTAGGCAACCCTTGATGTAATGAAAAGTTTGGTATTGTCTTCTCCATTTCCTCGAACATGGGTTGATGTTCAGAATAAGCATATATTATTCTTTCAACAGGCATTGCAAACATGCCATTGGCGTTTTGTAAAAGTTTTTTCGTAAAATGCGTTTTACCGCTTTGAGTGCTACCACATATCAGAATGGTAGTTGGTGTCGAAAACGGAAGTAAGGATTGAGTATTCCACCAATCATTCACGCTCTCTGTTTCCATGTTTCTCAGTAGCCAAGTTTCCCCACACTGACGCTCAGCGTAGTGTTTCTTGGACATATATACTAACATTCTTATTCAATGGTCGCTTAAAAAAATAACTCCTGTATTTATGTTTTTATGATTATTTTAATGATACACAAAATACTCATGTATAAAACGTTTTACAAAAACATCATTAGATTGAATGTCTTTTGAAAATAAAGCATACACTTGATTTAATGAGTTCTTAAAACACAATCTTGCAATCAAAAATACCAAAACGTAAAGTCCACACAAGTCGGAATTACGAGGCTGAAGTTGCATAGATTTGAATTTACATTCTACACTGTTTTTCTTCAAAAAGTTTTGAATATCGTGATTGTAATCAGCTGGTGATTTTCCAAGGCTGTCAAAAAACTCTGCTTGGGATGGGCTGCGTATGATTATTGACACCCAATGTTCTCCAGGCATAGGTAAAGGTTGTGTATTGACGATGAAGGCACTTGGATAATGTGTAACGATTTGAGGTAATGTATTACTAGCAAATACACCTTTTACGTAGCGTCTTAAGCAGGGGTCCATTTTCACCATGTTCAGCAGCTGTGTTGAATTCATGGCTGAATGTAGTTGATGTCACGTGCTTTGTCGACTTCCAGTAGAGATGAAAAGGTAGCAAACACAATGGCGTTAGTAGCTTTAGTTGTTGCTTGTTTGAATTTCAGCTCCAATCTGGTGTTTCCCCAACGAATCAGGTTTAAATACTCTTCTCCAAATCCACAAGGATCTATAGTAAAAACAAATAGCGAATATCCGTTTCCAAAATCATCACGAGTGATTATTAGTCCAGCGTCATTGTTCCATTTTCCAGAGGCTTCAAACAAACGGGTGTAAGCTGATGAATAGTCCCGTTGAAAAGTCTGTTTTCAGCGGTCTACCGGGTACGCTTTCCCCGTTGATGTATACCCCAACGTCAGTTAATCCCATATGCTCAAAATTAAAAGGATTGGCCGTGTAATCCCCATTGACGGCTTTCTGGTCCACCAAAGCTACCACGATGCGATCAGGGACCGCCTGAGGAAAAATGTTGTCCCAGTAAAACTCTGTGGATCCTTTAGGAATAGTATTCATTTTCAATTCATTTCGCATAATGGTATACTTCACAGAGGTTGCTTCTATCTGTTTACTGTGGTTCAACAGAACACCGGGATCTACTCGCACCTTGGCCACTTTGTACACGACGTCCAGCAACTCTAATTTGTAAGCCGGTGAAGATTCAGCAGACATGATGAAAAACGGGGCACTGGATCTAAAAAGTTTGATGTAAATGTCTACCCCGTTTATCAGATATCAAATATGTCCTCCATCAGGTTTCCCTCTAGCTCAAAGACTGCACTTTGCTGTGTGTATCCATATCGCAGGACCAGTCCAGTATTCCCTCCATTGTATGCATTGGCATCACCGAGATTTCCCTCTTCTTTATAGAACAATTCTGATTGTTTCTGTGAATTGAGTTCATCTTTCCCACTGAACAAAATTGTCTTGAAATAAGCCTTCCACGGATAGTTGTTCGTATTGAAAGAAACTAGTTTGTTGTTCAAATAGACATCCATCTGGGAGAACATACTCTGAAGGGGCAAATTTACAATGCCTGTTTTTTCATCACTGGTCAGAGCCGTTCCATCTGCTTTCAAAATTCGGGCTTTTACGTACAATTTACTTCTCTTTAAATCGACGTATTCTGCTCCCGAACCAGATACTACGATTTCAATGGGTGTATCTGACACTCCTATGCTAGAAATCGGTCTTGCTTCTGTAAAATACACTTTTTCGACCGCTACCTGATTAGTTGGAGACGCAAAAAGAGACAGTTCCATGGGTTGAGCTATGTCTTTATTATCACTGCTTAAAAATGCCATTTCTATTGTTTAAAGATACTTCTGTAACTGTCAATTTTAAACTGTTTTTTGGTTCTTGATTGTGCTTTCTTGCCTGGTACACCTCGATGTTTCTTAACTGACTTCTGCTTTGTCTCTCCTGACGCTTTTCGTCGTTTTACAGGTTTAGATGTCTTTTTTCTCTTCCTTGGATTTTGAGGTGTTGTTAGCTTCGATTTCTTTGAAGGAATGGCAGAAGATTGCGAATGTGGCCGTTTTATACTTCCATGCACCTTGACGAATGGGGCGCCCTCTTTAACATCCTTGGCATGTTCGACTTTGGCTCTTTCCTCCACGGCAGCTACGGGGGTCATTTGAGTGCTGGTTTGTTGTACTGGTTTTAATTGTGAGTGAGGTCTCAACGGTTTGACGTAAGACTTGTAACTTTTCACGCCTCTCCCAATTTGTTTAGGTTTGTATCTATAAGGGTTAAACTTTTTCTCTGCCATGTTCTTGTAAAAAGCTTCCCATATTCTGGGATCACTGACGTAAGTCTGACTATTCATGGTCACAGAACGTAAGGAAACTTCTTAAAATGAAGTGTTACGGTCACCGGTCCGTCTAAGAATGACACTAAGTTCCCGTCTCTGTCTGTTATATATATGCCAATCTGCTGCAATTGCCCGATTTTTACTGGAATGTAATACGGTAGTGTGTAAGTAATATTACCTGGTTTCTGCCCCAGGTATATGAGTCTTAGGAGGGGTGCTTCTTTTGCACCAATAAGAGTTTCTTCACAAATATCACAGCACACAAACAACTCGGATTTCTTCTTCTCGGACGTAATCCAACTCTCTGAGGAAAATTCTGTCAAAGCAACAGTCCAATATCCGTCGAATTGAATCTGTTTATTCAATTGAACTCGATAGCTATTTGGTTTATTGTCAAAATAATCAGAGCTGTCTGTAGACGTCAACACCATCCGAACGCTCATTTTGAATGAACACGTTTTTGCAGAAAAAGGGGCATTTTATTGTTTTTCTAGAGAGTTTTCTAGAATCCATGAATTGAATTTCCTCGGCCATCCTTCCCATTTTACAAACACTTCTTTGGTTTTTCCACGACCCCTCCTTTTCAGTATTTTTTCCACTCTATAGGTAACATCCTCAGACTTGACAACTTTTTGAAGCTCAGATTCGTAGAAGGTACCTTCTATAGGATCGTCTGCCCAATCTTTTACTTTGTATACAGGTATTTTACCCCTTTTGTATCTTTTACTCACTTTGAAAAATTCTTCGGTCCATTTCTGTTGGTAATCTCTTTGAAAAGGGTGCTTAAGCTGTGATATTCTGACAGTATCTCCAACTTTTAACTTGAAAAATGGTTTTACCCTTTTTTTCGTTGTTTTCTTTGACTTAAGCAGATTCATTTTTAGCGGGTCTGATTTTGTTTTTCTTCCCGAGAGATAAGCATCGAGTCTTATTTCATCAGCATTCCCCTGATTGACAGTGGCTGGGGCATTACCACCCAACGATCTGTGAGGTCTGTTGTTGTAGCTTTCCACCAAGTCTTGTAACACATTCACAAATCGGTAAGTTCTGTTTTTCATGAAATAGCGATACATAAGGTTCTTCATAGTACGGATCACTCTCTCGGCATAGTTTGCTTTGGTCTCATTTTGCGTGTATATGACGTTAATTCCTTCTTTTTTCAGATATGTCTTTACCCAACGATTTTTGAATTCGCTACCTTTGTCTGTTCTAAGAGTGTGTGGTTTTCGTTCAGTTTGAAAAACTGATTTTAGACCATCGATAATGTTTTGATGATGTTTATTTCTTAAGGGGATTATAAATAAATATCGACTAAATATATCAATTAACACCAATAAGAATTTGTAGCCGTCGTTGTGGGACGATATATTACTGACGTCAGCTAAGTCACCATCCCACATTGAGTCGATTGTGTTCACTATCACTTTAGAGCGCGGGAATGTCTTACGAATTGGCTTATAAAGACTATAAGGGTCTTCGTTGTTTAAAAATTGTCTTATTCTCCGCCTGCCAATCTTGTATTTACCTTCTTGTTTAACGGCTTGATACAACTTTTCGGGACCTGCAAATGCTCCCGGTTTACCGGGAGTGTAGTAGAGTTCCTTTAAGTAATCCGTGTAGTTTGACATACTGAGATACACTGATAATCTAAGTTCTCTATTCACATCTTTTATATTCAAGTAACAAACAATAAAACAGACTACTTGTTCATTTTTTTAATTTTCTGTAAGAATGAAAAAATACATGAATTGATATATACAATTATTCTTTCATTAATTATTTTGGATTCAGTATGCATGACCATAATGTCAATCAAGATCACTCTCAATTGATTCGGTGTCCTGTAAATCACCCACGTTGCATTCCATGGACCTATTGTCTTGGTCATCGTAACCGAACGGGGTACATTCTGTACAGTTTAACATCCCAATCTGATTCTGATGAGAATCGCTAAACATGCAGAGTTCGGCATCTTGTAGTTCTGGAACACATTCATGTATCTCGTTGAGAGCATCTCTAAGTCTGGCTAATTTGTTTCTGTTCAATGTGACTCCTTTCTTTGTCGGTATGGGTTCTGGGGCATCGTCGGGCTTCCAAAAGTGCCTTATATCCACTGTAGGGTAACCTGATGACAACGAAACAAACACGCCACCGCCAATATGCCACTGTACCTCTCCATCCTCTCTTCCAACGTTGTCTATGAAGTCTTGGATATCTGGTAAAAGGGATTCAAATTTTAACCAACGAGCCAAAGTAAAGGTAACTCCTTTCTTGGTGGCAATGAGACGACCGTGAGATTCTGTGAGATGACGGATGTGAACATAAAGCGTTCCCTTGAAAGACATGACGGTGAGAAACAGGTCATTCAAGTCGTCCAGACCTATCCTACATCTTGGCCCCTGAGACTGTTGGTGTGTAGCTTTCTTTGATTCGTTTCTGGAATCCCGTATTTCTTTGGTAGGGATGACCAACGATCTTGCCATGGCTAATTTTTTTTCGTATTCAGACTTCGTGTCATCGTCATTGTTCATTAAGAGTCTCGATAAATCAGCTTGATTGGCTTTCATTAATGCCACTCTGAGACCCATAAAAGCCCTCGATCCTCGGCGTAAAATGATACTAATCAGTTTTCTGTTTTGGTCATAACTAGTTTTCTCGGCTTCTATCTGTTGTCTCATTTCATCTGTTATTATGTTTGATGCGTACAGATGTTCTGCTACTCGAATCGCCATCATCTTCTTCACCAATGTGGAGTAGTTTGCTTTAATAAGGTTTTGATGTTTATTCTCCATATCTGTTCGCAGCAGCAAGAATCTCGCAAGAAAGAAAATAAACTTGTATCCTCTCTGAGACTTGCTCAGTACTGGTGAATATCTTTCAAATCGATAAAGTTTATATAAGATTTAATCACGTGGGTCTATGACTGTATACTCCCACTTGACTGTGTACTGCCCAAATGACTGTGTACTGCCCTCTCGATTGTGAGGCATTGGTGTAGGTGGGGTTCTGGGTTTCACTGTTAAGTGCACATGTTTTCAATTTTTGAGGAAGCATGGGTAATAAGACATCCTCTGTTTGTTGAATTCTTCTCTTCAAATGAGCTCTATCTATGGCATGTTGCATCCAAATCCCTCTCCTTTCTTCGTAAGGTATCAAAATTATTTGTACATGGTCATTAAATTTAAGGCAGCCGCTCCCTTTTTGCATCTCTAATATGTTTTGAACTGTGGAGAGTATTTTTTAGGCATAACACGGCGTTTCAATATGTATTCTTCAGATCCCCAACTGTCTGCTATTGAATACCCTTTTTTCATTTTTTCTTTAAAATCAGCTATGCAATCCTCCTTTTTGTCAAACCATTGACTTTCTAGTAATGTCCATTTTCTCTCGTTTCTTCTTAAAGCGTTCCAGGCTAAAATTTTCCATTTGTATTGCTTTTCCTGAGTTTCCATTTTTTATAACAACACGAGTAAAATGTATGCGGTATTTATTGATATTTTCTGTGACGTCGGTGACTGTGTACTCACCCTTGACTGTGTACTCACTATGATCTCAACCACCCACATTGACTGTGTACTCACCCCTTGACTGTGACCTCAATTATGACCTATGTGGGCGGGGTCTGGAAAACCCCATGACGTCATCGTGACTGTATACTGACTGTGTACTGTCCCCCTTACTACTGATGTCCTTTTTATTGGTAAAAGAAAAGGGAAAAAGCAAAGAAATACTAGCAAGATATCCTCATCTAATAAAAAGCCGCGTGGAATAGGTAATAGACGTTGGACTGTTACAGTTGTATGTTTACCAAACAAAGATTCAACTTCTATTCCAACTGCACTGCAGAAGGAAACAAATTTCAAGGCTGGCCTTGGACCGAAAAAAATCTGCCTATCAACCAATGACACTGAATCTGAGGTAATGGAAAAAATATCTTCAGATGCTATAGATGAGAATTCTGAGAATTTGGGAATTCCTCAGTTACAGACTTGTGGAGGGTTTGAGCTTTTAAAATGCAGACAGAATTGTCGTGACTTAACACTGTTTGTAAAGAGCAAATACTACAAGTGGAAGAGTATCGTATTAGGGTTAAGACTCCTAAATGAAGCTTAAAAATAAATATGAAAATACGAGACCCCTGACAGGTCCATCCAAGGGCTATGGTGACTGTCAAGGCGGTGGGCCTCTTGGATTTAGATAATGCAAAACATTTAGTGCAATTTAACTCCTAAATTGCAAAATAAAATTCAAGTTGATTGGGGGGAAAATTCAAGTTGATTGGGGGTTCATGTATCTCATTTTCACTAGGCCTATAAAAAAAAATGTGTGTTTAGGGTAACATTAATGAAAAAATTAGGTTAGGTAGGTAGGGATATTTTTTTATTTTATCATATTATATCTCCCCTTTCATGGGGAGACATATTGTTTTTCTCGACTTTCTTATTCTTATTCTTCTTATTAAGGTCTTCCGTTTCCAACGGAAGACCTTATTGTTTTTGCTTTGTTTCTTTTTCCCTATTATTAAGGTCTTCCGTTTCCAACGGAAGACCTTATTGTTTTTGCTTTGTTTCTTTTTCCCTATTATTATTATTTTTTTTCTTTTTTTTTTCTTACAAATTTTGTGCACACAAGTTCTCGGAAACGGCTTGGTCGATTTTTGCAGCTTTAGACACGGGTAGCAAGTTTTAAAACAGACTTCTGAGAAAATCCCTCTTTACAACTTTTAAAACAACTGTTCCTAACCAGTTTAGTAGCAAAAAACACACAGCCATCCACAAAGGCACGAGAGTTTGTTTACATCAAAGTTACACATGTGCTTGAAAATCATGTATGAGCCTTTTCACACCCCTGCCGAAACAACTGGCATCCATACTTGCAAACTGACCCGATTTTTCAACCCTCCACCCGATTATTTTTTATGACCCGGCGGGTCAAGCTTTTCACCCGATTTTTGTCAAACAACCCGAAAAACTCCTGATTTCCGGATTTGTTTCGGAAAATATGTAGCGCATTGGACATCCAGTTATGAACTCAAGCTGAGCTTGGATTTACGTAAACAATGCCGATGGCTATTACAGCGAAGTAATTGTTAGGCTTAATTATTATCGTGAGTTGTTTTAACAAACCGAGGGTTTAAATTATTAAGTGCGATGGCTTCCAAATAGAAGAGATCTTTATCGGGGCCAGCAGAATCAAAACCAAAAACGACTTTATTTTCCATACATAATATAATCCGAAGCTTTTTGAAAAATAACATAAAATAGAAGAAGTGTGATCTTAGAAACTCATATACTTTTAGAGACAATAATAAATGATAAAAAAAACTTGCACTCAGAAGCAAAATTTGACATACCTGCCTTAGTAAAGACTCTTGTGCTGCCAAACAGTAATACTGATTCAGAAAGAGCTTTAAGCATTGTTAAAAATTCACACGTTTTTGCTCGGAACTAAATAATGAAAATTAAGTACCCTACTGTCTTGTAAATTTACCCGGTCTGTTGATTGCTTTGAGTACATACCAACATTGGAAGTATTAAACAATTCAAAATCAGCAACTGTTAGTTACAATGCTTCTTTGCAATAAAATATTACACACATATTTTAACACATTTTTGTTGTATACACCTTTGAAATGCATAGTAAATATGTCGTGAATGTCGTTATGCGCTATGACCAGATTTTTTACTTTCCAAATCTGGTCATGACCAGATTTTTACATGTTGGAGGTTGGCAAGTATGCTGGCATAAAAATTCAAGTGACCTCGAATTTTTACAAAAGTGGGAAAATCAGGCAGTTTACACGTTGTTTTTTATCTCATAAAAAACTACAGTTCCTGTCGCCGGCGGAAAACCCCTAAAAACGAAGGGAAATTCGGGAATTATTTTGCCTCGGCCATATTTTGACGTGAACCTTCGGAAAAATAGTGTTGTGAGACCATAAATGTATGTCGCTTAAGGGCTAAGGATGTTAAAAATGTGCGAATTACCTTTACTTTTTCAGGATAGAAATGTTTCTATGGGCTAAGATAAGAGGGGTGCCCAATCAAATGAGATGGCCTGTAAAAGCTCTATCTGAGGATAATGAGGATGATGTTAGAATTCAAGTGTATTGCTTGTCCGATGATGCTATGTGAGTATTCATAATTAATAGTTCTAGTAGAATCTATTCTAAGTAATTAACAATGATTATTGATTTAATAATGGTAAATGGATATTTTAGTTTGTAATAAATCCATTTCTATATTGCATTAACATACATATAGCTCTATTCTCTAATATGATTCTGTGTGTCTTCATTTGTGAAATGTGCAATATATTACATGTATTTTGACTTCATTTGGGCAAAACCAGCAGGCATTTCATGTTTGCTTTATTTGCCATGATGTCCACCTCTCTGAATATTTTTATATTCCGGTTTCTTAAGAGGAGGTTCTCCTATATAATGATATATAAAAAAAATTATTTTTATTTTTATTTTGGCTAAATTAAGGTGATGATTGCAATTCATATGACTTGTAGATTTTCTCTCAAGAGAGGTGATGTAGAACCATTTGAAAATATCCCGAAATGGGGAAAAAAAGGCAAAAAGTATATAATATATACAATTCAATGGTTGAATTTTAATTATCATTTAAAGAGGAAGGAAAGTCAAACATAATTTTATTTATATTAATAAAGTAGTTTAAATTATCACATGTAGTAAAGCTGTTTTGAAAATAAACTAAAAAGTTAAGCTTTAATGCATGTTTGAAGTTAGAGAAATCGTAATTAATGGAAGCTGACATGATGTAGAACTTTTTTGTATAAAAAACCAAAAAAATGATTATTTTGACGTCACACCATCTATTCTGGTTTGGTTTACATATACAATGTACAAAGTGCTCTGAATAAAATGCTTACTTGTGCCTTTCTGTTATTCAAGTAATCGACTGAAGAAAATTGATGATGTTTAGGTTCACACGTCAATCTAAAGAATAAGTACAAGTATGCATAAATATATGCATTTTTATCAAATAAATGACAGCTGTTAATCTCCTATCATTCAAGGTTGAAACCAGCCTTGAGTAAATTTTTATTCCAAGTCAAATTCTTCGCTGTAAGTATGTTATAATTGTAATTGGGCTGTTTAAATATTTTCTCTTAAGTCGGAATTACCATGTCGAAATAAAAACGGGAGACATTTTCTACAATACTTGGCATCTACGTGGAGATTTCCTTTGTCTCCAACACTTAACTTATTCAACGAACATGCTGTTTGAGGTTGGTTTGTAATTTAGTGGAAAGTCAAAGGTAAAAGAATGGTATCAAGTCGATATTGTTTCAGAGTTTCCAGAACTTGTTATTTAGAGTGAATATCATGATTTACTAATACTGATGCTATGTTGATAAAACAAACCTGAATAGATGGTGGGACGTCATAGATTAAAGTATGGCAGCTCCCATAGTGGCGGGAAATTTAAATAAAGCGATCGATTTTCTTGATTTGTTCTTTGTTCCGAGGGTTCTTAATGAAAATAAATACAATTTACAATTATAGTAGATGAATATATTTAGTATACAACATATTTTGAGTTTCCTTCCCCTTTGACAACAAAATGCTGTCCAGAGTTTATGCTTGTAGTCAGAATTAAATGTAGGGGGTATATATTTTTGATTATGAGAAAATACACTGCACCTGTGCATGGACTTCATGTTTCCAACTTTCATGTTATGATAAATACAAGTTTTGTTAATTTTTACAGAAACTGTGAAAACTATCTTGCCTATTACATAAAAGATAAAAGCAATTCAATTTGGGGGTTATTTTTTTGTAACAAGATTATTTCAAACTTGCATGAACTCTATCTCAGCTGTTTACATGCATTATAAAAAGTTCAACTATTAATAGTCAAGTTCGGTTTTACTAATTGCCACAAACTGTGTGGATCCAATTTATATTGTGTATGTACAGTAATTTCTTCAGGAGCCAAGCATACTAACTGAAAATGAACAGTATATTTTCTTTCTATGTTAACATTTAATTTTGTTCAAATTATTGTTAAATAATTAGGTCTTTCCACCTTTCAGGTGAAAGACCTATTGTATTTCTTATGTTTTTTATTATTAGGTCTTTCCACCTTTCAGGTGAAAGACCTTTTGTACTTCTTATGTTTTTTATTATTATTTTTCTCCTCTATTTTCCACGGGAAAACTTTTTTATTTCAAGAGATATTGAAACAAATTTTTCTTTATGTGATTGAACATTAAAAGTTATGATACCAAATGACCCTGTGCCTAATGACCCCAAGAACTTGAAAAGTTATTGCCCTTTTATACGAAAAGCTTGTTATCGCTACTCCTCTGAAACCATAAGAGATAGAGATTTGGAACTTTTACCATTGTCTTCAGTACACTTAGAGGATTCTTCAATCTATTCATACCAAAAGGATCTGAGGCCCCCTTTTAGCAGGTATTGCCCTTGAAAGTATTTACATTTCCATAAAATCACTTCCAACTTTTTTATTACTTATCATAGAGACTTTGGACCACTTAGGATGGAAGCGTCTTCCTTGGCCAAACAAAATGACATAAAGGTCAAAGGTCAAGGTCATTTGGAAATCTCTAAATAATGAGTTTTTAGATCTTTTTTGTTTAAGGTGGCAGAGAAAAACTTTTTCATGGATTTAAAAGGACATCATAAGACATTTCAAAACGTAACCCACTGACCCTTACCATATAACAATTATAGAGTTATTGCCCCTATTGTACAAAATGCTTGTTATCGCTACTCCTCATTAACCGTTAGAGATAGAGACTTGAAACGTTTACTAATGTTTTCAGTACACTTAGACACTCCTTCAATTTATTCATACCAAAAGGGTTTAAAGTCCCTTTCTAGCAGTTATTGCCCCTGACAGTTTCGAACATTTAATAAAAACACAAATTATTTTTGAATCAATAATCATAGATACATCGGACCACATGGTATTGAAGCGTCTACCTTGTCAGATCAAAATGACATAAGGTCAAAGGTCAAGGTCAAGCAATAAAAAATTGCAAACTTAATCCTTTGACACTTTTTTATGAAGTAACGCAGAAAAAATACTTTATTCTATTAAAGCAATCTTATTTCAAACATGAAAAACAATGAAGTGGAAAGACCTCTTAATTGTTCGCGAACAATTAGTCCACTAGTTCTTATTTTTTTTCTTCTCTTTTTTTCCAGAGACAGCTTTTTTATTTCAAGAGATATTGAAAAAAAATTTTCTTTATGTTATTGGCCATTAAAAGTTATAGTACCAAATGACCCTTTGCTTGATAACTCCCAGAACTTACAAAGTTATTGCCCTTGTGTACGAAAAGCTTGTTATCGCTACTCCTCTGAAACCATAAGAGATAGAGACTTGGAACTTTTACCAATGTCTTCAGTACACTTAGTGGGTTCTACAATCTACTAATACCGAAAGGATCCGAGACCCCCTTCTATCAGTTATTGCCCCTGAAAGTATTTGAATTTCCATAAAATCACTTCCAACTTTTTTATTATTTATCATAGAGACTTCGGACCACTTGGGATGGGAGCGTCTACCTTGGCCGAACAAAATGACATAAAGGTCAAAGGTCAACGTCATCTCAAAATCTCTTAATTAATGAGTTTTTAGATCTCTTTTGTTTAGTGTAGTAAAGAAAAACTTTTTCATGGATGCAATAGGACATCTTAAGACATTTTAAAATATATCCCCTTGGCTCCTTCTTTTAAATAGTTACAGAGTTATTGCCCCTTTTGTACGAAAAGCTTGTTATCGCTACTCCTCTGAAACCATAAGAGATAGAAACTTGGAACTTTTACCAATGTCTTCAGTACACTTACAGGGTTCTTCAATCTATTCATACCGAAAGGATCTGAGCCCCCCTTCTAGTAGTTATTGCCGCTGAAAGTATTTACATTTCTATAAAACCACTTCCAACTTTTTTATTACTTATCATAGAGATTTCGGACCACATGGGATGGAAGCGTCTACCTTGGCCGAACAAAATGACATAAAGGTCAAAGTTCAAGGTCATCTGGAAATCTCTTAATTAATGGGTTTTTGTATCTCTTTTGTTTAGTATGGTAGAGAAAAACTTTTTCATGGATGTAGTAGGACATCGTAAGACATTTCAAAATATCACCCTTTGACCCTTACCATGTAACAATTATAGAGTTATTGCCCCTATTGTACAAAATGCTTGTTATCGCCACTCCTCATTAACCGTTAGAGATAGAGACTTGAAACTTTTACTAATGTATTCAGTATACTTAGACGCTTCTTCACTCCACTCATACCGACAGGGTCCAAAGTCCCTTTCTAGCAGTGTTTGCCCCTGAAAGTTTCGAACATTCAATAAAAAACACAAATAACCTTTGAATCAATAATCATAGATACATCGGACCACTTGGTATTGAAGCGTCTACCTTGTCAGATGAAAATGACATAAAGGTCAAAGGTCAAGGTCAAGCAATAACAAATTGCAAACTTAATCGTTTGACACTTTTTTTATGAAGTAACGCAGAAAAAATACTTTACTCTATTGAAGCAATCTTATTTCAAACATAAAAATACAATGAGGTGGAAAGACCTCTAATTGTTCGAGAACAATTAGTCTACTAGTCTATCATTGAAATCGTGTGCATCATCAAATACTGATTCCGACTATCTTGAAGTCATTAAATTTCTATTGGCTATTGAAATAAAAAAAAGAGACGCGTGACCATCCAATGAAAACGAATACACAGAGTTTGATTGACAGGTTCAGCCAGGTGCAGGTCTTACCCGATGTCCGAGGTTACGTGTACTGGTTGTACACAGCCGTATAGTCTCAGTAACTAGTCTTCTTTCAATACGCGTACTTTTCTTTTGTTTGTTAAAAATTATTTAAATTTTGTCAAAAGATAAGTACATGTATATCATTTCTTATACATTTTTTTTCACGAGAATATCTCAAGGGAGTTTGCCAAACACAAACAGTTTAAAGTTATGTTTAAAACGAGTGCTATTTTGAAACAATTAAATTGTCAGAGAACTCCGAATGAAATCTGATGCATTTAATAACATTTAATAACATTTAATAATTACGTTAAAAATATAACACTAGACAAGGAGTTTACGAACGGCTTTCCCCAAATTATTTCAAAATTAAATTTGTTGACGGTTTATAATGATGAAATTATGCAATCTCCCATGCTGGGTTGTCGTTCGTTCCCCTCTTAGACATTGAATGTATGAGCCGATGGTAGAGTGTGGAAATTATTGTGTACAGATTCAAAATATTCTATATTTTGTAAAAATACAGTATTTTTTTAAATTATTTTACATCAAACTGATCATGTTGATTGCTTCTAGCTATCTATATATCTTTATCACCGATCATTCCTTTAAAAGGGATACTTGTCCGATCTAAACTCCTCTCTCGTTTTATCACAGTGTATAATGAATTTATAATATAAGTGATGTTTCTTTAAAGCTTCCAACACCAAAAGGCACGGTGGATGCCAACATACTAAGTTCTGCAACTCTGCCAAACACTATCAGACCATTGAATCTGTAGATATTTAATGTTGATATTTACGATACATGCAAATATACTTCCCATATTTAAAGTTGATATTAATATAACATCCAGGACTCATTAAGACTGGCTTTACCACGACAAGTCTGTTAAAATGACTCTTATGTAATCGTTCTGCTTACTACTGTGTAGAATTGTCGTCCACGGAGGATTTTTTTTACCAACAGACAGCCAGCTGATCGTCTGTTGTGTCCTGTTCCCAATAAATTGTTACTGCTCATCCCAGACATACAGGGAACTAGGTTCTCTTTGACATTTTGAAATGTTTTCCAATACGAATCATCTGTGTTGTCATCTATTAAAATTCTTGCCTGTTTTTTTTTCAGACTGGCTCATCAATTAATTTTACAAAGATATATGAAGATTGTGAAGATGCAGTCAAAATAAAAGTACGCCACATTGAATATGTTTGTAAGAAAGAGCGTAGAGACCAAAGTCACCAAGTAAACTCTAACACCCGTAGAACCTTAAACACTTCTACTTAAGGACATGCGCCGGTCCCAAACAAGGATAGGCACCACAGTAACAAATCCCCAGCAACCAGTCAGTCACAACACAGTGCTTACAAACTAACACAAAATCAGAATTGCATGTCTAACACCATATGCCTGTCTACTAACAAACCATTGCATGCCTCCTCTCAATCAGAATCTATTCCTCAGAGTGTTAGTCCTGTAGACAAAAACACTGTTGCTGTTTCTATTTATGGATATTCTGTAAATGTATTAGTTGACACAGGAGCAAGCATTTCTTGTGCTAGTTCTGATCTCATACCCAAGCTTGGTATCAAACCTGATCAACTCCACAACAAACATACATTGGATCATCAAGACAAAAGAGAGGACTTTTCAATTTCGTGGGTAAAATTTCAAAATCACTTTTTGGTACTACAACATCAGACGACATTAACGCATGAAAACTACACATGCGGACTCTTAACATCAACAATGTAAAATTAGCTCAAGCAATGAACCAACAAGGTCATCATCTGTCATCCTTCATTTCAACAGTAGATAAGCGCTTCAACAATGCAATGTCTGCAGTATAGAAAAACCAAAACGTAAAAGTTGTAGACATAAGTAGCTTCGCTATATTTACATAAACAGACCAGTACTGTGTATATGACCAGGCATTGATTGCCATACTCATTTCTTAACGTCTTCAATTTTATCTTTTACAGACGATAATGTATGTACAGATGAGGTATGCATTAAAATTGTACAGGAAGAGGAGAATGAATATAAGTCTGATAATTACATGTACTCTACAAATGAGCATGATGAGGAGAAACAAGGTAAATAATAACCATATGCACTATGACAACATGTTTCATAAAAGCTTCAATTATGCATTAAAACTAATATACATTAGTTAGATTTGTGATCATTACATATCATTACAACGCATATTTATTCATACCGATGAATATATACTGTAAAACGAGAAAATTTAGCGCATACGTATTTTAGCGCAAATGCAAGTGCCAGTACATTAGCGCAATTATATTTTAGCGCACGCATCTTTTTTTTAAAAAAGAATACAAAAATGTTGTTTGATAAACGATCACATCCAAAATTTGGTTCTGTGTTCACCTAAGCACGTGAACACAACGACTTTGATTTCTATCTCGCATGCACGGTAAACTGTCGTTGAGAACAATACACTTACTTTTGTGTAAATCGTCAGTATATAGATATGAAAACTTCATTTATTGGCGATGATGTGTAATTTTTGTTGGTTAACAAATTTGAGTTATCGGACTTTGAATTTAACGTGTTGACTTGGATAACACTAGAAGAGTCCCAAAACTAAAAGTGAAATCGAATGCTACATTTACCATGAGTTTCGATCACCATGAGAGAATCTTTTTCACAGTAATTTTACATTAAAATAACACAAAAATTTTGTTATCTTTGTATTCACTAATCAGAGATCAAAGAAATTATGATCAATCATGTATTGTTAGCATTAACGATCGCCACGCTTAATCACATTTTAACCTCGAGGCGCTAAATGGAAGTGGCATGGGGAGAAGCCCAATTTTCAAGGTGCTAATGAGATATATTAAAAAGCAATTAAAACTGAATTAATTAATCCATGTTAAGGCACTTATACCCGATAACCCATACCGTTTACCTGTGTAATTGTTTAAACAAACAGAACCGACAGCATCTGATATTTAAATGAACACTTCTATATAGCCTTAAAAATGGACTGACGTTATTGTTTTGCAACTTGAAGAAATTTAATACATATGGAAATACGTTGGCGCACTATTAATTTTAGCGCTCAGAGGCAGTTGCGCCAAAGGCGCTAAAATTTGTAGTGCGCCATATTTTCTCGTTTTACAGTATATAGATAAATGTTATGGATAATTCTATGATATATATTTTAAATTACGGGTCATCGGTATTGTTCTTGTGGTTGGATTGATTGTTTTTCATAGAAAGGAGAATTACGAAGAAAAGAAGAACTTCGTCAAAATGATGTTCAAATTATAAGTTTAGACATCACCTGTGACTCTATAGTGTATGAACGTCAGAAAATGGCCCAGTGATTTAGAGTGATTGTTACAGGCATTTTGGTGTTGGTGATCCAGTGTGTCGCGTATGAAGAGAGGTCAATACCTGCTGCAGCTCTACACCAAGACATTAGGGAACTACCCATACAACGCTCCCCTCAACCACCTCAGCCAGCTGCTCCTCTTAGAAGGTCAATGACAATCTGAAGACCTGTGAAAAGACTGCAATTATAGGACCATTTTTTCCCGTGTAATTTTTTTTGTACATATATTTTTCCTGCCCTCCCCCCGTATATTATGTATAATTATTGTAACGTGTCTGCCTAAACACGCTAATATTCATTCCGGGTCCCCTCAGATACCTTGCTGAGGTGTTTGATTTTATGATAACTGTTTAAGATATATACTAACTTTCCTTATCGCTTGCCTAGCGTTTATTGATTCAAAATAAACACTCTGATCCACAGAGTATAAATAGAGGGAATTTAATGTAAATCAACCATTGACTAAAAAAATCCAGTCAATATAAAGAACAAGAATGGCAGAAGCATTCATAAATTTTCGGGAAGTGTTATATCATAAAGAAATATATTTTATTATTCAAATCTAGCTGTATTTATTTTTGTCATTAAAAAGGAATTAATTTGATTTTAGTTCTATTTTAAAAATATAGATATTTAAAGTAAACTTAAAGTGCACGATCCATGTTTTACGAAAGAATGTACGAATGTTACGAAGATTTAGAAACTTGTCGACTGAACGAATTTTATTTTTGTGAGATTATACAAACGTTATATCAAATAACTTAATATCTTTTTAATTAATAACATTAAAATTACAATTCCATCAATGTAAAGAATACTAAAAAAAATTGCAAAAGAAAATGTTGGTCTGGGTCATAAGTTTCTCTGAAAAACATGGACCAGGTATATTAAGTTTATTATGTGTTTTCAAATGTTTATATTTAAAAGAGTATACAACTCGACAGCAAAGCAGTTTTAGTGTAATTTTTAATCGGTTGCCAAAAACAAAACAATCGCAAGGTGTGTAAACATCTTACGAAAAAACACATACAAAGGATTTGGGTTATCCTTCTTTGACTTTTGATTTTCCAGGGATCAGAAACGTACCTCTTCACCCTCCCGAAATCTTCAAGATTTCGAAGAGGAATGTCTGCAAATAGGTCGTAACTTTTCAGTCATTTTTGATTCGGGGTAATTTTGTCATCTTAAAATTAGCCGCTTGTTAAAAAAATCAACCTTTTCACAAATTGAAGAGATATTTTTCAAAGGATAACTGCTTACCAAGACTGATGATAAATACATATTCATTGTTTTGTCATGTACAATCTTTAATTTTCTTTACTAAAAAGAGTATTCATAAAACATTCTCTTTAAATAAAAATTGCCCAGTTGGGTGACTCAGGTGACCTAAAAAGAGAAATTTGCCTTTGTGTTAGAGAAGAGAGCAGACAAACGTTTTCTCTGTGATGTGTTTGCACAAACGTCTTTGGAAAACCTGTTCGAAAACCCATGCTCCTCTTTGGTGAATATTCAAAAATTACAAAATATGCGCAGACCAGCCAGGCGAATGTTGCTCAAGTATGATGAGTTATAGAGGAAAGCAGCTTGTCTACCAGATGGTACGGGGTATGTTATGACCCCCCCTGCGCCATGAGATGGAAAGATGGTGATAGAGGTGGAGAATATGACATGTTTCTGATCGAATACTGCATATTTCTGGCATGATTAGTCTAATGTTAATAAAGTTACTCAGCTATGTCAATGTATTTTATTTGCACCAGCATGTCAATGCAGTTAAGTGCACTTGCCAATCTTACTTAATATTTTATAGCTGAGTGAACATGCTAGTTTAGTATTTAATTTCGGATGTAAACAAAGCATTTCATGGTTGAATTAATTAAATGTGAAGATGTCTCATCTTTTCTGATTGCTTTTATCATCAATAGACCCTGTTTCTGTGTACATGAACTCTGCATAAATAACGCGTCATCAATAGACCCTGTTTCTGTGTACATGAACTCTGCATAAATAACGCGTCATCAGTGGACCCTGTTTCTGTGTAAATGAACTCTGCATAAATAACGCGTCATCAGTGGACCCTGTTTCTGTGTAAATGAAATCTGCATAAATAACGCGTCATCAGTAGACGCTATTTCTGTGTAAATGAACTCTGCATAAATAACGCGTCATCATTAGACCCTGTTTCTATGTAAATGAACTCTGCATAAATAACGCGTCATCAGTGGACCCTGTTTCTGTGTACATGAACTCGGCATAAATGACGCGTCATCAATAGACCCTGTTTCTGTGTAAATGAACTCTGCATAAATAGCGCGTCATCAGTGGATCCTGTTTCTGTGTAAATGAACTCTGCATAAATAACGCGTCATCATTAGACCCTGTTTCTGTGTTAATGAACTCTGCATAAATAACGCGTCATCAATAGACCCTGTTTCTGTGTACATGAACTCTGCATAAATAACGCGTCATCAGTGGACCCTGTTTCTGTTTAAATGAAATCTGCATAAATAACGCGTCATCAATAGACCCTGTTTCTGTGTAAATGAACTCTGCATAAATAACGCGTCATCAGTGGATCCTGTTTCTGTGTAAATGAACTCTGCATAAATAACGCGTCATCATTAGACCCTGTTTCTGTGTAAATGAACTCTGCATAAATAACGCGTCATCAATAGACCCTGTTTCTGTGTACATGAACTCTGCATAAATAACGCGTCATCAGTGGACCCTGTTTCTGTGTACGTGAAATCTGCATAAATAACGCGTCATCAATAGACCCTGTTTCTGTGTAAATGAACTCTGCATAAATAACGCGTCATCAGTGGACCCTGTTTCTGTGTACATGAACTCTGCATAAATAGCGCGTCATCAGTGGATCCTGTTTCTGTGTAAATGAACTCTGCATAAATAACGCGTCATCATTAGACCCTGTTTCTGTGTAAATAAACTCTGCATAAATAACGCGTCATCAATAGACCCTGTTTCTGTGTACATGAACTCTGCATAAATAACGCGTCATCAGTGGACCCTGTTTCTGTGTACATGAACTCTGCATAAATAGCGCGTCATCAGTGGATCCTGTTTCTGTGTAAATGAACTCTGCATAAATAACGCGTCATCATTAGACCCTGTTTCTGTGTAAATAAACTCTGCATAAATAACGCGTCATCAATAGACCCTGTTTCTGTGTACATGAACTCTGCATAAATAACGCGTCATCAGTGGACCCTGTTTCTGTGTACGTGAAATCTGCATAAATAACGCGTCATCAATAGACCCTGTTTCTGTGTAAATGAACTCTGCATAAATAACGCGTCATCAGTGGACCCTGTTTCTGTGTAAATGAACTCTGCATAAATAACGCGTCATCAGTGGACCCTGTTTCTGTGTAAATGAACTCTGCATAAATAACGTGTCATCAATAGACCCTGTGCCTGTGTAAATGAAATCTGCATAAATAACGCGTCATCAGTAGACCCTATTTCTGTGTAAATGAATTCTGCATAAATAGCGCGTCATCATTAGACCCTGTTTCTGTGTACATGAACTCTGCATAAATAACGCGTCATCAGTGGACCCTGTTTCTGTGTAAATGAACTCTGCATAAATGACGCGTCATCAGTGGACCCTGTTTCTGTGTAAATGAACTCTGCATAAATAACGTGTCATCAATAGACCCTGTGTCTGTGTAAATGAAATCTGCATAAATAACGCGTCATCAGTGGACCCTGTTTCTGTGAAAATGAACTCTGCATAAATGACGCGTCATCAGTGGACCCTGTTTCTGTGTAAATGAACTCTGCATAAATAACGTGTCATCAATAGACCCTGTTTCTGTGTAAATGAAATTTGCATAAATAACGCGTCATGAGAAGACCCTATTTCTGTGTAATTGAACTCTGCATAAATAACGCGTCTTCATTAGACCCTGTTTCTGTGTAAATGAACTCTGCATAAATAACGCGTCATCAGTGGACCCTGTTTCTGTGTACATGAACTCTGCATAAATGACGCGTCATCAATAGACCCTGTTTCTGTGTAAATGAACTCTGCATAAATAACGCGTCATCAGTGGACCCTGTTTCTGTGTAAATGAACTCTGCATAAATAACGCGTCATCATTAGACCCTGTTTCTGTGTAAATGAACTCTGCATAAATAACGCGTCATCAATAGACCCTGTTTCTGTGTACATGAACTCTGCATAAATAACGCGTCATCAGTGGACCCTGTTTCTGTTTAAATGAACTCTGCATAAATAACGCGTCATCAATAGACCCCGTTTCTGTGTACATGAACTCTGCATAAATAACGCGTCATTAGTGGACCCCGTTTCTGTTTAAATGAACTCTGCATAAATAACGCGTCATCAATAGACCCCGTTTCTGTGTAAATGAACTCTGCATAAATAACGCGTCATCAGTGGACCCTGTTTCTGTGTAAATGAACTCTGCATAAATAACGCGTCATCAGTGGACCCTGTTTCTGTGTACATGAAATCTGCATAATTGACGCGTCATCAGTGGACCCCGTTTCTGTGTACATAAACTCTGGGTGTGTTCCCGTTTTGCACACATTTGATAATTGGGTAAAGAACAATAGGTATGATTTGTGTTGTAATAGCAATTATAGTCTGTTTTCAGTCAAATATATTACCTGGATTTTTACTTGTGTTTTATCATTCATTCATCAGCGCCATGAAACAAAAAGAATATAGGTATTTTGTTGTGTTTTAATTTAATAACTATCACCATTTTTTTCATTTGATAAAATAAAGATCACATTAATATTTTTAGTTTTAAATTACCGCTCACTGATAAGAAAAATAAGGATTAGATGATTTGACTTTCAATTTTTTAGCCCATTTACTTTAAATATAAAAGTCAATGAATTGAGAAAAAATTACTGGTCCTAAGCCAATTGGAAGTTGATTCAGTGGAATTATATGATAAAGGGAAAAAGCTGATTCAGTGGATAATTATATGATAAAGGGAACAACTACACAGAAAGTCATATGGGGTACTCCGTCTCTTTTTCCAACTTACATTTTAGCTCCAAAATATGTAAAACGCGTGTTTATAACTGGTTGTTTGGTATCAACAGAAAGATTAAGAAAGGAAACAGACATTTATCACAAAATAGTTCGATCTTTGAAGTAGCAGCCTTGACAGTAAATCTTATGATCGACATCACCTGTTCAGTATATTGCGGGTCACTTTTCTGGTTTTTCAAATCAGGAGCTCAATTAATTCGGACAAAAATAATAATTTAAATATTGATTCGATAAACCTCAAACTGAAAGAGGTTGAACATGTATAAATTAGGTCTACAATTGATAGGTTTTGTGAAAAAATATTTTCAGTTTTTGAAGCAATAAGGCCCATGCATATGAAATTGTCTATTTATCATTATATCATCATGCAGTTTGTCTATTTTCTTCGATTATTCAAGCCACAGCATTAATGAAATATATTTAGCAGCGTTTTCAATAGACACAATTCCTCCATTTAAGGAAGCAAAAGCAATAAATAAATATCAATATATGATATTTTCTCTTCAAACTTGTAGCGTGTATATGCACTTCCCAAAGGCAGGAAGTTAAACAAAAGCACTACATTTTTGCAATAATCTGTTTTGTTTAAAGAAATTAATGAAATTGTTCATGACCAAATCGATGTTTAAAATTAAATTCAAGAATATGGATGTCAATTATTATGTAAATGTGCTTTTATGCAAGTTATATTGTAACATAAAATAAATGTTAATATCAACTGAGAGTAGATATGTTTTATTTATTTCATTGACAATTGTCCTTAACTTGAGGAACTGTGATATAGACTATAGCAATTAAGCAATTATCTCACTTGGTCAAATTCCCGTTTCGCACACATTTTTTCGACACCTAATTTTCAAATGTGTGCAAAACGGGAACAAACCAAACTCTGCATAAATAACCCCCATCAATGGACCATGTTTATGTGAACTTTATATATAAAGTGTCATCACCTGGATGCAAAATAATTTAATACTGTGCTACATGTAGAACAACAAGCTCAGATCCTGGTTAGTCTTAAATGATTTGAAAAAAGGAGAGAATGAAAGACTTTAAAAAAGATGAGATGAATGTGCCTCCTAGTTTTGGGGTACGCATGCATATCAATGTATTTAAACTTTTTTGTCCCAAACCGGTTTTATCGGAGGGATCTATAGCTTTCCTCTGCGTCCGTCAGTATGTCTGTCCCGCTTTACTTTTTACACTTTTTCGTTATGCGTTTGATAAATAATAATATAGTATGAAACTTGCTAAACAGCCTCTAAATGTCAAACAACATATTGAGTTGACACTTTTGTGGCGTCTGGTAAACACTTTTTGAGAAAATTATTGTTTTAATGTTCGGGTTTGTTATCAGGATCGGTGTGTATTGAATAAACAGTCCAGTATGTGGTCAGCAATATGCGTTGCTTGTATCATTACTTGTATAATTCTTCACAAATTAGTTCTGTAAAATTGTGGGAAGTATTATGTTGCGAGTTTAATCGGGATTTATTGTATTATCACAACCTGGTTGGGCTTTTCAACTGTTTAGTGTGTGTTGAATAAACGAGGAAATTGTGTATATCGTGCATTACTTGTACCATTACTTTTTTTCTTTCTAACAAACAAAAAAGTTCTGGAAAACAGTGTCAAGCATTGCGTTGAAAATTTAATCGACGGGGTTTTTAGTATTATTACAGTCAGGTTCGTTATCGGGTTGGTCTGTTGATTTGTGGTACAGAAGACTGTAAGAAATGATATTGTACATATTTGTATAAGATATGACAATATGTATTGTCATATCTTATATATTAATAATATACAGTATATATACATACTTATATAGTGGTACATGCAGATAGCTTAAAACCGTTTAAGACAAGCGTTCCAGGAGCTGCAGATTTTTTATCGAGACCATGATAATAACAACATGACGGGTGGTGAAGAATTACATGGCGACGGCGAGACAAGCCAGAAGTTACGACCAGACGATACAGCTGGACATGAAGCTCCGGATCAAACAGTACCTGATGACCAATCAGAACGAGCTCTTAGCAACGAAATTGGTATTGACAACGCGCAAATTCCCGTTTTCAAGACATCGCGCATAGGACGTCAAATACGACCGAAAAAGTATTTTAAATTGTTATTCACTCTTTTATAACGCAGAAAACAGGCAAGATGTAAATACATGGATTATTATATATGCGAATATTGTGGAATTAAAACTTCTGCGACGAAATAATTTAGATATACATAATTTGCTTATGACTTTTTTTTCCCCTTCCATGTGTTTAATACTATGTCGATATTAACCTATATGGAATATGTAAATAATTGCATCTGATGCAACATGCTTTAATTTGAAATGTGTTTTTGTTTTTCTTGGAAATTAATTAGCATTTTCAAATGATGTCATATTATATGTCTACATAGTTCATTGAACAATTTTTGTTTTGCATTGTCAGCATATAACGTGAATTTTTTTTTGTTTTTATTGCGTGTTATTCGTATATATGTTGCTAGTTTCAAAGATTTTGTTACGCGCCATCTTTATATTTGAACGGAGTCAAATCTTAAGGCAGGGGGGGGGGGATTGTAACGGTTTAAAATGTTATATCCATTATTGTTATACTTTCATGTTAAATACTGAAATCTGATTTGTTTAGAAGCAGTTCATAATCTGTTCTATTACCCTCAGCGTTAGCAACGGGTAACATTACGAATTGTTACATGCGCGAAAATCATGCGCGTACGGTTCGCCTTCGAATCCACGTTATTCCTATCTACATGTAGCAGCAGTGATGTTCCTTTTAAAATTAAGTCATTCAGTATAACAAAATTAATAGTGCCTGTTTGGGAGGATTGACACCCCTCGAAATCCATTGTCAACTTCCGCTTTGCGTCGGTTGACAATGCTTTTCTCGTAATAATATCATAAAATAATATCATTCTTCATTAATTAATTGTTCACACATTATCTACACTTAGGCTATAAATCTTATCCGTGTCTTAATCGCCCATCTTATCTCACCCCCTGCTGACTCCACATTGACCATTGTGTTCAATGTATTGACTCCTGATTGTAAGGATCTTAAAATGTGCTCCTTATCGTCAGGAGCGGATCTTTGGTATATATAGCCCGACAATAGCTAGTTACACGGTCACTTAATTAGACAGATAGTCAGAACTTACTTTAAGTTAGATAGGACTTACTTAGCACTTGGTTTATTAATTTCGTCTATGATTTTGGATAAATGTGTATATGTGATTGTGTTTATTTGGATTTTAAAGTGTGGATTATTTGTTCGGAATGTTTATATTTGTGATGTGTAAATAAACGGTAGACTTGAAATTCGTCATCTATTTTCAAAATGTGAGGAACAAATATCATGAAAGGTTGTTGCAAGACCGCTCGGTGCGGCGTTTCATTTGCCCTTATATGAAAAACTTCATCATTACTCTGTTACTTCTGATGACTGTGGGACATACTGCCGTAACACTTAGTTTCAGTTTAAGGCCGATTGTGCTTCACGCCAAAAACAGGTTCACCATCCTATCAGCATCTGTGTCGTATTGAATTATATTTAAATTAAGGTACGAGTTAACAAAGTATGCCTACAAAGCTAAAAGTTAAACTGAACGAGCAATAACTCGTTATTACACTGGGATAATTTTTTGAGTTAAACACCAAATGAATGCCTTTAATGTTATATATATATATATATATATATATATATATATATATAAACACCGGTTACTTCTTATCACTTTTATCTCAATTGACGTACAACTCATCAACTATTACTCACTCGTCTACGTGTTAACTCGTTCTTGTCATCACTCGTATCTTTACCAATTTTAAATGTGGACAATGCATCTTCGCTAGCCAAGGGTTTTCGGTCCACTTTGCTCCCCGTAAACCCTTGGCGGATTTCATTGCGAAAACTCGGTGATGTGGTGGCGCTATCTAGCAAGCAACTTGAGTTGCGCCCCTTGCATATTTACATTTTAATCGAATTAAACAACGGGTTATATACACACTGTGGCATTAATACAACTTGAAAACATGTTGACTACCGAATATCGGAACATAATTAACGATGCTATTAAATACGAATTAAGTTATAAACTAGGGAAAGCATGGAATGTTTTATTCATAGTGTTTTGTAAGGACCTGTACCAGGAGTGAAAAAGTCGCGATTTATATCAAAGCTTTCATGTCATAAAACCAGGTATCGTTGTCGTAAATATTGTGAACCAAAGAAATTAAATAAAATAAATCTCATTGAACCTTTAAAAGCAATAACCATAAGCAGGAACGTATATACTAACGGGATGGGCAGCTTCTACATTCGCCATGTTTACTTCCCATGCTATCACGCGAGCCTTGACAAGTTTGTAGAACTATGTTCAATCCCAGTAAAATATATAGGTTTTTTAAGCGATCTGGTTAGACCATCGTTGGCGTGGCACTGTACTCGAGAACTTGTGTCTCAATTTGTTAAAAGCACCGAATGATTTACCCAAGATCACACACGTGTTTTCTTTTAAAGTTTATATTTACAAGCACTGCGATTGGATCAGCTACTCGCAGCTGCAGCCAATCATAAAACGGAGCTCGTCACCGAGTTTTCGCAATGAAATCCGCCAAGGGTTTATGGGAAGCAAAGTGGACCGAAAACCCTTGGCTAGCGAAGATGTGGACAATGCTGCATTATGGAATTTCCAGTTATGTACAATATTTTGAATGTCCTTCGAGTCATAAGCGGTAGTTAAGTCAATTTTTTATAGTATCAATTTAGCGATCATCATCAAGAGGCGGTATATATATTATGACGCGTGGCGAACTCGTCAACACGATTTTAATAGGGTGCGTGGTTTTTGTTGTGAATATGATAAAATAAGTAATCCACACTGAATCACACACAGTTACACAATCTTCTTTAAAAGTTGAAATAAATTCCAATGTAATGATATAGTAATCAACCTTTACTTTTATTTATAAAATAAGAACCAATTCTATTCTACCATTTCTTTCTATATAATTAAAAGCATGTAAAAAATAAAAGAATGAAATTGAACACAGTTAATCCATAATTCTTTAAATCGTAGTTATGATTTATTTACCCAAAACTTACCAAAATCCAATTTAATGACCAAGACAAATTTTACCAAGCACCAGAACATGCACCTTGGTAAATATTTCGGTGAAGTTCGGTGTAAAATTACCGAGATTCTATTTCACCGGCTACACTTTTTGAAATAATTTAGGTGCAATCGGAGAAATCTTAACTAAAATAATAAAAGGGAGGAGAGGGGGGGGGTGCAGTTATTAAAATATATTAGCAAACACCCTATAATTTCACCGACACCACGCAACTGGTGTTAAATAAGTTTACCAGAGATCTCGGTGAAAAAGTAGGTGTCGCTTGGTAAATCCCTAAGAAAACCCAATTAATTAATTCATTACCAAATCTCCACGCGATCGCCTTAATAGTTTCTCCGACATCTTCAGAAGCAACAAGACTACAGTTACTTAAAGCAAATTTACCCCCTTTTATACCAGGCCAAACCGCAATGACGGATACAAATGGACAATAGAGATGCTCCTCGCAAACTCCCCCTCCCAGACTAGCCCATGCTGTGATTCAAGAAGTTGGGCAGCACTGAAAACAAACATTAAGAAATATTTACACAGCAATTCACTACTGCAGAAATCATTTAATTAGCTTTAAACGATAATATTTCATAGTATACTAAAAGTTACAATGTTATTACTTATCATATTGACTATGTTCTTATGTTTTTTTAATTTTATAACATAACTCCCTTCTTTGTAAAGTTTAGTCCCTAAACTAAATATAAAGGAGTAGTGAATCACTGTACAAATCAAATCATAAATTAACAAAGTCTCGGGTTCTTTTCATGGCCCAGTCCCTGGTTTTGTTACACTTGCAAACATCCAACTTCTTTTTGACTATGTTCTCCAGTTCCACCAGACCGTAATATTTACATTCCATTAAGATGGCGGCTAAAGATCCTTTCTCCTCCGGTAAGGTTATCTCGTCAATTTCACCATTTCGCAAGAAATTTAGAATAAAGGCAAAATGTTCAGGGTCTCGATCTAAGAAATATGAAGCCGCGTTCGCAGATTTCAATGTTATCAATTTGGACAGTTTTGATGGTATTTTGGTTAAAGTCTCCTTTGTAGTTTTGTATTTATAACCTCCCACATCTAGTTGAATGGTTTCTCTTGGCATTTTTTCCAAGCTATCCATCAATTTTAATTCCTTCCTCTTCTTTCTCAAACAGACCGTCCCCTCCATCGATAGAAACTTCATCATAATCCTTGCACATTATAGGCGATCGCGACCTTGACATAGAAGATGATGACGGCATTGGTCTTGGACTACAAATTTTGGTAACTTGCATCGGAAGTATTTCCTTATACCATTTCTCTATTTTTCTCTTGCTAATTTTCCTGATGACCGATTATTAATATTGACAACCAAGGAGGGAAATCCTCTGCGACATTTTCCGTGTTCCTGATCTTTTCTCGCTAAAGTACCACAGTCCTGTCCCTTAAACTTAAATCCACTGTGCTGCTCTTGCACATGTCTGTTTGCTGCATACAGGCTTTCTGACCTGAACTTCTCCCAGATATTACACACATACTTTGCCACCTACAAATAAAACCCACAGTTTTTAAAATCACGATTACTAAATAAAAGTATAAAAATAAAACAACTTAACAGATATTACCCTATCATTAGTATAACTGAAAATCTCCATATTGATGGGGAATTTTAACACCTCTTTTTGGACGTTGCTCACGACCTTCACTTTCTTCTACAGTCACTTTCACATGGTACATTTATATCACTACAAAGCACACCATCGTCCATATCCTCACTGAAACGATAATCCTCAAAATTCACTTCATCACCAACATTATGATCACTATTTACATTCAGCCTGTTTTCTCCTAAATGAATATTTACTCCATCTAAAGCAACCGCTTAATCTCTCACTCCACAATGTACAAATTCACTTATCATCCAGTCTGGTTTATTTTCTCCCTATATGGCTTTAACCTCTCACAATGCACAGCTTTTGGTTTTGATCTTGGTCCGACCCAATAATTTCTTTTAAGTATTTGGTAAAAGTTGCATATACATATTTTTCTAATCGCCTGGTAATTTACCCTTCTTCAGAAAACTTAGGGCACAGTAGATGGATCAGAGACTTCATGGTGAGTTATACCAATACCCTTACGCAATGAATGTCCTCAACAAAAGCTGTTAAACGCTGGAAGAGGTCCTCAGGCAGCTCGCTCGGGTCGTATCGTATGGAGTCAAAATCGATGAAGTGGGCGCCAGTGGTTTGAAAACCATAATGGAGTCGAATTGTCTGCCAAATTTTATCAACTGACGTAGAATTTTTAACGATTGTGTTCCTAGAAATAACAGGGCAGTAGTTTGCAGTCTGGCCCAACATAAGCTCAAGCATGTTAACTTTCTGCATGCGAATGAGGCGGATGCCTTCGGGTATCGATTCGTCGTCGTCGGCAAATCCGCGGAATGGAGTATTTTTGGTCTTTTTCTCCCACCATGTTCCGGTAATGAGGAATGGTGCGAAGTTTTTATCAAGGGACAGTGTATATAACAAGTTCTGTCTCCAATTTTCAAACGTGTTGACAGTCTCAATCTTTGTAAGACACCATTGTTTTGGCGCGCGAGACGTACTAGCCATGTTTTGTAGTAAAGCCAACACAATATCTAATACACACACGTGTCCACGGTAATAGATTACGGTGTGATTAAAGTACCTTATGTTCACTGAACGGAGGGTCGAATACCGCTGCCACCACGCCAATAAATAAAAGACAATCACAACACGTGTTGTTTGGTAAGAGGAAGTTTACTGAATGCCGGAAATCAAGGTAACACTTATAACAAAGAAAATGGGGTCGCACTAATAAACGAAAATGCCTGGCGCTGAAAAAAATAATTCTAGCCTGTATAGTTGTTTTGGGTGGAGAACTTCGTTGTTTCATGTTGCAATTGATTCACTGCCTGGTATGTTCTTCACACAACAACGATATTTGTTGTGTTCACTTACAATTCCATACGAATGTCTCCTCACAGCACCTTACTTTGGTCAATTATGGATCGGAAGTCCTTATTATATGTCCGTTACCTTTTGAATACGCAATGTACCTGACCGCTTCTAGATGTGTTATCAGTTAAACCTGCTCCTGTGGATATTTCTTGCAATAAATAGCCATTTGTCTATTCAAAGCTCTTAGCCATTCATTCATAGAATATAATTCAACATCATCTTTCTCCACCTGGTGAATTCTTTACCTGGAGGAAAATTTATTCCTTACGATTTTTTACTAGAATAGAAGACTACGAAATCAACTGCTTATGGCATATTTTTTTTATGAAAGTTTTTTTTAAGGTACATGGGCTTCAATTCAGACCGATGTACTTACAAAACCACTACTGCACCTACCTGATGTTATCTTATCAGACTGATTAACGATTGCTGTCTCGACAGTTTCCTGAATTGCGTTATCCCTATCGTTATTTGAGTTAATATTAGATGCACATGCAATACTCCCGTGACTGGTGATGGCAGTTGGCCGGAGAGAATTAACCATGTTAGAGATTTCCTCTTTCGCTGTGACTTTTTCCGTGACCTCATTCGTAATCGCGGAAAACGGGTTGTGGTAGTGAGCTATTCGAAAATTATGTTCTTTTTTTTAAGGTTCGATTCGTCAAATCTGTAGATTTCCACTTAGTGCCATGATGAACACTACTGAAGATAAGTGTTGTGCTGGTAATAGCAAATTGTATTTAAATGACAGGTGACACAATCACAAAAACATTGACCAACAAGTTGAATTGTGAGTGGGATACAATTTCTGCAAAATTTTCCTTACTACTCCCATCTATTTCACAGCTATTGCTGAATTACTGAGCTGATAAGACGCGTGACCTCAATATGCATATCTGAAGCCTCTGAGATCGGAAACCTTCGGTGCGACGTAATAGCCGACACACTGCCCATACGCTGTATCTTTCAACCATAGGGATTTCTGAATTGCTCTTATCTAAAATCTGAAGTCATTAACTTTTGCTAATTGCTATTAAAAGTTTGAGAACCCAGTACATAAACATAGTTATTCTAAGCTTAGAAACCCCATTTCTGTTTCCTCAGCAATTATGAATAGGAGTAAAAATTGTGACCTGTACTGTTAACTTTTCATTGATCTATATACTTCATGCTGGAAAAAATATGTCAGATGTTGGATTTGTAAAAGATAAAAATCATCAAAACCATGGAATCATTTTTTCTGAAGAAAGGATTTTGTTTTGTCAACACATAGTTAGTGATAATGTATAGAGACTTTTTGTAACCAGGAATTTCACTGGATCTTAAACCCTAAATAAACCCTAATTAAGTTCATTGGACTTAATAAGGATTTTTTGATTTAAGAAGTATTACCAGAAATCCTGGCACCTGTAAGCAAATATGTTTGTAAATTTCTTTAGTTCCACAAAATCAGGGGTCTACCTTAATCTCAATACTAATAACCGAAACATGTTTTAATTTCATTTTTAGTATGGTATTTGATCATGTTTGTTTATTGAAATTTAATTAAAAGAATTATATATATACCAATTTTCATAATCAGTAAAGACTGAAAAAGTAGTTTTTTAACATAGTATTCAGGTTTTAAAAACGTATTAATCTCGGACTCCTTGAATTTTATCCAAATGTAATTTGATCTTTCTTTTAATAGTTTATGAAGATCATTTTTTGGTAGTACTTCTGAGTTGTGTATAATTTATTCTCTATTGATCAAACCTAAAAAAAATAAAAGCCCAAAAACGAGCTGTTATGCACACTGATTACTTCTTATATACTGACATTAGATTCAGATGGACAATGAATTATTATTTTAGAGCAACACCAATTGTTACAAAAAGTACACAAAAAAGGATTTATATAATTTTATGTAATATAATAAAAATCTAACTCATCGTGCTCCCATTTGAGTTTTTTTTAAAGAAAAAAAATACCTAGATTAATATCAACTTATTCTAATCAATGTTTTGGATCTGCAAGATTGGATTAATATGCATATTCAAACAATATATTTCAAACTTTACTGAATATTGACAATCTGAACAAGTGGTTGCCTAGTGTCTGGCTGACAGGATGATAATCTGCAATAAATGATTATCAATCACAGAATCTTCAGATTCATTCTAATTTAATTACTTTTTTTCAATTCCTATGTACACAAAATTTCTCAAAAACTCCATTAACCAATAATACAACATGTAATCTTGTACATTCTATAATCTTACTACTTTGTTTTCAGGAGAGGGTTCATACACTAAACTTTCAATAAAATATGCTTTTAATAAATTCACTTTAATCTGATAGTGCTTTAATTCAAAATCATCATTTGCAACACAAATACACTATCCTGTACGTGTAAATAAATCCTCGTCCATTGCTCTGTTTACTATGTAGCCGATAGCTGAATATATGTCATCTTTGACGAATAACGCACAGGGGTTTCTTATCTCATTAAAGATCGGCAAAACTCGGAGATCAGCTGCAGCTGGGATTTTCAGCACACTTAATTGAGCTGTGTGTTCTTATCTGATGCTAGTCAAATGGAAAAATTGTTATAAACCGATTTATATTTATCAAAGAAAATGTTTTTAGAAGAAAACGATTTTGTGTCACCTGTCCTTTAAGTACACATTTAAAAGAAGGTGATAATTGTGCAACATTTCTTTAATAAATCGCATGAATATTTCTTTATACATAAATGCAACGCTCTAATTACAAGACAATGTATAATGTTGTATGAATAAACACAAAATAAATGCAGTCTCGTTAAGATGACGAAATACGATCTCCTTAAGAGGACCTATTGCGATTTATTAAGAGAACCAAAACGGCTTGTTAACAGGACCAAATAGGATCTAATTAAGAAAACCAAAACGGCCTGGTTTAGAAGACGAATGTGTGGTGTCTTAAAGAGAACCAGAGGTCTGCTGACGTATGTTCCATTTGTTATAGTATACACTTCACAAGCACAAACACACGTTCTCTCATCACATGACGCTACATCAACTATCTCGTTGTGTATATATCTACGTTTTCAAACTCAAAATACGACTTATAGGAAGAGAATTCAAATCATTTTATTAGTAAGTTTATCTCAAGTTATGCAAATTATGGCAGGTGGCATATACAAAGTTTTGTAGCTGTTGATGTTGTTTGCTGTCTTGCCATTGAATGAGCGTGGGCGTCGGTATCACTCTGGTTTTGAACACATGGCTGCAGGATTTCCATGGTGTTATCACTCGAATTTGTCTGGTTTTGTGACATAGTTTGTGATTGTCTTAAGATTGCTGCAGCTAATAAGTCGTAATTAATAGCATCACTCGACACTGGTTCTGCTTGAGTAACTGGATCATCAAACACTGGTTCTGCTTGAAGACCTACCTAATAATTTCGTGGTACTTTAGCCGGTCTCCTCCATTTTGTTGACTGCCCCTCTAAAGCCCGCTTAGGCATGGTTTATCATTTTCATACTTATTAATAAACATGCTTAACTACCAGAGTATTAGCCTTTGAGGACTAATTGACAATTTCTTTCTTTTCATAGATGGTTGTATCTTATATTTGAAAACATGTAACCATCCTTTAAAACTTGCATGACTTGATTTCTGTGATACACCTTTGTATCAAAGTAGTAACCTAGAAATATTAGACTTTGTATGTGTTCTTTTTTATTTTGATATAACACATACTTAAAACAGATTATGGCTTACTTAGATATAGCCAATCTGCTCATGCTTCAACTTAGAAAAAGCTTTAATCAGAATATAACTTAGAATTCTGACAGCTCTTCAATAAGCAGAATCATATACTTTAAATTCGCATTTTTTCAATTGCATATATATACAATAAAACAGATGTTGGCATACTTTTTTTTTTTTTTTTTTTTTTTTTTTTTATCATAGTTTTTTTTTTTTTTATTGATTCCTTATAAACAAGTACATAATAAAATATCAGAAAATAGCATATGGTGAAAACAGATTTACAATATATATCAGGTTTTTATAAACTAAAAATGTACACTGTATATGTATATGAGATAATCAGAAAAAAGGAAAAAAATCAACATATGTTGAAAAAACGTATACGATATATATCAAGTTTTTATGGGGAAAAAAATGTTACATGTACACCGTACGTACATTTAAACATGTATGTGCTAGTCAGAAAAAAGTGAGAGAAAATAAATCCTTGCATTGATAATTAACATGTGATTTTTTATTTTTTTTTGGCCCACACATAACAAAGGGTTTCCTTACCATCAGTCAAAGTCTGTGTCCATGTTAGAAACCCTTGTATACAACAGAGGGATGTCTCCTTCGGAGGGTGGGCGTATATAAATATATATATATATACATACATAATAGATATAGGCATAAATACATATTCATAGCATAAATGAATATTCATAGTAAAAATGCAAAATTTTGAAAAAAGTTTCTTTTCTTTCATTTGATGTAAAAAAGATAGAACAGAACAATATGATAAAGTATTCTCTTTAATATACATTCTTAACGATTGACTTGATTCTTCTAAGTTTTCGACTCTACAGAACATTTTATATTTGTAAATTCTGAATGCAATAAATGAGAGGAAGATATTATACAGTTTTGTTGTTTCGTTATCATCAACAAAAAAACCAACAATGACATTTTTCCAAACAATAGTAAAATTTAAGCATTGGCTTGCCATATGCCAAACATGTTTTACATTTACACAATCAAAAATTAGATGCTGTGCATTTTCTATCTCGGTTCTACATATTTTGCATTTGTTATTTACCCCTTTATTCCACTTACTAATTAACAGATTATTAATTAGTAAATTGTTTAGAAGTTTATAATTAAATTCCGCAATACTTTTATCTTTGACATTTTTAATTTTGTTGAAATATATTGATTTCCAAATTTCCTTATCTGGGATTTGGAAATCCCTACCAAGCTTTCCTTGTGAAATTGGACTTTGAAATGTGAGCTTTACAAGCTTCGAATAAAAACATTTAGTTTTGTATTCTTCGTCATTCTGTTGCATTTTGATATAGGGGATTTTAGAAAAATCATACATGAATTCAAATTTCTTAAACACTTTTTGTATTATTTTATACTCGCAGATCCAATTGCTTTTTTTGTTTAACCTATCAAATATATTTCTTGTACTTTTTAATTTACCATCTTCTTTAAAGATGTCTTTAACATACAGTATTCCGCTTTTAATCCATTCATCAAAACATATCGTTTTACCTTTAAAAGTAAATGAAGTATTCGACCAAATTGGTTGTAATAAAAACGATTCGGTATTTAATGATCTGTCATTATTTTGCTTAAAATCTTTACATAGATTAAAACAGGTAAAAACTTGCTTATAAAATTCTGGAAAGTTTTTTAGTATACCATAATTTTCAGTCGATATTTCTGTTGTGCTCATTAAATAGTTTATATTGATATTCAGCGCTTTACAGAGACTATCTATATATTTTTTTACATCATGATTAGTTGTAATTAGGCGGGCAATCCACGTTGCCTTTATAGCCTTTAATTTAGAGTCAATGTCGGTAATGCCTATACCGCCATCCATAATATCACCTATCATCGTATTTCGTTTGATTCTGTCTGTTTTATTCCATATGAAATTGTATATTACTCTATTTATATCATTCACATAATTTCTTTCGGGAAGTTCTAAAATACTAGAAACATATATAAGTTTAGGTAAGGCAAGATAATTAACTACAGTAACTTTACCGAATAATGTTAATTTTCTCTTTTTCCATGATTCAAACACAATTTCAATATCGTGGTAAATCTTCATCCAGTTTTTATTATAACACTCGATTTTGTCGTGTCCTACAAATATACCTAAGCATTTTACAGCCTGTTTTGGCATACTTGATTTAGCCAATCCAATTATGACTTAGCTTCGATAAAAGTTTGTATTAAGCCATTAAATTAAATTTGTTGGCCACCCTTGCAATTATTTATTTATAAATCTATGAAATCTTACCACTACTGCGTTACATCGAAATAGGATTACAGTACTGTACATAAATTGTATAGATTGAATCGAACATACTTTAACAAATTTCATAGAATGTTTCTAAAATTTTATTCCTTATGCTTATGTAACAAAAATTTACCATGTTAGGTTAGCTGCCGAACTGTAGCTCTCCGGGGAAAAAATATTGACAGACCAGAGAGCTACAGGGCCACCCATTGAAAAAATTGTGTATTTATTGCGCAGAAAAACGTGCGCTAGTTTTCGACTGATTTACCTTATTTATACGCAAATTCTGTGAAAAGAGTTAGTACCATTAAATTCTTCATCTGTCTTCCGGTCTGTCAATATTTTTTTTCCCCGGAGAGCTACAGTTCTGCAGCTAATGTTAAGTATGCATTCTCAGTTGCTTAGAAATCACTCAAGTAATACTCATTAAAAATTTTCTTAATAAATCTTTTTAAATTTTTCTTTGACCAACTAATTTTAATTTACTTGGTTTGAGGTTTTGATCTCTGTTATGAGCTGCATATTTTATGCTCCTCAAGTATTTGACCACTGGTGCTGGATAACATCCATCCGAATCTACCCCAAGGTGAACTCCATCGCCCAATTAGTCAAAAATCTACTATGTTTCCAGAAATGGACATGCTCCTCACAACTTGTCAAATGTTCCAAGTGTTTGTTTATACTGATGACCTCCTCGTTATATCTAACCGGTGATTTCCGAGGGTCGCGGCGCAACAGTTGACCAATGATCACGGATTTTGCACCATATCCATATATCAAATAGTTCGCAAATGACATGTGCTGGTCGAGTCGTCGCATCGTTACCCCCTATCTCAAGAACACATAAAGTAGGAACTGCCGAAAACGCGCACAATATGGACAAGTTAGCAAGTCCGTAAATAGAAAAAAACCTTGGCACCGAAAACACACACTCTTTTTCTTCATCGAGACCCAAGTTTTCATACACAGGGTTTTGTAAAATAAATCGTTCCAATCGTTTTACATAAGAATGTCCAATAATGCACACTGATGTTCGATCCGCCATTTTGACTGTTTACAAATTATACACCCCGGGCGCCGACTTACACTGCACACCCATTTTAACACTTACTTTTAACCAAATAACAAGGTTCGAATACTTCTCAAACTATCGGAAAGTACATGGCCGGGTATTAAACTTTACAAAGCGATCAATATCTTAGGTTACGAAAACACGTCCTTCTCACACTTAAAAACAAAAGTGATATACACGTGATCGAAATACTCTCATTTCATTGGCTAATGACAAAGCACAGGCATTTATTAATAGGTACAGGATGAACAAATTAGCTAAAAATAACCATAAAAACCCGGAACTTAAATTAGAATTATTTAAAAATAGAATGAGCGATCATATTTTTTGGCAATAATATTTCATGATTTTTCTAGTGCGATTGTTTTTCAATTTGTTTAATGAATTGAAAAATCTGATATTTCTGTTTGTATTTACTATTTACTGTGTTTATTTGTTGAGTTTTAATAGGTATTAAATCGGCTTCCCTATAAACTTTTAAGAAGGATTTCATGTTTTTCTTTCCAAACATAGTTTACTTTTGATGAAGCGCGATTTGTTAGTTACCTGTGAATATGTAAGTGTAGTATAACATATTTCAACCGGCTTCATTTGTTATGCTTATAAAAAACATGAACAAAACGATATGCTTGTTATGTTTTATCAGAAAATACAATGCTCCTTTGGAACATCAGTGCTAGAAAAAAAGCAATCGAAAAAAATCGCTGACAGTGTTCCTTTGCGTTCTCTGGACACAGCTCTTTTCAATTCTTTTCCATTAGACATTCTAACTGTTTATCAATATTGCTGACACTACAGGTTCTTACTGGGTCACAAAATTGCTTCCCTCATATTATATCTGCCTGCTCGCTTAACTTTGAAAAAGACACTTGCTAGGATCATTTAAAGAATTCCTGTAAATCAGTCACCTCGTGTGACGTCACGTCAACAGGACATCCACATTAGACTTGTGCATCTGAGAAATCGTTTCCAACAGCAAGTTTGACTACCCGTATCATTCCATGGCTTCAACCAATTAGTTCAAGAACTATGCGTAACCGTCTACGCGAGCAAAACATCATACCAAGACGTCCAGCGGTGCGCCCAGTACTGCTTCAACGTCATCGTATTGCCGACTAGCGTGGTGCACACGACATCTGCGATTCTGAATACAGGTCTGGGCCAATATTATGTTCACTGATGAATCCAGATTTCATTTAGCCATCACGGCCGTTGTGGGGTTTATCGTAGCGTTGGGGAGCGTTACCAGGACGCTTGTGTTGTGCAAGGAAGGACCCCTCTACAAATTGTCAATGGAAATCTCACCAGCGTACGCTATCGAGATGAAATTATTCATATAACCAAGACACAGTAGTCACTATAAATGATTAATTGTAAAAAGAAGAGAGTAAATGCATCATTATACACATTGATGATTTGCCCGAGTAAAACTAAGTAGACTTGGATTCGGGTCCATTTGTCAAGATTGTAAAATTGAGAAAAAGTTATATAAATGGAGCATTGGATATGGGGTATAATCAAGTAAAATATTTAGACAGATGACTTAAATGGCATACATGCATTACATATAATGTATTCAAATATTAACACATGTATTAATTTTTGCTTTTCTGATTTTTATGTTTACAATTCTAATTGTCAAGTAAAGTTTGACTGCAATGGTAAACATTCGCCGGTTTTGGTTCCGAATTTTATACACCAAACCTATCGGTGGTTATTTGTGCGTTTTAGACGCTTGAATTAGTTTCGGTTTTATATATCGCTGGCTATGCCTCAGCGTTGTTCGGTTCCTTTTTGTTGTAATTATGGTGGACATCAGTTTCCGAAGGATAAGCAACGTCGTTTTCAGTGGAGGGTTGCCATAAAACGCCTAGATCCACTGACCAAAAAACTCTGGGAACCAAATGACAGAGACGTTGTCTGTCACTTGCATTTTGTTGCCAGTGATTACAAGGACACCTCAGGTTAGAAAACGTATCTATATTGACTTAGCGTTCTTTGTTAGTTGTTAATTTTTTGTTGTGTTTAACAATAAGACGATTATACACATTCAGATGATAAAATTAATGCATCATGCTCTATACTATAGCATCGTACGGGGGGTAACTCAAGTACACGTAGCACGGTTCATTGCACAATACTGAATAGTCATTCTGTTTTTTTACTCGCTTAGTCTGGATAAAATTTTCTTGTATGGTTTTAAAAGTAATCAAACACTGCAAATGCAATGAATGTAGATTTCTTCTATTATTTAAGCATACAAGTGTTCTCAATTTGTACTTTATTGGTTGTTGACATTTTTAGTTTATTGTTACATTGTTACATTCTTCGTGTTGCTTTGTGTTATTTTTTATTTATTTCAGTGCAGCTTGAATTGGCCAACAACAGATTCAATGAAGATAAGTTTAAACACTTTTTTGCATTATCTTGACATATGTACCTGAATACTATTCTTACATCAATTTTTTTTTTAAATTAGATGAGTATATTATTTAGCCTATCCGAATAGTGTATCATATATTATTCTTACTTTAGTTTTTTAATAATTAGATGAGTTTATTATTTAGCCTATTCGAATAGTATATCATCAATATGCATTATAAATTATATTTATCAATTATAATATGCCATATATATATATACTGTCTTTTAACAGCTGATCACCTCCATCTAAAAGATGATGCAGTGCCCTCTATTCTTATTCCTGATGATGAGCCCCCTACTCCAAGCCCAAGGCTACAGAGACTGTCTCGGAGGAAGCAAGAATTTGATAAGCCAGACCTTGTAGCTATCGGTGTACAGCAGGAAGTTGTCATAGAAGAAAAAGAGGAAGCACCATCACTGCCACAAGCAACCCCAGATGCAGATTCTTTCATTAAGAATCCTTTTTAAAAATAAATGCTCCATTGAGAATTATAAGGACAACCCGGATGCTATTTCATACTACACAGGTTTCAGTGATTTTGACCAGTTCATGACATTTTTTTATTGTCTTGGTCCATGTGTAGATGAGCTTGATTACAAATGTTCTGTACTTGAATCGAAGGACCAGCTTTTTCTTACCTTAATGAAATAAAGACAGGCCAAAGAAGACGTTGAATTGTTTCTGTTTTTTTCAAGTTTCCATGTCCACAGTTTCAAGAATTGTCATAACGTGGATAAATTTTTTGTATTTTCAACTGAAAGAACTAAATTTCTGGCCCTCTGAAGATATTGTACAAGATTTTATCCCCGTTAATTTTGCTGAAAAATTTCCAAGTACAAGAGTAATATTGGATGCTACAGAAATCCCCATACAAAAGCCTTCTGATGTAAATTCTCAGTCCGTTACTTGGTCCAATTACAAATTCACTGCACGAAAAAAAGCCTTTTATTATATTTAATTTTTTATAAAATGTTTACAAAAGATGAACTTGAATCTTTGATTACCTTTTAATTTCTAAAAGATGATCTTTTAGCTTTAATATGAGGAAAGTTAACGAAAGATCAACATTTTTCAACTTTTATATTAAAAAAAGGTGATTATTACCTTCTGTTTTTGAAAGATGAAAAAATATGAACTTTAATTAGCCGACATATTTAAAAAGTTAATTGTTCACCTTGTGAATTTTTAGAAAAAATAATATATTAATACGTTAATTTTTTTTTTTTAATTATTCCTTACTTCAAAACTTATAATTATCAATTGCACGTAAAGTGTCACATTTGTTAACTTCATCCTTTCTTCTTTAAATTTATCAACTGTTTAATATATTGGCATATTTTCCCATGTATTTATTTAATTATCTACATGCATTATCATCAAATAAGTAAATTAATGGCTCTAGATCTTTTCAATATTTATTTTAAGAAATAATGATATATATAATAACATGTTATCATGTACACACATGATATACCATTGTTGAACAATTAAATTGTGACTTAAATTGAAATTAAATACACATACCAGTACTTAATCAATTTAATTGTATAATTAATACAAATACAAACTCATTTGAATCCTTTTGACAACATATTAAAAGTCAAAAAGGAAAGTCAATTATGACTAGGTAAACACATTTATAATAAATGTATGTATATTGTGTTGTCAAAAAAAATCATCATAAAAATGATAATAAATTGTTTCAATAATTATGATAAAACAAAGCAGGGATATAATATTCAGTTCACACAATATATCTCTCTCTTGGGCAAACTACAATAACATCTTTTCCCAAAATACTTTCAGTAGCATACACAAATTTACTTTTTATTCTCTGAACAGGAATATACATTGATGAACTTTGTTGTTCAAATTGATTTCTATACCATATTTCCACTGGTTTTCCAAATGAAAATCTCAATGAATTTGGTAGACGTTTAAACCAAACAACTTTTGCTGAATAGTGACTTTTTAATTCACCATCAATCATGACTTTGTGCTAAAAAATCTGACAATTTGACCTGGATGGGGTGTGAGATCACTATAAGTATGTACAAGTTCACCATCGTCTCCACACCAGAATGCTAAAATAAAGGAGGAACGGACACTACGACCGTGCTTTGAGCCTAAAACAGATCCATTTATGTACAACTTATTTCCTACTTTCACAGAAGTACACAATTTCAATTGCTTATCACCATACAAAAATGAATACATATTTTGAAGTTCATTCAACTCAACATCAGTTAATATTTCACCCTTATACTTTTTGGTAAAGATACCATTGTTATTACTTCAGCCAACTGATTGTAAATTTATTTGAAATGAGGCTTTTTCTACATTACTAGTATGCTGTGTTGATTTTAACTGCTGATGTAAGGTTCCACGCACACTGTCAGAATGAAATTTAGTCAGGTCATTAAATAGACACAAAAAATCATCATTAAAATCTGACTGTTTTTCCCTGGCCCAACTCTCTTTCAAGTTTTTTTTTCATAATCTGGGTTGCAATACTTTTTCTGTTTGTTAGATAAGAACCAAGTATTCCGTTTTCTCTCTCAAAACTGAACAACCAAAACGAGTAGATTGGACCAAAGGCAAACAAACAATCTAACAAATAACCATGCAAATGCATATTTGGTGTTACAAAATCAACTCCATAAAGTTGTTCAAACTTTTTACAAAAACTAACTAATAATCCATCAGCTACTTTTACATTTCCTAATGAAATGTATCTAGAACACAACCGTCTACATGCTAATACATATTTTCTCCAGCATTCTAAATGTTCATCGGGTATGACATCTTTTAAAACATAAACTGAGAACAGTAGAGTCCAATTTTTCCACTGATCAGCATTAAATGATCCATAAGAGGATGAAAACTTTTTAGGTAATTTGCCAATATCAGATGGACAGAAAATTTTCTCTATCTTCTCTTGAATAACTAAAAAATCACCATCTTTTAAGATCATTTTAGTTTTCCATACACTTATCATATGTTTAGCAGGTCCAAGGAAAAGATTGTGCATTGGGTCAATCGGTGTCATCCTTATTGGGTCAAAATAGTCTAAATCTAGCAGACATGACACTCTTACTACATGCTTCTTTTCTAGGTTTTCTTTTTCAGATTTTAAAGAACATTTAGAAATTTTCCCACAAACTTCCCTCTGATGAAAATTTGTTCTTGGAGGCCAAGTGCTTCTGTCAAAACCACCAAATATTTTTTCTCCTAACACACCTGGAAACTTTTTTTCACATTTGTTACAGCCTAAGTTAGCCATGTGACCATAAAACCCACATAATTTCCTGCTTGCAGGAACATCACATCCTACACAAAGGAGAGCCAATCTGAACTTTTTAGTTTGGTTTTTAGATTTCCTAGATTTAATATGAAAACCATTATGCCAAGCATCATTTAGTTCGTCCACTAAAGGTTGAAGAAATGTATTTGTTGGTGGTTCTTTCTTCATATCAAATATTATACCAATTAACATAATGTTTTCCCTTTTAAATCTTTCTTCTCTTGGTAAATTTAAAACTGATAAGTAAATAGCTCCTACAGAGTAATTGGTATGCTTAAAGGGCTGAAACCAGTCTACATTCAGCATAAAACCATAATTTCCTTCCTCTGTAAAAAAATTGTATTTTCTACCATTGAAATCTTTCCAGATATTTCCATCATAAACATCATGAAGAAAATTTTGTTGGGTTTGTCTAGATCTCCACCTTTCACATTTATCCTCAAAATCTTCACGATTTACAAAAGTTTCAAGTGATGACTTTAATGATTTGTAACAATATGTTTTGAATGGTACAAATATTGAAGCACCTGTTTCTCCTACATCTTTAAGTAAAGGTTCTTTACATGTTTTACGCATGTATGCAAGTCTATGGTTTGGAAAGCACATATGATTACAGAGTTTTGATTGTTGTCCACCTTCAACACTTAAAAAACAATCATTCAAGTCATACAATGTAAAACACTTTCTACATACAACATACTTTGAAAATTGTGACTTGCTGTTGGCTAAAACTTTTGACATTGTGTATAAATTCTGTGGGAAAATTTTTAATATTGTTTGAAGTGCTGCTGAAAAATTACTTAAAAAATTAAATACAGTTGAAAATAGTTTTAATAATGCTTCAACAGCTGAGTCTGACACATTGTATACTGATTGCCACAGTACTAAAAATGTACATACAACTCGTGTCAAAACATTAATGGATTCTGACTCGGATACCACAGTTTTTTTCGACTCTTCAACATCTAGATCTGTATCCATTGAAATGTCAATTTCATCAGAATCAGAATCACTGATTTTTAAAATTTCACTTCCATTCTCAAAGTCTATGTCAAAAAATGTTTCAGCATCTTCCTCACTAATATTACAAAAAGTTTTGTGTTCAATATATATTTTTTGGAGTCATAGTTTTTAAACACAACTTCTTCCTCATCTGAGAAAAGGGGAGATTCTTGATGAGCATCATCCTCTGTATTGCTATCAGAACTTGTACATACATTGGAAGAAGAAAGATTGATCTTATCATTGCCACAGTTTTCCATATGTCGCCGAAAATGTCGGTCGGAAAACTCTAATTTACATGCTGTACAAAACTTTCGTGGTCGCTTTGCTGCAGATGCCATATTGTAACACATATACAGGCTAGCAAGAAAACAAATTCATTTTGCACCAAAAAAAAGATGTCTTGTATTAAAAACTTCCCAAAAATATCAAAGACAAAGTCATAACATTCATATACATATTTAAACTGATGTTCAGAACACACGAATGGAAGAAGCTCCTGATCACCAAATTGCTGAAATTACTTGACTGTTTTTTCATCTCCATTAGCGACTACCCTTTGAAATCTGTAAACATTAAAAAAAACATTTTATATATTCTGTAACATGCTCTATATGAAGTAAAGAGATATTGTGGCAAATTCATTTTTTATTTACTGAATATTGTGAAAACATAATTATATATAGTTCTTGTAAATACTTATATTTAAAATGATAATTGCTAATGAAAGAGAGATACGTTTATACATTGTATAGAGTCAACACCTAATGATCTTTACATTTTTAGTTGCGTTACTTGCTTCTTTATAAAATATAAAGCAAGTTAATGCCTAGTTCTTTTCATAATTTGTTAAATTACAAAATGTCCTTGGGGTTCAAGAAGAAACACATTTAACTAAAAAAATATGAATAAAAATGTGTTTATATGGTGGGTCACCTCTCCACATCTGCCTGGCTAAAGGATAATTTCAAATGAAAACACCTCTCCACGGCAAACAGGCATGAGACAGGCATGAGGATCTCCAATGTTCACTTAAATGAACTGAATTTTTTTAATAACACTGTTTAATGTAGATAATTAGAAATTTGAGGGTCACCTCTCCATATCTGCCTGGCTATAGGATAATTTCAAATGAAAACACCTCTCCAAGGCAAACAAGCATGAGGATCTCCAATTTTTAGCTTAGTAAATTTTTCTACCACTATACTAGAACCTGTACTCTTTGAATTGGGATATTTTTGTTGACGATTTGCTATTTTGAGGAAAATAATTCAACAAATACATGACTTACTGCATGTTAAAGAAAAACTCAGTTTTATACATGTACATATTACTGGTTTTCATTTGCACATCACATGTGTTATCATAAAATGATATCGTGATTGACATGCATCTGCCTTAATAACTCCACAGCATGGTTACAGTTTGGAACAGGGGTATAAATATGATGTAATATTCAGTAATACTCATTAAATTCAGTTAAAGTATTTTCATACCTGAAGAGGGTGTATTATTACATTTTCATAGAATTCTCTCTTTGTTCAATAGCTGCAATTCGTTTTTTCAACACTGAATATTCCATAAAACGCACATACGATGGATCTGAGGTGAATGTTATAAAAATTTTATTATCTTTTGGTTTCACTGATGATGATGATGATGATGATGATGATGATGGTGTTGATGGTGATAATTGTTGTGTTGATGATGATGATGATGATGATGAAGACAACCAAGAAATTGATGTTTTGTCTGGACAGGATGAAGCATTGCAGAGGCAAATGTGGTTTTTTTTCAATACTTGCTTTCTTATGCAGTTTCTTCTTTTGTCTGTTTTCTTTCCTTTTCCTTTTTCTAAATTTCCTTTTGCTTTCTAAACTATGTTTACCCATCTTTTCCTTTGAAATAAAAATGTTTTACAAAGAAATTAATATACATCAGTTGATATAATTATACTGTTTACATGTATAATATATATATATATATATATATATATATATATATATATATATATATATATATATATATATATACACATTGCTTTCCGTTCACAATAATTCATAGGACTCTCATTTTTTTTATCTGCAAAACCCAGGTACAAAATTCCGCAGGATTAAGTGATATTTACATGTACATCCACTAAGTATCATTCCTTATAATTGTATATTTCTTACAAAATTGATTGTAATTTATAGCTCCGTAGAAGGACTACCACCAAGTATGATTCCCTATATATTTTCTTACAAAATTGATTGCAATTTTTAGCTCTGTAGAAACTGACAGGACTGAAATCTACTGTACACAACCCTTATCTGATTGGTCGAAAGCTTCTGCAACCACATACTGCACGAAATAATCGGGATTATGTCAGACTCAATTTCCCTTAAAAGACAAATTGGCTGGGTTTTTTTTATCTTACTTACTGATGTACATTAACAATAATTTAGGTACTAACTTTTTACGAACAATTTCTTAATGTGCAATGCAAGTACTTGCATCTAGCACTGATGATAGCAGGCGTGGCCTCTTTGACTGGAATGTATACCTTTATAAAACAAACAACAAAAGATACATGTAATTAGTTTATACATCAAATTCATGATAACAAAATCCTATGCTCAGAGAAATGCTCCATGATATTTATCTTTATCTTTGATTAAACATTTTATCAATTAAATGCCTTGAAAAATAATTTGTGTGTACACACAATTGACACAATGTCAAGCTAGAAGCAAATTTTTACCTGTGACCTCCAATAATGACACAGCCATTCAAAAAGCAATTCATAATCAACTTATGTTATATCCTAAATGACTTATATATAAATTTTACTGTGACAAATAATGCATGACATGCAATTATGGATAGTGTGATGCTCTAACCTGACTGTCTTTAATTTTAGTTTGTTTTACCCCTTTAATCAATGTAATTCAAACATATTTCATATCTTTTTCACCTTTGAATCAAGCATTTACCAAAAAAACAGTGAGCTTAAAAAGTCATCCTAGACTACATACCAATAAATCCTCGGAAATTGTCCTGCACTATGTTGATGCTAGCTCTTGGGCTTCCAAGCACATGTACCAAACACGGGGTTCTGCAGGGGGTTCCTGTGACTAATTGGGATTCCCGCGCATCCCCTTTTGCCGCGCATCCCCTTTAGCGCGGAATTTTTCCCTCTCAAGAAAAGTTGTCGCTGTCACTAAACCTAGAAAAAATGAGCTCTCCTCTCGATTCGCAAAGTGATAGAATCTTTACTGATGACGAAAGTGAAGTAGGTTCCTGCACTGGTTCCTCACCAAAACAGAGAAACGGGACTTGTAGTACTCCATGCCAAATTGGAAAGACCCCAAAACGACGCCGAATTCTGCCCACCATGTTGGATTCATCGGGGGCAGAGGAAAGTGATGCAGAAAATTCTCAGACACAGGTAGGGTTGTTCTTATCTTTATAGAATTTTGAACGAATGCAGATATAGCACACTTTTGTACCTTATCGCTTTATTTTGATTATCAAAAAAAAGCAATTTAAAGATAATAAACTTATAAGATAGATGATCTTCGCATAGCTTCCCCGCGTACAATAGGCTCATATATTGTTTACATTGTAGAGAAGGAAGTAAACAATATTAACATTAGTTTCGTATTTATGTGGAAGCGTTACAAATATACACATACAGTAGCAAAATTATGCTGATTACTACAATTTTTATTAATTTAGAGGACTTATTTGTACTTTCACCTTTTCTTTACCTTTTGTTTATACAAAAATTAAAAATACGAAATGGCTTTATTACAAATACTAGAGAGGTTCCGAAAAATCTATTTCTACTTTCACTTTTAATGTTTTGATTACAGGGAAATGACAGTTCGAGAGCAAGTAGTACTTCTTCTACACCGACTGGTCACCAGCTGCAATCAAGTAAAAGGGTCAAAGTTAATCAAACACCTGTCTGTGAGCCAAATAAATGTAAGTAACACAATAACCGACGTTTATCAGTTGGACACTTGATATATTTTTAATAATCGATTAATTAATGTAATTTGTAAATGTAACGTTACATTTTTACATGATAATTATTAATTATGTCTCCCCTTTCAAAGGGGAGACATATTGTTTTTGTCGACTTTCTTTTTCTTCTTCTTCTTATTCTTCTTATTCTTCTTATTCTTCTTATTCTTATTCTTCTTCATCCAAATTTGTCCAAGCCGTAACTTAAATACCTTTTGACATTAAGACTTCAAACTTGGAACATAGGTAGATGGTATTGAGAAGGAGTGCACGCCACCAAAATGTTTGACCTTGACCTATTTTCTTTTTCAAGGTCAAGCGTTTTATAAAAAATAGAGTTTGGACTATAACACAAGATTCCTTAAACATACAAACTTTTAACTTGTATCATAGATAGATGGTATATAGTCCAGTTGAACCTTACCAAAATTTTTGACCTTGACCTTAAAATTTTATTTCAAGGTCAAATCAGAAAAAACTTCATTGTTCACCTCTTAAATATTCTTTGACAGAAGGACTTCAAACTTTACACAAAGAACAATTATAATACACTGACGTGTACTATTGATAAATATTTGACCTTGACCTTGTTTTACTCAAGGTCAACTTGAGAAAAAAATAATTAAGTTTTGTCTGGGTGGTAACTTATATACCTTTTGACATTAAGACTTCAAACTTGGAACATAGGTAGATGGTATTGAGAAGAAGTGCACGCCATCAAAATTTTTGACCATGACCTATTATCTTCTTCAAGGTCAAGCGTTTTATAAAAAATATAGTCCGGACCATAACACAAGACTCCTTAATCATACAATCTTTTAACTTGTATCATACATAGATGGTATATAGTCCATTTCAACCTTACCAAAATTTTTGACCTTGACCTAAAAAAAATTTTCAAGGTCAAATTAGAAAAAACTTCATTGTTCACCTCCTAAATATTCTTTGACAGAAGGACTTCAAACTTTACACAAAGAACAATTATAATACACTGAGGTGTACTATTGATAAATATTTGACCTTGACCTTGTTTTACTCAAGGTCAACTTGAGAAAAAATAATTAAATTTTGTCTGGGTGGTAGCTTAGATACCTTTTGACATTAAGACTTCAAACTTGGAACATAGGTAGATGGTATTGAGAAGAAGTGCACGCTATCAAAATTTTTGACCTTGACCTATTCTTCAAGGTCAAGCGTTTTATAAAAAATATAGTCCGGACCATAACACAAGACTCCTTAATCATACAATCTTTTAACTTGTATCATACACAGATGGTAGTTAGTCCATTTCAACCTTACCAAAATTTTTGACCTTGACCTAAAAAATTTATTTCAAGGTCAAATTAGAAAAAACTTCATTGTTCACCTCCTAAATATTCTTTGACAGAAGGACTTCAAACTTTACACAAAGAACAATTATAATACACTGAGGTGTACTATTGATTAATATTTGAACTTGACCTTGTTTTACTCAAGGTCAAATTAAGAAAAAATAATTAAATTTTGTCTGGGTGGTAACTTGGATACCTTTTGACATTAAGGCTTCAAACTTGGAACATAGGTAGATGGTATTGAGAAGGAGTGCACGCCTCCATAATTTTTTACCTTGACCAATCTTGTGTCTCAAGTTAATTCATTTTCTAAACTGTATCATATATGGATGATATCTAACATATAGCTGACTTCATTCTTTTTCACTTTTTAAATTTGCCCCATATTACAATCCTTGGGGAGAAGGGGAGACATGTGTTTTTTTGCATAAAAAACAATACCCACTAGTTGTGTAATTGTATTGGCATTTTTTTTAGAAACACTCAGACCATCGTACCTTTCAGTCTCTTTAAATTTTAAAACAAATCAAAGATTGTGCTGAATGTTTATTGACATAGTTTTACATCTTGTTGCCCCTTGAATGTTCCCCTATTGGTCAGTTAAATAATAGAAAAAACAGCATGAGAAGTGCAAAATTATCAGTTGTGTAACATGTTTGTGAGTTTTGATCTAATCTCAATCATTATTTAATTATATATAGCTACAACAAGTTTGTTAGAGAAAATCCTTCTCCAACAAGATGAAATATTAAAACGAATCAAGGCGTTAGAGAAAAAAGACCAGGAGAAGGAAGAAACACGGAAAGAAAAAGTATACGTACCACCTAGTATACGAGTAAGTACATGTGCAAATTTTTAAACGATAAAGCAATGATTTAATTTTAATTAGGTCTTTCCACCTTTCAGGTGAAAGACCTTTTGTTTTTCTTATGTTTTTTATTATTTTTTTTCTTCTCTTTTTTTCCAGGGACAGCTTTTTTGTTTCAAGAGATATTGAAGCAATTTTTTTCTTTATGTGATTGGCCATTAAAAGTTATGGTACCAAATGACCCTTTGCTTGATCACTCCCAGAACTTACAAAGTGATTGCCCTTTGTGTACGAAGTGATTGCTATCGCTACTCCTCTGAAACCATAAGAGATAAAGACTTGAAATTTTTACTAACGTCTGTAGTTCACATAGGCGCTCCTTCAATCTATTCATACCGAAAGGTTCCGAGACCCCCTTCTATCAGTTATTGCCCCTGAAAGTATTTCAATTTCCATAAAATCACTTCCAACTTTTTTACTATTTGTCACAGAGACTTCGGACCACTTGGGGTGAAAGCGTCTTCCTTGGCCGATCAAAATGACGTAAAGGTCAAAGGTCAAGGTCATCTGAAAATATGTGTATTCATGAGTTTTCTCTTCTCTTTTGTTTAGGGTGATATCGAGAAATTTTATCAAGGATGTAGTAGGACGTCTTAAGACATTTCAAAATGTAGCCCTTCAGCTCCCACCTTGTAATAGTTAGTGAGTTATTGCCCCTTTTATACGAAATGCTTGTTATCGCTACTCCTCTGACACCATAACAGGTAGAGACTTGAAACTTTTACCAATGTCTTCAGTACACTTAGAAGTTTCTTCAATATACTGATCCCAAAAGGGTCCGACGTCCCTTTCTGGCAGTAATTCCCCTTTCAATTTCATTGATTTCACAAACACATGCGAAATAAACACCCCCCTCCCTTTTTTTATAATGTTTGACCTTGACCTTTGACCTTTGACCTCTTAGGACTGGTGTGTTATAAGTATCTGCAACATTTATAATATCAGATTCATTTATATGTATGAATAGCTCTTTCAAACAAATTCACACACCCCACCCCCGCGCCCCCTTTTTTATTTTTAGGTTTGACCTTGACCTTTGACCTGACCTTGGACCTTGACCTTGAAGGACTGACGCGTTACAAGTATATTTAACATATACATTTCAGATTCATTTATATGTGCAAGAAGCTCTTTAAAACAGCCAACACCCCCCCCCCCCCTTAATTTTAGGTTTGACCTTGACCTTTGACCTGACCTTGACCTTTGACCTCTTAGAACTAATGAGTAATAAGTGTATGCAACATATATATCAGATTCAGTTATATGAACAATTTGCCCCCCCCCCCTTCTTTTATACAAGGATTGAATTCTTATATGAACATGACCCTCGATATTTGAACTTGAAATTTAATATTCCTTTTTAAAATAAAACCTAAAAAAGTGTTACAACCGTTTGTCAGAATATTTTAAAAAGGTGAAACACTGCCTGCCATTTGACTCCAGACCGCGTTTTAGACTACGCCTCCAAATAAAAATTCCAGCTCCAGTAAAACTCTGTAGAACTCGGCGAAAATTCATGGGACTGTTACTCACACCTGAATCTAATTGCCTGCCAAATTTCAAACGAAATGAACCCTATTGAAGAAAGTTATCTACCTCAGCGGCATCGAACTATCATCCCGAGAAACGAAATTTCAACGCTTCGATATTTGTATCTAATAAATTCACGCTCAAATTTCACTGAAAATCTGTGTTTACATTTCTATCAGCAACCTGTGACGACTTGTGTTGAAGTGCAACGAAAGATAACTCTTCCTTCCCAGACCCCGATTTAAGATGAATTTAATTTACATTTTCTTTCAGTTTGTTTATTTCCCGACTTGGCTGAAATCCATGACTGGCCTTAATTCAGTTCCGATTTTCCGTACTTGTAATCCACGAATGCATGACAGTTAATAGATTTATAAGCACGTGCATTTCAAATCACAGGGAGAATTCGCATCAGCTGAGCCGACGTGACGTTCCCACACCTTCAAATACCCGCTGGCGACCAGAGTTTGACCTGGCCTGTTGATTTCTTAGTCAACGCTATCCGGCCACATTGTTTACAAGCGGCACTGATTTTTATGAATAGAATGGTGAACAAATACTGCCCACCCAACCAATCGCTAAGCCCCTATCTATTCTAAAGGTTCCTCAGCGTTGGGTATCAATTTTAGATGGACAGAAGAATGCTTCGTCTCTTCTTTCTATCATCATCCAAATTGACTACACAACTCAACAAATTTTACCTCATGTCAGATAACAAGCGAAATAGGGTAGTGGCAACACACTCGCCTAGGAATCTAAGGGTACTCGGATCGATGCCACTGTGCGGAACCCATTTTTTTTTCTTTTTCGTAAATTGATTTTTCTCTAATTACTCAATAATTATCAACATTTTCGGGATTTTTTAAAAATCATTATGACAGGTGGAAAGGCCTCTAATTGTTCCGTGAACAATTAGTCGACTAGTTTTATTTTTTTAATTTTTCTATTCGATTATTCTATTTATATATATACACACACACCCACACACATGGTGTATTTAGAAATCTAAGACGAATCGCTGGCAATAATATAATATTTATCACATTTGTTGTTGCAGAATGCAATTAGGGATGGCTACAGCGATGGACTCAAACGGGGATTTACTTGGATGTTTGACAAAAAGAAGTAAGAATAGAAACTATATAGAAACACATCCATAAATATTTGTTAAATGGATGCTTTTATAGGTTAACATTATGAAGAAATTAAAGTGAGACATTAGAAATTCACAGCAATTATAAATAACTAACTTTTGATATATCACATAATAAGTTTTAAAACTTTTAAAAAGTGAAATGATTGTTTTTATATTTATTATAAAGTAACAATTTCAGACAGCAAGATGATGAAAACATCGAAATGACCAGCCATATTTTGATGTTTGTTAAGGGCTGGAGCTCTGATGTTGAAGAGAGGGTCATCCACTGTAAGTTTTACTGTCACTTTCATGCACAAAGTTTACATGTTTGTGTAATTTCTTTACTGTATAATTGAATCAAGAGCTGATAAATTAGGATTTTTTCCCCACTTTCTGGAGAAAAATGGTGACAAAGGTTTTTCTTCTTCCAAACAAATATAGCATGCATCCTAATCGCAGTATCTACCTGATTGTTTTCACTCAGTCTGTTTGTTTTCATTTGCTACTCATTTAAGAATTATCTGCTTTCTCAAATACAAAAAAATCATCACAATTGTAAAGTTCTCATTTAAATACACTCCACCCCAAGTAAGTGTACATGTCATCTGCAAACTCCATGCATCTGATAGGTGATTCATTACAAGGTTTGCATGTGCACACCTGATTTTTAATTTTTTTTTCTTAGGTGGCATAAAAAGATACTTTATTTCTAAACGGCAGGAATCAGTCCTCAAAGTGAAAAATAAATTGCAGGAGCAAAAGCAGAAGAGAGTTGTTTATGAAAGAAAGAAGGAGGTAACATTAACATATTCATATTTACTTAAGGTGGTATGGGACACCTTTCTATTGTGACATACTTCCAATCGAAATAAACTATAAAATGAAGTACATGTATAATTTTATTTTAATGTTTTCTTTACCAAATTTGTTATCCAACAGTGTAACGCAATGGGTTCAAGCATTAGCTACGTATCTGAAAGTCATGAGGTTTGAATTCCGCAATGACTTTTATACTTTTTAGTTAAATTTAACGTACCTTAATGTTTTCAAAATAATTTAAATCATATTTTTTTTGTCAGACACTGTAAATTTTAAAATTTCTAAACTGGTAAAAGCATTTTGATGATAATATACTTTTATCCACATTAATATCAGCAGGTGTCTCATACCACCTCAATTATTCATTCTTGATCTGCATCACTGTAATGTACTGTATTTAATTAATTAAAACATTTAATTTCAATCCTCTACAGAAAGCAAAGAGGAGAAAAAATGCACTGGAACACCTTGCAAGTAGGGGGTGGGAAAATGAGATGAGAAGGGCCCAAGTAAGAAACATCTTAAAGGTGGACTTTACCTCCAGTGATGAGGAGTGTGATGGTGGATTCATCTCCCATCCACTCTCGTGGCAGAGCGATAAACTTGCCAAGGTGAAGTCCCACCTAGATAAAACTTTTCTGGAGATATGCTCGGTAAAAAGTAGGAGGATACTACAATCTAGGAGTGTTGGGGCAATTAATATTAAGCCAACTCCTACGTGTCCAGAGGTGTGTCCTTGGATGGTTAAAAACAGATTAAGTTGTTTCATTTTCTTAAAGGTATATATTTTGGCATTTTTTATGATCAAAATCTTGTAAAAAAAGTTTCATTTTACTTCATTGAACCATCAAATGAATTTCAACGATATCAAATATTCATTTATTTATCCTCGTGGAAATATTACAAATTCTTTGCATAACTCTGTCTTCAGCTAGTTCAATTATATGTATCACCCTTTGTCTGAATTTTATGTGGACTGTTACTTAAGCATTCAATGCTTATATATATATGTTTGTATGAAATATTTTTGTATCATTCTCTTTGTCAAGGATATTAATAATATGTTGAATGGCCATATAATATCTTATTCAGTTTGCTTCTTTGTTGAAAAATCTCGAATACTCAGATATCTCGAAGTTTTTAAACAGTCCCATCTAGTTCGAGATGACTGAAGTTTGACCGTATATACCTTTAAAGAATTGCATGCCATTGATGTTAAGACTTAATGAGATTTAATGCACTCAGTAATTTGATACCAACTTGAAAATCATGCAATTAAATATTTTTTAAAATTATACATGTACATGTATGTGGAAATATACATGTGCATTAAATTGTATGAAATGAAAAACTCAATTTAAGATCACACATTCTCTTTAACTGTACTATGTACATGTATCTGGTATGTACAGATACATGAATGTATAAAGATTTATTTTATTTGCTAATTTTTTTATAAAATACATTGTTCATGCATGCATAGAAACATTTTCATTTTTTTTTTCAATGACAATTTTCCAAAAGTTGTAAGAAGACAGTATGCATGTTCATTGAAAGAAAAATTAATTGTATAAGTTTACATATATATATATATATATATATATATATATATATATATATATATATATATATATATGTGTAGTGATGAATTCGAAGGATTTTTATTGACTCTAGTACATGTATCTGTATTATATATAACTGTATGTAGTGTTGAAGGTTTTTTTATTCACTCAAGTTGCTGTATTATTAATATTAGCAAACAGTTTCTACCAAATGGTATCGATAGTATATTTTTGTCAAAATTGAATATTCGATTTATGAAACTAGGGGGTCATTTTAGCTTCTTTTTTTTGCCTCTTAACAAATTTCTGAATCATTTATTTAACCTAATTTGTAAAATTAATTTGTTTGGTTTTAGCTGTAAGCAATCATAGAAAAATTCAACTAGTATGTACTGTGATAAGAGAAGAACATGTACTGGTGTATATAGATTTTGTAAGTTTCAAGATTGTTATAAAGACCACCTGTAATGTTGATCACCTCTTCAATGATTTCTTTTAACAAGTTTCATCAATATGCTTACATTGATTACCATATTTGTATAAAAATTATTCATGTTGTGTATTCTTGCCATTTGAAACCTAGATGTAAACATGCAATCTAATCTCTAGTCATTATAAATGTTATTATGATATAATTGTGTTTTTTTTTAAGAATAAATTTGTTGTTTAATCAATTGATATTTTTTTATTAATATATTCATTTTAAAATTGTATTTAGCATTACATTAATTGACTAATATAGTTTGTCATTATGAGAAAGGAATTTAAAACTTAATGTAAATTGTGAACCAAAACTGACTGAAGGTAATGTTTTCACTGGTCGAAAGGCAGAAAAGGGTAGAAAATACTCCAAGTACAAGATTCACGATGACAAACTGCTGTCAAACATAAGATTATATAAAAGGATAAAAGATAAAAAAAAAAAAAAGGTAACAAAAGACGACCTTTTTTTTAATAGAAAGGTAATCAATAGACATAAAAAGGTATAAAAGATGAATTAAAGATTGTTAAAGGTGATATTTTGTAATATATCACCAGGCAGATTGGGAGTATATAAGCGATGCATATTAGATAACAAAAGGTTTTAAAAGTTGACGGAAGTAAATCTTTCAAAATAAGAAAGATGATAAAAGTCCAAACTGCATTAGTTGAAAAGGTCCTGAAAGATTGTTTTTCTTGAGTTAAAAGGTAATAAAAGATAGCATTTCTATTTTTAAAAGATTTATAAAAGTGGGCCTTTTGGATATCTTTTTTATGCTCAAAAGTTGAACAAAATATTAACTTTTATACCTTTCCACAAAATATAAAAGATATTTAAAAGGTGTAAAAAGGTAAACAAAAGTTAGCCATTTGGTTATCTTTTGGATAAACAAAAGGCGATTTTTCGTGCAGTGATTAACTATTGATAAACATTAAAATTCATTTCATGAATCTACGCAACACTGGTAAATCTTCAAGTACAGTCACTATCAATTTTACAAAAATATTGACGGTTCTTTATCCGAAACTGTTCCTTGTACCTTTAACTTAGTACACTAACATTTTATGAAAAGACGGTTTGTCTTAGAATAAGAAAGCTAATGCAATTCTGAGAAAAGGAATACCACATATTGCCAATTCCATTGAGGTTTAATAAAAATATGGCCATTTAAGTGAACCCACCATTTCCAATTTCCTTTAGTAAACACAGATTTATAGGGTTCTCCATAGTAAAACATCTTTACCTGACATTTTAGAGGTCAATTGTTGTTCAACCACCTTTAAAAAGAAACCTTATTCAATACAACATACATCTACATGATATAATCATGATAAAAAGCTTCACATCACTTAGAAATGCCCTTACATGTATCTCCCCCCCCCATCTTTTGATTTTCACAAAAAGTAATGGTTTGAAATGTTTTACCTAATTTTATGAAACTTGTGGCAATTTCCTTGAGTCATTTCTCACACATATTTGAAAACAATCATCAATGATTCTAAAATTTGATCTTTATTTGTTTATTGTATGATTTGTACCATTTTAATTAACAAATAGACAGCTGTCCTGCTTGTGATTTCTTGTTTTCATGAAAAAAGTAAGCTAACAATCATATTTAGTGAATATCTAATCTATTCTGATTTCTAGTCTCCTTCTAACCATGCTAAAACAGTAAGTTACAACCTACAAGCTAGACATCTGCCTTAAATTAAAATTAAATTCAAACACACCCAGGTAGCTGGAGACATATCGAGTTGATTTCCTAAAAAATGTTCAAATTTGACATGTTTTTCTACTTTTTTATGCATATATACCTTAGAAAGGTAGAAATAGGTTGTTTCTTGTTCATTTCAAAAGTAATTATCATAGCAGATGTTATTTCAAAGTCAAATGTACATTTACATATCCTACATGATTGCGCCCATGAGAAAAGGGTGCTTATGACATTTTTTGCACATTTTTAGATTTTTACATAATTGAATTAAACACATCTTAAAGTTGTCAAATTTAAAATTTTATGGCTATACGCTCATTCTTAGTAGAGTTTTTTGCCCATTTACAGTGATGCTTTTTCAATAGGAAAATCATGACGTCGTGTTTCACATCCATGTACGCAACGTCAACAATCATTACTGTGAATTAGTCGTTTAATAAACGTAAAATACAGCACTTTGTTAGTTTGTTATCAGTATCTTTTCGCATTGCTGCATATAGTTGTATGCTTGCATCTATGCTATTCATTTATTTCAGAAACACAGGTTTGTTGTTATTGGGGTTTTTTAAAATCATAAATATTTCTACTGTCAGCGCAGTTGTCTGCCAGTGAACAGTGATTATTCAAAAAAAAAATGGCGGTTGTATAGTTTCAGATTATTTTTGGATATCAACGAGAAACTAGTTAGTGGCGTATTCTATGTGAACATATTTCATTTATATAAACACTGTCTTTTCCATATAAACAATCAATAGCTAAAATATATTAGTAGCTTTTTTTCTTAAACAACATAAATTATGCGATTTTCGTGACATTATTAAACATGTCATATTTTAGTAATGAACTCTGAAAACAATATCCGAAGTAACGTATTATACAATTTTGTTTAATCATGATCCATTGTTCAACTTATTGATGCAATTATAGTAGCAGCACTGAACTATTCTTTTGAAGTTTTCATCGGTAACTAGACTTTGACCTGTATACTCACAGATGAACACAATAAGAAAAAAGTAGTTAATTCTACCACTCCTGGGAACATGCCCTTTACACCACTCTTTCTGTTCAAAAGATTTTTTCCATTCGACTTTATGCAGAATTTAGGGAAAACAGCGCCCCTTCCCTGTATCAGATGATATTTACCCCCTCCAATATTGATAAATTTCACATAATTTAAAAAGTTATTTTTTTAGTGTATGTGGGATATTTTTACTTTTCGGTCGCTTCTAGACACATTTTTTTCGAACTACTGTGATTGTTTTTCTCTAATTGTTAAGCCCCCCCCCCCCCCCCCCGCCCGCCTTTGCTTATTTCGGGCGAGCCCACACCTGAAAAATAACATCCAGACACTTATCATATGTGTGTGACTATTCCACAGCAAATATGTAGGTTTGGTATCATAGAGAAAACATGCAGTATGCAGAGATTGATTACGTGTTTTGAATGTATATTTCACCATCGGTTTAAGATGTCTCTCAATCGTCCATTACCCATAATCCAAAGCTTATACATGCATATAAATACACCGTCAGTGCGCTGTATTCAAGCTGTATAATTACGGGCCGCCGGAAGGCGGTCCGTTATTTGATATACATTTAAATTGTGTTACTGCGTTTCTGCGGGATAGTTCTTTTTTAATTGAATTGATATTTTGCTTCTTTTTATGAATTGAAAGTAAATTTGCATGTAGAAATATATTTTATGCTTTATAATAAATATCACATATTTTTGGTTCTACTCGAAAATGAAAAATAGGTCATACTTAGTAGACTGTTGTGTTTTGCGCGTTTTTATCGAGACTATAATCTATTCGGAAACTTTCGGAATTCTTCTTTCTTTTCAAAACAATGCATCGGGATCGGTATGCGGGACATACTATAGACCCGAAATACTAAAGACCTGAATGTCATTAAATTTTATATAAATGATATATTTGAATTTCTATGTGCCGTGTCAAATAAAATGACTTTGTTTGTGTATTTATTATATTTCAATGTAAAATGTAGTAGAAATTATCATGAAATTATATCCATATCAATTATTTACGCAAAAATATGACAGAAATGAAAATTTGAATTGACTGGAAAATTCGAACTAATCCATAACTATTCTATCATGTGATCCCTTAAAATCATATAAACTAATGCATTAAGTTTTCAATCAGTACAATACAACAAAAAATGGTTTGAAATACATAATCTCCAAGAGAAAAATGATGAGTTGAACTTATTGTATTACAGTAATGTACAAATCAATGCGTTCTCCATTACTTCATACTATGGCAATGACCGTACAATTACCGTTAGAAATGCTTACAGTAATGAACTCGATTTTTAATGATGATAGTAAAATGTCAAACTTCAAAACAAGTAGCTGAAAGTATATTAGAATTTACCATAAAAATTAGTACAACCAACTTTTATTTTCTTCTTTGTGGTGTGTTTTATGTAAACAACCAATGATTCATACAACAATTATATTTTTTGCGGCCCATTTGACGCTTGCGTCAATATGATTTCTTGTTAGTCTTTATGTATCCTAAATGTACATATTCCAGAATCATTTATAAAATTTACACACTTCATCAAAGTCGTAAATAATTTAATGAATCCGCTCCATCGACTAACATAAATGTGAAAATAAAACTCAGGTTCGGACGGGATCGTGAAACCGTCTGATATTCTAAAGTTCTTCAGTAATGGTCACAAGAAAATGAACAAGTATCGAGATTGGTATTGACGATCACAAAGTTATTGATTAATTAATACTAATCGAATTAAAAAATAAGTTCCGATAAAAATCATGAGGTAGGTTCAACGTTTATAATATTGAACAGTTTTATTTTCGATCATGATTTATCGGTATAAAAGCAGAAAATAGCGAGTCAATATATAATTGTATATATAGGCTGTAATTATGATGTCAAACATTTTTAGTAATACATATTCACTAACTACTCATGTTTGGAAAAATATTCCGAACTCTTGCGACACCGTAGGTACTGGCACGATAACAGTTTCTCACTCTTTTAAGCGTGCGACTTAAAGAATCTTGTATTTAAAAAAAACATGCATGAACATAATGTACAAATTTGTTTATGGTGTAGTTTTTGTTTGTAACGTATATTTAGAAATCATGTCAATGTATTATTAAGAGTTAATGGAAATCTCTCTTTCCTTTTATCTATTTGGTACTATTCCATGACCATTTTTGTTCTGGCTCTTTGTTTAAATATATAACTTGAAATAGGAAGTTTTAATTTTTAAAAAAGTATAAGAGTATGATTACATCATTTCTGAACCATTCTCAGGAACCAACATCCAGATAGTGACTTTCTGCATATTTAAATTCACGTTCATTACATTGAATCGGACCACTAAAGATGTTGACTGTTTAACAACTTTAAAACACATACAACAGTATTAAAAACAAAATCGACATCATACAGGAAAATAATCCGTATACTCGCGTAACGGGTCAAATTTATTGACAAAACAGGTGTTAGTATTTTTAAAGCGCTAAGCATACTTAGCTGCAGCGCTTTTTTGACGCCAGATTTCTAAATGTACTTCCACTTCCGTTTTCGCGTTTCCTATATACCGCCACCTACTGGCGGATGCTGGAGAAGTCGTATCATGGAGAAGTCGTACTCTGGAAATATCATAGCTATGCAGAAGGGAGAACTTAATTATCTTCAAGTTATCCTGCATGCAGATGCATTTGTTCTACCAGTATTAAATTAACAAAAACAAATGACCTCGATTTCCAAAAATTGCTAAAATTTTAAAATCAAGCATTTTTAAACATGCTTTAAGGCAGATTGTTATATTGTAAATTGGAAATTTTGACTTTACAGTCAAATGGATAAAATAAAGATACACTTACATTTATTGCGAAATGCTTTTATCATGTTTATTATGATTTTTTAAAAAGTCATCAGCGTTTTGTTTTCACTGTAACACGACAACATGCATTAATCATTAAAAAAAATTTGCATTCTATAACTGAGACATATCCAAATTCTACATCATTTCAGAATTCTGAGTAAGTGCATTTTTCTCAATAACTAACAATATGATTCTTTACATGTATTTTCATATCAATCGATATATTTTTAACACTTTCTTCCCGACTTAGCGCTTTTCAGTACTTTCAGTACTTTGATTACATAGTAGGCGATATATATGCACGAGAAGATAAATAGGCGTAAGGTATTTTTTATAAACCCGTTAATCGTAATGGTTACATCACTGGTTACTGAAAGAAAGGATTTTTTTTATATCATGCCAAAAACCTATACGATACTTTTGAATTTAATCAATGTAACATTAAATAGTACATCTTAAAATAGTTTTATAAGGTAATTTATTACTGTTAATTGTTAATCAATCTAAATATTTAACTAGTCTCTGCCTGTGCAAGCCTCGGTTGGGGACAACTATCTGGAAATTCCAGAAACGCGGATTTCGGACTCGGGATCTTACAAGTGTTTTGTTGTTGGTGAGAAATCAAGGTTTTTTGCGGTTGCCAGATTAGATATTTATTCAGGTACGTGTCTTAGTAAAGATCAATTGGTTTGTTTTATAAAATACTAAATATTTGAAAGCGTTCTTCTCTTATATTATTGGAATACTCGTATTTGCTTTACTTTGAAACACAGCTAAAAAATAAAAGTGTCATTTCCTAGTCACTTGCAAACACTCTAAAAGTTGTACAAAAGTATGTGTACCTAGACTTGTCAGTTACACCCTCGGCCTCAGGTATTGCCTTAATAATTTAGAATAAAATATATTTTATTTCCCTTCTTTACTGATTTTAGATGATATATCAACATAAGCACAAGGGTGTGATAAGTGTAGAAACGTCGTTCAAAAAGTCATTACTCCATTGAAATGATTCTTTAAAAATTTAACTTATTATCAAACAATGAAGACCAATATGTTGAATTTTTTTTCTCATTTTTTTCCAATCTTAAATAATGAACGCTATTCTCATATAAGTGTATATTATATTCATGTGTCGGAGTCATAATGTGCAATATGCTTAAACTTACTTTAAAAGTGGTAAAAAAAAATTTTTGTCAATACATGCATTGAAGGTGCTTATCTTTATTTTATAAAGAGCTGTTTATTTAGAGTACTAAGATTATTATCAATTTATTATCAAAAATATGAAAGCCCAATATTGCACTTCATCTCTAGTGAGCTTATTTATAAAACAACAGACGTGTTCTTATATGCAGGGCATTGTCTAATATTGTTATGTTTTAGAATGTGAAGCAGACAAAATGATGTGTTCCAATACAAAGTGTGTACCAATCAGCTTTATTTGTGACGGAGATAACGACTGTGGGGACTTCTCCGACGAAAGAAATTGTAGTACGTTTTGGAAAAAGACAATATTTTAGCAGATTAATTTGGCAACGAAAATATTAAAGTTTATACATAGAGAATAATAGATATCCTTTTTCATATCACAGCTAGTATTAGCTCGACACTTATAGCAGTGCGACGGCCGATACAGGCTGTGATACTGATCAGAAAAAGGTATCTATTATTATATTCGTTACATACTTAGTACATATAATAAAATTTATTGAAAAACATCAACTTGAACAAATTGACTTTTAATATTATATTTGAAAGTAGTCTGTGCATGTATTACAAAAAAATAAAATCTTTTTTGTTTAACCCAACATGAAGTTACAGAACCGGAATTTTCTCAGCTTTTAAAATTTACTGCTTTAAACATTAACTAGCAATTGAAGTTTTTAATTGCACTTAAAAATTTCAACTATAACAAATGTATTATTTTTCCGTCTGTAAACACGCACAAATGCCGAAAAGAAAAAAACCAGGCAGAGGAGTTCCGCAAGGGGTGTAATACGCATCCGTATCAGCCATAGGGCTGAAAACCTGTATAAGCACGGAAGGCCGATACAAGTTTTGTGAAGTTATCTGTATCACACATGCAAAAAAAAAACTTGTATTTATTACTAAGTATGTAATAAAATTTTATAAAAACCGGAAGATGATATCAAACGTTTTTATGATTAAAAGAAAAGGACACAAAAGTTGTACTTGTCCTGGACATATTTTCGAATCATATTCAGTTTAGTTGTCGTTTGTTTTTTAAACGTTTAGGAGGTTAAACAAAATAACGATGCTAGTTACGTTACACCTGAAGCCCCTATCCCAATTGGCGCACGATGAGAAGCGACCAAATATTCGTGCGACCGAAAAAATAAGATATGAATCGTCAGTTGTTGTCGAAATAATCGCATATGAAATAAGTATTCGTAAGAATTTCGCACGATCTAAGCGGGCGTTGTGCGATGTATACGTATTGAATCTTGCAATATATCTTGCGTCTGTATGCGACAGTTGCACAATGAAAGCAACTGTTGAAAAATAATACGATAGGAACGCGCGAGAGACTAGGTGATCGGGCGGTTGAACGTGCGCCAATGTGATTAGACATGCGGTCATGCGTTCCATGGTACGAATGATCGTGCAGGTCAGAGGGGGTATATACACCGCCCATATTCGGTAGACATAGTTAAAAGCGAAAAAAGATGGCGCCTAAGAAGACAGATATGCAGAAGCATTTATTATTATACCTCAATATGATTGTTCTATTATATCTGATTGGTCGAATTGGTAATCATATGTTGCTTGGTATAATAAAACGTTTATTGCCTTAATGTTCAGGTAATATAAAGATTTATTCCCCAGAAAAAAACAAATTTCTCTCGGGCGAAGCCATCGGGAAATATGATTTTTTGAGGGAATAAATCTTCATACATGTATTTCCCTCACCACCATGCAATAAATGTATATTGTATATTTTAGTCTGAAACAGAGATGCATATACAGGGTATATATACTAGTAGCAAAGCATGGCATATTGAAGCTGATCAGCTGTGCAATGTCGTGCAATGATAATAAAACATTGCAAGATTACATGAGACACGTTGAGCAACAGTCTCACGGTCGCAAAACAGACCCATACGATATTTATTAATCGTGTATCACTCTTGCGAGTACACAAAACGTTGTAAAACGTTTGTACTACTAATTGTGCGTTGCACTGCAATAATTTGGATCGCTTTCGGTCGCGTCTGAATAGTGTGCATGTCCACTATTCAGAGGCGACTTAATGCGACCAGTAAAAAGTATTCAACGAATGCAAGAGCTCGTGCAACGTAGGCGAGAGCGGGTGCGAAGCTAAAGAATTTCGATCGCAAAGTGGTGTAAAGTGGTCGTGCACCAATTGTGAATGGGGCTCAACTGATCTACTATATAAAGGAGACTGTAACTAGACTATTGTATAACGGACCTTGAGTGATACTTTCTGAAATGAACTCAAAAAGCAAAGGAAGAATCTGGGCAGTATATGGTGCAATAATATCTGTACTGATTTCAGAACAGTTGTTTTTTTTCATAATATTAAACTGTACATTTTGTATAAAGATGTTTAAATGATTGTATAGTTTATTTTGGTGTGCGTTGAACTCCAACCGTTCTATTAATTGGTCTAAGGGTCTAATAAACTCAAAAAGCAAAGAGAGAATCTTGGCAGTAAATGGTGCAATAATATATCTGTACTGATTTCAGAACAGTTGTTTTTTTTTTCATAATATTGAACTGTACATTTTGTATAAAGATGTTTAAATGATTTTATAGTTTATTTTGGTGTGCGTTGAACTCCAAACGTTCTATTAATTGGTCTAAGGGTCTAATTCTTAACCATCCTCTAAGAGCGTATTTAACCATTTTATTGAATCGGACAAAACAGCCTAAATGCTGATGCAATTTTCTCATTTAAAACCATATATTGTAGCGGGCAACACGTGTAGACCAGAACAAATTACCTGTTCCAATGGAAAGTGTGTACCAATCAGCTACATCTGTGACGGAGATAACGACTGTGGCGACTTCTCCGACGAAAGAAACTGTGGTAAGTATATTTGATGATTTTTTCAACGTCATTTATTTGAATAACGATTTTTCAATACATGATATAAAAAGAATAGTGAATACTGTAAGCTATTTTTCGCGACGACTATCGCGATTTCCCTATAACAAACGCGACAACTAATTTTCGCTACCAAGTCTTATCTACACCTGTTTCTTTTTATTACAACTAAATGGCAAATACTGGTTCGAGGCAATATATATTCGCGGCAATAAGTCTCTCGCGAACCTTGCGAAAATTTCTCGCACTCAAATAAAAGTTGGTTTACAGTCATTTGTTTATAACTAGAAGTTATACATTTCAAACTATGAGCTTTAAAGCTATACACGCTATAATTTTCGTCAATTTTGAATAAAGGGGAAAATGTATGTGTTTAATTACTAATAAAAGTTACCTTTATTCTGTTAATTATAATGCTCAATTCGATCACCTAACAAATATATCAAATATTAAACAATAAAAAATATTTATTTTCCTGCCAGGAAAGTAATGCCTCCTCGTGAATATCAATCTATCACGTGATATCGACAGCTAAATTTAGCCTATAATACCAAAACTGGTGAAGGGTCAACATCTTCATAATTGTGATAGATTTACAAAGGAAAGGATATTTTCAGTAACGCATAAATTTGTCCGATATACGAGTACAAACAAAAGAAAAAAATACAAGCCTGTGAGTAGATATGAATACTTCCTTAAAAAAAAAAACGTAGACCTGTGTTTTTCCCCTATGTGCTATTTATAGATCCTATAAGTGTTAATGCAGAAGTAAGGGTATCGTGAATAACAAACGTATTTTACTCATTATACATGTATGTTTTTCAAATTAACAACTGTTAAGCATATTAAAAATCAAGTTGGATATCTAATTAGGCAAACAATAACGACCACCTAGTTCTCCGCGGACATGCGCAATGAGGTCGGTTTGCTCTTCCTTCATCAATATTCATGAAAAGGTATATTTTCCTGGCAGGAAAATAAACAATTAAAAATCTATATTTTTGTAACGAGATGGAATTCACCCTTTTATTTACAGATTAAGGATAACTTTTATAAGTAGACAAACACATGCGTTTTCACTGTCATTCAAAATTGACGCAAATTATAGCGTGTATAGCTTTAATTTACGCAGATGGCATACATGTATCGCTGTGTGTTTTTGTACTTCGGAGCTCGTCGTTCGTTAACATCTTTACATTTTCAGCTACTTCTCTGTAAATATAAGGACTATCTTGTCTAAACTGAATGGGTAGCATATACGACAGAAAGAGAGAAAATTATAAGTCCTAATAGTTTATTTTAACCGATTTGAAACTGACTCGAATTATGTTATGTAATATTTCAGTATCTTTACGACAGGGACAATTTCCATGCTTTTTTGAAGGCAAATTTTTGGTTTTAAACTGTAACGATTACACACAATTGTTACAAATCTTCTACAGAGCTTGAAAGTTAGCGGGAAAATAAACAGTGTATAATTAGGAAGGAAATAACAGAAAAATACATATATGTTCATAGATACTATTTTTAGAAGACATACAGGTGGTCTCGTTTGATGATATAACATACATTGATTTATATGAAATTCTATGCTTAAAGATGTCTTTTTGCACAATCTTACAAGTTTCTCACATTTTATTATGTTGAATTCCACTTTATTTTGTAAGACTTCATACCTGCCTTACTTTCTTGCTCCACGCATGTTTACTCGACAAACTCTTGTTAAAAATTTTTATGACCTTCCTTTAGTAAATAAAAGTAATGTCACCCTTTCCTAATAAAACGATGTATATCTGTATCCGATTCATTCATTTGTAATGATTTGTAGTCAAACAACGGACTTACTCTTCAACGAAATCCACTTTATTTCGGGCATTTTATTTCAGATTTTCAAAATATATGATTTTCCTTTCTACTTCTTATGACCTGTATTAGCCGTAACATTCGAGTAAATTGTATCAATATTTTTAAAGATAAACATTTTTTGATATATGATACCTACGAAATTTGGTTTCATTTAATAAAAGAACATTGCTTAGAAAATTTATGAAAACGCGAAAGAGGGAAAGCAGTCACCGGGAAATATGCAATTTAGATAGCAAGCATGTTTATTGCGGGTTAAAAATATCCCTTAATGCTTTGTAAGGTAAAAAAAAAAGGTGGGGTTTCTCGAGTTTTTTTTTAAGGTTCGTCTGTGTGAAACTGATGTTATCATCACATCTATAACACATCAATGCTGTTTAACTCAAATAACTCAATTTTCATGACATGCTCATTCTTTTTGTAAACACATTTCAAATCCATGTTCATAATCTTATTATAAATTACCATATATTATAGCAGCCAGCACGTGTAGACCAGACCAAATGACCTGTTCCAATGAAAAGTGTGTACCAATCAGCTACATCTGTGACGGAGATAACGACTGTGGCGACTTCTCCGACGAAAGAAACTGTGGTAAGTGTGATTGATGAGGTTTACAACGTCATTTATTTAAAAATCGATTTTTCAATACATGAAATAAAAACTATAGTGAATAATTGTTACAACATGGTTATACCTAGAAGTTATACATTTCAAACTATGCACTTTAATTTACTCAGATGACATACATGTATCGTTATATGTTTTCGGAACTCGTCGTCCGTTAACATCTTTACATTTTTAGCTACTTCTCTGTAAATATTAGGACTATCTTGCCTAAACTAAATAGGTGGCATACACAAGAGAGGGAATAATAAATCCTAATAATTTATTTTTAACTGATTTGAAAGTGGCTCCAGGTATGTTATATGAGATTTCAGAATCTTTAAGACAGGTCCAATTTCCATGCTTACCTTACCCAGTTCTTGCTTGATGGCAATGAATTTTTGTTCTTAACTGTTACGATAATACATACAATTGTTACAAATCTTCTATACAGCTTGAAAGTTAGCAGAAAAATAAGCACATTGTATAATAAGAAAGAAAACAACAAAAAAATACATACATGTTCATAGATATTTTTTTGCAAACCATACAGTTTATCTTATCGTTTGACAATATAGTATAGATTGATTGATATGAAATTTCAGTCTTTAAGACCTCTTTTCGTACAATCTTGCGAGTTTCTCACATTTGATTATGAATATTTCGAATTCCCCTTTTATTGTAAGACTTCCATACCTACTTTACTTATTTGCTCCACGCATGTTTACTCGACAAATTCTTGTAAAACATTTTTATGAAGTACGTAAATAAAAGTAATGTCCGCCTTCCCTAATAAAACAATGTATACCTGTCTCTGATTCATTCATTTGTATTGATTATTCAAACAATAGGTAAATAATCCAATGACATCTACTTTGTATTGGGGTTCTTTATTTCAGATTTTCAAAATAAATGATATTCCATTCTTATGATCTGTATTAGTCGTAACATTCGAGTAAATTGTATCGATGTGTTAAATGATAAACATTTATGATATATTTATACTTACGAAATTTGGTTTCATGCAAGAAAAAACATTGCTTAGAAAACTAATGAAAACGCGAAAGAGGGAAAGCAGGCAACGGAAAATGTGCGTAGATCAAACAATATATGAAATTTAGTTAGCTAGCATGTTTATTGCGGATTAAAAATCTCCCTTAAAGCTATGTTAGGTAATAAAATTGGTTCTTTTTTCGAGTTTTTTTTTTCAAGTTGCGTCTGTGTGGAACTGATGTTACCATCACATCTAAACACATTGAATGCTGTTTAACTCAAATGACTCAATTTTCATGACATGCTCATTCTTTTTGTAATTACATTTCAAAACCATGTTCATAGTCTTAACACGAATTAGTTGATGTTAGTATAGTGTTTTACAGTTGATTTAGCGAAAACGCTAATCTGCTATTGTTACGACAGAATACCCTTGCTTACCTTAGAACAAATATTCATCAAATTAGCAAATTTCAGGGTTTTTTTCATACTTGTATTGTTACGGTTCCCTGCTTTTGCTTCCTTTTTGTGTCTTGATCTTCAGTTAAATAAAAAGGAGATATATCTATTTATTTGTTTTACAGAAACCATATCATACATGCCATCCAACTTCCTTGGGTTTTCGGTGTATGTCTCAAACACAACAAATAGGTCACAGGGAACCTTGTGTTTCAAAGACAACAATTTTACCACAAGTAGCCTGCCTGCAGTGTTCACTATCAACTGTTCCGTCCACGGACAGTACGTCATCTACTACAACGAGAGGCTCCCTGGTACTGCATACCCTGACGACTATTCTATGTACGCCTTTAATGACGTATGTGAGGTGGAGGTCTACGGTACGTGGAATTAGTAGAATAATATTTAAACAAACGTCCTTTGGATCAAATACCAATTGACAATTAAGAAATGACACATTATTATTTATGTATAATCAAATAAATAATCAACAGAACAGCGGTTTAGTTTGATTTTGTGCCTAGGAATTCCGAAAACATTTTAAAAAATGAAAATCAAACAGGGTTCTTGATATAAAAACTTAGCAGGTAAGCACTATAACGTGTATATGTATTCCAAATCGATTGAGAGGATGCAATATCTATTTGCACGACGTCGTGACTTCTTAGCTTTGAAAGCTTGCATTCTCCGAAACAGTACAAGCAACAAGAATTATGGTATTTACAATATTCATTAAGAGATAACACAATACAGGTTTAATGTGTCAACTTTTAAATCCGTAATAAAAGAAATGTTAGATTTAAAAGCAATTTTTTTAAGAAAACGGGTTGTTCATCATGCACGCGTTTAATTCAGTAATAAATTTGATGACCATGTTCGGAGGATTCAATCGGGTGGGGGGGGGGGGGGGGTGCAGGGGGTATGGGTCATCGCATCGCTAGTTTTTTTACTACGGTAAGATGTAAGTATTGATTGATGTTTGGTTTTAATTAATAAACAAAGTCATCAGTTTGGATTATAGTTACTTATATGGTCTGGATTTTTTATAGGAGAACATTAATTGCCGATGTGGTTTTTGTTTATATCGATCAATGAGGGGATTTCAGTCATCTTAAAAATGGTGTAAATTGCGTGTCTTTCTAAATGTATATGCCTATAAAGTATTTATCATTTTTAAAAATGTTAAAACTTTGAAAAGTAATTGATTAAACCCCCTCCCCCCCAACCCTTCCAAAAAATAAAAATACTCTGGAGCATACCACGTACGCAACTTTATATAATTGAAATACTTTGCATTTATCTCCTTTATTTCTTATCACGAAAACCCTTTGCGTAAAAATGATAAAAAGACCAATTTCATAACAGACAATTTCATATCATAAAAACACTAAAAACTGTTATTTTCCACTAAGTTTTCCTTACCATATGAAAGGACGCAATGTAGGAGTTGTTCTGAAACAGACTTCTTAAAGTTTATTCAGTGTAGTGAAAGTGAGATTTTGGCTCCCGTGTGTTTATGAATATTTAAATATTAAGCAAAAAAAAGGTAACCAAAACATTCTTAAAGGTAAAATTCGATCAGTAATACACATGTTTTATTATATACCTGTTTAATCAAGTTAAGGTTTCATTACATCCTTTATATTTTATTATAAAATATAAACGTGATTATCATTACAGAATCACTAAAAGAAGACAGTGTGAATAACTGGCAGACTATGTTCTACTGTATGCTGGGTGTTTTTTGCGTTTCGCTAATCATCAATGGACTACTTGTTCAGTGTGTGCATTCACGGTAAATACTCCTAACTTCAAATCTAGTTATTGTTACAATAAAACAAAAGCTACATTTTTTTTTTACTAATAAGCTACTTATTATCATTATTGTCGATTACATTTTCAGAGGAAAACGGCTGAAGAAACAGAGAACAAATGACGAAGCGCAGTGGAGAAATGGCGAACTTCTTAATGTCTCGCAGAACTGTAATGACTATGAAAATTTTCAACAAACTCCTGTTGAAATATACGATACTGTCGTATAGTCGATATATGTAGATGGTCACGCTGCTGTGCATTTTATTTCAGTGATTTGGTTATTTATCACTCTTGTGTTTCTTAATTTTAGGCAAAAACTCAATCCAGCAAAATTATTCAAAACAATTAAACCAGATAATTTATTTAGCGTTTGTCAGTCTGCGAATCTTTCAAATGTGAAATAACACTCCTTAGTGAGAAAAGACATCATCTATCTATATATCTATCTATCTATCTTCCTGTACAATTTTCCCATGTCACCCTCTTTATGGTGTCTGACTGTTTACAAAATAATTGACTTCTACTTAATGTCAAACATTTTATTTCTATAAGTTGTTCTTCGAAAAACTCAGATACCTGCCGGTTATGTGTTTCACAGCAAAAAATATGAAACGTAGAGAGAGAGAGAGAGAGAGAGAGAGTAGTCTTCGTTTTGATTTTTGATTTACGTTTTGATTTTATTTACATTTAAGTATCGTGTAATTTTCATTATTTTAATATACACCCCTTTAAAAGTTTAATTTAGTTTTATATCATTTAGATGTACCTAAAGTTTTGGTTAAAATTTAGATCTCCGCTTTTATTGTCCACAGTCGTCGAGTTACAAGCGAGATACAGAGCTGACATTTCTGTGTTATGAAACATGCTCAGGTACTGCATTAAATTTTGACTGTTGAATAGAGAATTCCAAATTAAGACCTAAAATTAATGTGACAAATTCTAGGAACTATTTATTTATGTTAAAATTCACTTAGCAGATAAAAAATCAGCTTGAAAAAAAAACCTGTTACCAGTATATTAAAACAATGCAAAGGAAAACATGACACCAGTCTCGTTTACATAACAAAGAATTTTGAGTTCTGTATCTCGCTTAAAACTGATACTAAAATGTTTGTTGTTTATTTGAAATACATTACTAACGCATTGTTATAAAAAAAAATGAAAAAAAAAATATATATAACCAAAATCGAAACCATACCCCTTTGAAGCTATTTGTTTTTATTTTATCAATATCTATAGTAGATCAAATGATAGAAAAAAACAGGAATAACAACTTCTTAAATGAGTTTTATAGTTTTTAAAAGAGAGGATGTTGACATATATTTTCAAATAGTATTTATACACCACCCCTCTTGACAATTTGAAGTAAACGGTAGCGGAATGAGAAACAAAGAGTTGAAATACATTTAATTTACACAAACGTGTACGTTTATATAAACACACTTCTTAAGATCTGAGTATCGGCTTTTGATAAACATTCATGAATATTCTTTATCAAAACATTTTTTCCCAATATATTTGGACAAAATTAAGAAAGCATTAGATATTTGAATGTCGAACTTTTCGTTATTATCTAAAACTTCTTAAAAGGAAAAAAAAGATGAATCCTAAAATTAAGTTCATCTGTTGACCAATAAAAATCAAGTTTTATTGCCTTATCTTTTTTAACAGTAACTTAGTTAACTTAAAAAAAATCAATGATAACAATTTATATCATTTATATATTAACTCATTTACTTGCTGATAAATAGACTCTACATGCATCTTAAAACATCAATTCCACTTCTGTGTCTAAGCTAACTTAACAAACATAGATCATTATGTAAAACAGGGAATTTTCATCCGGACAGGGTTTTTTCAGATATTCGGTATCACCTCTCTCCGACCTACTGCTTGCTACTTTGTGAATCAGTTTGACAGTATTCCCTTCATTTTCCTTCCTTATGAAATAACAAGTTTCACTCTTGTTTTTTCTATGTAATACACACTTGTTGATATCGACATTACAGGAAATGATCTAGTGATTGTGCTTGTGAATGGAGTTGTTTTACAATGTCAATTCAATGGGTTTTTTCCCTACAGTACATTAGTCATGATGATATAACAGAACATGATTAAACACAGAGAGAGAGAGAGAGAGAGAGAGAGAGAGAGCATTGAATCTGTTAATTATTTCTAAGCATTTATGAAAAAAAAAAAATTCGAAAAGTTAATACCATTATGCTTTAAAATTGAATTTCATTGTCAGTAAGGTATAATTAACAGAAGACCTTGCACTGATTCTGTTGGAAATTCTTCATTATTATTTTTAAGGAAGCGGCAGACCTTACTATTATTATGAGAAATTTTCAGATTTCATATTATTTTTTTTTATTCTAGACGCCAACTTTGATCCTTATTATCTCGCTCGTTTGTTCACCGAATGATTTGAAATTTTCAGGTCTGATAACATGCCGCGCGGTCTTGTCGTTTCATAATTTACTTGATGAAAATCCCAATGTTGTGAATTATTCCCCTTTTAGTAAAATTTAACGACTTATGTTGTCCGATGGGTTTAGCTTTAACGATGACTGACAGAGTCTCAAAGATTGGCTGGTTTGGAAGCTGATACACTGAATTGGAACAAGACATATTTCATTTGTCATTAAAATGCAAATAAAAGGAGTTGTATTGGTTAGAAAAATCAAAGTACTGATAGTACTGAAAAGCGCTAACCCAGCTTCTGTTTGTAAAAGATATATGTATATAACATTTTAGTTTCTGTATACGCAATATACTTCCTCATCACTGCGTGGCAGCCCCTACAATGATGTATGTAAGCCCTGTACATCAAATTCACAGAAGCCCGTACTAGCCCGTGCAGCTCCTGAGACTGGTTCCCTAACCAGTTTAAATGATGTAAACTTATGCTCATAGGGGGCGGTTATTCCTTGCACCGGAAGTAGAAGTCTAACGACAATAAAGCGCTGAGCTATGCTTAGCGCTTAAAAAATGCAAAAGAATTCACGTATTTTCCGATATAGTTTTCTACCTGATAATAAGTTGTTATAAGATGTATTTTTAAATGTTTTTGGTCTAACCGAGACCTTTCATTCGGTATACAGAAAAAGAGGCTGGCCCCTATAATTAGGGAGTTAGAGGGGTCAAAAGATTTTTCAATTCATGTCTATCGTTTTCAGACTTATATTTACGATTTCTTTCAATAAATGGTGTAAGAGGATTTGAGAAAACTAACATGTTAACAAAATAAGTGTGTAAACTTTTTGAAAAAATACAAATTTACCAGTAATACTCGTGTATTTAGAGGTTGCAGGTAATGCACACCTTGTGTTCCATTTTCTGTAACTACATAGATTTTTCCACCAAATTTTGCATGAATTTGACATCTGGCGTTCATTATTCAATGTCACTACCAATAATTCTAGAAAATTCTGCCTCTAGACTTAATTATAAACAAAAAGTGAACATGTGCGATGTCCGCATCGTAGTCCGCCATCTTTGTTTATTGTAGTCATGCATCACGCCACCATACACAGGTAAATCACGTGATATCTTTATTTAGAATGAGTGAACAACCATCCGTATACATGGCCAGGTGTATATAGGTGTTTATAATAAACAACAGGTGTTTAGAGGTCTAATTAAGAGCTGTATATAGGGTGCGTCAAAAGTCGTCATTAAGGATATGGCCAGGGTCATCATAACGCGTCATTAAGGGTTAAAGGATAGAAACCTCTAAGGGGAAAAAGTGTTAAACCAGATTGCACCTTTAGATATGCAGGCTTATGGTATCCTACAGTTTTGTACAATTTTGTTCAGCCATCTTTGAGAAACGCGATGGACAAGTTCAAAGCGGGAAAGAAGAATAAGAAGAAGAACCGTACAAAAACTAAGTCTCCAAACTTCGTTTGAGAGACTTCATAAAAAAAATACATCCCACTATGACATGCTTAAACAAATAGCGTGATAAAATTTCAAGCATCTGCAATAAATAGTTGCTGAGAAAAATGTATCAACTAGAAAACTGACCAGTCAGGAAGGGCCCCGCTATGACAATTAATATAGAGAAGTGAAAAAAAACTTTGAATTCCATCCTCTTTATATTAAGAATGATGAAAAATAAATGCCGGCATAAGATGTAAAGAACTGCAATATATATAAGGTGGTAAAAAAATATGAAAATTATAAGTAACAAATGTATTTTTAAAATTTCAAGATAATTCCTGAATGTCCAAAAACTCTAAATAGAAACCTTGTATCTGCATAAAACAGGGATGACATCATGTCTTATAAAAAAAACTAAATAAAATGTGTATTTAAAAAAGATTTAAACAGGTGTTTTATAAAATGCAAGCCTTCAGTGATGCAAACACATTGTATCACCCAGGGTTGACCTCAATTTCAAAACAAACATCAGTTGCAGACAAACGTGTTCATTAATCTTCATACGACAGATAGAGATAAGCCTCTAAATTTTCTGCAGCAGGCAAGATAATTAATCCCAGGGGATTAATTGTTCTGTTCTCTCATCCTTTTCTTCTAAATTTACAATAAAAATTTTTTTTCAGAAATGACAGAATGGGGTTATTATCTGATTACCTGTTAAAATTAACAGCATCAAGGCAGAAAAAAATCAAATAAATAATGAAAAACAAAATAGTGAAAAAGGATATCTTAATATATATCTTGATTTTAGAATTCAATAAAATTATCATAAATCATTGTGTACGGTATTTGAAACAAAATAAAGTATAAATACCGTATATCAGGTTTTTTCCGCGTGTATCCAATTTCCGATTTGTTCGCGACGATTTCCGAATCGCGGAAAATAAATCAGCGTAAATTTGAAACAAAGTTATAGAGAACCAAACTTAGCATCAAAATATGTATTCCTGCCTACTGAACTACCATAACAAATTTGCACTTGATTGGGCAACCATAAAAAAAAGTTATTAGAAAAGAACAAGATATGGTAAGGGCCATTTTTGGCCCCCTCAGCAAATATGTTTTTTTTATTACCATACATAGTATTGACCTCAGTTCTCAAAATGGTAGGATTTTTTTCTTGGTTACCCTTCTGTTTAGTTGCCTAGCAACGAAACAAACATCACCATAGTTTCGGTCTAAATTTAAAAATAACCTCTTTGTTCGATTTCAAACATTTAAGTTACTATCATTTTGATGAGCATTAGTTCATTTAATTGAATTACCAACTAGAATTAATGCATTAAATGCATAAAAATTTTAACCAGCGTTTCCATGGCAACCATGAATTTCCTTAGTAACCAATTAAATAACTTCAATTTCAACCTCGATTTCATTTGAAAACGTAATCAATGTATTAAAAAACTTTAAAAAACCTTTTCAATAAATAATGTACCAAATATTTTTCTTCACATCATTGTTCATTAATTTGTGTTTCCATTTTATTAATAAAACATTCCATAGCAACCATAAAAAATAGAGAGATCTGCAAATGCGGAAGTTTTTTTTTTTAAGGGGGGGGGGGTGATGTTGGTGTCTTAAGATAGTATTGACCTCAGTTATCGACACCTTAGAGGATTTTCTGGGTAACCATTTGCTTGAATGAAATTCAATAGATATGAGTGAAGGTTCTGTTACTAAAAAAATCAAGAAAACTCCTTGTTCTTTTACTAATATGGTAGTTACCATAAATTACTTATTAATCATCCTTCTTTTCAAAACTTTTAAACTATCAATTACATCAACACACCAAAAGAAAAATGTAACTTAAATTCAGAAATTCATTTATTCAATGCATTTTCTCAGTAACCAGTTAAATATATTATATATTTTAGTCCAAATACAAACAGCATGTACAAGTTTAAAACTAACTAGTATTTAACATTGCAGCAATTTTTTTTCTTATAATATATTTATGTGTGTGTGTATTGAAATGTCCATGTTTCCTAGCTACATGTTCCAAAATGTTCCAAAATATTTAAGTGTTCACAGAGAGATAATATAATGTACAAAATAATATCATTTATTATAATTTAAATCCAATGATTTGTACCTTTACTTGTACATGTAACAAAGATTTGTACATATCTCACTAAAGCGCTTACAAACATGGATGAAATACATGTAAAAATTAGTAGCACCCATTATACTTCACATATTATAACTTTAGCAAGCACACATAACATGTACTTTTCATATTAAAGTAAATCGTGTTATTGTGACCAACAACATTGTGATTGTACATGTACACATGTTGTATACACATCAACAAATTCTTCACAACAGGCTACATATAAATTAAATAATCAACAGAATATATCGTTCTATCAACAAAATTGATGGTACATTCATGTACATTAGCAAATACATATAACGATTACGTGTACATATGTGCACTGTAAACGAGAAATGAACATACATGTAAAGGGCCAATCATGCAACCCATAAAAGATCAAATTAACTGTATGAGTTGGCTACAAAAATATTAACTTGATAACACAAAAGAAACTGCAACTTGTCAAAATATTGAATGTTTTTTTAGAGGTAAAATCATGTTCTTTTCCAAAAAATCATGCGTCTCTATTCAGACTAAAAATTAACTAATAATGTCAAGTGATGTCTTGTATAAAAAATTCTTGATATGACAATTACATTTCATTTCAACAGTATCTGCTACACATGCTAACAATACTGTGACAAATGAATTGAATTTTACAACATCTATACAACATGTGTTAATTTTCAGTAAAGTTGTAATAGATTAATTTTAAGAAATCATGTTTTATACATTACATGTATATACAATTACAGGTATATTACGATATACACTGTATTACAACTCTATATTTAACAAATTAAGTATGGCATTTCATGCTTTTGACAGATAGAAATGTATGACCTGCTATAATGATAAACCCAACTCTCTTTAGAATTATGAAATATTGTAATTATTCTAACAGCAAGCTCGGATTTTGCAGCAGGCCAAGTTTACGAGTATGTTTCAACTACGCCAGTGACTTGCGATGTTACGAGTATGTTTCACCTGCGCCAGAGGATCGCATCCTGTTCTGCACAATCCCGTTATGCTCTGAATTTAAACTGATGAAAACAATCTTAACCCATAAACCCCACCAACACTTCATATAAATTACATATTTCTTAAAAAATTAGGCCTAATTATAATATACATGAATATCTTTTTGTCCTTAAAATATGGAACATAACTTCAATCCTTATTGTAAATAATTTGATATCAGAATATTACAAAAAAGGGAACTGACCAAACAAAATGTTTTAATAAAATATAGCTACAATTTACAAATATCTAAATGTAGATTTCAGAACATTTAGCACAAAAGAAAAACATTGTGTGAAGTTACATCTAGTATACTTGTAAAAAAAAAAGATGAACATTTCTGGCCAATCATACCGCCCACAAAGGAGATTAACAACATAAGTTCAAAAATGTTATCATTTTTTTTTTTACTAGATAGTAACATTTTACATGTATATGAATGTATTCAATTGTAGATGGAGATTTAGAGATATATAACACTACATTAAATAAGAAATAGATGTAGGATGTTACGCACATTTATCTGGTATTCAATATGCATACACAAAAGTCAAGCGCATAATATACTTGTGTACTAATTTTTGACAAAGAATTCTTTTCAGCACAGTTAACAGTTGAAATCAGTAATTATCACAATAAGATTATCATGTTCAGGTATACAGTAAGATACATACATAAATGCAAATACTATAACCATGCAGCATGTCTTCAACTTCACTCATCGGGGATTTCCTCACTCTCACTTTCACTGTCCGTTTCTGGAAGGAGGCTGGCATCAGTCATACTACCGTGAAACTTCAAAGGATGAAGTTGAGTTCCTAGAAAGCGAAAGTATCCAAGATACCAGAGGACACTGGCTACATGGGAACAACATCCCACAACACGTGCCCATACTTTGCATGTGCAGTACCAGCCACTAATTTCGCCATCTAAAGTAAAATGGATGAACACTGTATGACGGACACTGTTAGAATGTCTTGATCTCAGTTTTACTCTCAGTAGGTTTTCAACTGCACACAAACACTTCAAACTGGTCTTCTGTAAAATTATCCAAGACATAGTTTGTTGCCTCTTTAAACTGATATATTCCAAATGTAATTTCTCTCAGCTTTTCCATAGACAACATGGGAAAAAGGGAACTGCAGTATCACTGGTGTTCATATTAACTTTCTTGAAAACAGATCTTTTTTTTAACAGTCCTTCCTCTTCAACCATTTTCTGAACATCATTTCCCTTAAGACTTCTCTCCAACATTTTCTTTGCTAATTCTGTAGAGGAAGAATCCATGTCTGCCAAGTGTGGACGGTAGCTGTTAAATAATGCGCAAACGATACGTAGAAAATCGCCAATGTATGGTATGTAATGGTTGGAAACTACTTTATCAAAGAATTTCCATTGTTTAATCCTTGCATTGACACTTTCAACTACCCATCTTACTTTTGTCACAAGTCTACTTGTATTAGCCTCTTCTGTGCTGTGCTGACTGTTGCCTTTCTGAAGATATTGCGGCATTTTTACTTCATATCCCTCCTCAATGAGATATCCAGACACATCCCTAAACCCTCGGTTTACTATGAAAATATCATTATCATTCAGCCATGATTTCACTCCATCAGTATTGGTTTTCAGAATATGTTTTGTGATTAAGGCATCATTGTTTTTCGCATAGTAAGGTCCCAAAATGGACAAAATATAACCATCAGTTCCGACAATGACTATAGGTTTAACTAAGGGTCTATGTTTATGCAAGCTATATGACATCGCAGCACAGTTAAGGCTGTTAATAAACTCCGTTCAGACAAAAAGTACGGGAAATGTGCATTATGACATCACAGTATATTAAAAACCTCGAAAGTACTTATTAATCTATTTATTAGTAAAATTAACTTATACTAATCTTTTAATTATAAACAACAAATGCTATTACTTACAATTTTGATGTCCGTTTTATCGTACACACTGAAAAATAAGCGAGATGTCGTTCTCGCTGTACTACAAAATATGACGTCATATGCTTCAAAATGACGCATTAAGTTAAATCATTGAAGGCTATCGTGCAGTTTTATAGCGAAGAAAAATAAATGTCGTACATTAACGGAAAAGTATAAATGAATATTTTGTTTAAAATTATTATTAGTAGAATGCTACCTATATAGTCCTATTTTCATTTTGTTAAAAGTATGCATCGTATAAAGAAGCCACCTCGGTTTTGTATAAAATATCGTATATCTAAAATCTGAGTACCTAAATAAATCACTTAATTGCAAAGGCATACACTTATTTGATCCCAACAAACTTTTACATGTGAATTTGAAATATGCTATGTAACTTAAAAACTTCTACGATCCTTGTAAAATCTTACAAGTTAATTATTTTTTAATGAAAATAACCCTGTGACCTTCAAAATTATTCAACATATGCATTATAAATTACGGTTTCTACTAACAAATATTCTTATCTTTAAAAGTTCGCACCGTTTTTCAAAATCTACGATATAACATCAAGTTATTTCATAATTCAGTTGTGAATTTTTTAAATGACCTCAAAACCACAAATACATCTGCTTGTACCATGCGACTGCCATATCACGTGACCACTATGAACATAAAATATTGTACTGTTATATATATATATATATTTTAGAAATATAATGCATTTGAGTGATTGTTATTGATTTTAAAAAGGACATGCCAGTTTAACTAAAGTATACGTGTTTTCATCACAAAAATTTTCCCATATTTTTATTGACCGCCTTAACTGTACTGCGATCCTTTGGTAGGTATAGTTTGAGCTCTTCTGGATGTACACATAGGTGCCATCCAAGACAATAATTTCAGCATCATCATCATGACTAGAGAATAATTGTTTGGAAAGAGGTGTAGTATGCCTGGAAACAAAATCTTCGTGTGATATATGTTAAAATCCAATGTGTAGAGGTACAAAATTTTTCATCAAACAATTCCTTCCACTGTGAATACATCTCTGAATCTGATCTTTGGAGAGAGATAATATTACACCCAATAGATGGTTTGGCAAACCAGTTCTGAGCTTTGTCAGTAAAATGGCAACTTTTTCTCAAAGTTGATAAATGGGATACAATGTCTTCAAAGTTTTCTTTTGTAATTCCAGTTAAAATGTAACATACACTGTCTGATAATAGATGCACATTCTCAAAGTTTAAGCAACTGCAGAGGGCCAAAGTTTTTCTTACATTTTTCAATAAAGTTACAATATCAGTTCTGTTGAACGAAGTCTCTATATATTTGGATTTTAGTAGCTTCAGTGATTCCTTTGTAAATAATTTGTTAATCAAATGATTAACACAACAACGTGCTTTGCTGTTTATGAATATTCCTTTTTCGATAAATGATTGTGTTCTGACATTTAGAGGTACAACAGATGATATTCTTCCTTTGCTGAGATATTCTTTGCAAATTACACAGTACTTATGAAAGGATGTAGTCGATTGAGCTTTTAATGTTATATTCTTGGGACTTTGCAAATGTTCTGCAGTTGAAGTTTCAATATTGACTAAAAATTTGAGTCCTCCTCCTCTGATATAACACCTTCAATGAGGGACGCTTCTTTTTGTGTCTTTTCTGATTTAATCACAGTTTTACTGCACTGAGCTCTACACTTATTACAAATCACATCATCAATATGAATTTCTCTATTGATTAATTTAGTCACATATCTTTTCAGCTCTTTTGTTTTGATAGGTCGCCTCTGCTTCAAATGTGTCCTACCACAAACAGCACATTTGTATGACTTGGGCATATCTGAAAAAGAGGTTAAGTTGTTTAAAAATCAATCAACTAATCATCAAATATAACAAAAAATGAACTACCAGTATACACTGTATTACCGGTACATTTTTATTTTCAAAATATTGCATTTGTTTATGTATGTACATTGTTGAATATATTTAGTATGTATACATGACTATTCATGAAGTATTATTTACTACACAAACAAGTAGTATGACAGGACATTCATTTACGAGTTTACTAAGGGTTTTTTTTACCTTTCAGGCAGAAACATTTATTTATGACATGTTCAAATACAATGGGTGAAGTCGTTCACTTGTTTGAGGTAAACGGGGTATATTATGCATTTTACGTGCATGTATAAATTGCAGAAACATGATATGAGTCAATCTTTTACATGTGTTACTTTTTTTAGAATATTAACTGTGTAACTTCAGATATTATTCTGAAATTCCAATGGGAAAAATATAATATAACAAAGAACCACAAATACCAGGTAAATGTGATGTCAAGATATGTCTGGCATTTTTTGATAATGAATAAAAGGGACATAATGCCTTTGTCACATAAAACTTGATTTGGAAATTCATTTAAAAATTATTACTTTTTCAATCTTCTGAAAACTGCTGAAGTGAATTTAGCTGAAAACATGTTATGAAAAAAGGGGTTATACATGTGTGGAGATTTGGATGAAAAGAGTTATCTGTTAATTAGACAAGAATGTCATATTGTCTTCTGACAAGAGAAAAATTGTATAATAAATATGTTTCTAGTAAAATGCGCCTACACTTTTGTGTCCTACTTTGCTGTAAAGTTTTGGAAAATTCTGTGCAGTGGACTAATTAACAGACTGACTGATCAAAAAATATTATACATCCACAGTTACCAATGAGAGTAATTTAGGTAGGAACAGCACTTGAGTGCCGGTACATGTATTATGACAGCATCTAGTTCACATCATTTCTGTATTCACCCATGCTAAACTTCACAAATGTTATTGGTTTGACTACTATTTACAAAAAGTGTCACATGCACATATTAACTAAATGAAATCATGAATTGAAAAGGGTTCATTTAAGTAGAGTTAATAATATTGATGTTGCTGTTAAATGGAGATTCATCTCCAGTAATTAATACACACACATATTTTTTTATTATATCATTATGTTAAATGATTCTAAACTTATATTTCATTAATTGAAAGTTTCATAAATAACGTTTAATTTTAGATACATGTGTATAATCCATTATGATGAACATGCATTGGAGAGTTGGTTTAAAAGTAAACAATATTAATATATCATGCAGCTTAAATGGCTGGGGCCATTTTATGTATTTAAGTATTTTGCATCTTTTGTTTTTGTAGAGTTTATGGGAGAGGGGTAATGGCCTACATGTATATTGTCATACACATTTTCCTTTGTTTCAACTAAAACATTACTTGTGCATTTATTGATGTGGATTGGACATTTTTGAAACAAAAAGACAATGAACACACAAATACATAACCATGGGACTTACTTAGAACTGTGAATTTCAAACCTACACATCACCCACATCACCCATGATCAGTGATGATGAATCGACAATGGAACTTAATGTAAATACATACATGTAATGTTAAAGTCCAATCTACACTTTGCAAAAGTTGTTTCCCTTTGCGGGGTCAACCCAAAGGTCAAAAGGGAAAAACCAAACTTTTTTCTTCTTTATAAATGCTACCAAATATTTGGGCTTCCTGTGATAAAATCTTTTTGAATTGAGTATATTACTTCAATGTGTGGGTTGCCTCATCCTGGGGCAATCAAATTACACAACGAAAACAGAATTTTATTATCAAATGACAAAGTTACAAACCTCTAAACCTCTAAACTTCAAAGGCTACTGTGAGAAACCAATTGGCTTTTCCCCAAAGATAGCGGCCAAGGGACATAACTTTTGTAAAGTGTGGATGGGTCTATTGTAGTGCATTTTATACATTCATACATTACAGTATATATATTTTCATTTAATTTGAGTTTCAGTGTCCGTGATATAATTATCTCCCCAGTTCTTGTACATGCATATATGCTTAAAGGAATTCATCTGCATTAATTTTGAAAAAAAAAACCCGCAATACATCGTAATGAAAATGTATCATGATCGTCTGATAGGATATTCCGAAATTCCTCTGACTCTAACCCCCGCTTTTTTATTGTGACTTGCGGGGGAGTTACAATATAAAAGCGGGGGTTAGAGTCAGAGGAATCTCGGATTACTGATAGGAATGTAACACGTTAGTGAATGTGTAAACAATATTTCCGTTTAACGCTTTTAGTATCAGATATTTGATCATCATTTTAATAATTAGGAAAAATGATAACTGAATTAATTACTTACCGGCATATTGCAGCGATATCGCAAAGCTTCATCGTCACAAATTGTTATGTTTATTGCAGCCGACAACTTGTTTCGACCGCCAAAATAACACCGGAAGTAAGCTAGGCAGCGTAAAATAAAAACCTATCAAAACGCTTACTGCTTTAATTATAAAATTTATCTACAGTTAAAATTATTCTGTTATATTAGCGGACTGGTATCTTATTCGTTTTATTGATTTTATATTAGCGGACTGATTTCTTATTCGTTTTATTGATTTTATGTTTAAGGAATAAACAACACACTCCGGAATTTGCTACAAAAGGATTTCTGACAATTCCGGAATAATCTCGTATATAATTTCAATATTTCCCTGATCGATTTTTTTGTCATTATTTTCAAAATAAACACATGAGCGGAGGAGAGAACCACGTTCATATTTTTATCATCAGTCAATGATATTTGACTTTCCTTATACTCAAAGTATGATTGCGGTTCTTGCTTCCGCTCACATCGAATTTTCAGTATTTTGTGACGTATAACAGGTTTTTCAGACAAAATCTCATTAAAGGAAATAGAGTAGCAATCCAAATTGAATCAAATGGGACAAGAACTTTCAAATGTTCACTATGATGGAAAAGTTTAGGTATTGTACATGCATTATTAGACGTATCAACTCTTAGTTTATTGTTTTGATTTTTCAAGGTTTAGGGGGCAGATCTTGTACGATACCCTATCTTATTCTTTTCAGGATTTTTTATATTCAGTGTTTAACCAAATGAAGATTTTGATCTGAATGTACACAAGAAGTCCCTTCTGTTGCTTATTTTGTTCTTTCCTGTTACACCTTCTACTGTAAAGATTATAAAACTTTTATCACAGTATCTAATGGTATTGTTTAAGGTTCATCTATATTTTAACAGCATATTAATTGACTCCAAACTGTGAGATTGATGCTAAGTTTACTATTAATCAACTTTAAATCAGAGTTCCGATTTTGTAACAGGAGAGACTTGTTTAATACAACGTACTGTCTTTCCTGTTGCGAGGCTGTCTTTCCTGTTACAGCACCATAAATATAAAAATATATTGCTTGTGTATATTTCGTTTAGGTTTGGGTCTACACATATGCATAGAGTTTTATTTCTGATCAAAAATAAGCACTTATCTTTTTATTCTGTAAAATTGTGAAAATAACTAACTAAATGTTTACCTGTTTGAAAATTTTCTATTATATTATTGTAATTTGTATTTTGCTTTTGTTTCATTGAATAAATGTTACTGGTTCTTTATTTGTCATGCTTTCACAATATTGTCTGAGGAAATTTTGGAATATTATTTTGCTTCAATTTATTATAATTTGTATTTTCTTATGTGTAACAGGAAGGACAACATTTAAGTATGACCAGTTCTTTGATTGTGTTTTACTCAGAAATCAAATAATTTCTAGGTTAAGTGTTTTTGTATTCTTCAGATATGTGTTTATTGTTACAATTGAAAAAAAAAAATCATTTTTCAACACAAGAAAATTCTTGATTATTCTTGAATTTTATTTCTGCGTTTATTGATAATAACTCATATATAAAGATCATTGATTGGTCACATATGAGTCCACGGTGAGCGAGTTCACACGTCACAAAGTTAAATCAGGCTAATGTAAGGAAAAACCACGAGTTTCCAAAAAGTTGATAATTAAGACCCCAAATTTGTTTGTTTTGTTCGCAGAAGGAAAACGATTTAACTATATTTTGAAAATCTTAAGGGACTAGTGTGACTCCTCTTTAGCCTGCTTCTAAAAACTAATTACTTTCATTTACATGAATTATGAAAATGTCTACCTTGCAAAAAAAAGAGAGGAGTGGATAAGTTCTCCTAGTCCCTTCTCTTCTCCGGTTCTGACGCCATTGCAATTTTTTAAAGTCTGAATGTTTTAATAATCATTTTTAATTTTATCTTTGCAGATTGGAGAGATGTCTTACACAACAACATCTAAAGAGAGGCGGGCCCTCCAGCTGGGGTATGAGGGGAGAACAGCCCGTCTTACCCTCTGGGTTGAGATCGCCAAATCCCCAAACGCCCCAGTTGGAGAGGTGTTCAATATTCTTTTGCATCCGACCAGCAAATGATTCAACGATGTTACAATTCAACATCCACTTTGTTTGGGGTAATACACCTTATTCATCTTTTAATATTCAAATACATGTATTACTCCAAATCTTAAGCACAATAAATGCGGTTGAAAAAGAACAATATAATTTTAAAAGGTTATTCGTTATACATAACAACCTATTTTATCTGCAGCCGGTGAACTTTGAAGACGAGGAGGTGGAGGTGTTCGAGGGACTGGTCGAGTCCGTCTCCTTTGAGAGGTAAAAGCTTTGAAATCATTCAGTATTGATATTGATGGAGAAAAACAACACTTGTGATTAATAATTTTGGATCGTTATGAATATTGGAAAAAAACCATCAGCAACCAAAAAAACAACAACAACAAAACACCAGTAAATACACCACATAGTTCTGATTACATATTGTTATATATTTACATAATTTGCTTAACCAGGGTGGAAGCTCCCCATCAAACTTCGCTTGCATTTATTAAACACACTATTCAAAGATTTTGTTCAAAATAATTTGTTGAATTGGTGATATCTTTCAACAATCTCATTGAAGTAGAAAACACCCTCTTGTCAATCACCCCAGAGGTCCGTACGTCCGTGTTTGCAGAGAAGAAGTTCGATGTTAGAGGAACAAAGAGGAACGGTTCTGTCGTGGAGATGTAAGTGAACAATTTAAATTCGGTACAAAATTTTGAAAATTATTTGAGTGTAATTTCATTTAAATAATTACCGGATTTTTTTTCAACTCCAGAGTAAGAGACAGAAAGTAGAATGAACAAAAAAATGTTTAAACTAGTGAACATTTTTGTTTTTTATAACGTTGAGGCCTACAACATTTCAAAACAATACCACTGTTTTCAAAGCAAAAACATTATTGCTCCAAATATGTTGATAAAAATCAGCGCACTTTGTTTACATTGACAAAAATAAACAGCTATCTAGTCTGGCTAGTATATCTATGACTTCAATTTCACCCCTAATTTCCTTATTTCATACCAATTTGTTTACTCAATGGGAACAAATTGCTTTTCAGCGGAATTCACAATGTGCAGGAAACTTTTGTACAAAATCTATATGTCTAGGGTGGACTTTTTTTGCGTTATGTCACTTTCTGCTTGATTGAAAGGTTTACATTTGATTAAAAAAGTAAGCCTGTCTACGTAAACACACATCTTCGCTAGCCAAGGGTTTCCGATACACTACGCTTCTCATAAACCCTTGGCCGATATGCATTGCAAATTTCCGGTCACAGGTGGCGCCGTCTGAACTTTGCTTGAAAAGAACGATAATTCTGATCGCAGAGATTAGCCAATAGAAAAAAAGCTTTTATATCCGTTTCGGTAGCAAAAGATATACAATGGCCACCTCCGCCGAGATTATTCGAACCAAACTTGGAATCGAAAAGTTAACCGATTTCCAACAACAAGCCATAAATGCTTTGTCAGAAAAACGTGATGTGTTTGTGGGGACTAAAACTGGAAGTGGCAAAACAGTAATATATGAAGGCATCGGCATATTAAACGAAAGTGTGACAGTAGTGTTAGCACCACTCCAAAGCATAATGGAGGAGCAGGTGGAAAGATTGAACAAGCTAAATATCTCTGCTATATACATAAAAAGTTCCCAAATGCATGTAAACGATGTCATTGCTGGGAAATACACGTTTATATATCGGAGTCCGGAAATTCTTATTGACACTATAAAGTGGAGAGATTTGTTTCGGCACCCTTTATTCGCCAGAAAACTGGGCTTAATTGTCGTCGACGAAGCTCACACCAGTTTGCAGTGGTAAGAAATTTTATGTTCAAAAACTTATAATCAGTTTCTTTCATACCATCTTAATTTTCTAAAGATAACTATCTGATTCAAATAATTATATGCGCAAGTACACAAGTACAGATTGTTTTATTATCTTGTGATTAAAAGTTTCGTATTCTATATAGGTTTATAGATGTAAATTAATTTTATTATTAAATTCTATTTGATTTTGCATCTTAGGTAATTATTTTTGATTTGTTTACCAAGGGGAGAGAGTCATAATGAAGAGGAGTCTTTTAGGGAGTGCTTTTCTAGAGTTGGAGAACTACGCTCTTTGTGCCCAGCAACTCCAGTTCTTGCATTAACCGCAACAGCCAGTCCCACTAACCGACGCAAAATTATGAAAAGTCTCTGTTTTAAAATGAATCCTTGTGTGATAGTGGACAGTCCAGACAGAAATAACATTAACATATCTGTAAAAAAAGTCAAAAACAATTCTGAAGTGGAGGACAGTTTAGATTTTAAATTTAGTGGTCTGAAAAATAAAGGTAAAAGACTTCCCAAAGCATCTAATTTTTTGCAACACAATTAAAGAATGTTCCATTGTTTACTGTGCCCTGGTTCAAGAATTTGGATCGACAACTTCATTAGTTAATATGTATCACAGTAAAACTCCTGACGATGTGAAGAAATTCATCCGAAAAGACATGGAAGCAGAAAATGGAAGCATTCGTGTCTTAGTAAGCACAAGTTCTGCAGGAATGGGTGTAAATTTTAAAGATTTACAGAACACTGTACATTTTAGCCCTCCGCGGGACATGGACACATTTATTCAACAAATGGGACGGGCTGGAAGTTTTCTCAAGAACTTATCTTATATAAAAGTCATAAAAATCAAATGAAAAATCTTGATCATGAAATGATGAAGCTTATTACCACCGATTCAGATTGTCGGAGAGAAATAATTGCTGAATGTTATTTAACAAAAAAAACCCTAGAAACTGTAACTGATCATAATTGCTGTGATATTTGTGAAACCAAATGCAAATGCAATGATATTGAATGTCCTCGCATACATCCAGCATTTTCCACTATGGACGTTTCAGTGACTCAGGAGCAGATAAGGACCAGAAATGTTTCTGTTGAGGACGAAAAACTTTTGAAACATTAGCTAAAATTACTTAAGGAATCACAAGACCAAAATTCGTCATCTTTCATAACAGACTTTAAGAGAATTTCTTTATCAGCTATAGAAAACATCATCAATAATGCAAGCACATTATTCACTGTTCATGACATTTTGCGCTATGTTTGGTCATATAGCATGGCAAAAAATGTTCATGGAATTATTTGTGATGTTTTTGATGACATGATTATGATAGAAGACTCAAGCTCAGATTCTGATTAAATTTGTTTAATGAGCGATTTTTTATTGTTCATTTTACTCATAAACGAAATAAAATTGGTAAGGCAACCTTTAAAAAAACAGATTTTTTGTTCTCCCAAAACATTGTCCAAAGTTTAAGTATGTGGGTAAGCTTTTAAAATAAATTTGACGGTAAATTTGACACTGAGACTGTAAGTCAAAAAATATATAAGTTTTATAAATACTATCTTTAAAATAATGTAAATCCTGGGTAAGCTTTTAAAATAAATTTGACGGTAAATTGGACACTGAGACTGTAAATCAAAAAATATATAAGTTTTATAAATACTATCTTTAAAATAATGTAGATCCCTTATGGTTTTTCTTATATTTGTATCGATTGAATATTTAATTTAAAAAGACCTGGACATGATTTAAATTCAACTTTATTTTCATAAATAATTTATTTAATAGTTGATACGTTAACCATGTTTGTTATATGTATTCTGCTTTAAAGGGGCATGGTTACGATTTTGGCCAAAAATTATTTTTTCGATATTAATGTTAACAATGCATCAGCAAGGCATATTTATTAGGCAGCTAAGATTTGAGTGTCATTTAATGAGTTATAAGCTAGTTACAGAGCTTACAATTCTTCGCTATGTAAACAAAGCGTTTGTTTATATTTTGAGTGTTGGAGTGAAAATTCTAGTTTTACACCTTAAATAAATGTTTTAATCATAAGGAACTGTTTATTTATGCTTAAAATGTATAATAAGGTAGACAAACCAGCTTTTAAAAAAATTTCTTACTGGTATATTGAACCAATGTAAACAGAAACAGGGCACGAGCCTTGTTTACATGACGAAGAATTGCCCCTTTAAGTATAAGTAGTTTCAATGTAATAAGACCTTTGAGACTCTCAAAGTTTGTTCAATCTAGGGACATTTTAGCAATGAAAATGAAATATTCATAAAGATGACGTATAATTTATGGAAATAAAGGGATCAAGTTCTCCAAAGTATATTGCAATCAAAACTACTATGTTGATCTATATCTCTTCTAGCGATTTCATTTATACATATGGATAAATTGCCGATTATGTTAAATTGCTAAGGCGAAGTCTGTGAATTTGTATATATCATAATTATTGTCTAATATATGTACGTGATTATATATATAAAAACACAGGCAACAAATGATAGAAATGTTTATTGTATAATGTATTTTATTGCATCACAGAATATTTAGTAAAACAGGTATTTATGATTTTTACAGGGTATGTTTCCTCCAGGTACATTCTCTGTTTGAGAAAACCTACCCTAGGAAGTTGGTATTTTATTCTCCTGGGTATGTTTTCTGTAGGTTACGTTTTCTCCAACATTCAAATAAAGCTATGTAGGTAATTAAAGTTACCTAGCAATATCTAGTGATTGTGCTGGATCTGGTATTATAAGCATTGATTGTAATTTTATTATGACCTCTTTTTATATACAATTCATTATATATTTTTTAGAATCATGTTTTGCATTGAATGTGGGGCGGTTTTAGGCCCCACAAACAAGTTTTGTGGTTCATGTGGCGCCCCTGTCTGTGTCAAAACGAAAGGTAATTATGATAGTGTGGTATTACAATCAAGTTAATAATATGTTGCATTATACTGTAAGTTAATGAGAAATAAAGTACATATTAGATAATATACTAGTCTTGTACATTACCCACTTTGTAATTTATTGTTATGTATATTGCAGAAACAACAGAATTTGACACAGCCCAACCAGGACCATCAAAATGTACGTTTTATATTAAATATTACTAAAACTATATATTAGTTTTAATATATATTGTCAAAGAAAAAATGCAAATGTACATGAGATACAAAAGTACAATGTGCTAAAATACTAATTCTAAATACATATACAGTGGTAACAACGTTATTGTTGACAAGCCAATCGTGTTAAATGGTTCGTGTAACGTGGGTGATCGTTCGTGTAACGTGCGGGATCGTGCGTGTATCAGGAAAAATAGTTTGCGTTTTTTACCGTGCGTGTTCGTGCGTGATCGTGCGGTTTTTTCGTTCTGTACCTTTTTTACGGAATGTCAGGATTAATTCTTATAACAACGACAAGTAGGTTTTGTAAAACAATGTGAATTTTAAACGTTTTTCTATATAAGAACATTGACAGTTGTTAACATTCATTATTTCTTTCGTGGTTAAATACATTTATCAAGTTTTTCCACAGCTCATTTAATCCTTTGTTCGGTCGAGTTACTTTTGCTTAATTTTATAATCAGCCTATATCAAGCATCCATTGTGTCTTGACACATAATTTTAATCATATTAGCAAGAGCGGCATGTTGAATGAAAGCGGTCAAGCTTACCCACTCCCCGTTTTAAACTAAACGATTATCCCCAACGTTTTTCTTTCAAATGAGAATACGATACGAATTCCTATCTGGTACATTGTGTAAACATTAATTTATGAATTTTTTTTATAGACGCTTTAAATTGATCTTTAAATAAAAATCAATCAATTATGTACTGTAAATAATGAAAATATTCAATGCGTGAAATCGAAATTCTATGGAACAAGGTGACAACAAATCCTCTAACCCGCATAATCAAATCGCTACGCGCATTGATGAAGTTGTCCGGTCAATTTTTTCTTTGATACGTCGATCAATAGAAAAATTATTATCTTCATTTCTTAAATAATTTTTAAAGTACGTGTCTGAATGGCTTACCTATAGATATTTTGAAATGCTACTTTTTTTTAAATAAATACAGCTTTTGATGTGTCAGAGAAAGGATGCTTCGCGCCAAATTACAGATGATATCGGTGTATGATTTAAAATTTAGATAGTCTTTTCATGGAAGAATAATTATTTAGAAATTGTATTTGTTTTATGACAGCACATTTTACATAAATATATTTTACTTGAAGAAAGAGAAGAAATTTATTTAAATTATATATTTTGTTAGCAGGTATAATTTATCATGTATATCCCTTTTTTTTTTTTTAGGAAATCCATATTTGCGTATGAAGTTGCGGAAGGTACAGAACATTAAATGTTATTGGTGAATTATGAGATAAAAGACACATTATGATGCCAGTGCTGTATGTTGATAAACAATGCAAATTTTTATTAGAGAAAATCTGAAGACATAAAGAGTACATTTTGCATAATTAAACATTTTTTAAAAGAACTATGTAGATGCTAAGTTTAGATTCTTGCCTTCAGTTTACATTTTAAGCTCACCTGAACCGAAGGTTCAAGTCAGCTTTTCTGTTCACCTGTTGTCCATCAGTTATTTATTCGTCAGTATGTAAACTTTCCATATTTATTTTTACATCTTCTCATGTTGTCCTCAACCTAATTCATTCTATGGTTAATCAAAGATGCATTAAAGGGCAATGTTCTATTTGTTCTTCTTCAGAGGTTCAGTCCAAACTTGAATTTTTGAAGTCCAAGTTTTTAGAAAGTAAAAAGATGTCCAGCGGAAGATTGGGCAAAGTAAATAAATCTTCAGAGTTGGAGGTAAAAATTTAGGCATCATTGAATGCAACTTAAATGTGTGTAATTATTTATGAACTATTTGTCTTTGTGTGATCAGATGTTTTTAATAGGCTATCAGTACTGTATGTAGGAAACGAAATATGTCCTCCAGGCCAATGGTAATATATTTATCTTCAGGTCAGTTTTGATATGTACCGGTAGTTGATCAGAGGTGAACCACAATATTAAGAATTCTTTCTCTTCCATGGTACATATTTGCAAGGGATGGATTATATAAAAATTGTGCTGATTCATGCACGAAGGCCTCTATTTTTAACTATTTAGTAATCATAGCATATTTTTTTACTTGTATACTGTGCATGATTGTTTTATGAAAAGGGATATTTTATTTATTTTTAATTACCTGATAATTGAAATGCATTAACTACTAATCTTTTAATTGCATTAACAGATTTTTTAAAAAGATACTTACTGTGTCATTTTGTAAGGTAAACATTTTTGAAGTAAACAATATATTTATAGTTCGATCACGACTTGAGAAGATCTCATGATGAACCTACACCTACAATGCAGGTTTTCTTGCATCGACTACTGGACAAACGACCTCCGCCGTACATTCACATCCAACACTTGAACAGAGACACGTAGAAGCATGGTCCACTATATACAACGGTGGTTGGAGTGCCTACTGTGGACTGAACGAGCTAGGGTACAACCATTCTACAGTACTGCACAAACACTGCGAAATTATGTGGAGGGCAGAGACCAAAATCAAATATCTACCAGAGCTCCTTTCAGTCCCTCAACACAATTTATACTCTGAGTGGCCCACCTGTCTACACGTATGAGTGGCCCACCCGTCTACACGTATCCAACACCAATTTTCCCAACATGGTCTTGACTGGACTCAGCAGCTGTACAACTAGGGGAATAGGAAATTAAGCCTGGTAAAACTTTTCCTTACATCTTTTAGTTTAATAATGAAGTTTTCACTCTGAGTAATGTTCCCCGATTCTATTTTTGCAATTTTTTTTTTAGGCAATACAGATGCTGAGACAGACTCGGGAGCAGAAGGTTAAAGATCTTCATCTCTGTTTTCTGCTATTGAGGCAGACTCAATCAGTATCCCTTCAAACAGGCAACTTTCTAGTGGTGAACTTGCAGTGCGAAAGGGACAAGTAAGGAGTTCAGGTGAGAGAGCCATTGATATGATTGAATTGTTTCTCTCCAGTGAGGATGAAGTAGATGCTGACAAAACCATCTGTGCCATGGAAACTGGTAAAATTATAAACAATAATTATAGTTTATTTTGATAATTAAAAAAACCATTACAAAGTTCAAAGAAAATTGAAATATTGATGCATGCAACCTTCAGAAATATAAAATATTATTTATACTTATTAATTTTCTGTCTTCGTTTCAGGTGATGTCCAAGACTTAGGTGAGACAGCTCCATCTGAAGTACCTGTACAGAAGGGTATAGTTAAATTTTACACATACACGTTATTACATTTTAATAGCTGTTTATGCATTTCATTCATTGAAAAAATAAATACACAAACATTCATATCGTATGTCAATTTCAACAGGAATTGAAAATATTGAAGCATCCTGCAGTTGGATAACAACTTTTTATAAGAAGAAAAAGAACAGGTAATTAAAATTATTACTTCATGAAACTGAAATTTTCTTCCAAAATTAAAATATTCAAAATATATATTTATGTACCCATTTTTTCCCTAACATTAGCTCCATCCACGGCTTCCAAGTCGAAAAGCACCACTACCACTACCTTTACCACGTCCACCGCTACATCCTCAGGCTCAGGATTATCTAAAAGCTGCATCTGCATCCAAGTGTCAGACAGATGAACCATCCGGCTCCAAAGCAAAATCAACGGCAAAATGCACTTCAGCTAATAGTTGTTTTAAAATCTTTTTAAAATAAATCATTACAAAAAATTACACGGGGCAAAAATAACCCTGTATTCAGTATTTCAGCAACCGAAATATATAAATGTTTATGATTATCTAATTATTATACAAATAATACTGGTAGCAGAAATTTTGGACAAAATAAAGAACTGGTCTGGACAAATATAGAGACAGATGGACAAGGTGTTTGACTTAAACATCCCAAATTTCATTTCTGATTGGTATAATAAATAAAGTTTGGTATCATCAGACTTTTTACATGCAAAACATTCTTTTACCTGTCCAAAATGTTTTGATACAAGGGACCAAGTTTAAAGAGAGGATCATAGCCCTTTTTTCCACGTGGTACAAATTCTGAATTGTCATTTAGATGCAAGAAAGTCATCAATGACAAAAACCGGTCCCTTGGCATGACGCTTGGAAAAAATGATGTTGTAGTCAGCGGATCGGTTGTCCAGTACTCCTTGATGTCTAGCTGATGGACAAGTCCCATCAGCATGAGGAGTGAAATAAATTGCTTCATTTCTGAGCGATTTGTTTCATGCCATTTATGAAACCTACTGCATGGTTTCAATTGAGCAGATCTCAAGAACTGTTGTGCATACAGATTGGTCTGTTGTGCAAGAAATTCAAAATCATCATCATTAAAAATAGTTCAAAATATTGTTGAGGTGATCCTTTGTTGTGAATTGTTTGTTTCAATCCAGGAGTTTTTGTATAGTCAAGTGATGGGGGCTCCCTGTCTCCTGCCACCCAATTGTCTGCATCTATAAAGTTTTCAAAGTTTTCTGTTGGCCTACTCACTGTAATGTCATCTACATCAAAACCCTCAAATTCAAAATCACTATCCTCATCTGCTGCTCATTCAAAAATTCTTCAAAATCGAAATTCCTTGTTAATTAAGTTAATTAAATTATCTTCTGCTCAGCACGTTCAAAAGATAAGTATTTACGTATGCATAGCAACATTATAGTAGCAACACTTTCAACATTTTTGCTGTGTTCATACTAAATTTAACAAATATTGTCATAAATAACAGCTTTTCAATTAAAATAGTACCAAAAAAAAGTTTTAAATCTAAAAAAAAATCTTCTTCTCTACTCCCACACATGTGGGCAAAAAACAAACTGAACACATGGTTATGATGTCAACTAACTTCTCTACTTAAATTGTGAAATTCATTGCCCCTGGGTCAGGGGCTCAGGACATGAAGTTGGAGGGGGGCAATATGGCAATAAATTGTTAATGCATATAATGTTCAAAAAATTTCTTCTCTATTCTACCACATCTGTATGAAAAACTGACTTATAATTATGTTTACCAGGAAGTCCACTACTGAAATTGTAATTTTCATGTCCACAGGAGTATGGGTTTTGACTCTAGGACAGGGCTAAAATAGATGTATAGGTGTTAATGCGTCCAATCAAGGTCATCGCCAGATATAAAATATATAAGTCGATAAACAGGTACATTCAGACTGTGCTAAATCAAATCCACGCTAACTTGTTGAAAAATCATATTCCTCCAAATATCGTACACGCTAAATATAATACATTAAAAGTATAAAAAAAAATGTTTAAGTGAGATAAATATAATTTTGTTTCTTTTTATTGTAATCATTTTTAACTAACATTTTAAACAAACAAAAAGTATTTGAAATCATCTGCCTATAAGAACAAAGTTTTTCATCAATAACTAAAGTGTTACACAATTGTTGTTTTTTAAAATTTGATTTACTCTAATTTTAAATAAATTAATCTTTTTTTCTCTCCAAATGTTTTGCTTTATGATCGAGTTATAATGAGATGCACATGTGTATTGTACACATTTTCGTCCATATATCTCGGCAGATTTTTTATGTAATGCAAACATCTTTTCATTTTAAATATTAACATGGGAAAGCACAAAACAAATGATTCGCAACTGTTCTTTTGACGCACCATTTTTTAAATTTTTAAATTTTTTGTAGGTTATTGGTTTGAAGGAGCATCAGCTGAAATGGTTGTGTAATCATTTAGAACACACAGGCAAAGTGCACGAGACTCATTATAGAGCCACTTCTGGTCTCATTGAAAGGGTAGAAATAGCAAAACTTCTACTTATACAGGAGAATAATATGGCTGGACAATTTGCTGGTCAAGACTTGTCAGAAATCCAGTTCGAAGGTTGGTTATTTTCTCAAGAATTTACTTCTAGAGGGTTATTTTTTTTTCTCACCCTTCTACACTTGCAAATGGATTTGCCCAGTTTTGACGTTATCCAAATACAGTTGTGTGATAGATACTCTTTCTTATTTACATAGTAAGTCAAAAATTGTGTGCATTTGCAGTCTTAAATTAAAGCTGAACACCGCTAGTAAATAGGCACTGTCCGCCATATTTCTCTTTAATCATTGCTGTCCCTACAACCCTTATATAAGGGACAGACCTCTAAACAGTTTAAAGTACTTCGCTGTAGAGGTCTTACCTGTGTGGACGTACATTTTGCCTCGCCGTGTTACCCGGTCGTGATGAAATTATCAAATTTTACGCACTTTTTGAAGCCAGGAGAATACTAACATCAAATAAATTGGTCAATGCATTATTTACGATCAGAAAATGAACATAAGATAAGAAATTCAAAGGCCTGAAGGGCCATAATGGCTTACGGGTTTGATATGACTATATTTACATGGATCGAGTATTATTCCCTCTATTTCTTACGGAAACTTTAGTTTATTTATAGCTCTATAGAAAGTAACTAGCTACATGTAATTCATAGATCTAGAGAAACTAACAGGACCGATATCAACATGCCCCATTTGTTGATTGGTCGAACCTTAGTGACCGAAACAGACAGGATTGAAATCTAGATGCCTCTTTTATCAATTGGTTGAAACCACCATTGCTTTTGGGAAAATCATAGACTGCATGAAATAATTATGATGATGTCAGACTCAAACTCCAATATCCAATGACTGAAGTACATTAACTGTAAATTCATTCAACGATATAGGACACAAAAACACTTAAAACCAACATGCTCTCAAATATCAGTATACCTTGAATTCCTACGCACTATGAACTCGCGCGAGAGTTGGTGCACGGTGCGGCGTAACAGCACCACAGCCAGCTTGAAATCATTGCGCGTAAAAATAATATAACCAAATGATGAAATGTACTGCATGTTATGTACTATAATTAATGAATTCTCGTAAAATCTACACCAACAAGTTTTATTCCATTTTATTTGTATTTCATAAATGTATACTTATTCATATTTTTCTGTTTTTTCTACTTTTTTTAAGAGGCTGACCTTTACAAGCTTTTTTAAGAAATATTGATTCACAAGGCAGTTCTAACACCTTCTAATTTTTTCCCTTTGTACAGAGATAAACTCTTGGGGGGGGGGGGGCAAGAAACAGGCAGAACTATGCAATTACAGAAAACTTGTTTTGACACCAAATTTAATTAAAATTAATTACTGCACTATAGCTTTGCAGCCAGTCTCTCTTCACATGACATGTGTACACAGCCATTTTCGGAGGCATACTATACCATGCTATACGATGTTTCTATGTTATGGTAATGTGACATCGCTTCCGTATATGACTTGCAATCAAGCTTAACTGTATATTGTTTTCTTATTTGAGTACATTTGGTCTCAAGTTTCCAATATTTTTACGACAAATAAACAGTTCAATCATAACACAACCAAGGTAACTCCATCGAGGGAACATTGTGCTATTTTTAGATCTTGGAAAACCCCCAACATTCGATAATGGCGGAGGTGTCGAAGAAGGCACATTATATTAAAACAAGTAGTAATTGCCCCTTAATTTATGCATTTATTACCGATTTATAATTCCAGTTTCAATATATCTCAATCATAAGTACAGTCCTTTAACCGTTAAACACTTCCCCCTTGCTGAGATCGATGTCGATCGAAGTTAGCGACGCTCTCTGCGGGTGCAAACGTTTTAAAGAAGATTGAACGAAATAACGACAACTTTACATTTACTTATCACTGTTAGGATCTGAAAGAATTGGGAAAAGATTTTTTGCTTATAAAACATGTAAGTATGCATAGCGGAAAGCATGGCGGCACTGTGTGATGCATGGCGGGGGCTAGTATCCCTCTATGCAAAAACACTTCATTTAATATTCATTCGCGTTAGATTTCGAGTTTATTTAAGTTCATATTGGTTACAATAACATAAGTGATACTAACATATGGAAAATAATATGTAAACGGTGTGACCGTTGGACCGAGCGCAGATTTAACACAGTGCAGTTTGATTTTTGTATAATAAAATCTATTTAAAACGCACAAAGTAGGATCCGCCAGTATGGTTGCCTACTCAAATCATTCGTCAAAGTTAAACTAAACGTCGCGTGCTCAGTCTACATTATGACGTCATATTTCAGACGTAAAACGTTCGTTTTGTCTTCGGAAATAGCCGAAGAGAGTAACGTGATTCCCAAATTTTTTTTTATTCTTTCATTGTTCATCAATTTAATTCATATGAATGTCAATGTAATAAAATTTAATACTTTATTCAGAATCTAAAAGATCAGTTCCTTGACGTTAATGTTTTTATTTTCCATCTGATAATTGATAAGACATACATAGAACAAGTCGTGTTTCTTGATTGAAGCACTTTTGAAACTTATCTGGTTTCCTTTTTAATTTCTTTTAATTCAAATTACCTTCTTTTGAAACACTGGAACTTATTTAATCGAGTTTAGGGGCAATAAACATCGATAAGTACCAGTCAATCAATGATCGAACTAACTTTTAAAAAACAAAATGGCTGCCAATATGGCGGCGCCCAGGGCTGGAAGAAAATTTTTTTGGCCTTAGTACCCCTGATTCAACTTTCATTTTTCACTGATTTTCTTATATATACGTGTTACCATTAATCCTCGCTTCGCGAGGCGGGCTTCGCCCGCCTCTCGCTGCGCTCGGTATAATCTTGCATAAAGATATTTATTATGAACAACAAACAGTTAACTTTGCAACATTCGAATAGAACTATTTTTTGTCGCACATGTTCAGATAACTGAACTCTTTGCCGTAAAGATTATCCGGCAACTAGATGGCCGTAAGCCATAAAAATGCATAAAATCTAAAGACCACGAAAGGAATACTACATGTCGGCCACGAGGTTCAGGTGTGCAATCGGATGTAACGAAATCGAAGGGTTTATATACCAGGTATCTGTGTGACGGTGCCTATTTACGAGCGGTGTTCAGCTTTAAGCTGACAACAAGGGGGAAAGAAAAGAAAATCTTTACATAATTTTCTCGACCTGTTCTGCACACAAAATGACAATTGTTTCAAAATTGGGGGTACCAGTAGTGTATTTGTACTGCTTGTGTAAGATCTCAGAATGGTTGTCTATATACACTTGTTGTTTATAAGGTTTTCTTAATTTAGATATTCTGGTAAAATATGACGGAAAAGCAACAGATGATGGTAAGTTAATACAAATGCTAGTATAATATAACATCCAATTGAACCGCATTCTCTCTACATTAATATTTCCAAATCCAGTGTTCACAGAAGCATAAAGTCAATCAGAACAGCCTTGATGAATGGAGATTTGTTAAAGAAAATCTTGGATTTGGTCATATCACAAGAGAAACGGTCATCCAACAACATATTCGACCACTGGCCCAGACTCTTTTTGGTGATGCAGCAACCCAGCAGGCCATACTAGTCCTAGACGGAACATACATCTACATCAATAAGAGTGGTAACTTTAAGTTTCAGAGACAATCATTTAGTTTACACAAAGGCAGGCCCTTAGTCAAACCACTTGTAATTGTGTCAACGACTGGATACTTCATCTCTGTTATGGGTCCTTACATCGCAAAGAACAATGATGCCACCATATTAAATCATGTCATGAAAACCAACATTGAGGACATTTGCAATTGGGTCAGAGAGGAAGATATTTTTGTCATTGACAGAGGATTCAGGGACTCTCTGGACTTCCTTGAGGAGATGGGAATACAAGCACAGATGCCATCCTTCATGAAAAAGGGAGAGAAACAGATGCTAACTGAAAATGCAAACTCCTGTCGACTTGTAAGAAAGGTATAAAATATATGAATAAGAATTAAATTAAGGTCTTTAAAAAAATGGTTCCAGTTTTTATAACAATTAATTTGGAAACTTGTATCTTCTGAACCATGTAATTTTATAACAATGCTTATACATGAACTATCATCATATATATAATATATATCTTTTTATCTATTCACAGATCCGGTGGGTTGTTGAATCGGCCAATGCCCGAAATAAACATTGGCGTTATTTAGGAAAAATTCTCCATCAAACCAAATTCCGCACATTGTGGACTTTGTCCGCATTGTGTGTGCCATATCTAACAGGCATGTACCTTTTGTATATCACTACATATAATAGTACATGTATCTATATAAAGATATTAATTAAAATATGCATATATATTCTATACTCTTATTAGCTTTTTAATTGTAAGATTATCCATTAAAAATTACTTTAATTTCTATTACAATACAAAACTGGTTAAATATTCATATTTTATTAGATTGTTATTTACATTATTACAATTGCTCATCCATGTATTTTGTCTTAGGTATTTGAAACGTATTCCTGCTTGTGATGCCGAAGAAGACCTGGCTCTTGGCTCGACGATGCTTTACCTCTCCAAGCAGGTAAACACACTGCAGCAGCATGTGGAACTTAATAAACTAGATCGTCGAACAGTTTGCTCGGAGGAAGTTGAGAATCTTACTGATTTTCCCTGCTTGGATGAGGAGCAACTCAGATCCCTGACATGTGGTTCATACTAGTTAAGGTTATCGCCTAGTTATGCCCAGGAGCACATTGAAGGTGACTGCGCCATTCAAGTACACAAAGAGGAGCCAGGTCTATGAGTGCGTTTGCAGAGCCGCCATGTCTCCTCTAAATCCTACCTATTGTGGGTAAGATACGAAGCAGGTGAGATCTGTGGGTGGTACTGTAAATGTAGAGCTGGTGCACGAGTGGTAGGAATGTGTGCCCATGTGGCAGCTATTCAGTGGTATGTTGGCTATGCTCGTCACCACAAGGAGGGTAAACTGGGTGTGAGAGACTGGGGTGAGTTCATCAGTGACGCTTCATTAGTCGATGACTCCGACAATTCAAGTGACAGTGAGGAAAGTGAACCAGAGGAATGAATTAAATTTATTGTTTCATCCTGTAATTAATTTAAGAATTGTGAATATATTTTTCGATTCTATTATTCTTTTAATTAACATTCACTTTAATTTACAGATATCTGCCAAACTCTTACTTGATTAGAAATACATGTTAGTGTTTTATTTTTTGTACAGACTCTGAGTCATTTAACTTCCTACTTGTATCTATATATTTAAAGTAAATACATTTCATAGATTAAACTACACATTCAAAGAGTGCAGAGAAAGGTAAGAAAACTGTCAAAGAAGAACCAAAGATGTCTGAAGATGAGTTAAGACAATGGTTAGATACAAAGTATAAAATTTGACAATGGAAGAATACCATGATATAACACAGTCTAAAACAGACAAAAATTCCAAAGGTATTCCACGCACCTTAACATCCACACCAAAGTCTCTTTTCCCTCTTTTAAACCGTTCTCCCATATTGCCTCCTCCAATTAGTTCTCCTCACCCAGTTACCTTATTCTCCCCAAGAAACCAAATATTTTCAGGGGAAGAGAAAAATGATTCATCATTTGAGGTTTGGGAATTTGAAGTCAAGTGTATTTTTAGAGAGAAAAATTACTCCACTCCAATTTCGTTAAAATCAATAAGGAATTCTCTCAAAGGAAAAGCTAGATCCTTATTACTATCAATGTCTGATGAAGCAACTCCTGAAGTGATTATTTATAAATTGGAAGGTGTTTTTTGGTAATGTTTATGACAGTGAAGCAGTCATATGGAATGAAGTTTGAAACAATATTACAATCTGCTGTAGAAAAAGGTCACATTAGCCAGACGACAAGAAATGACCTGCTTCGAACCAAATTTTGGTCAGGTCTCAGAGATTCGGAATTTAAAAATGCCAGTAGGTATAAATATGAAACTACCAAGGACTTTGATTCTTTAAGAAAAGAAATCAGAGCTATTGAAGTAGAGATTTCAAATTCCAAAGCAAGTTCTAGGACCTTTGTTCCTCATAATCCAATTACAAGTTCCACTGATACTACCTTAGAGAATATCTTAAAGAAAATTGAAAAAATGGATGCAAAGATGACTACTTTTGAGAACACCTTATCAGAAATCAAACAAGAGAGAGGAGAGCAACCCAACAGAGGAGGAAGAGGTGAACGTCCATTTTGGCGAGGAAGAGGTAATCAAGGTAGGTACAACAGCCAGGAGCAACGATCAACTTCCTATCAACCACAACAATATGGTAAACAGTCAACTCCGCAAGGATATCAACAATGGTCGAGTTGTACAGATTCCATGAACAGTAACAGATCATATGAGACTCCAGGTCAATACAGCAGAGGATACCGTAGCAGAGGATATTCCAATAGAGGATATTCCAACCGAGGAGAATACATTTCAGAAAGAAAAAACTAGATTATGTCTGCATTGAGGAGCAGATAGCAGACACAAATGTAGAACCAAGCTCCATCAATATTGAAAATCATTTTAAAAGCATATCAAATGATCCAGCAAGAGAAAAGTGTGCAAATTGTAGGCAAACTGGACATTCAGAGTCATTTTGCAACCAGGAACCAGGAACAAGAAAACATCAATAAATGTACTTTAGTTGGTTCAACAAATGAGGTCTCTGTTACTATTGATAATTATCAAACAACAGCACGTGTTGATACTGGATCTTCAGTTTCAACAATTCGTCAGAGTTTTTATTAAAAAAAAAAAATTTGTATAATATACCACTGCAATCTTTGTCAAATATTTTTAATATCTACATGTAGAGTGTGCAGATGGTCAATCATTACACTACTTCATTCAGTAATATTCGTTACATACATATATTATATATACGGTTATATTAAGTGTTCTCTGAAAGGTAAAAGTATCGACAACAATCAAGTTTGTGTAGATGGTTTATTCCTTATTGTACCAAACACATCATATAACAAATGTGTTCCCGTTGTAATCGGTACTAACATTATCTCTGTTCTAATGAATCTAGTTAAGGAATCGCATGGTCTTAGGTACTTACAAGAAGCAAATTTATTTGCTCCATGGCACCTTGCATTTAGATGTGTTTCTTTAAGAGACAAAGAGTTACAAAGACACAAGAATGTTCTAGCTTTAGTTAGACTAGCTGAGTTATCTAGAGTTACTATTCCCCCAAATACAGATATTGTAGTCAAAGGGTATCTACATAAAGAACTTCCATATCAACCAGTTGGTGCGTTGTTACAGACAACATCTAAATCAAAGATACCTAAAGACTTATATGTGTCTCCTGTACATATATCATATCCCCATAGACAGAATGGAGTAGTACCTGTACATATTAGTAATATTACTACAAGAACTGTTACTTTGACTCCACATGCTTTACTCTGTGAAGTTCAACCAGTCAGTGTTGAGAATTTTACATCTCTTAAAGATGATTGTGTGTCCAAAGAGGTTGATATCATGGAATTAACATTCTATAAGATGAACTTTCAAGAGACAATTTACAAAAACTGACTGAGTTGATATATAACTTCAATGAGATATTGGCTATAGCAAGTCAGTAAAGCATAATATAGAATTATCAATGAAATTCCATTTAAGTAAATGTATCGTCGAATTCCCTAATCAATGTTTCATGAGGTGAGAAATCACTTGCAACAGTTATTAAGTGCAGGTATAATTCGACGTTCACATTCTCCTTATGCTTCAAATGTTGTACTTGTCAAAAAGAAAACAGGTGAATTACCCCTATGCATAGATTTCAGAGAATTAAATCAACGAACCATCAAAGATAGTTATTCTTTACCAAGAATTGATGATATTTTAGATTCTCTTTCTGGCAATAAGTATTTTTCAATTTTAGACATGAAATCAGGATATCATCAAATTGAAATTGAAGAGAAACATAAAGAACGTACTGCTTTTACTGTTGGTCCACTAGGATTCTATGAATACAACAGAATGGCTTTCCGGTTAGCAAATGCACCTGCTACTTATCAGAGGCTCATGGAACAATGTCTTGGAGAATTACACCTAACAGTTTGTATTATATACTTGGTTGACATTATTATATTTTCCAAGACTTATGAAGAACATTTAGACCGATTATACTTAGTGTTTCAAAAGTTGCGGGAAGCTGGAGTTAAACTTTCTCCAAAGAAATGTTATTTATTAAAAACCCGTGTGAAATATGTTGGTCATATTGTTTCAGAAAAACGCATTGAGTCTGATGAAGAAAAGGTATCAAAGGTACTGGAATGGCCTCAACCTAATTCACGTGAAGAAATCCGTCAATTTTTAGGTTTTGTAGGCTATTATAGGAAATTTATCAAGAATTTTTTAAAAAATAGCCAGACCTTTAATAGATCTTATGCCTACAACACAAAAGAAAAGCCGAAGTAGAAGGAAAACACCTATTAATCATCCACAGGCAGATTTTAAATGGAGAGAAGAGCAAGAAAGTTCTTTTAACTTTCTGAAACAACAGTTATCTTCTTTACAAGTAATAGCTTTCCAAAAAGCTTGCCTGACTTAACAAAATTATTCAATGGAAGCATCCATGTATCCATTAGGCTATCTTATTAGAAATGAATTTTTATTTTCGCTGCTGATCATAAATTTATAAACGGAACGTGCAAATTTAAGACGAAATGTCAGTCTTTTCTTCGATCTAGAACATGTACATATATATCACTTGAAATTCAGTTATTTTATTAATTCAATTATTTTTAGGAATATACACATATCATTTAAGTGCATGTAAGCTTGAAAGCTGGAGAGTAAATAGTCGTTTTTTAAAAATTATATTTGTTATACTAAGATGTAAAATCAACTGAAAGGCATTTTTAAAAAAATTTCCAACCAAATGAAATATAAAAGGGTATACAATCAAGTATTGTTTTTTTAATTTGTGTGTGGGCAGCTTCATCAAAATCATCTTGACAAGCAATTAAAAAAGTGTGAATTCTCAAATTCATGAAAAAAAACCCTAACTGTAACTTCAATTCAACTAGAATTCCTTATTTGCAGTTTTATTTATTACATGCTCCTACAAAAGTGGAGGGGGGGGGGGGGGGGCAAATCCATTTTATTTCCATTTATCATATAAAGTTAAGAAAAGTGCCAGCTGCCAAAAAAGTGGGGAGGGGGAAGCAGCCCCCTCACTCCAACCCCTGATGATACGTGTCTGTGATGTAAACACATTGTGTGCTCTGGGGTATTCGCATGATCCCAGCGCACTCAAGTAATCGGTGCGCAAAATTATTAATGAACATTATGGCGGAATCCTACTATTGCCGTTCACGCAACGAATGAACTCATCCATTGGCAGAAGATCCATGGGGAGGAGGGTCAGATGGATTTTTTTTACATTTATTTTGTAACAGCTAAATACATGTATATTATACTTTGAATCGGATGTTTTGGAACAGATCTAACGAATTAAGACACACACTTGATTAGTATTGGTTAAATGTAGTAATGTACATTTAAGTAAGACACGCGAGTTATGACCCCTTTTCAAGATTAATGAAATCGCCCAACTGAACGAAAATCGGGTCACACCCCGCTTCGGCGATTTAGTTCCTCCTGTATACATTCCAGCTGTATAAATATATCTTTGTTTTAATCCAAACTGATGACTCTCTTGTAATAATGATAATCCAACACCAATTATAACTTACATTGTCTGTTATAGACAATATGTTACAACTTGTTGCGATGACCCCTCCCCCTTTTTCACCGTTTAAATATAGTGGAATGCTGATCTATTTTTAAATCAGGATTACACACGTGCACTGCATGGTGAACGTCCCTTTTACTTGAAAACTCTTGCTCGCAGTTGTTATTACATGCCATATAACATTTTCATCAATTGTGAATGTAAATGCTGACATCCTTAACATAAATCGGTTAATCTTTTTGGTGAAATATCATGATATTGCTTGTCCCATTGTTTGCACTGTTTTGGAGAATGCAACTTTTAAACCTTAGATATGAAATCATGACGTCATGACGTCAGGCAATAAGCCTATCCTGATTATTCAAAATCATGATTTACACACTGATGCCTCGTTACATGGCTTAGGTGCTGTCTTATATCAGGGAAAGGAGGATGGACTGAAACATGTCATAGCATACGCCAGTAGAAGTCTAAGCAAGGCTGAGAGAAATTATCCGGCTCATAAATTAGAGTTTCTTGCACTGAAATGGTCTGTCAAGGAGAAATTCAAAGAATATTTATATGGCCACAATTTTACAGTATATACGGATAATAATCCACTTATGTACTTACAACTGCACAATTAGATGCAACTGGCCATAGATGGCTTGCAGCTTTGTCTGCTTACAATTTTGATCTTAAGTATAGACCAGGTAAAACAAATGCAGATGCACTGTCTCGTTTACCAGGTATATCTATACTACCGAAACAAGATGTGACTACTGTATCATCAAAGGAGAAGAATTTGCAACTAAGTTACAGGGTTAGTGAAATTACACAGACTGGGGAAATTCTGTCACTGCAATATGTAATGCATCAAACATATGTCCATTTATTGGAACTTTACCTGTCACTGAAGATGATATCAAAATGAACATCAGTGCATTACATAATGAAAGCTTTAAAAGTATTGATGTTATTCAAAAACAAATTAAAGATCCAGACATATCATATTGGTTTGATCTAGTTTATAACAATTACAAACCACATAAGGCTGAAATACCACCAACTCCTTACAGTAGAGCATTGTTTCAGTGTTTTGACAAACTCAGAATTATTGATGACAAATTTTTCAGAGACATAGGAACAGAAACAGGTATTGTACATCAACTTGTTTTACCATCATCTCTTATAGGTCTAGTCTTACACCATATTCATGATAAAATGGGTCATCAAGGTAGAGATAGAACTCTTTCACTTGCCAGATAGACTTTATTGGTATGGATTGAACCGTGACATTGAAAACTATATTTGTCATTGTGGTAGATGTATCAGGAGGAAAACTCCAACCAATATTAAAGCTCCTCTTGTTAATATCAGTACGTCGCAACCATTAGAACATGTATGTCTTGTTTTTTTTAACTCTTGAACGCTCAAAGGGTGGTTACGAATATGTATTGGTCATAACTGATCATTGTTCTAGGTTTGCGATGGAAATACCTACAAAAAATATGACAGTTAAAACTACAGCTGAGATATTTTATCAGAATTTCATTGTTTATGATAGTTTGCCGGAGGATACAAGCGTTAATTCGCATTGCAATCCTCCACAGGAGTTTAACGAAATCCAGGAAGCGTTGGAGAAGCGTTTAATTCTCTCAAAACGAAAAGAAAGCGTAAACGCACAGGACAATACCCCTCATGGTTTTTGGCAAGGTTAACATGTACACTAAACCTTGGAAAAGAAGACAATGAAAAGTTTGAAGTCCTCTTCAAACAAATAGCTGAAAATAAAACAAGGAAAACTGCCCAGGCAGTAGTGAACTTCATTGATAACGAAATTAGAGAGAAGGAGGGAGTTATTCACAATCTAAGAGTATCAGCTCTAAAACGGATTAGGAATACGTCCTTTAACTTCAACCGTGAACAAACAAACTTTGACGAGATTATTTTGAATACATACACTAAGCACCTGAAAGATTTGCAGAACTTTCGGGACAGATTACACTCCATTCCAACTACAACTGACAAACCACGGGAACAGGACAGTTACCGGTCATCCCAAGGAAAACCCAGACATGACCACAGACAAAACTATCAGTGCCGCCATTACTCGGTGAATTACAAAGGCCATCGTTACCAGACACAGCGCAACAAACCGTATTAACTATTGGATATTTACAGTGCATAAAGTGAGATTGAAAATTGTTCTGTATAGTTTATTTTATTAAATATATTGCAACGTAACTTTTCTTGTATATCCTTTTTTTGCTGAATAATTCATTTAATGTCACTTTTGGAAGGCGTGTCATTGATCACGTGACACTCCATTTTATAATATAAAATTTGTTTAGATTCGTGTATTAGTAAAACTTTCAAAACCCTCTAACTTATAACACTCTGATACTTAGACGGGTTGTTTCACTTAATCACTGACAGTCCTCTATCACAACGTTAAAACGTGTGATAGACGGAACTTAAGCTACAGCTTTAATATTTTTACGAACTCGTCAGTGAAATCCTCTATTAAAATGGCAAGACGTTTTAATAGACGGGAAACATTTTTTTAAATCAAAACAATGAATCAAGCCTTACGCTGCAAACCCCAAACTTGACAACATGTTAAGATTTAGCGGAGGCACGATTTTTATTAGCTGCAATAATGTAGCCCTCTCCGATGTTTACTGGAGAGGGTTACAATTCTATAGGATCTCCGTAATGGTGCAAAATTAAGTTTTTAATGAGGCTGACTTCGGTCTGAAAAGATCGATTTTATATTTGTCTTCCTTGAGATAAAATGATTTTTTAATTCAGGTTGAACAAATTAATCGTATATAAATCAAAACCAGATAAAACACAGCAGCATGTTTACCAGTCGTCTTTTTCAGCAGCCATGACAGTTCTCGCGTGATTTTATGGGATGTACGCTTGGAGTTTTGATGGGCTTGATAACGTGAATGTCAGTGTAAATAATTGATCTTACCTCGTTAGGCCAAAATAAATTAATAGTGTGTTTCCTATTCCAGCTTGAAAAAAAATAGGGTAGGTAGGTAGGGAAAACATTTTATTTTATTTAAACATTTTATTTTTTTTTCACTTTAACAACAATGAACAAGTTGAAAAGATGAGTTTATTTTTTTCTGCCAAAAGGGCGGCTTACAACTGGCAATTTTCCCAGAGTATAGCAGTCATTGCACAGAGGAAGAACAGTTTTATATTGTTTTTTATAATCTTGTGATATTTCGCCTCCCTCTGCTCCACAATGGCAACATGTGTCTTTTCTACCAATGTCTCCACTGTAGTATGTTACTTCAACAGTGGATGCACATGACATTTGAGATCTCGTCATCACAACTCCATGCAATAAATGGTGTGGCGGTGTGATGGGGGCACCACAAGTATAATCAAATTCGCTGAGTATGATTACAAGAGAAACCTTCTGTCTTTCGGTTAACACATGCTTTGAGTATAATACTCTTGGTTTTCTGCACTCTACACAAAGAATTGTTGCTCTTGCATGCTGTGCCGTAGTAAGGCGGAAGTCTGCAAACTTTGGCTCCTCCATGACTTGAAGCTCTGGTTTGGATAAATTACTGGGTTCATCTACATCTAATACCTCCTGATTCGACTCTTCTGTTTCATCATCTCTCTCCGGTGCCTCCATGACGGTCTCTTGGTCCATCTCATGAATCTTTTTTGCTTTCTTCACTTTCACCTCTTTTAATGAAGGTCTTCCTTCCTGTGTATCCTGAAACTTGACACTTTGATATGGCAAAAAATGATCACTATCATTCTCATTTATCACTGGGTCTGGTAGCCATATCAGGTCTTCCTGTGACAATGTAGCAGGTAAACAGCATCCTGCATCTTCACACTTTCTTATCTGAAAGGTATAATGTCTTTGGCGACAATGTCTCTCTATCCACTGTGTGTAGGACTGTACTTTTTTGGTATGCACCTTCTGTAATTTTTGCAAATTCAGTTCTGGGAAGTGTTCTCTAAGATGTCGTTGCAGTATATCAATATCATCATCAGAAACGGGATCTATAGCCTGCATTGCTTTATCTTTCAACTTCAGACGCAAAAACCGATTCCTTATTGTTGACTGAACAGGTTCTATACTTTCTCTCCACTTCTCTCTGATTTCTGGATTCTTCTCAGCAAGAGCTCGAATACTTGCCATACTCCCACATTTTTTTAGCATTTTCTCTGTTTCTTCATCACCTTTTCCTCGCTCTAAAGCACAGTTTTGTAATGCAATGTTCAAAACTGACATAATTCTCTCTGCTGGGTTCATCCAACTATGTCCAGGAGCACAGCGAGCCAATATCATCATATCTAGATCAAGTTCGTAAAAGATGCAAATTGATGCACACACTACCGACTCAATTGTGTTCCTTTGGTCCGTTCCTCCATCCGTAAATTTCATCAGAATTTTGGCATCTTTCTGTGGACTATTCAGAAACACCTTAATTAGTGCAGCTGCATGCCGAAAAGGACTGGACATTTCAAAAACAGAATCATTGACAATGTTGGTCACTGTACCACGAACAAATGACTGATTAACAGCATTTGGAACATCACACTGCAGAATAACTGATGGTGTTAAGGATGACTTATGCATATCATGGTCTTTGGCTGCCAGTGTTGTACTCACTGGTGCAAGTGTTTTCTTTCCTCTTACTCCTGTTGAAATTGGTGCATCAGGCTCACCAACAGGGATTTTTGCTTTATCATCACAGAAAAATACTGCTACAATCTCCCTCTCTTCTACAGCTCTTTCTTTGAAGTATTTGAACTGTGTACAACAGTAATGTTCATCTGGGTGCGTAGCTCTCAGTTGCCGTCTCTGGATTTTATACTGCACTTGAATTTTGGATGTAAAGTTCAAGGCTTTGTGAGTGTACGGATTTCTTGGGGCAAACTGCAATCTTACAAGGCTCTTGGAAGGGATAGGTGTACCAGCTGGACATTTTTCTTTCGTTTTTTCCACAAGTTCTCCAAGTGATAACCATTCAGATAAATGTGCAATATTATGCCTTCTCTCATCAGCTGCAGTTATTTCTTCCACAACAGAACACAAATGCTCAAAAAAGATGTCATATCGTCCAGTTGGTCTACCTGTGTTGAGATGTCTCAAATCAGCCAACAGACCTTTCTCCCCTAGAAATATAAGACGAAGTCTTTCCATTGTGGAGGGGTGACAAGCTGTACTTGCATCTAGAGTAAGCTCCTTGTAGATGAAATCAGCCACAGATGGCAATACATGTGTAACGTGTTGTAGTCTCTCTCTAAATAAAGCCTTTTGAGATCTTGTATGGTATTCTTGCAAGTAAGGGCGTGCTTTCTGTAGGATTCGTGCTCCTTCAATGAGAATCTGCTGTGTGGGACGGTCTGAAGAAACCTTTACAATACAGTTTATGGTAACTGAAGATCCCCCTGGGCTAAATCGAATAAGATCAATAGGCATAGAAAGTTGTAACTGTTCAAAATATCGAAACTTTTCTTTTGAATTCTCAAATAGATTCTTTAAATGTTTGTCTTCATTGAAAACAACTGGAGTCAAGAGAGGTTGTTTCTTCATTTCCTGATCCAGAAGTTCATATTGTGGTTTAACATTAAAAAGAGTCATCCTCCTGTGCTCGACTGTTGCATGTTCATCTATGGTTCGAACTGGGTGGTCCAGACTGTGATTATGACTCACTGTTTCATTCTGTTTCCTGAGGTATTCTCTGTATGCATCCATGCATTCTGCCAATTGTCTTATTACCTCCCCTGCCTTTTTCCATGCTGGGCTACTTCCAACCACTGGTTTCAGCAGAATACTGAAAATTTCAAAATTGAAACTTAGTATTAACCTGTTTTAGAATACATTATTTTTGGTTCATCATACTACCCTACTGAAAACACGTTAGGTTTCGTTTTGATAATACAGTGTTACTAAAATCTAAAATTTATTGGGCCAAATTTAACATCAAAATATTATTTAAAAAACATTGTTAAAACAAACTGTGTGATAACTTCTGTTAAAAATAATAATTTAAAAGCAATTATTTAGATAGCTAAAATATGAAATTTAATTCACAAATAATGATTCAAACCTATATAAGGCTTGGCTATGACTGTTCAACTGATCTGCTGAAAGGGGAGACTCCTTCAACTTCTTTCTCTTCACTTCATTGTATCCACTGAATTTCAAAAAGGCATTTGGAATTGGCAGTACTTCTTTCTTTCTCAAAGCAGCATCATATATTACCTGGTGCTGATTGGTCAAATACCACAACGCATTGCACAAAACCTAGGAGATATTTTCAAGAGTATAAACAAAATGTAAAAAATATTTAATCAATACTTAAAGTAATGCATGTAACAAGCCATTCACTTCAGTTTGTTGAGATTGGCTGGTTTTAATCAAAAAGTATGTTGTCTAGATAATAATGCTAAGTGATTTCCATGCATTTAGGTATTAATTCAAGCAACTGTGGATTAAAACTTTGAAGCATTAGGCTTGCATGTGATTTTGAAATTGTACCATACAAATTTCACGCAACACAATAGAGATCCTCAAGCACAAATCTGATTTATAAAATTGTCAGATAGTTTTAGCATTAAGGCCTAAAAGTTAAGTTAGAATATGAGATATATTGCAGTGCACACTGAAGGATTGAGATATATGTATATACTGTATACAAAGTACTTTTCATCTTTGCTTCTTTAAATTTGTGTTTAATCCACCCACACTTAATGGTCAAATATTAAACAGGAAAAATTTTTATATTAAATATACAAAATAAAAGTTTATATCCATTTAATATATAAACTTTGAGCATTAAAATTTCAAAGTGTTGTCAGGTGAGCATGAAAAAAACCCTGTATACAGTATTGAAGACAAAGAGGTATGCATATATACACCCAAACCAACTACATATTAAATACATACCCTAAGAAAATCTGTATAAAAACATTAAAATCAACTTTATATAAAGCATTTCAGGTACATAATACTGTTCTTTTAAACCATACTGGAAATTTCTTTTTTTTTTTGTTTTTGTGGTGTCAATGAGGCCATTTAATAAATACCTGCAAAAAGTAAGCCCCCTCTGTCTCGGCAGTAGATCTAGGGAAGTCTAGGTGCTTTCCTTTAAAGTCATCAAGGAGATCATTTAGAAGCTCATCTTTTCGAGTCAAACCAGTCTTCTTTCCAGAGCTGATGTGTTTGATAATATTGAAATATATACTTTGCCTATGCTATTAAACTTAGTTGTCAGTCAAACACAAATCTAAAACTTATATACCTGTATTCACATGTCAGATAAATAATGAATACATAATGAATAAATAAATAAAACAAAAACATGTTTTAAACAAGCCAAAGCAAAACAGATACACAAAAATTCAATACCTGGATGTTTTTTTCGCTGGAAATGAACGCCCTTTTGCCATCAAAACTTGGAATGCATTAATAGCTTTCCTGGTTGCAGATTCGGCCGCTATTAACACCCCTGTGTTCATTGCAGGTTCATCTTCAGGCTCACAGACAAACTCTAAATATTTCATCTGAAATCCAACCAAATCTCCCACCGATACACTGCCTTGGACCTCATATGGATCAGTGTCTTTTGTATGTGGCTTACTTGGCCAGCACAAAATCGAAGTTTTGCTGCCTTTAGGCCAATCAGATGGCCCCTCGTGATACATCTCAAAAACACTGAACAATGATGCATTGTTTTTTACCGTTGTCATAAAGTTTTTACCCCCCTGGTGATGACACTTTCGAATTGTTAATGCCAACAATGTGCTTGGCAAGCACGATGCCATTTTCCATAAGAAATCACTGTCAAAATAAATCTTTAAATTGGTGTAGAGTATTTGTTTTCTCAAACACGGAAGTGACTAAGATTAGAATTTCTAAAAGTGAAACCGGAATCGTTGATATCCGGATTAATATATCGACGGTAAAATGTTTAGGGTCGGGGCATATTTTTAGGGTCGGTCGGGGAACCGGAAACACACTATTAATTTATCTACGCCTTATATCACTAAAACATCATTTAAGGAAATTGTATATAATGGAAAATTCATATTTACCGCGTTAATTATGTTTATAATAGGGGAATTCCTATATTCAGTTCAAGATCCGCTCCTGAATTCTAATTGGCTGTCCCAAAATAAAACCGGTCAAGGTCAGTAGACATGGCGGACAAATTCAACTTTCGTCGTTGACATACACGAAAAGTAACCGATATATGGACTATACTTGATATTTTTGGATTAATTTATGCCATAGACATCTACAACGTTAGAGTTCAGATAAGAAATGCAAATGTTATTGTCATTTATAAACGATTTGAGACGAAATCGTTGCGGGAGTGAATCACTCCCGCACTTGCATCATTACGGAGATCCTATGGAGTTGTAGCCCTCTCCCAAAAAAAAAAAAATCGGGAGGGGGCTACATTATTGCAGCTAGATTTTTATTGATTTAATGTTTCTAAATAAAGATTGTAATAACTAATTATTGGTGTGTTTTATTGTTTGACTAATTGGACAAACGACGGCTGTCGTGACAATGAACTCACCTAAAAATGCATCTTTGTCTTTGCTTACGACGGTTTTTAACTTCACACTCTTTCCTTCTTTTGTCCAATCAAATCTGCTTCTCAAGAAAACTCTTCCATGATATATCAGATCACCCCCCCCCCTTTCACTATATTGAAATTTGTCATCTCTTTGTAGTTCTGTTTTTAAAACGCTGCATGATTTTTAATTTTTAAAAAAAAATGACCAATTCAAGGGTAATCAGTTCATTCTAAAAAAAAAAAATAAAATTCCATAATTATGTAACGTTTTAGAATTGAAAATTCATTACCAACCTTGAAAAGGTAATTAAGAGCTGGTAATAAAAAATGTTTTAAAAATAAATTTTGCACAATTCATAACCAAGGTAGTACACTTATGTTCTTCTTCGTTCCACTCAACCGAACATAAATTAATTATAATAATAACAAAACACATGATTAGTGAAGGAAGCGCTTATTTGCTGTATTTATTTACACGTACAAATACATATAAAGATTCTTCAAACTTCTTTCTGAAATAAAACAATTTACATTTTATAGAGCACAGTCCTTCGATTTTAAATGTCACTAAATAATTGGGTGGGTGGGGATTGTGTAAATGTGTCAAAGAAAATGCTCCTAATGAGTGAAAGTCGTGCTTAACTTGAATACCTGTTCTAAAGGTTATCCGCTATAAATAGTAGCCAATGGCTACAGGTTTAAATATATATAGCCAACACATATAACATGTGTTCTAGTACCTATGATAAATTAATATAATATAGATTAGTTCTGATCATTATACTATTATTATAAATATTGGTATATATAGATATAAAAATACATTATGCATTTAAATGAATGTGTTGGTTTGTACTAAAAATTTGTATTCTTATGAATTATTTATATTTGAAAAGCTGATGAACAAATCATCCCTTATCTCTGAGCCCCATCTTTTGCTACATAAATCATTTCCCATTTTTTTTAAAAGTGGCTACCGGTCACTGCATGTAATCTGGAGTGATTAAACATTATTTAAAAATCATTCACCTCATATGTACCAGAAAAATTGGTTTCAATGCAGTTTATGTAAAATAATATTTTTTTCAAGAATCTTTAAAAATTTACATCTAGTTTAGGGGGGTTACTCTAAAAAAAAGTTCACCACCTTCACAACACATACAGTTACACACTATGTAGACATCAGTTACAAGTATTGCAGATCAGATTCTGATAGATTACTGCACTTGGGGAAGACCGGTGCATTGTGAAACCAAACCTTTCGGAGCCATCAAGAGCAGAATACAGGCTGCAATGGATCCCTGACCTAGAACCTAGCCACCGAGGAAAGGCGAGGGCTTGCCACAAGGATGGGGATAAGTGCGGCGTGTGTCCATTCACGTCTTAGAGACACAACTTCCTTACAGAAGTAGAGACCAGTGCACATCTAAACCAGCTTCTCTAAATTAATCCCATCAGGTCGGGCTGAGCCAAACACGCCTTGGTAATGATGGGATGACGAAAATACTGCTTTTCACTAACACTCCTGCCCCCACCTGTAAGTCCCTCCAAAATACCAGTAACTATTTCTTTTAATTATTTTTAATTCAAAGCTGTAAAGTTATCAGCTATAAAGTCGTAAATTTCACGACCGTTCCTGTTTATTTTTGCCATATGTAATACTGCAGTACAAGAATGTAAAGACCTAAAAAGAAGTGTTAGGGAACTTAAAAGATGCTCCGAAACCACGGAAAAAAAAACAACTGCATGCAGATTTAAAGATAAGTTTTTTTTAAGGAAGTCTTTCTCTCCCTCTCATATACATGTGATAATTTATATATTTACACACATATGTATGCACATACACAACCATATATATATATATATATATATATATATATATATATATATATATATATATATATATATATATATATATATTGCCTAAAAAGCCCACTTCCATTATTTTTAGCTCTTTAGCAGCTATCCCGTGCTTGACATCGAAATTGAAGTCTTCAAGTTTTCAATGACTTAGCAATGCATATACATCTAAGAAATATGGCAAAGTACTAAGTAAATGCTTTAACTTCAACCACATATTTCATTCAAATGAAGCACGTATACTAGTAATCATTTTGATGCATTTTTTAGAAGAGTAAAAAGCTTGTTTATGAAAACGCAGTACGTGCAGAAGTTTATACAGAGAAGAATCAACCAAGTTGAATGCTATGGGACTATTTGTATATACAGTGGTAGCAACGTTATTGTTGACTAACGACACGCACGATTCTGATACACGAACGATCACGCACGATACACGGACGGTCACTAACGTACTAATTTTTCACGATACCCAAAGATAACGATAAAACGAACGATATTAAACCATTAAACAATCAAAATCAAACCTAATTTCTAAGAAAACGTTTTGCTGTAAATTGTACCACAATATGCTTGTGTTTTATCGAAAGGCGACATGTACAGTAGCCATGCGCTGTTCTATTTTTCACGAGTAAACAATATCTTAAAGGATTCAAACACATTTAATTTGTCTAAATAACTAATATTCTTATATCATAAGTTAAAGAAAATTAACTAAAAAGAAATGAAGATAATACATAACAAAATACTAAACAAAGTTACTTAACATAGAAGTTGATATTTATGTAATCCAATTCTTCTACGTACGATTTATATATGCGAGACACAGAAAAAAATTGTTACCTTGTTAAAAGGAGTTTCGATTTAACACATTCCATATTTTCTTAATTACGGTACATAATTGATTTTATTGAAGGTATTAGAAATTTTAAGGCGTCTAAATAAATTGAATTCCTTCGGAACGTGTATACAATGTACCAGATGTGAATGTGTATCGTATTCTCATTTTCATGAAAACTTTGGCATTTGCCGGATGCCTCATATGGACACAACAGTGATCGGCCGAAGCCGATCACGAACAGATCAGCACTGATACGATACATGTACATGAATCTATAGAATAAAAACATACCGAGAATAATTTCTGTTTGTAGAAAATTGGATCTAACCGAGATTGACGAAACCATCGAAAATGAGACTCCACAATTTTTGTCGAACCTTATTCGGTGACGCAAACTCCGAGATAAAGTCACAACGACATTCGACACCCACTTGAACTACAGTTCTACCGAGAGCAAAGTTAAATTTCGGCAGCCCGAAAAAAGAAATTTTCCGACTTGCGCACTAAACCACATATGAACCTAATTTTTGAATCCCTAATAATAGAACGGAGTGGAGCAGCTGCGCATGTGTTATTTAGGCAAACTTATTACAACTCCCACTTGACACCGAGTAGTACTATACGTGTTATTAACCCCCCCCCCCCCCGCAAACTAAGTCTGGGGGGTATATAGGAATCATAATTTATGGACAATCTTAGCTAACCAAGTACTATTGCCTAATTGGCATATAATGTATTGACTTTATCTATTCATTTACCTAAATATATCATGGCTATCAGTAAAAATACACAACTTACAGTAAAATTACACAAATTACAGCATTTTAATCAAATACCATAATGAAAAGGTAGTGCAAAAATAAGACAGAGCTCTCAGTAACAGATTCATAAAAACCTAAAACAAACATTTCCTTTTTCTTCACCTCAAAAGCTTCAGTCCATTAATAGTTGTTTCTAGAATCCTTTATACATTTCCTCAAACCTGTCACATGTCTATCACTCAATTCTTGGATAAAAAACTTCAAAACTTAAAATCTCATTGTTTTAAATGCATTGGCTCTTTCCCTGGTACTTTTCTCTGTAGAAACAATTAGTATAGGGACATTTAACAAAAATATTGCTCTTTACAACTGTACACTCACCTTTAGATAACAATAAACTTTTCAACATGGAAATCAGAGAGGATACAAAATGCACGACAAGCATAGAATGCCGGGAACGAACAAAAAGTTGAACAACAAAATCCATGTATATATATTTCCAAAACATCCATGTCAAAATCTGAGCAAAAAGAGCATGTTTCCGAGTAGTCATAAGGAGAATGAATAAATATAAATCCAATTGGAATATCCTCCATCTTGAGTTGAAGTTTCTGTAGCTCTTTATTTTGTCCAGCATTATTACTTCCTGTGATGTCATACAAATATTCTGATTTCAACCCTTAGTTCATGGACCTTTAAATACTTAATATTTATCTTTTTTTGTACTCTTCATGAAGTGAAGTAAAATCTGCTTCTGACATGATAATATTTTACTTTGTTATTCTATCATTCAAACCATGAAATGCCATTTTCATATAAATTATATACACATACCCACAAGTTGAAATTTATAATTTGGAGAATTTTGAGCTAAAGTGACGTCATCATAATCACAAAAATAAATGAAAACATAAAAATTTAACCATGAGAAAAATTCAAACACTGCATTATCTGCCTCTAAATATGTCAAATGTACATGTAAATACAGAAAACATTATTTTGTACTACAAATTGTAGCTTTGTGCGATTTGTAAACATGTAGCTAGGGTAAACAGCTATCCGGGTAAACTCCCGTGTTAACGTGACAAAATATTCAATACAAAATTTCACATCATATTATTGATGAAGGATGAATGAAATAACTCAATTCTGATTTGGGACAAATAAATTCCTATATGATAAGAAACATAGTCAATAACCTACCTCACTCACTGTCCTATATTCAGCAGCTGGCAAGATGGCTTCCCTTCTCTGCTTTGTCATCAACTTTCGGAACCCCTCGGTAATGTTTATAATAGACATTCAAAAAAGAGCGGGAAAACTGAGGACTGGGTAAAGAGAGATAACTCTTTCACTCTTGTCCATATAATGGACAAGTGCTGTGATTTACGAGTTTTTTTCCCATTATGAATATTACCTCACAAAGTGTAACTAGGCAAATTTTGGAGTCAGAATTAGGAGTTAAGCTCGTAATTCCACATTAACACCTTAGTTTGGACAGGGCAAATTTTTTAACTCGTAAAGTCTAAACACTAGCACAGACAGACGGACAGACAGACAGACGGACAAGGTGATTCCTATATACCCCCCCCAAACTTTGTTTGCGGGGGGTATAATAATACAATAAATTTTGAAAAGAGCCTTGTGGTATTTTGTTAGTTTTGTTTTTCTGTCTGGGAGAATTTTGAAAAACTGATATGGAACCGCCTTATATCGATCTGTACAATATTGTTGACATATTCGCGCGTAAATGTTGTTGGACAGCGGGTATTTGTCCACATGTAGACAGGTTATAGGGCGTCCCACTCTATAAATCACTGATACTGGCTTGTTGACTCACAAAAAGGGCAAATACAAAAGCTGAAAAATGTGACTGATTGGGGTTTGTTGGTATTTCTTTTCTTTAATCGTCTTAACTGAATTTGTTTCATCTCCCATATCCCTGAATCCTACTAGTAAGAGATTGTCACGTGATCTCACAATGTTAATGCTTTGTTGAATTGACATTTCATTAAGACTTATGCCTTTTCAGCCTTCCTGTGGTATTTGTAGTGTCTGCCTCTACATACATCCAGTTAAAAACCCAAATCCTGAGTTTTGGTCGATTAAACTCTTGAACAAAATAAGCAGCTGTTGAAAAGGTAGAATGACCATACCTGAATTTGCCTTGAGGTGTTCTTGTGTACAGGTTAAGACAAGATAATGCATCCTTCCTATTGACGATTCGTTAGATATTACGTGTAATATTTGTTTGGTCAGTGAGAAATTTCTGTTTTGTTTCTGTAATTTACATGTAGTTAATACTCTTTATTGTTTGTAGCTGTATCAACATATTGAAATGCACTTATTTGGCCAATTTAATATAAACATAAATATTAGAATGTATGCATAGAATTTTGTTAGTTTAAATTCAGTGTTTACGTTCAGTTCTGTTTGTTGCAGGTGTACATGTAGTAATATAGTTGGCACACTTTTCTTTGGTTTCGTTTCTTTAGAGGAATTAAAGAGTAAGAAAAGTGAAACTACACAATCATTTCCTAGATTACAAAAGAAGTGGGTCCACTGCCTCCCCTACTTACCGCTTCTTAAGGTAAAGAAAAAAAAGGAATCAAGATTATTAGTTTGCAAGAATTATTGGCACGACTATTTACCCAACAACGCAAGATGATGTGTGCACGGAACAACATAGTGTGCACAACACTGAATTTGTTACCGAAACCATGTTCAAAAAATTCATGGTTGATCAAAATTCGGCTATGATGGCCATGAAGATATCCTTTGACTCAATAAAAAACTTGATTCAGGTGCAAGCAGAATCGGCAGATGACAGTGATTCTAAATTGGTTGGAAAACAAAATACAACAAGAAAGGCCGACAACGTTTCTAATAACGCGTCAAAAAGGCCAAGATAAGACATGGGCGGACATGACGTAGAAGTAAACAAAATTGGCGACTCGGATAAACATGAAGATTCCTTCGCTGTTTCCAACAACATTGTTAAGAAAAAAAACTTCCGATGCCGTGACAATTAATTTGGAAGACTTAGTAAATAAGCTGTTTGTCAACAAAATAGAGGATTCGGAGTAAAATGACGTTTTATTGTCTGATGTCATGACGTCAGGCATATCTAAAGTTTAAAAGTTACCATCTCCTAAACAGTGCCGGTAACAAGAGCAAGCAATATCAAAAATTTTCATAAAAAAGATCAATCGAGGGAAGTTTAATGTGTCATTATTTACAGTACCGATCAGACCCAACTTAAGAGAAAGTAAACCCAAACTAAACCCTGGGTTTACTTTCTGGGTTTACTACAGTGGACCCAGAGTAAACCCAAAGTAAACTCAGAGTGGACACAGAGAGTAAACCTAGTTAGAATTATACCCCTTAAAACAGATGCTTACTGTGTATTCGGAATACACAAGGGGCAAACATTACAGGCAGTAGGATGGTAAAATAAAAGACGGGTCTGCTTCACAATTCAGTGCATACTGTTGACCTCAAAAGCAATATCCAAGTAAACCCGGAGTAGACCAACATTTTCAAAAAGTAAACTCACAGTAAGCCAAAAAAGTAAACCTGGGGTTTACTCTGGTGTTCGGTTGGGTCTGATCGGTACTGTACATTTACAATTGATTGAAATGTAACATGCGTTAAAATGAGCAATAGTGAGCAAGTGTTTTCGGTAAAAGGGAGATTCCCCATGCACGTGTGTAACCCTGATTTAAAAATAGATTTGCCATATTTCAACTGTGGAAAGAAAGTGTGTGTTTGTGGGGGGGGGGGGGGGGGGGTCATCGCAACAAGTTGTTACATATCGTTTTTTTAAGGTACAATGTAAGTAAAAAATTGATGATGGATTATCATTATTAAAAACGAATCATCAGTATTGATCAGAACAGATATAGATTCACATAGCTGGAATATTTACTGGATGAACTAAATCGCCAAAGCGGGATGTGCCCCGTTTTTTTTTTTTATTAATTCGGCGATTTTAACCATTTTGTAAAGGGTACATAAATCGCATGTCGTACAACCGATTGAAAGAAAATAATGATGACAAAATTAAAATTGCAGATACTTTTGTTTCGACTTGACTGATATTATTTCATCTCAGGCATTGTCATCGCTTCATGAGAAGAAATATAACAAACCAATGCTTATACATGTACCACTTGTTGAGGATGTCAAAAAACTGAACATTTATTTGGACACAGAAGCAAAAAGGGTGTGCTTGGAAGTCAAAGACAATCCCCATCTCTATGCAGAGTTAGCCCAAATTTGCCTTGCTCAAGTAATACTGTTTAACAGAAGAAGAAGTGGGGAAGCAGAGCGTATGACATTGTCAGCATTCTCAGAAGCTATCAAAATTGGCAGTGGGAAACCGGATAATGTTGTGTTAAGTACACTCAATGCATTTGAAAAGACTCTATGCCATTCACACATCAGAGTGGAAATAAAGGGTAAACGAGGGAGGAAAGTGCCAATTAAACCGAAATGACCTGGTCACAATGAAGTACATTACAGAGGCTATATATTATTATTTTGACATACAGACGAATATGAGAGAGAGTGTTAAAACTTTAATTGCACTTCATAATAAAAACGATAATAAATAATGTTAACAAATAAACAAAAAACACAAAAAAATAATTCCACACGTTTAGGGTAACAGATAGCGACAAGGTCGAAGATAATGGAGTCATAGTTGAAATCTCTAACAAAGGAAAGGTTGACTTAGAATGTGATACGTATTGTGTAATTTAAAGGGGCATGGTCACGATTTTGGTCAAAATTTATTTTTCTGGTTTTATTATTCGCAATACTTTTGGAATGCATTTCTAATGATAAAATGAAATTTGGGTGCCAGTCGTTGAGTTTTAAGCAAGATACAGAGCTCACAATTCTTCGTCATGTAAACAAGGCTCGTGCCCTGTTTTTGTTTACATAGGTTCAATATACCAGTAAAATCTTTTTCAAGCTGGTTTGTCTATATTATTATTCATTTAAAGCATAATTGAACAGTTCCTAACGATTAATACATTCATTTTAGGTCTAAAACTGGAATTTTCATTTCAACATTCATAATGTATACAAAAACTTTGTTTACATTGCAAAGAATTGTAAGCTCTGTAACTCACTTATAACTCATCAAATGACACTCAAATTCTATTAAACATGCCTTACTGAAGCATTGTAAACATTAAAATCAAAAAAATAATTTTTGACCAAAATCGTGACCATGCCCCTTTTAAAAAAAAAGTCAACTCATTTGTAATTAAAATAAAAAAATAAATACGACGGAGTTATGATATTCACCAAAAAAAAACATCAGTAGCTCTACGAACCACCTGCCCATTTAGTTTATTTTGTGTAGCGTGCTTGATTCTGATAAAATCTTGCACAAAAAGTACAAAAGACATTATCAGTATTGCGTGTCAGGCAGGTGATATTCAGATCAAATAACCCAGAGCCGTGTATACGTAACCAAATAAAGTATGTGATCATTGTGCAATTGGTTGATTGTTAACAACCCCCCCCCCCCCAACAAAAACCGTACTAAATTAGAAAATATTATAAATTGTATTTTGAGGTGTTTTTTTTTGGTTGTTGTCTTTGTTTTTTTTAATGTCAAAACAAACAATAATCGACCTATTTTAACCGTTATTTATTTGTAAAATAAACACCTGAGGAATCAAAAGTTTTCCCGTTTCTTTGCATTATTATTTCCTCAACTTGATCGGTGCAGAGTCTCTTGAAGTTTTCTATGTCATTACATTCACCATGAATCATAAATTGTTTCACCGTAAAATCTAAAACAAGTTGATTGGTTTGACACTATCTGGACGACCTGTGCTTTTACTGGACATGCACGTACGTAAGGACTGGTCGCTATGCCCATTATGTTATTACATACTCGCTGAGGAGTGTGTTGAGACAGACTCATCCTAAGAAATAAAACAATGATTGTGATTAATGGCAATTACACGCAGTAGAGATCTATTGAAACCAAAGGTAGAGCTAGAATAGTCTGCCACCAAATTTTATAACAGTGTCATTCGACTTTGATATTTGACTTTCCACAATGTCTATATTATAAACTCAATATATGACATTTACTCGCGTGCCCCTATCACTCAATTAGATAACAATACCCCATTGGTTTCTGTACCTTAATGACCTAAATATTGTTAGGGAAAAAGAAAGCTTATTAACCCTACATCAATGACACTCTGACTTTTGCTTAAAAAAACAGAACCCGACAGTTTGACTAGCAGTTGAGAGAGAGACAGAGAGAGAGAAACTCAGAGGTTCCATACACCATTAGACAATCTACTATTGTTTCGTTAAATAAATACCACTTCAATATTTCATAAGTTAGACATAATTCTATTACAAACTTCTTTTATGATTTAGAGAAAAAAAAAACGCGTGAGGGGGGGGGGGGGGTACCCTTTGGTGTCGTCAACCAAAATGAAAAAAATAAAAATCAATAAAACGACTATATTAATTTTTTGGTGTAGGGTGGATCCTCCGAATCCCTCTCTTTGTTGTTTACCGTATCCCCCCTCCCCCAGCATTCATGTTCGTTTCGTTCATTATACTTTTTAACCAATCAATTTTACAGCATAAGTCAGTCTTTAAAAAAAACCCGGATATAAAAAATGAAAGATTTGGAAAACTTCACCTTATTTCCTGATCGGAATAGTTATCCCAATGGCAAGGTCAGTAATTTTTTATTCATTTTACTTATGACTATAATATTATTCCTGTTTACTTTAGATTAAAGATAATTTTAATTAAAATGTTTTAGTTCCTGCATTTGCAAAAAAAAATTGAGCTGGTAGAGCTCTACACCTGGTGGACGAGTGTCCTTGCCTGTAAGTAATTTTTTAGATAATAATAAAAATTATTTTCGCTAACAAACTATCGATTTTGTTTTTTTTTTTACAAGTGTTCCCGTACTTCTAAAAAAAAAGTTTGTTCATTTATTTAAATTTCTGTTTACCTTTTTTAAGACACAGTAGACGAGGGGGGATTGGAGGAGGTTCATCCAACCCCAGCATTGTAGGTTTCAATATTTTTCCATATCGTTTTTTCACAGTTTCTTAAATTTTGCAGTTCGAACATGACTAGGTTTTAGTTTAATTTAATTGAAATAATCCTTTTTTTGTTTCATTTAGAATGACACCAATTATCGGCAGTAATAGTGGGTCGGTAATCCTAAAGTTCATACATTCTTTATATCAGTTATATGAAAAACATTGATAATTAAAATAAACTTTCAAAATCGCTAAATAAAAGATTTTTTTTTAAAAGACCCAATACAACACCTAGGGCCCCAAAAAACAATTGGTAAGTGTAATATTAATTAATACAATAATTTCAGAAGGGGAAAGGAGAAATCTGATCTCATAGTAAATATATCTAATATTTTCACTATTTATAAGTTATCTCTCTTTTCTCAGTAAACCAAGAAGACTTAACCGGGGAGAGGACGGTTCCCTTCACTGGGAACTGTCGCCCATTGGGTTAGATTTTATTTTTATTTATTTTTTATCGCTCACAAGTCTTTTTAATTTAAATATTAAATAAAACAAAAAAACTAATTCCAATTATTTCATAAAACTTATAAATATTAATATACTGTTTCACAGTGCAGACTCCGCCATCATCAATTCGTCGTAGGTTTTAATCTTCTTTGTTTCGTATAGACTATCAATTTTCATATTCTAAAAGAATTCAACTAAGGGAAACAATTGGGGTTGTTTTTCACTAAGATTTTATTTTTATTTTTTTTCTCAGTTCGGAAGTTCTAGCAATTCCCTTGTAAGTTTTTTTTTATACACTACCTAAATTATCTAAAAAAAAAAAAAAAAAAAAAAAAAAAAAATCCATATTATTTTTAATACTCGCTCTTGTTTCTAATATAAAACTTTTTCTTGTTTTTTTTTTATTTCATTGCAACGATAGAGACCTCTCAGAGTCCGACGAGATCCCTGTGTAAGTTGATTCACTTAAATTGCATATATTGTCTCTCATTTCATAATTGTTTTGTAGTATTCGTAACGACTTTTTACAACAATTTATATTTCAGATCACAGGACTGCGTGGACGAAAAAAGAAATAACTGTTGTACAATTTAATGTTAATAAATTGTCAATGTGATCTTTTAAAAATGTGTTCTTCCCTTTATCATATATCAATGATTCAATTACGAGAAGATTGATAAACTTTACTAGGAGGGTTAAACCTCTATAATTTTACGACTTGCGGACGGATCACGCAACATTCATGCACGGATCTAGAAAAGGAGGAGGAGGGGACGAGTCAGAGATACCCTTCAAAATTCCATTTTTTTAAAAATTATATTATAAAATTTCAAAAAACACACCTCAAATCCCCAGGTAAATTCAAATAACTGTCACACCCCCCCCCTCCCCCCTTCCTTTCGATTTGTTTTCTTGGATCCGCGCATGACATTCCTTCCTGTTCATTTCAAAAAAGAAGAAAATACTGAAATCATGTAAAAACAAATTTAATAATTAAAAAAAAAACAATCTTCTTCTTCTTGGAAGACCTTGCCGATTTGCCCCATCTACTCTGTCCTAGGTCTGAAATTAAAGAGAAAAAAGATATATATATATATATATATATATATATATATATATATATATATATATATATATATATATATATAAAATTGGTTTTGAAAAAAAATGAAAATTAAAAATACAGTTCGTCATATTTTGAAAGAGAAATGTTAAGAGCTTGTTCATATTTTCATGTAAAAAAAATACATTGGTATTGGAGAGAGAGAGAGAGAGAGAGAGAGAGAGAGAGAGAGAGAGAGAGAGAGAGAGAACTTTAAACATTGAATTACCTCTTTGCTGAGCGGAGATTATATCTCTCCCCCCCCCCGCAGGCGCCCGCGGTGGTGGCTGTGCCAGAGACCTGGCTGGAGGCGCCCGCGGGGGTGGCTCTGGTAGAGACCTAGCTTGGGGTGGCGGGGATGGTGCAGTTGGTCTTTGGGGCGGTGGGTTGATCCCTTGACGGGGTTCCATTTCAAACTATGTATAAAACAAAAGACATAAGTATGTATCTATGCTACAAAATTTTTTACTGGGAAACTTTACATGCAAACTGAAATTAATATGACTCAGAATGAATGATTTAAGAGTTTCAAAAATATTAATGTAAAACAAATAAGTACATACACGTTCCTTTGGAATAGTTTCCAATCCTCTGCTCCTCCTCCTCACTCGGGTGCAGTGTCTCATAAGCCTCTTTGCTATCCATCCGAGCAGGAGGAGGAGGGCCAGAACCAATGACGTTATACTGATGTCTAGAGCTGTAATAAAAAAACCCAATGAAAATTGATCTATTTTCTTGTTGAAATCAATACAGTAATGTATTTTAATATAATAAGAATATCAATACACTTTTTTTAATCATTAGTTGACTTATTTCTTACATACACAAAACTTTCAGTGTCAGGTATTAATACATCATGTAAAAAAGGAAAATTTCTTGAACATATATAATTAAAACATGATGGAATAAATTGAAAGAATAAAACCATGCAAAACCAATTATTAATCAGATAAATATAAGTTTTAAAAAAGATAAACATAATTACTTTGATTACTGAATGATTGGTGTTCCTGAAGGTCTGGCTGTTAGTCTGAGTAGTGGGAGAGGGGGTGGTGAGGGGTAGTAGGTTCCTTACCTAAGAAGTGAAAGGGGGGATGTCTAACACAAGTAGTATTACAGGTGGGGGCGAAGGTAGTATGTGTACTAGCCTGAGTAGTGAGGGGGGGGGGGGGGGGGTAGTGTGTGTGCTGACCTAAGTAGAAAGGACAATGGAACAATGTTCACGAGACTGGGAATAGATTGATGTTTGTGGTTATGCTAGGGGGTGAATACTCAAGTGCATAACAGGGTAGTAACCAGGGGTTGGATTAACACGCGTGTCCGTTCACTGTCAATCGTTATGCTCGTCGAGGTTGAACGATGAGGGATTGTATCTGAAATAAACGAACAACTAGAAACAATATACATGAGCAAAAATACCAAAGTACTATCCTTCGGCGTTTGTAATGAAAATAACAAGAAAAAAACAAAAAAAACAAGAAAACAAACAAAACGAATAAATAACAAGAACACGAATAAATAACAATGTTAATACAAAACCAACTCAACAAACAATGACTTACATTCATCGGACTCCTGGTCCCGCATTCTTAGAGTGATAAAATGCACTGAAAATAAAACAGAATCATAAATATTTCATCAAAAAATATATGACCGTATTATCATTTCGAACACATGTAATGCAACCGCTATTTACCTGGCGGGCACACAGCACGGCCGTTAATTAACCGACAGTTCGTGTCCATGTTGGTCCGATCGAGCTGGTCAGAAAATGAAATTGTCTAAGTTACATTCCTTGTAGTCAGCAGTATTTTACGATATTGCGATTGGTCGAGATTGCTTCAAACTGACAGGGGGCGGTGTTTTCTCACGCAGTAAAGTTCCTCAGGATTAACCACCTGTTAAAGAATGAAAGAAAAGATAGACAGAAAAAACATTCCTTGTAGCTAGCAGCATTTTCTACAATATTACAATTGGTCGAGATTGCTTCAAACTGACAGAAGGTGGAATTTTCTCACGCAACCGTGTCCCTTAGGTTAAAACGTGATAGAGAATGAAAGAAAAAGATAGATAGAAAAATATTCACGTTCAGGCATCTTTACTCAGACATTTACGTTCAGGTATCTTTACTCAAGCGACAACGAGATTTAAATCTACCCAATTTCCGTATCATTACTCAAACAACACCGATATTCAAATCTAGCCGATCTCCATTCATAGTTTCCACTCTGTATATTTAAAAGGACACCTTTCACTCCATATCAATTTTCTTTTACTACGCTCGGGTAATCAATCTACTCCATTTTCATTCATAGGATCGTGTCCTTACTCTAACCCTGTTTTAAAAGTACACGTTCAGTTTTACTTCACTCAGGTCTCCTTTCCCTTTCCTCTTTGTTAAGGTCAATGACAAATACTTGCTTTTGTCATCTCTATACAATACCCCGTTGTGTTTTGGTGGTCTACATATATCGGGTCGAGTGACCACCCCCCACCCCCCTACAATACCCATTGTGTTGTGGGGTTAAAAATCTTTATTGTCTTGTGGGGTTATAAATCTCCATTTCTTGTGGGGTTATAAATCTCCATTGTCTTGGGGGGTTAAAAATCTTAGGGGGAGAGGTGGGGCAGGTGGTCCCCACCTGCCTCCAATCGATACTCCCCCATTGTTCTCCTATTGTTCTTTTTTAAACAATAGCCCATTTTTTGGGGGGGTTAAACAGACGCCTATACTACTCCTATCGTGTATCAATCCTATCATATCGTGCGTGTATACTGTTCTATCGTGCGTTAATCCTATCCTTTCGTGCATGAATCCTATCCTATCGTTTATCTTGTAAAAAATAACGTTGCGGGTACTCTATATATATATATATATATATGTATATGTATATATATATATATATATACAATTTTGCAGCGGCCTTTAAATTTTAGCTTTAAAAGTTTTTATTTGTTAAAAATGAAAGTAGTTTTTAACCGGGTTTTCCAACGGAAAAATCCGGTTATTAAAATGGTGAAAATGGCGGGCGGCTGCCAAAATGGTACCCTCATTGTACGGATAACTCCTCCTACAGTTTTCAAGATAGGAAATTGTTCTTTTGCAGATCAATTGTACATATATCAGAGGTGTGCACATTGCAAGGATTTTGATTTCTGATAATTTATCGAAAAAATACCAGGTTTTGAACTTAGTCATTTTTTTGCAAAATTTTGCATATAGGGTAACCTCATTGTACGGATAACTCCTCCTACAGTTTTTAAGATAGGAAGTTTTTCTTTTGCTAATCAATTGTACTTATATCAGAGGTGTGCATATTGCTAGGATTTTGATTTATGATAATTTTTGAAAAAAATACCAGGTTTTGAACTTAGTCATTTTTTGGCAAAATATTGCATATAGGGTACCCTCATTGTACGGATAACTCCTCCTACAGTTCTCAAGATAGGAAGTTGTTCTTTTGCAGATCAATTGTACATATATCAGAGGTGTGCATATTGCTAGGATTTTGATTTCTGATAATTTATGAAAAATATACCAGCTATTGAACTTGGTCATTTTTTTGGCAAAATATTGCATATAGGGTACCCTCATTGTACGGATAACTCCTCCTACAGTTCTCAAGATAGGAAGTTGTTCTTTTGCAGATCAATTGTACATATATCAGAGGTGTGCATATTGCTAGGATTTTGATTTCTGATTATTTATGAAAAAAATACCAGCTTTTGAACTTGGTCATTTTTTTGCAAAATGTTGTATATAGGGTACTCCATTTCACTGGATACGTGTTGACATGGATTATGGATACAATTCACATAAAAAAAACCCCGGTTTGCTGTCACATTGACAGCTTTTCTCTTGTTAATGCTTACAAAGGTACATAATACAATACATACTTTTTATATTTTTTTTTAAATAAAAGTTTAGTTCTTTAATCAGATTACATAAATATCAGTAGCTAAATTATTGCTAACTGTTTCAAGTATTGCTTGTACTTCTAATTTTAATTCATGAAATAACCTTGCAGATCGGAGACGTTGCCAAGATAACTAAATCTCGCAGTGAGATTCAGATTTCCTCAGAAAACCGGACCGCGAACCTAACACTCTGGGGAACGATCGCAGAAGACTCATGTATCGAAGCAGAATCAACTTATAACATCATTGCCATTAAAGGTCATATGAAACAATATCCTGACCATATTGAGTTATATACGGGAATGAGTTCATAAGTGCCTATTTAATAAGACTGACATTGTTTTTTGGATATTTTATGCAAAATGTGAGCGCCACAGTCGATCAAAACTACTTAATCGGGATAAGGAACATTGACTTACGCGGCTTACCTCCCTTGCTTATGACGTCAGTAACACCCAATCGCCTTATAAAGCTATGCTGTGAATACAAATATCCATGTCATTTTGCAGCATTTTAAAAGAAAAAAAATACTATTTTATATAAAAACTTGTATAATTATACAATAATCAACCACGTCAGTATTTTTTCTCTCAAGAAATGAAATCGTGTGCGTTTTCATTTACATGTAATAGCGTGTACATAATGATATTCAGTTTCTAGACTGCAGGGAGAATAAATGATTTTCTTCATAGATCCACATGCAAGTATAATATAATTTTAATATAAGCATATTTATATGTTTTATTTTGATCTTTTTAATGAAATTGACAAATTCAAAAATAAGTCTGCTCGTTTTTTCCCATTTGCACGTCCATGCAAATTCATTAATTTTTTTTTTCTAAACAACTTGTAGGCCTCATTGTGCCTCATTCGCTTCACGATTATATTGTTTGTTTCACTTTCAAATTCACAAATATGCTACCATTTAATTATTTTTAGTCTAAGAGAAATTTCTTCAAATGTTTTGTTTTTGAAACGTGTACTTGAATGTGCGGTGTTTTGATTTTAAAACGTGTATGTGCGGTGTTTACTCACAGATTCCTTTTATCTCACTTTCTTCCGCAATGTTTTCTATCGTTTTTTTTATCATTATTGATGCTTGTTCTTAATAAAATCTGTTGATTATCTTCACATTCGTTCACAACTATTTTTATCAAACAACCGATTTATTTTACCGATACATTTCTAAATCCTGAAATGCCATATTTCCGCGATCTAATTTAATAAAACGTTAATACACGTGTACACAAAGTATTTTCTAAAGATATTGCTACATGTATATATCAATAAGTCAGAAATTTATATTATTTCGAAATAAAATTTAAGAATAATTTTGCGGCATTTTATAGCAGCTCTTAAATACAAACTATGTACACAATGCCTCAAACATTTTCATTGGCCTGCCTTATATACTTTTTCATGTGACAAAATAAATCAAATCAATTTAAATGCTTTAATTCCCTTTAAATGTAGCTCAATCATTATACGTACCGAAGAAGAAAAGGATGTTTCTATTTCAAAAGGATAAGGATAATTCATTAATCAGCTGTAAATGTTGGAGCATTTCTTTTGTTAAATTTCCACTTCAGTACGGGATCTTCATCATGATTTTACTTTTGTGAGAAGCTGATATTAGATTTATTCATTAACGACCAATTAAAACTAAGTCATCTGTAGGCTACTACGAAATCAAATGATCTCATTTGAAAAGAAAGACACGTTCATATATGCAAAAATTACTAAAATTTAATCAATAAACTACTGTAAAATTACACTAGTTTTAATGCATTGTTTACATCGGTGGGTCTTTGTGACGTCATAAATCCACAAAATCAAGAACGATAAGCGGGTAAGAATTTTTTCAGGTGCTCAGTTTTCTCGGTTATTTCTCAGTAATGCAAAGGCAAAGAAATCTTACATCATGTATTTTAACATTTGTTTATACCAAGCTTTATATTCATGAAAGAAAATCATAGTGTTAAAAATCGTTTCATATGACCTTTAAGGCAGAAAATGAATTCCGAGGTCAACTGGCCTTCAACTCCACCCCTTCTACTATATTTGAAGTAATTGTTCTTCTAACATTATATATATATATATATATATATATATATATATATATATATATATATATATATATATATATATATATGAATACTTTATGGAGGCTTTGAATACTTAAAAGTAGTCATAACTAATATTTCTTTTGATAAATCTAAAATACGTCAAAGAATATAGTAAAGATATTTCATTAAAAAAAAACCTTAGTGTTATAGCATTGCTTCTTTTTCTTTATCTTTTTTAGAATCTTCCGTTTTTAACGGAAGGCTCTTATTTTTTTTTTATTATTATAATTACTATTATCATAATTATTATTTTCATAAGTACTTTTCTGCGGTTTCTTTTTATTCATATTCTTATTATTCTTTTTTTATTTTTTTCCAACTCAAATATTTCAAATACGCTTGCATCGATTGCTTTGAAATTTACAGGTTTTATGTGTATCTAAAAGATCTCTATGAATTGAAAACATTATTTGATGCCATCATCAAATTCGTCAGATATTGACGTTTTTCACGTTTTAAAAAGTGATTTTGTCCGGAGCTATTCTCATTTTTGACTTGAGATAAAGCTATGAAATTAATAGAAAAAGGTAGAACTATCATTTTACTTATGACATAAGACTGGAAACTAAATTCGGACACTTCCGGTCGAAACCGGAAGCAAAATCATTTTTTTAAATTTTCATGTTTTTTAATTTTAAAAATTAAACAAACGTATCTTACGGTAATTTTCATGCTGATTACGAAACTGAAAACCGTTTTTAAATCGGACAATGCACTACAGCGATATTAGACTTTAAAAATTGATTTTCCGGAAATTTTAATTCCGCGTTTTTGGTTAAGAAAGTAGTGTTTAGTTCTTGGTTAACTCGTAAATTAACTCGTACCTTAAATTTTAAAATATGTTTATCTTGTTGATAAATAATCTTTATCTTAATTGCCGATCTCGATTTTCTTTATAATCTTATCAATCAAATATAAAAAATTAAATTTATCGTTATATAGTACCCCCTGACTCATATATTTAAATTTGTACTATTGTAGAAAATAGAAAACGCCCCCGAAAAAGAGGAGGAATTTCGAGGAGGTGTGGAATCCGTCTCTTTCGAAAGGTATATGTTATGCATAATTAATATTAATATATGATTTAAAATTTATTTCCACTTATACCCATTCTTATTGTTGTTAGGTTTACATTTTTGTTTACCAACTGGTATTTATAGATACAATTGAAAGGTTATTGAAATTGTTTTCGTATAATTTAAGATTTATATATCACCATAATCATAAAGCATCAAAATCTAACGCAGTAATGTATTTGCTTAATAAGAAAGTAAATGAAATAAAATGCAAGTTGTAAATAATTCACTAAAACAAAATAGCATTCAAGTTTTGAAAGGAATTTCTTCTTTTTTTCAATTTTATATCAGAAATCATTTCATGTAATTTCAAATTCTTATTTTAGCAATCTCATCGAAGTTAATGGCACAATCCTAAATGTGTCATCATCGCAACTTAAACAAATATTCCCCACCAATACTTTTGAAAAGGTACAGAGAGAGGGGAAGAGAAAACAAAACAATGTGTCAGAAATGTGAGTAACTTTTAAAAAATATACAAAAATAATATTGCACCCACTGCTGAAACATAAATTGTACTAATGCACCTTGTTTCTGATAAATGACATTATACAAAATGTTTAATTACTCTTTCTTTTTATTGCAGACAACTGATCAAGAAACCAAAATCAGAATAAATAAATAAATAAAGGTCACATAAAAAGAGACCTCAGAGAGAGACACAGAGAGAGAGAGACACAGAGAGAGAGAGAGAGAGACACACACACACACACACAGAGAGAAAGCATGGTCACCAATAACTGTCACAATTCTGCATGTTTGTTTTTAGGTATTGTTATTTGAGATTGAATTGTAATAGTGTGTTTTGTTATTGTCAGGTTTCTTACCATTTGGGCATAATCCAATAAAGGAAATCACCTTTACTTTGATGCCTTTGGGGTTGTTACTAGCGGTATAAATCTCCAGATTAAAGACTGCATAGTAAGTGTATTTATATATATATTAAAAATATTTCCCTCTATAATGTCGAATGGAAATCTCCGGAAAGGAGATCAACTGCGTGATCAAAGGGCCAATTAGAAAAAAATAAAGTAACTATTAACTTCTACAGGGAAGATATTTATATACACCGAATTAGATGGATTACGCCTATGCATTATTCAAACAGAACATATGCGATTTTTGCTCCAATATATTTGATTTCACCGTGAGAAAATGTGAATTAGATTAAGTCACGTGACTTTTAACGTCATAAGATTGGCCAATCGGGTCAATTATACTTTTTTTCTACTATGAAATGTGTAGTAGAGTTTCATGTAGGAGTTATAACTCTTACTGGCATTGTATAATAAAAGATGGTTGAATAAAAGTCTCAAGCTGCTGCGAGAAACATATTGGGTTTTTTTGAAGGAAAACCCCGCAGTGTTATCTAATTAATGACAAAACTGTCGAGTCTAAGGGTATATATGAAATTTAAAAAAGTAAATTCTTTCTTGAATATAATGTATATTTTATTCACTATCTTTATCATTAAATATTCATAAAAAAATTAATAAAAAAAATAATTATAAACCTTTTAGGAATTCAAAAAGCTTCATATATCATTATTGTTTTATTTTTTAGAGGTAACTTACAGTACCATGGAAACAACAAAAGAAACCACCAGTGCTACCAATCCTCCTCTGAGACATCAGATTAACACTAGAGATACCAGAGCCCATTTAACAGTAAACACGACATCCCCATATACTACTTTGTCCAAGAAAATTGGTAAGTTTTTAAATGTTAATTAAATGTACATAAGGATGTAAAGAAATAATTCTTAAAATTGATTGAACATTTGGAAAGCATAACCAAATTTATTTTGGGCTGCATAAACGTTTTATTCGTCCTAACAACACATCTAAAACAGATTTTGACCTTGAAATTCTTAACCGCAAAATAACATCAACTCTCACATTGATTCATTTAACTTGTCTAAATAAACATTTTTCTTGTTTATAACTGATGTATATTTATAGCATACTTTATGGTTTTGGTGATGATTTTGTTTCAGGTCTCTGATGTCTTCAACTCGAAAACCTCCACGCACAGAGTAATTAGACTCGACCAAGGGGTGGTGTTCCCATAAAGCTATGGGGATCCAAGTCATCCCTTTTCCCAGCAGTTGGATCAAGTATTGAGGCTACATCTTGAAGATGGCCTCGTACAAGGAAAAAAAAGAATTTCATTCTACGCCAAGCACAACAATCAAAGTAAAGAGATATATTATTTGACAAACATTTTGAAATCTAATTACTTTTAATATGCATTTATTTCGAGAAAAAAACAACTAAAAGTGTGAATAAATGCAATACAGTTTTTTAAAAAAGCTCAAGACTACCTTGATCATCAAAAGTGTACTCCAAAAAATAATGTTGATGTTTGATGCCACCAGTTTTTAGACTCTCAATCTTTAAAACCCCCCCAGAAAAAACACTCATGAGGATTTACCCCCCCCCCCCCACAATGCAGTGGTTTTTTCAGAAATCATTCCAATTTGGTTATTGACTACTCATTTAGAAATACCTACCTTTTAAAAACAAATATAAAGACAAACACATTAGTTTACTACTACTCCTTTCTAATAAATGAAATTATTAGTTTTAATCAGATACCGGTAACTAAATTAAAATTAATTACAAATTGACTTACCAAAAAAAGTTTTGAATTTAAAAAATCTTGAGTTAAAAATATCTTAAAAGTTGATGATCTAACTCAGAATGCTATTCGCTCTAAGTGGGATAATCATATTTAAACTATATTGCACATAAACGTCCATTCACAATTTACATTTTTTTTCACACCCCTTTTGCCCCTCCTCCTTAAAAATAGAAAAAATGTTCTTGGAAATATATCTTCCCATTTTTATTTTCACACCTATATTCATGTTGCAAGTTGTGAATGGCTCATGATATATTATTATAGACTTGAAATTTTTGACTTCAGTTTATCATGTAGTGTAAAACTGGCCTAAGACAATATCAGGCTAGCCTAAATATATAATAAACATATGGATGTAATTGAACGGGGTGCAAAAAGACGTGGCACCCATTTGTATTTTAAGGGCAAGGTCAAATATTTTATAGTGACATCATACGAAGCAGACAGCAGTGGAAATGTTTGATTTGGATTAAAAATTGGATTCTTAGCATTCATAAATTCGGGACATTATTTCAAACTGACTATGATATGTGTGTTGATCATGGATCCTTGTGTCGTAATTTTGTGAAAATGTATTGTGCACCATTTGGAAATTACAGGAAGTTAACATTTTCAATATCAGGTACAGTAGAGTTATCATTTAAACTTATATAAATAGAGTTATACAGGATTGCATATGTATGAGGCATAGGATTTTAACGTTAGGCCCATACAAAGAAAAAGTGAAGTCAAATATATTGCACTCATCGTAAAGAATCTGAAATGATATGACTGACACAATGAATTATTGTATACCTCCATAGACTTCACTGACTTCGCTGACTTCCCCTTCTTGGAACTCGGCATCTTGTTTTGTGTGATGATATATGTATACGATAGATATATATGTTTTAGAATTATATGGTTTATAGTTTATAGTCAAAAAGCAGACTATAGGATATGTTTGGTTATCCTCGGAAGCTGTATGTTTTATACTTGGACAAATACCGAAACATCCCGAAAGTCTGCGCGAACAACGGCAACGTGCTCGACGTCAGCATACGTCATCGACGTAACGTTACGATTCTTCACGAATATCCTCAAATAATTACAGGCCCCTTTCGAAGTGGCAGCCATTTTCTGCAATGTTAAATTCCCGTAAGGTTTCAATTTTCGCTCGTATCATAAACTAGGTGGACATTGAGAAGCAATTGTATGGCAGATAATCAAGGCATTTTTCCTTCTAGTGAATGAAACACTTTTGGGTAAAGAGATAATTATGATTATCGAAATATTTGGCAAAAAGTGGTAGAAGCAAAAACCCGGGACAGAGTATAATAATAATTTTAAACAAAATATTCATTTATACTTTTCCGTTAATGTATGACATTTATTTTTCTTCGCTATAAAAGAGCACGATAGCCTTCAATGATTTAACTTAATGCGTCATTTTGAAGCATATGACGTCATATTTTGTAGTACAGCGAGAACGACATCTCGCTTATTTTTCAGTGTCTACGATATAACGGACATCAAAATTGTAAGTAATAGCATTTGTTGTTTTGAATTAAAAGATTAGTATAAGTTAATTTTTCTAATAAATAGATTAATAAGTACTTTCGAGGTTTGTAATATACTGTGATGTCATAATGCACATTTCCCGTACTTTTTGTCTGAACGGAGTTTATTGACAGCCATAACTGTGCTGCGATATGTCTTAAGTGTCCTTTAACGGTTTTGCGGCCTAAAATCTTCCACGCTTGCGTCAATATTATTTTCTTGTAATATACTTGTGACGGAATGAGCTTGCGTCAAGATTTTTTTCTTGTAATATACTTGTTACGGAATGAGCTCTTGTCAATTTATGTTTGGATTTATTAAGTTCCGCAGTTCCTGTAAGCAACACAGATTCGAGGATACTTGGTGACGCATGGATAAATAATAACTGAAGCTCACTCGGTCATTGTCGATTAAATAAACGTACGTCGAATATTTTATGAACGAGATAACAAATTATAACTAAACAAATTTAAACTAAATATTTCTTAAACAAATTCGTAAAAATCATGTTTATCAATTCATGCTTATGCAAAAAGTGAGGATGACAAAAACTAAGATGATCAGGATGATCGAAAAAACCATGACGATTGGGTTATTACTTTGTTTTATTCACAACCAGTAGAAGATGAAGACATTGATACTTTTAAGCGAAAGATATCTGTAACGCGACTGTGGGGTGATGATGTTAACAAATATGTCTAACTCCACTTTAACCTAGGACGTCACCAAATTACTTGGGTCCTGTGCTACCATCAACACATGCGTCGGAATTGCGATCTTAATAGATCAATGAAGAACAACACCAAACTTTTGTATAACAACTTGTATTGTACACCAATATTACAGCAAGTAAGGCAGAAATAATTGAGAAGTCCCTTTACACATTTTTTACCCTATATTTATACTAGATAACAGCCTAACATAGTTAGGCTCCTATTAGGTTTCACTGTTCAAATGCCAGTTGGTGTAATTCTTCTCGCTGTTATAAGATTTATTGTTATCGTTTCAACCATGTCTGAGACGTCTGTCGCTGAACCAGGCTCCTAGCGCTGCACATCTTCAGTTGGATCATGGTTCACGGCCTCGTCCTCCTCGATCATTTCTGCTTCCAACGGTCGCCTCTGCATATTATCACTGGAATCCTCCGAGACTTTTCCATTTACTTTCTCCTCTTCACCACAAATCCCCTCAAATAGGGTGTCATTTCAGGTTCCATCCAGGATATCAAAATCCAATGTTTCCTGCTCATCTTCTGTAACATCAACTTGGGAGAATGTCTTCCATTCTTCCTTCTTTTTCTGATACTAGCGGACATTGATATTCTCCATCTCCATCATTCTTTTCTTTTGGTATGCCCTAACTTTAGTATTGTTGTTCCAACTTCCTCTGAGTTTTATAATCGAAGTTTTGGCCAATTTCTTTGCATCGTCGTGTTTCTTCTCGTGAAATCTTTTGAGATGTGACACTAGATATTCTAATCTAAATGTATATATTCCACAGTTTTCCAAATGGCACTTTCTGACTTTCACGATGTTCTTGTGTCTTTGATTCTCATGTCGTTTCAGGTTCTTCACGCTCGCCAAGATTTTTGCGCAATGTCTACATATAACTGACTCCTGATAGTCCATCCTTAAGTTTTCTATGTAATCTTTCAGTTTTTCTGGTTTTTATTGATCCTTCCAAATCTCTTTCAATAATGATTGCAGATTTTGTACCCGATCTCAATTCGGCATCCTTACCCGATCGTAATTCGGCGTCCTTATGCGATCGTAATTCGGCGCCCGACTCCGATTCTGTGTCTGACGTAGATCCTGGTTCAGTATCTTCACGTTCTTCTCTATCTTGATTGTCAGTATTTTTTTTAAAAAACTCTAAATTTGGTAGTTATGTAAGCAATTTTTCTCCTAAAATCCTCCATTAAACCAATTAATTAAGGTCTTCCGTTTCCAACGGAAGACCTTATTGTTTTCGTACTGTTTCTTATTATTATTATTAAGGTCTTCCGTTTCCAACGGAAGACCTTATTGTTTTCGTACTGTTTCTTATTATTATTATTATTTATTATTATTATTATTTTTTTCCAAATTTTGTGCACGCGATTTCTCGGAATCTATTCGACCGATCTCAACCATTTTTTCACAGATGTTAGGGCGTGATCTAAACTTAATACATTTTTCTTAATTTTTTCGTAGTCACTTCCGGTACCGAATTGTCGGCCATTTTGTAATTTTTGACGACCCATTTTGTGCAGCTATAAACTCGGAAACCATAAGAGATATGAATATCAAATTTTCAGGAAAGGTAGACGATAGTTTGGAGTTGTGCAGCATGTAGTTGTTTAATGCCTGTTGCGCCATTTCTTGAAGCTCGCCTGGGAACGAAAATTGGGTACGAATTTTCATTCAAAATTTTCATACGTTTTGATTTATATCTTTTTATCAGTTGATATTTTGTTAAGACATATATAACAAAAGAGTTAGAGAATCAAAAGTTCTTTCCAACAAAATCAAGAAAAAGGGGCTGGCCCCTTAAATTAAGGGCCAAAACATTCGTAAACTCTATTACAAATAACTTAAAAACAATAAAGATTTTGTAATGTATTATAGAAGCAAAGTTGTTGATCGTACCAATATCTATTTGAAAAAATTATTACCACGCCCATTTATTACGTAATTAGGGATTTTTAGGGGCCAAAATACTTAAACTTTGACGCAATATAACTAGAGAAGTAGAAATATTTTGTCAGACATCATGGAAGAAAAAATGTTTGAATTATTGATTTAAATCGATTCCACTTATCAAAACACGAATTTCTGTCCCCATTAAGGATCTAGAGGGCTGGCCCCTAAAATATTCAAATATTTGTATCTCAAAAATGATCAACAATTTTAAATAGGTGTAAGAACAAAAATTGTTAGTATTCTTAAGACCTTTTCCAAGAAATCAAGAAAAAGGGGCTGGCCCCTTTATTTAGGGGCCTAGGCACTCTTAAACTCTATTACAGATATCTTAAAAACGATAAAGATTTTGTAATGCATTATAGAAGCAAAGTTGTTGATCGTACCAATATCTATTAGAAAAAATCATTGCCCCGCCCATTTATTACGTAATTAGGGATTTTTAGGGGCCAGAGTACTTAAACTTTGACGCAATATAACTAGAGAAGTATACATATTTTGTTAGACATCATAGAAGAGAAAATGTTTGAATTTCTGATTTAAATCGATTCCATCAATCAAAATACCAAAGTCAGTCCCCATTAAGGATCTAGAGGGCTGGTCCCTAAAATATTCAAACATTTGTATCTCAAAAATGAACAACAATTTTAAATAGATGTCAGAACAAAAAATGTTAGAATTTGTGAGACCTTTCGATTGAATTTAAGAAAAAGGGGTTGGCCCCTTATATTAGGGGTCAAGACAATCGTAAACTCTATTACAAATAACTTAAAAATGATAAAGATTTTGTAATGCATTATTGAAGCAAAGTTGTTGATCGTAACAATATCTATCAGGAAAAATCATTGCGACACCCGTTTATTACGTAATTAGGGATTTTTAGGGGCCAAAGTACTTAACCGTTGATGCAATATATCTAGAGAAGGAGACATATTTTGTTAAGCATAGTGGAAGGGAAAATGCTTGCATTGATGATTCTCATCGATTCCATCAATCAAAATACCAATGTCTGTCCCCATTAAGGATCAATCGAAAGGTCTCATCTGTATCAAAAAAAAAAATGATCAACAATTTTAGATACTTGTAAGAACAAATATTGTCAGTATTTGTGAGACCTTTTGAATGAACTCAGGAAAAAGGGGCTGACCCCTTACATTAGGGGCTAAGCCACTCGTAAAGTCTTTTTCACATACCTTAAAAACAATCAAGATTTTGTAATGCATTACAGAAACAAAGTTTTTGATCATAACAATATCAGTTTGTAAAACTCATTGCCACACCCATTGATGACGTAATTTGGGATTTTAGGGGACTAAACTCTTAAATCTTTAATATGCAAAATGTGCAAAAGAAAAACACTTTGTTACGCATTATAAAGGATATTGACAATCGTTTTCGTCATCTGAAAGGGAGTGTTTTAGGTGGAATTCTGAAATTTCATTGATATTTTAATCGTATCGTTTAAAAATTGAACGGAAGACCTACTCGTTACTCGTAACGAGATCGTATGTAGTTATTATTATTATTTTTTTTTCCAAATTTTGTGCACGCGATTTCTCGAAAACTATTCTACCGATTTTCAACATTTTTTCACAGATGATGAGTCATCATCTGAATTTTATATGTTTTTGAAATTTATGTTGTCGTCACTTCCGGTACCGATTTATCGACCATTTTGTAGTTTTTTACGACCTATTTTGTGCAGAGCTGATCTCAGAAACTATCAGAGATATGACTATGAAATTTTCAGGATCGGTAGTCTATAGTCTGAAGTTGTGCACTATTATTTTGTTTTACGCCAGTGGCGCCATTTCTTGGAGCTCGCCTGGGCACGAAAATTAAGTACGAATTTTCATTCAAAATTTTCAAACGTTTTGATCTGTATCTTTTTATCAGTTGATATTTTGTTCACATATATATAACAAAAGTGGTAGATAATCAAAAGTTTTTTTCAACGAAATCAAGAAAAAGGGGCTGGCCCCTTTTTTTAGGGGCCAAGGCACTCGTAAACTCTATTACAAATAACTTAAAAACGATAAAGATTTTGTAATGCATTATAGAAGCAAAGTTGTTGATCGTACCAATATCTATAAGAAAAAATCATTGCCACGCCCATTTATTACGTAATTGGGGATTTTTAGGGGCCAAAGTACTTAAACTTTGACAAAAAATAACTAGAGAAGTATGCATATTTTGTTAGACATCATAGAAGAGAAAATGTTTGAATAAATGATTTAAATTAATTCCACTTATCAAAACACGAATTTCTGTCCCCATTAAGGATCTAGAGGGCTGGCCCCTAAAATATTCAATCATTTGTATCTCAAAAATGATCAACAATTTTACATTGGTGTAAGAACAAAAATTGTTTGTATTCTTAAGACCTTTTCAACGAAGTCAAGAAAAAGGGACTGGCCCCTTTTTTTAAGGGCCAAGGCACTCGTTAACTCTATTACAAATAACTTGAAAACGATAAAGATTTGTAATGCATTATAGAAGCAAAGTTGTTGATCGTACCAATATCTATTTGAAAAAATCATTGCCACGCCCATTTATTACGTAATTGGGGATTTTTAGGGGCCAAAGTACTTAAACTTTGACAAAAAATAACTAGAGAAGTATGCATATTTTGTTAGACATCATAGAAGAGAAAATGTTTGAATAAATGATTTAAATTAATTCCACTTATCAAAACACGAATTTCTGTCCCCATTAAGGATCTAGAGGGCTGGCCCCTAAAATATTCAATCATTTGTATCTCAAAAATGATCAACAATTTTACATTGGTGTAAGAACAAAAATTGTTTGTATTCTTAAGACCTTTTCAAAGAAATCAAGAACAAGGGGCTGGCCCTTTTTTTAGGGGCCAAGGCACTCGTTAACTCTATTACAAATAACTTAAAAACGATAAAGATTTTGTAATGCATTATAGAAGCAAAGTTGTTGATCGTACCAATATCTATAAGAAAAAATCATTGCCACGCCCATTTATTACGTAATTAGGGATTTTTAGGGGCCAAAGTACTTAAACTTTGACGAAAAATAACTAGAGAAGTATACATATTTTGTTAAACATCAAAGAAGAGAAAATGTTTGATTAAATGATTTAAATTGATTCTACTTATCAAAACACGAATTTCTGTCCCCATTAAGGATCTAGAGAGCTGGCCCCTAAAATATTTAATCATTTGTATCTCAAAAGTGATCATCAATTTTAGATGGCTGTAAGAACAAAAAATGTTAGTATTCATGAAACGTTTCGTATAAAATCAAGAAAAAGGGGCTGGCCCCTTAAATTAGGGGCCAATAGACTCCTTAACTCTATTACTCATACGTTAAAAATGATCAAGATTTTGTAATGCATTATAAAAACAAAGTTGTTGATCGCAGCAATATCAGTTTGTAAAACTCATTTCCAAACCCATTGATGACGTATTTAGAGATTTTAGGGGACTAAAATCTTAAATCTTTAATGTGCTATATGTTAAAAAGCAAAACTCTTTGTTAAGCATTTTAAAGGATATTGACAACCGTATACATTATCTGAAAGGAAGTGGTTGAGGGAGAATTCTGAAATTTCATTGATATTTTAATCGAATCGTTTAAAAAATTGAACGGAAGACCTACTCGTTACTCGTAACGAGATCGTATCTAGTTATTATTATTTTTTTTTCCAAATTTTGTGCACGCGATTTCTCGAAAACTATTCGACCGATTTTCAACATTTTTTCACAGATGATGAGTCATCATCTGAATTTTATATGTTTTTGAAATTTTTGTTGTCGTCACTTCCGGTACCGATTTATCGACCATTTTGTAGTTTTTTACGACCTATTTTGTGCAGAGCTGATCTCAGAAACTGTCAGAGATATGACTATGAAATTTTCAGGAAAGGTAGTCTATAGTCTGAAGTTGTGCACTATTATTTTGTTTTACGCCAGTGGTGCCATTTCTTGGAGCTCGCCTGGGCACGAAAATTGAGTACGAATTTTCATTCAAAATTTTCAAACGTTTTGATCTGTATCTTTTTATCAGTTGATATTTTGTTAAGATATATATAACAAAAGTGGTAGAGAATCAAAAGTTATTTCCAACGAAATCAAGAAAAAGGGGCTGGCCCCTTTATTTAGGGATCAAGGCACTCGTAAACTCTATTACAATTAACTTAAAAACGATAAAGATTTTGTAATGCTTTATAGAAGCAAAGTTGTTGATCGTACCAATATCTATTAGAAAAAATCATTGCCACGCCCATTTATTAAGTAATTAGGGATTTTAAGGGGCCAAATTACTTAAACATTGACGAAAAATAACTAGAGAAGTAAACATATTTTGTTAGACATCATAGAAGAGAAAATGTTTGAATAAATGATTTAAATTAATTCCACTTATCAAAACACGAATTTCTGTCCCAATTAAGGATCTAGAGGGCTGGCCCCTAAAATATTCAATCATTTGTATCTAAAAAATGATCAACAATTTTAGATGGATGTAACAACAAAACATGTTAGTATTCATGAGACCTTTCGTATAAAATCAAGAAAAAGGGGCTGGCCCCTTAAATTAGGGGCCAATAGACTCCTAAACTCTATTACTCATACCTAAAAAATGATCAAGATTTTGTAATGCATTATAGAAACAAAGTTGTTGATCGCAGCAATATCAATTTGTAAAAACTCATTTCCAAACCCATTGATGACGTAATTAGAGATTTTAGGGGTCTAAAATCTTAAATCTTTAATGTGCTGTATGTTAAAAAGCAAAACTCTTTGTTAAGCATTTAAAAAGGTATTAACAATCGTATACATTATCGAAATGGGAGTGTCTGAGGGAGAAATCTGAAATTTCATTGATATTTTAATCGTATCGTTTAAAAATTGAACGGAAGACCTACTCGTTACTCGTAACGAGATCGTATCTAGTTATTATTATTTTTTCCAAATTTTGTGCACGCGATTTCTCGAAAACTTTTCGGCCGATTTTAAAGATTTTTTCACAGATGATGAGTCATGATCTGAATTTTATATGTTTTTGGAATTTTTGTTGTCTTCACTTCCGGTACCGATTTATCGGCCATTTTGTAGTTTTTTTACGACCTATTTTGTGCAGAGCTGATCTCAGAAACTATCAGAGATATGACTATAAAATTTTCAGGATAGGTAGTCCATAGTCTGAAGTTGTGCACTATTATTTTATTTTACTCCAGTGGCGCCATTTCTTGGAGCTCGCCTAGGCACGAAAATTGAGTACGAATTTTCATTCAAAATTTTCAAACGTTTTGATCTGTATCTTTTTATCAGTTGATATTTTGTTAAGATATATATAACAAAAGTGGTAGAGAAACAAAAGTTCTTTCCAACAAAATCAAGAAAAAGGGGCTGGCCCCTTTATTTAGGGGCCAAGGCACTCGTAAACTCTATTACAAATAACTTAAAAACGATAAAGATTTTGTAATGCATTATAGAAGCAAAGTTGTTGATCGTACCAATATCTATTTGAAAAAATCATTGCCACGCCTATATATTACGTAATTAGGGATTTTTGGGGGCCAAAGTACTTAAACTTTGACGAAAAATAACTAGAGAAGTATACATATTTTGTTAGACATCATAGAAGAGAAAATGTTTGAATAAATGATTTAAATTGATTCCACTTATCAAAACACGAATTTCTGTCCCCATTAAGGATCTAGAGGGCTGGCCCCTGAAATATTCAATCATTTGTATCTAAAAAATGATCAACAATTTTATATGGGTGGAAGAACAAAAAATGTTTGTATTCTTAAGACCTTTTCAAAGAAATAAAAAAAAAGGGGCTGGCCCCTTTTTTTAGGGGCTACGGCATTCGTAAACTCTATTACAAATAACTTTAAAACGTTCAAGATTTTGTAATGCATTATAGAAGCAAAGTTGTTGATTGTACCAATATCTATTTGAAAAAATCATTGCCACGCCCATCTATTACGTAATTGGGGATTTTTGGGGGCCAAAGTACTTAAACATTGACGAAAAATAACTAGAGAAGTATACATATTTTGTAATACATCATAGAAGAGAAAATGTTTAAATAAATGATTTAAATTGATTCCACTTATGAAAACACGAATTTTTGTCCCAATTAAGGATCTAGAGGGCTGGCCCCTAAAATATTCAATCATTTCTATCTCAAAAGTGATCAACAATTTTAGATGGATGTAAGAACAAAAAATGTTAGTATTCCTGAGACTTTTCGTATAAAATCAAGAAAAAGGGGCTGGTCCCTTAAATTAGGGGCAATAGACTCCTAAACTCTATTACTCATACCTTAAAAATGATCAAGATTTTGTAATGCATTATAGAAGCAAAGTTGTTGATAGCAGCAATATCTGTTTGTAAAACTCATTTCCAAACCCATTGATGACGTAATTAGAGATTTTAGGGGACTAAAATCTTAAATCTTTAATGTGCTTTACGTTAAAAAGCAAAACTCTTTGTTAAGCATTTTAAAGGATATTAACAATCGTATACATTATCTAAAAGGAGGTGGTTGAGGGAGAATTCTGAAATTTCATTGATATTTTAATCGAATCGTTTAAAAAATTGAACGGAAGACCTACTCGTTACTCGTAACGAGATCGTATCTAGTTATTATTCTTTTTTTTCTTACCGATTTTGTGCACGCGATTTCTCAGAAACGGCTGAACCGATTAACGTCAAACTTTCAGATCTGATAGGTATTAATCTGAACCTTGTTGGAAATTTTTTTGAATGATGACATCACTTCCGGTTTTGAGATATTTACAATTTAACGATTTTCAGAGGGTCGGCTTGTCCGGGGATAAACTCCTAAACTATTTGAGATATTGAGTTCAAACTTTCAGGGATTGTAGACAAAAGGTTGTAGATCTGAAATATGGTACATATATTTTTTTTGTGACGAAAAGCGCCGAAGCTCGCCCGAGCTCGAAAATTACGGTTGAAAAAGCGTCGTGATTTTTCGTGGTTTTCTTTCAATATCTCTTTTCTCGATAGTATTTTGCTTAAACATGTAGAACAAAAAAACTTTATAACGTCAAAAGCTTTTCTTTGACATCAAGAAATATAAGGGGCTGAGAGGGCTCTAAAATCTTTAAATTATATCTTTTTACGGTGTAATATTTTGTGATAGAATATAGAAGCAATTATGTTCATTATAAGGTTATTTATCTATACATGACAATTGTTTACTCCTATATTACGTAATTAGGGATTTCAAGGGGCCAGAAGTTCAAAACTTTGATCATCAATATCTCGAAATGGAGGAAAATTCTGAAAAGCAATATTGAACAGAAGATGCTTAAAATATTGAGCTCAACAATATGCCACCTTAATTTCTTTGTTATGCAGTCCCTAAAAGGAGTTATAGGGTCGGCCCCTAAAACGACTTTCTTCAGATATCTCAAGAACGGTACAAAATTTCTAAACAATTGTTTAACAAAATGTGTTTGAATTGACAAGAACATTCTTATGATATCAAGAAAAAGGGGCTGGCCCTTCAAAAAAGGGGCTGAGGTAGCTCTAAAGTTTTTTAAAGATTACTTTTAACGGTGAAATATTTTGTAATACATAATAGAAGCAATTATGTTTCTTATAACGTTGTTTACCTATGCATGACAATTATTTACTCTTTTGTTACGTAATTAAAGATTTTAAGGGGCCAGATATCTGAAACTTTGATCTTTAATATCTCATAATGGAGGGACATTCTGAAAAGCAATATTGAACAGAATATGCTCAAAATAATGTGCTAAACAAAGTGCAACCGAAATTTCTTTGTTATCCGGTATCTAAAAGTAGTTACATGTCGGCCCCTAAAACGACCTTCTCAAGATATCTCGAGAACGTTACAAAATTCCTAAACACTTGTGGAACAAAATGTATTTGAAATGACAAGAGCATTCTTATGTGATCAAGAAAGGGGTAGATAGTCTTTCATACATAACTCTTAGATCCCGCCTCCATTTCCAGATATGTTTCGTTGACGAATATTAAGAGCAATGTCATTTCCTCTTCTTAAAATTGGACGGAAGACCTCCTCGTTGCTCGCAACGAGATCGTGTCTAGTTATTTATTATTATTATTATTTTTTTCCAAATTTTGTGCACGCGATTTCTCGGAATCTATTCGACCGATCTCAACCATTTTTTCACAGATGTAAGGGCGTGATCTAAACTTAATACATTTTTCTTAATTTTTTCATAGTCACTTCCGGTACCGAATTGTCGGCCATTTTGTAATTTTTGACGACCCATTTTGTGCAGCTATAAACTCGGAAACCGTAAGAGATATGAATATCAAATTTTCAGGAAAGGTAGACGATAGTTTGGAGTTGTGCAGCATGTAGTTGTTTAATGCCTGTTGCGCCATTTCTTGGAGCTCGCCTGGGCACGAAAATTGGGTACGAATTTTCATTCAAAATTTTCACACGTTTTGATTTATATCTTTTTATCAGTTGATATTTTGTTAAGACATATAAAACAAAAGAGGTAGAGAATCAAAAGTTCTTTCCAACAAAATCAAGAAAAAGGGGCTGACCCCTTTAATTAGGGGCCAAAACACTGGTAAACTCTATTACAAATAACTTAAAAACGATAAAGATTTTCTAATGTATTATAGAAGAAAAGTTGTTGATCGTTCCAATATCTATTAGAAAAAATTATTACCACGCCCATTTATTACGTAACTAGGGATTTTTAGGGGCCAAAATACTTAAACTTTGACGCAATATAAATAGAGAAGTAGAAATATTTTGTTAGACATCATAGAAGAAAAAATGTTTGAATTATTGATTTAAATCGATTCCACTTATCAAAACACGCATTCCTGTCCCCATTAAGGATCTAGAGGGCTAGCCCCTAAAATATTCAAACATTTGTATCTCAAAAATGATCAACAATTTTAAATAGGTGTAAGAACAAAAATTGTTAGTATTCTTAAGACCTTGCCACAGAAATCAAGAAAAAGGGGCTGGCCCCTTTAATGAGGGGCCAGGGCACTCTTAAACTCTATTACAAATAACTTAAAAACGATAAAGATTTTGTAATGCATTATAGAAGCAAAGTTGTTGATCGTACCAATATCTATTAGAAAAAATAATTACCACTCCCATTTGATACGTAATTAGGGATTTTTAGGGGCCAAAATACTTAAACTTTGACGCAATATAACTAGAGAAGTAGAAATATTTTGATAGACATCATAGAAGAGAAAATGTTTGAATTAATGATTTAAATCGATTCCACTTATCAAAACACGAATTTCTGTCCCCATTAAGGATCTAGAGGGCTGGCCCCTAAAATATTCAAACATTTGTATCTCAAAAATGATCAACAATTTTAAATAGGTGTAAGAACAAAAATTGTTAGTATTCTTAAGACCTTTTCAAAGAAATCAAGAAAAAGGGGCTGGCCCCTTTAATCAGGGGCCAGGGCACTCTTAAACTCTATTACAAATAACTTAAAAACGATAAAGATTTTGTAATGCTTTATAGAAGCAAAGTTGTTGATCGTACCAATATCTATTAGAAAAAAATATTGCCACACCCATTTATTACGTAATTAGGGATTTTTAGGGGCCAAAATACTTAAACTTTGACGCAATATAACTATAGAAGTAGAAATATTTTGTTAGACATCAAAGAAGAGAAAATGTTTGAAATAATGATTTAAATCGATTCCACTTATCAAAACACGAATTTCTGTCCCCATTAAGGATCTAGAGGGCTAGCCCCTAAAATATTCAAACATTTGTATCTCAAAAATGATCAACAATTTTAAATAGGTGTAAGAACAAAAATTGTCAGTATTCTTGAGACCTTTTCAAAGAAATCAAGAAAAAGGGGCTGGCCCCTTAAATTAGGGGCCAGAGCACTCTTAAACTCTATTACAAATAACTTAAAATCGATAAAGATTTTGTAATGCATTATAGAAGCAAAGTTGTTGATCGTACCAATATCTATTAGAAAAAAATATTGCCACGCCCATTTATTACGTAATTAGGGATTTTTAAGGGCCAAAGAACTTAAACTTTGACGCAATATAACTAAAGAAGTAGAAATATTTTGTTAGACATCAAAGAAGAGAAAATGTTTGAATTAATTATTTAAATCGATTCCACATATCAAAACACGAATTTCTGTTCCCATTAAGGATCTATAGGGCTGGCCCCTAAAATATTCAATCATTTGTGTCTCAAAATGATCAACAATTTTAGATGGGTGTAAGAACAATAAATGTTAGAATTCTTAAGACCTTTTCAAAGAAATCAAGAAAAAGGGGCTGACCCCTAAATAAGGGGCCAAGACACTCGTAAACTCTATTACAAATAACTTTAAAACAATAAAGATTTTGTAATGCATTATAGAAGCAAAGTTGTTGATCGTAACAATATCAGTTTGTAAAACTCATAGCCACACCCATTGATGACGTAATTAGGAATTTTTAGGGGATTAAAACATTAAATCTTTAATGTGCTGTATGTGAAATGTGAGTGGAAATTCTGAAATTTCATTGATATTTTAATGGTATCGTTTGAAAAATTGAACGGAAGACCTCCTCGTTTTCTTTTCTCTTTGTATAATGAAATTATCTCCGTGGACAACAACTCCAGGTAAGCTATTATGCTCGATTTTGTAGAGTACCTCACTAATCTTCTTGTTATTACCCAAGGGCCATTCCAATTCCTACATATTTTCTGTTTTCTCCCTGGCGTATCTCCAAACTAATTGACCTATTTCATTGTTGATTAATTGTAATATGTCGAATTATGCTGTGTACCTGTTACCATACTTGTATTTGTTTCATGTGTAGTGTGCATGTGAAGTTCTAGATAAATCTTTGTTACGCAGTTAACGCCGTGTCCTGTTGTGTATGCTATATAACTAATTCTGGCACCTATCAACATGGTGTCAGCGGTGAAAACTCATCTATAGACTCTCGAACACTGGTATATATATATATATATATATATATATATATATATATATATATATATATATATATATATATATATATATGATTTCTAATGCACAAGTTTGTATTTTTTCTAAAATTCTGCTAAAATCAACACTCCACGTGCGACTATCGTGAAAGTATTTCGCCCCCCTGAGGAGAATGCTGAAGCGCCAGTAATTGTGCTTTGATAAATCGAAACTTACGTTTACCGTCCGAATTAAACATTCTCTCTGTTAATGTATCGGAAAACTATAAGACATGGAAGCGTCAGATTGAAATATACCTCATAGCAAGCGACACAGCGAAATTTCCCGAGGAAATTCAAACTGCAACAATTATCAACTGGTGGTGAGCGACTTCTGAAAATTTATGATCACTTTGAATGGGCACATGGCAAAGATAAGAACCACCCTCAAGATGTTTTAGAAAGATTGAACAATATTGTAATCCTCGTAAAAACGAAGTGGCTGAATCACATAAATTTTGGAGAAATCACTTATGATCTACATAAAATCTAAACAGTAAAATATGTTAAAGTGTATCTTGTTCTGTGCAGAGAGGTTGGTTTTAGAAATATGAGGAGAGTCCATTCCTAAAAGTATGAATTTAGAGGCATAGCTTCTTGCTGCATTTCAGATGTTGATATGCAATGTTTCTTTAGTCAGATTGAAGGCTTACTATCAGAGAAAAACTGGTCAAGATGATGTTCAGGCACAATTGATGAAAGAGCTGACTTCATTCGAAGCACACCTTTTAATGACTCAGGAAGTTGTTGAGATACGAGGAAAGGTTTGTAAATGATAATTATCTCCATTAGAAAATGCACTTAAAAATAATATTTTCGTATTTTGTCTATCCCGATAAAAATAGAATTTAAATACCAAAAAGATGCCTACGTACAGCGATGACATCAACCATGTTTGTTGCAATTCTTTTGGCCACTCAGTGTAGAATAATAAGTCAATGATTTAAGTCCATGAGTTTCTATTTTAGGTTGGAAGATGTGTTCCAGTTATTTTACCTCTGGAAACGCGCCAGGCTTTAAGTTCTATTGCAAGCAAGATAGTCCGAAAGGCATGTTCCATTCCAGTTGAATCTTCATACATTTTTGGTAGCAAAAGTAAGTGCAGAGTTTGTATGTTTATAAATCAGTTATACATAAAATGGGGGATTCAGATAATTCATAGCTTGACTGCCTGTGAACAGTAAATTATGCTATCCTCTCCACTGAATTCAATAATTCGTGAAATAATCCTTTACCTTATTAGAATAAATTAATTGCAGCAAATTTTCTGCAATTTAATTCAAAACTGCATGTTTTGCAGTTATTTAATAGGAGTAGCAAACTATTAGCTGCCAAAAGATTTCCAGAAACTTTTTATTTTTGCAGTTTTCTGTAGGTACTGGTAAATATACAGCTAACAAATTTTAAGTTGCCATAAGACGACCAAAAACAGTTCTTATCCTTTTCATACAATAGCAGAAACAAACATAGCCAAAGGTTTGCCAGATATTGTTCTTGACAATTTCATGCTGGCTGGACAGCATTAAATTGAAAGATTTAAATATTATAAATAGGTTACCAGTTATACAATTTTTGGCAATAAGCTAAAAAGTAATCTTAAATGGCTAGATGTATTTTATTTCTCCGTTGATTTTTATTGCAGCTGGAGGTGTATTTAGGGCGTATGATGCCATATCAATTGTTGCTCAAGAGGCTGGGCTGTCAAGTCCAAGCCTTATTCGTACAAGTAATATGAGGAAATATATGGCCACCATTGTTCAGGTAAAAATCAATATCCTTTCCATACTCTTTAATCTGTGGTTGGTTTGACAAATTGTTATTTTATAAATGGTCAAATATATTGAAAACAGTTCACTTTCTCACTGGTAAACCATAATTATATTTCTTTGTTGCTTATGTCAAGATGCATCAAGATCATTCACACCCCTCAATCATATATTTTCTTTTTTCTCATGCCATTGCAAGGGTAGATTTGCAATGCACGATAATAAACAGTATTACCATGTTATGTTTTACACTACAAGTACATACTTTTATGAACAGACTCTTGATACCAGTGAAGCTGAGAGGAGTTGGATCATGCAACACCTGGGGCATAATATGGATGTGCATTTACACCATTACAGACAAACATCTGATGTACTAGAAAGAACAGAAGTAGCAACGATTTTGTTGATTCAAGATTTTGGAATAGTGCCCCATTATGTGGGAAGAAAACTTTCCGATATTCAGTTGGATGGAAAGTTATTTTGATTTTGATGTCATAGCATGCACCAGACAGAACGCGTCAGATGTAATTATAGCTACAAATTGGAAAGTCATTTTTAGTCTTAATTAGACAATACACAAATTTTTAAGGGTGTTTCGATTAGTTCTTTTGCAAAGCAAGTCCAATCCTACCTTTACACACTTTGACTTGGTGTACATTCCTAAACGAAATAGATTTCATTTGGCTGCATACTTTTCTGCACCTCATTTTAGCTAGCATTATTAATTTGCATTTTCAAAGATTTTGAAATTAAGAGAAATACAAAATTTAGTTAATTTCAGCTGTTACTACCTTTTTACAAATAATATTTTTAGGATGATCCAAATGAATATAAGACACTATTGGATCAAACTGGGATGTACTGTATCATTCTTGTGTAACGGAATGTTACGAAGATTTACGTACAAGATTTACACTTGCACAAATCTTGAATTTTCAAAACATTTTCAGATATCATTTTAACTGGTGAAAGTACATCTGATATGGGTTCTCAAGAAAAGCCAGTATTTGAACAGCAGCAAGATGATGACAGCGTTATTCCAGACTATATACATGTATACGATTCATTATACGCAGCATGGATATCATTATATGGATCATGGTATACAAGTAATAATAAATGTGTGCTCAGGAAATTAAAACAAAGGAGAAATCAACTATGATGTATGGAAATACGAAGTAAAAATGCTGATGAAGGATTCTGGTTATACTAGAGAACAGAAAGACTTTGCTATAAGAAGATCCTTAACTGGACCTGCAATAAGGATGATAATGTATCAGGGATTAGATAAGTCATTATTGGAGATACTGGCTGCGGGATCATGAAACTCCTAAATTTTAGTGCAATTTTGTCTTAGATCTAAGATTAAGACTTAGTTAAGATTGCTTACGTAAGTGGATCATAAAACAATCCAAGATAAAACTTAGATAAGATTTGTCTTAGCTTAGACCTCATAGCAAATCCCGCGATTTGTCGACCGAATTGTTAAAAGTGGAACTCTTCTTCGTTCGAAGATTCCTATCGTCTGCATCGTAAACATTATAATAATCATGATAATGGATAGCATTAGCGATAATGATAAAGCAAAACGATAACGGAAGATGAACTGGGACCCAAAGGAGGAGGTAGTTTTAGTGAAGGAGGTGTCCAAGCGGGAACATTTGTTGTTCGGGAAGCTGAACGGGCCAGGAAGAACCACAACCGAGAAGCCAAACGATTTATTGAATATGTAAGATTTTTTTCCTTCTCATCATGCCTATCGCAATATGTTGGATAATCACAAAATTATAAAATCATACTAATAAGATGCTTCAAGCAAATATTATTATAGTTTTAACTGGATAACATGACAGTTATACAGACGTGTTTACACACTTTCACAAGGGGAAATAACTTCAAAAGCAAGTCAACAAATGGAAAAGCCTAGACTATAGATAGAAATACATATATCGCTTTTTTACCTGACCAAACTCAAATAATTTCACAACTCGTCAATTTTCATGCCATTCATATAAAGATATATGCATAAGTATATAGTTGTAACACTTCAATCAGAAGATTTGCAACCCCAAACGATATTTTTTCAAGGATTTTAAAATTAAGATTTATAAAGTAAACTTTTTTTTTCAACAGACTTTGCCATAATTTTTAATTCAGATATTATAGTTTCTCATCATTGTGTTAAATCATTTAAGATTTGTTTATAATTTGACATGTATATTTTTTATACATACATAAAAACTGTAAATTAATTGATGAAACCGAATGTGAAAAAAGAATGAATAAATAAGGGCCCCTTATTTTGGGATATGGATTGATATGATTTGCATAAATATATTTTCTTCATAAAATTGCGCTATTCCAGAAATTACAAAAAGTACAGAACATCAAGCAGAAAGATAAAATACTAGTATATCTTGCTAAATTTAATTGAAAGTTTTATTTAAATTATTTATACAGTATATAGCTTACAAAAAATAATGATTAAGTTATATCAAATAATCAAAACATAACTTAGGTAGGTTTATTTTATATTGTTTTAAAAAACTAAATTGCATCAACTTTGATGAACTTAATTGCAGCAAATGAAAAAAAGAAGCGCCATTTTGCATCCAAGAAGCCCTACTCTCCCAACCTAAGTGAACAACTTTTGTTGGATAACTTGAAGGCAGATCAAGTTTATGCTCTTCCATGTGGAATAGACACTGCAAGTGGTAAATATATATAATTGATTATACATGCATTAGATTCATAACTATTTATAATTTGTTTATACACCAATCAAGAATCCTTAGGATTCCTTTGTTTCTTTTGTTAATAAATCATTCTGTCACATTCAAGACATTCAGATAACAACTTAAACCGTTCATTTTTGTATTTTTCTTTCAAAATGTTTTGTTTTATAATTTCTGCTCTTCTAATCGGAAACATATCAGCGGTATGTGATTTTTGTCAGCCTAGTGCCTTAGGTTCGCTTTGCAGTGGTGAAATTGTTTGTCCGACACAGACTCAAGTTGTAACTGTACAGTGTTATATGAAACAAAGTTTTTCCAGTGAACCCATCGGACAGTTATTAATTCAGGGTTCATGTGCTTCCATTGAAAATTATGTACATTTTTGTTTGGAGAATAACATTCGGGAAATTGTGATGCTGGACACAGATTCACCCGTCCTACACTGTTCAGGTAATCTTTTGTTAACAAATCATTCTGTCACATGCGCGGATCAAGGATTTTTTTTTCCGGGGGGGGGGGGGTGGGTCCAAATGATAATTGTGTTTGCCAGGGGGGTGGGGGCGAGGCATATTTGCGATAAATTTACTATGTGCTTTTAATAATTTTTCAATTTCCATTTCTCTTTATGGGGTGGGGATTGCCTCATATAAATCCATCCTCTCTATCTATCTTTTCTACCTTTCTCTAAACATTAGAAGTACCGTCTTGTTGGAAAACTCCGCCTCCTGTCAGTTTTACATACTTTAAACCAATCGCTACCTTGTAAAATAACACTGATGACAAAGGAATGTATGCGTGACTCGTGATCTCGCATTTCATTTCGCGACCGCAATGTCTTGTAAAATCATCAACAGCGAACCAATATGTCCACCAGGTACATAATTGTTGCATTATTTGCAAGTGTTCAATACAATGATATAATAACGTTATTTTTATTGACATATTTATGATTTTTTGATATTTTTTGTTCAGAAGTAACACCAACCGTTATGATGCATGGGGAAACGAATGAATGCAAGTCATTGATTGTTCAGTTCGTGTTGTGTTGTCCTGATTCTTTTTTTCGATATCATGTTTGTTTCCTTGTTTTTATTGTTACTTTCGCGGGGGTGTTAAGGAAGCATATGGGCAATTTAGCGTCTTATTTTGACTGTTATATTCAAAATCGTGAAATCAAATAATTATTTTGAATAAGATCAAAAACTTAAAATTATCCTTTAAAATAGATGTCAGTGCAATAAAATCGGGTAGTACATAACTGCCACATTGGTGCATTATCACGTGACAACTATAAATAGCTTACGTATATTCCTTAACATAAAATGAGATAGAACAACACTACCCCGCGGTTTCAAAAATAAAATAAACATACCAAGTGAAAGCAAAACATCTCCGTTTAATCAAAACCGCTGCTAGAATCCTATGTTTTTCCTTATTAAAAAGTTATTTATCCGGTTCTCGTAAAACCTTCCCAACTTTTATATAGTTTGCACGGAAAACGGCAAATTGCATCAAAACAACACACAACATGGGATTCTAGCAGCACTTTTCAATTTAAGCATTGATCAAACTAACGATACGTATAAAATTTTAAGTTCAGTATATACGGGGTAGTGTTGTTCTAGTCGGTTTTTTATATCGTAAACAACGACAGAGGAAAGCCTGGCCGAGAAATAAAAGCAAATTTACATACCTTTGAGCGAATGATTGATAAAACTAACATCTCCCCCAGTATTCTTATGTTCAATTCTCAATAGATCACACCACAATACTTTATTAGAGTTCTTAGATTAGTTATATTTTGAATATGTTTACAATGCTTTCCGATCAAATTCACACGACATTCAACTTTTAGTCATGACGTCATCAATGTGTAAATCTACGTAATACAAACTAATTTCTGGAAAAAAATTGTCTTCAGTATTTTTTATTTGTTTTTGATCTACGTTTCGTTGCTTAGATATTTGAATATGTATATAATAACTAAGATTTGTGATTTCACGGAATTACATGTAACTCAGATTCCATATGCTTCCTTAACACCCCCGCGTTGGGATTTTGTTTCTGTTTATTTCTTCTACTTACTGTGGTTTCATTAATATTCAAGGGTATCAATTTTCGTGGATAAAATGCAAATCACAGTTTCAAGGATACGTACATTCGTAGCCAATGACCCTATCAATACAAAACATTAGTAAAAATTGCAGTTCAATGAATATTTAATTTCAAGGATAAACTAAAGAACGAAATCAACGAAAATTGGTATTCAACGAATATTGATGAAACCACAGTTTATTTACTGTAGACACGAGTCCGCACCGTTCAACTTCGACGGGAGCAACGTTGGTCATTAAACTGACACGACAATTTACATCCAGCCCAATAACTACCACTCCGTTACATCCACCTCAATAACTACCACTCCGTTACATAGTGAAGCATCCATCCCTAACAATACACAGTCACCAATTTTCCACCAGTCTCGTGAACATTCTCCCACTCCCGTTACTACTCGGTCTACTGTATACGCATCCACCCTCAGAACTCGGGCTTGGACACACGTAACTATTCCTCTAACTACTCAGGCTAGGGCACACGTAATCACATCCCTCATTACTCAGCTTGTTCCAGAATAAAGATGATAAGAAAGGTCGAAGTGTGGTACGAAAAACAGCTCTAATTTTGGCAGCAATGATTCTTCACTATATTGTTGGTATAATTCATTTTCTGCAGGAACAGATCAACTTAACTTTCTCTTTGATATGTACAGCTGACCTTGTCTTAAAAAGTGATACTTTGAATTATGTTCCAAAACACTTTCCCCATCTGCATTGAATTAAACAAAAATTCTTTCCACTTTAAAAGCACTACTACTACTGAAATAAAGAACTGCCAACGCTCGTTTCCTGCCTACATTTTACATCCAAACATTTCAAAATCTTTGTCATATATTCAAAAACTAAGTTTTCTACTAAAAAGGATAATCAAATGCTAATCAATTCATATAAAAATAAAATTTGTTATCAAATTATTTACATGTGTATTTTTAAACAAAAGTCTTGCTAACGCGGGGTTTAAAAAAAATTCCATTGAAATCGATCTCTATGAATGAGGAAAATATTATTTAGCGGCCGATATGTGCATAAAAACTTAGTAACATATTTACGATATATATTAAAGTAAAAATTCATTTTGATTTATATCTGTTTATCATTTTGCGAGAATTTACAAAGCAAAATTCTTTTTTGGATTGCATTTCGGTCTGTAGACATATGTTCCTCCCCGTGAAACAATATACCCTTTGATAAATATCATTATTTAAGTTATACAATGTAATTATTAAAATATTTCTTTTCAAAATAATTGGAAAAAATAATAATTTTGTGAAACTTGATAAAAAATACCTTATATTACTTCTGTGATTTTTTGGATTAGGTAATGAATGAGTCTGTAGGAAAACCCTTTGAAAAAATAGCCTTAAATCTGTTCAAGGATTTCTGCAATGAAGATTAATTTAACAAAACTATATGTAACTAGGAGACTAATTGTTCATGGAACAATTAGGTCTTTACACCATTCATTTGCCCTCTTGTTCAAATCTTTTGCAGGAAAGCGGTAAATTAAAATAAAAATGGGTTCCGCGAAGCGATTTCTATCCGAGAACCATAAGATTCCTAGGTGAGAGTGTTGCCACTACGCTATGTCGCTTGTTACTTGTGCGAATGTAAAACTTGTTGAGTTGTGAAGTCAGTTTGGATAATAGAAAGAAGAAATTGGGCGTTCTTCCGTCCATCTGAAGTTGACACCCAATGTTGTGATACCTTTAATAAGATAGGCGCCTAGCGATTGGTTGAGAGGACAGTATTTGTTCATCAGTTTATTAATAAAAATTAGTGCCGCTTGTAAACAATGTGGCCGGATAGCGTTAGCTTACAAATGAACAGGCCAGGTCAAACTCTGGTCGCGAGCGGCTATTTGAAGGTGTTGGAATGTCACTGGGTTAACTGAGGCGCATTCTCCATTATTCAAGTGAAATCGGGAACTAGAATGAGAGAGTTATTTTTCGTGGATCTTGAACAGGTTGCTGAAACATGTAAATATGCAATCACAGATTTTCAATGAAATTTGAGGAAAAAGGATAGACAACAAATAATTTAATTCGTATAAAATCGGGTAATGAATATTTGTGGGTTTTAATGATCGTGTGTTCATCTAATGCTATCCCAGTTGTGGATTAAAACAACAAGAAGACACAAACATGCATGCAGCTCAAGCTTTCTTTTTTTTACATTCGACAGACAGGACATGGTGAAATTTCTAATCTAAGAATTAAGAGTTGTCGGTATTAAGCCGTAAAAAAAATTGTTTAACATTTTTAAATCTGTTTTCAAGTTGAACTGACAGAAAATATAGGTTTTTAAATACGTTTCTTCCTTCTTTCGATTTGGTTCGTCTTAGGAATTGAAAGTAGGAATCTCTTTCTGCACTGAGGGTCACAGAATGACATTGGAGACTCAGAAGCCGTTAACTTGATATCTTTGTTAAAAATTCGTCTTTAGGTCTGATCTTTGGAGCATTACTGCAGAAGAGGGTAAGAATGAAGTAATGCATTTTAATTCGTTAAAAAACGGTCCAATTACGCGTAAGCTGGAAGTAGGCGAAAGGATAGAGGAAATATGTCCCTTGAATAAGATTATTGAAAGGTTTCTGCGCTTACCGTAGTTAAGGGTCAAAAGGACAATGTCACTCTTGCAGCGGATATGACTGCTTCGTAAGCCCAGGAGTCTCTCCGGCAAGACAGCGTTCACTATTTCTAAATGACCTATCTAAAGTTCCATAATATAAAAAAAGCTCATATAAGCACCTGAATTTCTATAAATAAGCATTTTTATAACTTATTAATATACCCCCTCTATATAAAATATTCTTTTCATTTATAGAAATTCAGAGGCCTGTAGTTTTAGATTTCAGATTAAGTGTCAGAGCTTAAAAGAACGGCAACTTTCATAATTTGCCCGGATACGATCTGCTATTGAAAAGCAGCTAAAGCCGACATCTTGCAAGGTATGCATTTTGTGCACGTGATAACATTATTTAATTACCAATTAGTAATCCAAAATAGAAATACATTTTGGTCGCCAGGAACTCAATGTTTTCTACCAAACGAATCTCTGAATTCGAAGTGGTATAGAATAGTTCTTTTTTCATCTCGATTAAGGCCTTCTCAAAGAACTCTCGCCTCGGACCCCCGAGATCCTGGGCCAGTTCTCCAAGGAAGGTTACCTCCAATGGGAACCTCAAATTCTTTTGGTGGCATAATTCCTCAATCGAATATCGGAGACAAGACTTCCTAAACACATATAAATGGGAGGTGTCCCCCTCTATCGTCTCATCTTCCCACTGGACGTCTGAAGGTCGTCCAGCAAGAAACACTCTTGTGTATTGATTAAGTACCGCCACAGGCTCCTTTGTATTACCCTTACAAATTATATTATACAAATATATTTACATTTATGACTGTCTTTGCCTATGATAATACTGTGTATCGATTTTGTACTATAGAGTCCAATAAATTCAAACGACGTATAGTTTGGGCACAAGCGGGGTTTGCTTTTTTATATTCAAATATTTGATCGTACAATTGCTGAAAAATGATATATAAATATAAGTAATAAGGAATCATTCGTTGAATAATCTGAGGTATTATTTCGGGCGGGATGTGATGAAATCTATCATAGAGACCGTCGGGCTATATTGAATTTGAACACGCCCCGACCGAAATTATCGCCTCATAATACTCAATGAATGATTCCTTATTTCTTAAATAAAATATAAATTTCATTATAGTAGTTATGCGCTAACAGGATGTCTATGAAATGAGAGAGAGAGAGACTTACAATTTTTCCAAGGCCATTTTAACCAATTTTTCTGCATTCTCATCTGATTTTTGTGATTAAATTTTTCCATCTGTTGTCAGTTGCAATTGTTCTTCATTGCTGTCGTTTGAATTGCTTCTGAATAAAATGCATGTAGTTAGAGTGAAACCCATTGTGACTCTAACGTGTTTTTGACCGTCTCATTGCATTTTAATAAATAATTGGGTATACCTTTTTCCAGTTCCTCCACAGCGATTTCAATGATGTTGTTGTTCCCTGAAAACAGAGGTTGAAGTCTGTCATCAGGGTTCAGGAATTTGTCGGCGTTTATGAGAATCGGCATTTTGTTACCTTGCCTAAATGGTGATTCATGTAGATAATCTATCAAGTTCTATAAGACATAACATCGAAACGTTTAATTTAAAATAATGCAATGAGGGTGCATTTATAATCTTTGGTGCTTTCTATTTACATATTTCATCGTTACATTGATTTGCTTATTTCTTTCATCGGTTTACCTTGGAAAATTTAAAAAAAAAGTAAGCCAGTTTGAAAACTAACCTGGAAACCTTTTTTAAATTAAGATTACTAAAACAAAGAACTCTCCATATGAACTGGAATAATTGATCACTTTCAGATGAATATTGAGTGTTTCAAATTCTTACAATATACGTAAAGTTGACTAATTACAGTAGGTGTCGTCCCTAGACTTGAGCACTTTGTATTCCTGCCACCGTCTGTGTTTTTAACAGCAGTACGCTCTGCTATCATCGCTATAATCATCTTTAAAATATTTTATTTTAAACTAGTTTTAGAAATACCTGGACACGAGATTCAAACGGAAAGAAGTGTCTGATTATGTGAACGGGAATGTTACAGGTGTTTACAATGACTCATCAAGAGTCACGCGCTTCAAGGGGACCCCTTTTAGCAGGTGCGGGTATTGCGCAATGTCCTCCCAAGAGGCAATATAATAGAGCACTTTTCTTCAGATCGTCACATCACACAGAGTGAATGAGCATATTTCAGAAACTCTACAACAGATTACCTTGTCGAAAGATGGCCACGGAAGATCAACTCCTGATGCAAATCAAAGAAGAACCAGAGGAAGAAATGACAGAGATCGGACCCTCAAAGAAGTTCGGATTTTCAGAGACAGCAGAAATGAAGGAGAAGAGAAAGAAACCTGCTTTAGGATTTCTCTTTTACCCCCCTCCATAGAATCAAAAAACGGTATTAGACATGGTGATAAGAGAAAAGGAAGAAGACACAGAATTCTACAAAATGATCGTCATCCAGGAAAAAAGAAGACTAGCTAAGAACCCTCTCTTAGTTACAGGAACCTTTAGACCCGGAACGGGCACAAAATCCCTCAATCCAAAAAATACAAGACCTGCTCAATGATTACTATTACCCAGAAAACGAGTTCAACAGACTGATATTAGACGTTATTTTGGCGGAGAAACAACTAGAAGAGGCCCAACTGGCCAAGAGGAACTACAAAAAGCCGAAAAAGAAATAGCGGCCATGAAGAAAGAAAAAGACGAAATCATTGTGTTCTTGTTCCAATAAATTATAACAAAAATGTCAATTGCCTTTTTTTCTGACATTACCACAAGGATATTTTTTCCTTGTTTAACAAATCAATTACCAAATAGGAATGTGGGCAATAGTAATATTGTCAGTTCCTTGGTAAGAAATTGATGTTGACCTAGGCCTATGCTCTCGGGCAACAGTTCGTACCCCAGGACTTACACAATGACTACCGCCCTCATTCCCATTTAAGAGATTTATAATGTCTATGAATGACCCACAACGACAAACTAGTGTTAGCAATGGGTCTCCTGAGTGACTCTGGTGCCCTAATAGTACAGAGTATATTTACATTAGAATAGTGAGATAAAATGAATACTGTACCGCATATATTCCCTCTTTGATCTCTCAATCAACACAACAGTCAGACACACGGAACCTGTAAAGTACATACTACAGACTGGTATGACCTATCGGTCAACAGTCACACACAGGGAACCAGTAAAGAGACTATCAGCTATTACATACTACAGACTGGTATAATCTAAAGACTAAAAAATGACACACACCTCTTATTTCAACCCTTTTTATTTCTTTACCTTCTGCAGTACTTGTTCATTCTATCATTGAATTTATACAGTGATAATTTTACTTTAAAATGATCATTATTTCAGCAATTAATGCAGCCAATCGCTCAACCTTTTTTTTTCTCGGCTCAATCTTGTATAAACACTTCTCTGATGTCAACATCCGGTGCATTGGTACTCTCATTCCTATACTCATGTTACCCACCTCAGGCAAATTTGAGTTTTTCATAAACCTTATACATACCTCTTATTGTGTGTGAAATGAGTTCTTGGTCTTGATTTATAGTTATGCTGTGCTCATCCGAGTATCAGTACTATTTGTGTTCTTGTTCCCATATAATGATCAGAATGTCAACACTGCCTCTGTCTTTATGACGTCATAATGCGGGGCTAGTTTTTTTTACCTCAGTATTGACCTTTAACCCCCTATGTAGCCGCCTCTCAAGTGCACTAAGTTGACCCCCCTATCTAGGAGCCTTATTGCGTGGACCTCAGGGTATAAAATATATAAGCGAGGTTAAACCGGATGCTATGGGGAAAAATTCAGCCTACGCATGAGCTAGCCTGTTTCCTGTGCGTAATGGGTAGTAAACAGACTAATGCACTTGCTAGCAATCCAGAAAGTTGGCAAAAAAGGAAAAATCATGAGGCTCACCACTGAATAAACACATTTGTAATATAACATTCTTTCAAAACTACTGTAGAAAACTATATTACGACAATGATTCTCTTATTCCCCATCTATTAAATGAAGTTTTAGCATCATTGACAACAACAACAACAGCAGGCTGCTTCTTCCCATCATGCTCAGCAATTAACAAATGTTATCACTTACACACATAAATGCTCAAGAAATCAGAACCACGATATATTCATAAAACATAATTATTCTTACAGAACTGTAACAACACTCCTCTTTTTTCTTCCCTTCACAGGTTTGCTTCTGAAAAAAACTCCACCTGGGAAAATGTCCCTCAGCTGCTCTGTTGAGCAGGAAAGCATCTTATCATTAATCAAAATTGATGTGTTTGACCTAAATTAAAAAACAAAGATATGAGTATAATTCACATATAATTTCAAAACATTTGACAAGAGGCCCAGTGACCACATCGCTCACCTCATTTACAACAGCTATAACTCTGATCAAATCAGCATAACAGAAACAGAATCAATATATCTTGACAATAAGGAACAGATGTCATGATAAATCTTGCATAAAACTTTAAAAATTAGCTCATATCTATCCACACTTTGTTATGGAAAATACCAAGACCATTTTGTACTTTAAGTATTTATGAGGGAAATTCTTTATACCTACGCTGGCACTGTACAGCTTATTGCCAAAAATTTCAGGTTTTTCTTTTGTTTTTCAATATTTCTTGATACTTTTGGATAAAACTTAACACTTTAAACTGAACAACTTATATATCCATTTGTTACATAATATCATAATTTATAACCCGACACATTCTGGGTTTTTTTTTTATTTCAGCTTGCCCGGAAATTACCAAATTTGTACCTAGCTCAATTTTACGCAGTACAGTTAAGGCGGCCAATAAAAATATTGGCAAATTTTTGTGATGAAAACACGTATACTTTATTTCAACTTGCATGTCCTTTTTAAAATCAATTACAGTTACTGAAATGCAATATATTTGTAAAATATATATATAACAGTACAATATTTTATGTTCCTAGTGGTCACGTGATATGGTAGTCGCATGGTACAAGCAGATGTATTTGTGATTTTGAGGTTATTTAAAAAATTCAATATTGCAAGGGCATAATCATGTCAAAATTCACAACTAAATTATAAAATAATCTTATGTTATATCGTAGATTTTGAAAAATGGTGCGAACTTTATAAGATAAGAATATTTGTTAGAAGAAACCGTAATTTATAATGCATATGTTGAATAATTTTGAAGGTCACAGGGTTAATTTCATTAAAAAATAATTAGTTTGTAAGATTTTACAAGGATCGTAGAAGTTTTTAAGTTACAAAGCATATTTCAAATGCACATGTAAAAGTTTGTTAGGATCATGTAAGTGTATGCCCTTGCAATTAAGTGATTTATTTAGGTACTCAGCTTGAAGATATACGATATTTTATACAAAACCGAGGTTGATTCTTCAAACGATGCATACTTTTAACAAAATGAAAATAAGACTATATAGGTAGCATTCTACTAAAAATAATGTTAAACAAAATATCCATTTATAATTTTCCGTTAATCCATGAAATTTATTTTTCTTCGCTATAAAACTGCATGATAGCCTTCAATGACTAAACTTAATGCGTCATTTTGAAGCATATGACGTCAAATTTTGTAGTACAGCGAGAACGACATCTCGCTTATTTTTCAGTGTGTACGATATAACGGACATCAAAATTGTAAGTAATAGCATTTGTTGTTTTCAATTAAAAGATACGTATAAGTTAATTTTGCTAATAAATAGATTAATAAGTACTTTCGAGGTTTGTAATATACTGTGATGTCATAATGCACATTTACCGTACTTTTTGTCTGAATAGAGTTTATTGACAGCCTTAACTGTGCTGCGTACTGTTAATAAATATTTGTGAAAAAGTTCTGAATCGAAAAGACAACTATGATCGTCACGTTAGGGTGTGCAAAGCGGAATTCAAATGTTTGTACTGCGACTACACGTTCAAGTTTTCATCTCATCGCACCGCACATGTCTACATTGAGCACAGAGGTAAATTATTTAAATGTGAAAACTGCAGCGTGGAATATTTTGATAAGAAATAATGTCAACGACACCAGCATACATGCAAGGTCTGCTACTATATAGTTTTGATTTGAATTTTAAAATATATTTACCGCGTCTGCAGGCGCCTGCATCCGTGCCGGTGAATCAAATGGAGTGCTCACCTCCCCACCTTCCTCCGTCTCTGTAAATTCTATTCTCCTTCTTACCTATAGAAAATGTATACGTATAAATTCTTTAACATAGTTTATCTCAGTTATTTCTTTGAATGAACATTTGTAACTTAAACAATGTTACTTAGTCAATATTTTACATGTTGTTTTGTTATTTCATTTTAGAGATAAAATGTAATGAATCATACATACCCGTCTTAACAAAGGGGCTCTCGGGTTTGAGTGAATTAAAATCGGCCTGGCATCTAACCAAACATTTTTAGTCTAAAATAACATAAAATAAGATATCTTTTTAAAAAAATAATTTTGTTAATTGCTGAGCAGGATGGGAAGAAAAGATTGTAGATATCGCATTTTCATCGTTTTACATTTGTCGAATGGTAATACCCAACATTTTTATGCAAAGTATCTCTAGCTTTGAAAACTCGCGGATTCTTAGTCTTGTAAAATTAGATCATATTTTTTTTTCAAATAATTAGTTTATTTATATAAATATTTATATTAAGAAAACCAATAACCTTCTCAAATATGTATTATACACATCAAATAGGTTTGAAACAAAGTTCACAGATCTAATTCAGAGTACCAAAAACAGTTTTAGTTTTCTCTCTATCAGTCATTTATCATCTTTATTCTCATATACTCTATGCTTCCACTAGTTTCCTATTAAAAAAGAAAGCAAGTGCCTCATTTAAATCAAACTTATTGACACCAGGATTATATTTTGTACAAAACAAATAAATGTGAATTAAATAAGAATTTCAGTTTTATTTCATATTGTTTGTAATTGTAATTCAGGTTTAGGTAAAACTCTGAATTGTATCACATTTAGGGGGTTGGGGGTTTGTAGATGAAAAACAAAAGAATAATACCTTGATATAGCACTTCTTGTTTCAAGAGAGTATACAAACCCATAAACAGCGGATTCTCTCATTGTAATGAGGTTTGTCTGACTGCCTCTTCACAATTGTAATTAATATTTAAAATAAAATGTTTAAGCATAAAGACGATTTGTAAATACACAAACTTGTTAAGTTATTCAATATTTGTAAATAGATATATCTCGGTACTAACCTATCAGAACCAGACACTTTTTCCGAGGATGGGGATGACGCGTCCTGACAAACCCTTTATACGGGAGGTTCCCTGAAACAAGAGAAGTTTTTTTTTTCAAGTACAATTGAAATACTAAGATTGGTTTGGGCTGGTTAACTAATAGCGGTCTAAGATTAAAAACATTAAATTCACTTTGATTTCTTAAAGTAAAAAAATTACGAGGGCAGTCTCCACATATCCTATTAAGGTTAGGCCCCTATGTCCCCTCACATCCTATTTTTTCCCTATACCCCAAACATACTTAGATTAGTTTGTGAAGATTACCAAACAGCGCTCTAAGATTTCAAAATTCAATTCAATATACTTTTTTTAAGAACTAGAGCAACGAGGATAATCTTCACATATCCAATATAGATTAAGAACCCCCCCCCCCCCCCCGCCCCCTCACACCACAGTTTTGTCCCTAGACCCCTAAATACTTAGATTGGTTGGGGGCAGGTAACCGAAAAGCGCCCTTAGATTGAAAAAAAATTGTTTGATTTCCTTAAGTACAAGAGCTACAAGTATGGTCTTTAGATATCTAATTTAGATTAAGCGCTTAACCCCCCTCACACCACAGTTTTGTCCTTAGACCCCGTGAATACTTACAATTGTGTTGTAGTGGTTGGTTACTATAAAGCTCTTTAAGATTAATAAAAAATCAATTTACTTTGATTTTCCAAAATAACAAGACAGTTTCTCTATCTAATGGATTAAGGTTTGATTTCTGTCCCCATAGTTTATTTTGTATTAGTTTGTCCTCCAATTAAATCAGTCTTCTTTTGCTTTTTTTCGGTTTCCAATAGAAGTCACCTGTACACAAGTGAATATTCTATCAAACAGTCAGAAATCATGTGTCCAAAAATATATGTACTAAAATCTGCTTCATTACTCAAGGTTTAATGAATGAAACTAAAAAAATAATTGAGGAATGAGAACTTATAGTTTATACGGCACTGCTTGTAATCTTAGGGTTGGCATCAAACAGGGAGATGAGCAGCAATAGCTGATTTTTTGCTTAATGATCAACATTATGGACTATGCTGTTGTCATCTTGTATCACTTATCAAGAATTCATTACAAATTGTAAGAAATTGTTTATTGGTTTCGAAAGATTGTAGTTTGAGCCATCAAGTGTCACCAGTATATCTGTTTGTTTGTGAGGGAAATATAGAAACTATGCATTGTATTTTTTGTTAGCATAGACTATCACAATAGAACCCTTTTATTTCAATATTAATTACAATTTTCTACCTTGATAATAGTTCCTTTTACAGAAACCCGATCTCCTTTCCTCTTGGGATCAACTTAGGAAACTCTTATGGGAAGAGGATCCCTTCACTTTCTGATGACTTCTTGGTTTAACATGGGTCTTCCCGTTTTCAAGAGCTGTAGATATAATAAGTACTTTAAATATGTTTAAAATGTTGGGAACAAGAGGGGTTACAGCACTCTGATGATGATACCAATCAGAGGGGCCAAGCCCGTCTTGATATAACATGTAATTTGATTGTAACCATAAATGATGGGGTTGAACTCTGAACTAGATAAACTAAAAGCTTGTTTGAAAGGACTAATAAATCAATTAATTGTTATAACGTTTGTAATAAGCGTGTACTTTAAAAAGTGATGTTTGAAATTAAAAAAATGCATGATGAACTTCAAGTTGCTAGGTCTTAAAATTGCAGAGATTAACACTACATTTTCTCAAAGTTTGCTTGAAATTGGTGAAATGGTTCTGGAGAAAGGGATATTTGATATATTTACGACGACAACAATAATAAAAGAGAACAGAGAATCATTTGAGTCTTTGACTTAGGTGAGCTAAAATGCACCAAACATATTATTTTGTAGTAATGCTAAGAAGGTCTTAATTGTTGGTGGGTACAAAATATTAATTAATTAAAAAAAAATACTTTTGTCTCTTTTGTGAGCCTTATTGGCACATCATCAATGGACTGGTAGATAGATATCAGAAAGAAATTTTCTTTCTTTATTTTCTCCATTAAAGAATCCTGGATGATAACACAATAAACTTTAGCAAATTTCGTGGAACTGGTCAGGGCATATGCTATACAAAATGGTTGGCCTTCCTTATTTTGTCTTCTTTCAGTCTTCTATGATGAAGATTTTTTGTGGTAGGGCACCCTGCAAGATATTTTAATTAAAACAAGAGGCCAAATGGCCTTAACGGTCACCTAAGTAGCATATAACCCATACACAAACTTGTCGAGGAGTTTCATATATGCATTTAATTAATTGAGTTTCATTCTGGAGTAGAAAAATTTGTAATGACGACCACCTCCCTGCCTGAAACCTTTCAAAAAGAACTATGAAACCTATAAATTTGGCAAAAAACTTCATGATCTGGTCTACAAAATCATGAATTCAGTTTTCTTTTCAGGTGTGTGGGAGTAAAGAAGAAATTTTTTAAACATTATATGCATTAACACCTATACATACATTTTGGCCCTGCCTTAGAGTCAAAACCCATACTCCAGGGGAAATGAAAATAAAACTTTCAGTAGAGGACTTCCTGGTAAACATAATTATAAATCAGTTTTTAATACAGATGTGTAAGAATAGATAAGAAAACTTTTAAAGATTATATGCATTAACACTAAATTGCCCCCCCCCCCCCCTCATGTCTTGAACACCTGACCGAGAGGCCATGAATTTCACAAATTAGGTAGAGGAGTTAGTGGACATCATAACCATTTTTTCAGTTTTTCGCCCACATGCGTGGGAGAAGAGAAAAAGATTTTTTAAAGTTTTAAACATTTTTTACAATATGGCCAAATTCGCTTCACCCTAGAGCCTGAACCCCTAACAAAGGGGTCAAGAATTTTACAATTTTGGTAGAGGGATTCGTGGACATTATAACCAGGCATTTAGTTTTAAACAAATATATATGGGAGTAGAGAAGAAGATCTTCTAAGATTTAATACATTTTTACTATATGGCATTATTGGCACCACCCTAGAGCCTGAACCCATGACCCAGGGGTCATAAATTTCACAATTTTGGTAGAGGGCCTCATGGACATCATAATATTGCATTTAGTTTTTAACAAATATAAATGGGAGTAGAGAAAAACGATTTTCTAAGATTAAATACATTTACTATATGGCCATTGGCCCCATCCTAGAGCCTGAAACCCTGACAAAGGTGTCATGAATTTTACAATTTTGGTAGAGGGCCTCATGGACATCATAATCATGCATTTACATTTTAACAAATATACATTGGAGTACAGAAGAAGATTTTCTAATATTTTATACATTTTTACTATATGGCCATATTGGTCCCACCCTAGAGCCTGAACCAGAGGCCATGCATTTCACAATTTTGGTAGAATGCTTCATGGCCATCATAATCATGCATTCATTTTTTTTCTTCACATGTGTGGAAGAAGAGAAGAAGATTTATGAAAATTTGTGTATCAAATTGTTAACGCACGACGACGGACGAAGGCCAATTGCAATAGGTCATCTGAGTGACTCAGGTGACCTAATAAATTAAAACCCTTGGCTAGCGAAGGTTACAGTGCACATGCTGTGGTGTCAACATTTGCTACTCAAATGCCTGCATAGGATGATATGGTAGCCATGAGAGCAGGGTATAAAACACTTGTACGACTTTAATTAATCAACATTTTTAAAATTCATAAGTGTAATACATACTGTTTGCATTTCCTTCTTCTTGAATGCTGGTTTGATGCATGGGATGGCGGCTCGTAGATCAAGAAGAAGGCTGGGATAGACCTCGGGGTTTAATCCCACTCTAAATCCCGTAAGATCCATAGAGTCGACTATATACGGGTTCCTTGTGAAGGAGTCCGGAGTAAAATGTTCAGAAGAAAAGACAGAATTGTTTTTTCGGTGTCCATAATTTGTCTTTTGGGGAAGAAGTCGAAACCATGTTAACTTTGTTTACTGCGCGTATCCACTTCGAATAAAGATCTTTCCTCTTCTGTACATAAGGAAAACTGTAACTCACACCAACGTAATATTCTGGATTGTTCTTGCAACTCACAACTGCACAAATCAACATATTCTATTAAGGGTGTTGTTTACTCAGGGTTTGAGTTCTCAAATTCGGATTGTTATAAAGTTCAATGTCATGAGTAAAATTTGTTCTAAACACAAAAAGTATCTGCGAAATGAATTATTATTGACATAACATTCGATATTTCTACTATATTATGGAATTATGCCAAATCAAAAATAGACTTTTAGCCAAACAGGAAATTCGGACTAAATTTTGCAGATTTTGTTTTCTGCTAAAATGTTTTTGGAAGTACTCTAATATTAAAGGTATGATTTTATATTTTAGTCTATTTAATTTTGTATATTTTCTGTTAGTTTTACCTCATTTATTCATTATAATAACTGTATGGCCCGAATTTAAAAAATATTGAAATATGCTTAAAAACAAGAAAAGACACCATATCTCAAAATTTTGATCATTGACCTCATATAAATTATATGCCAACAGAATGAGATCAATATAAGTAGGAATTTGAAATGTGATAGAGGAAATTCGGACTGGAATATTTATTAAAATTGTGAACGAAAACTTAATGCTTGGTATGTATTCAATGTCATTGCCATTCATAAATTATGTCTCCCCTTTCAAAGGGGAGACATATTGTTTTTGTCGACTTTCTTTTTCTTCTTCTTCTTCTTCTTCTTATTAAGGTCTTCCGTTTCCAACGGAAGACCTTATTGTTTTCGTTCGGTTTCTTTTTCCCTATTCTTTTTTTTTCTTACATATTTTGTGCAGGCGATTTCTCAGAAACTACCTGGTCGATTAACATGAAACTTTCAGATCTGATCGATATTACTCTGAACCTTATTGGAAATTTTTTTTAATGGTGACGTCACTTCCGGTTTTTAGATATTAACAATTCAACGATTTTTATAGGGTCGGCTTGTCCACGAAGGATCTCAAAAACTAAAAAAGATATTGAGTTCAAAATTTCAGGAATGATAGTCCAAAGAATGTAGATTTGCAATAGGGCATTTATAATTTTTCAGCGCAAAAAGCGCCGAAGCTCGGTGGGGCTCCAAAAATGAGATAAAAAAGCGTTGTGATTTTGCATGGTTTTCTTAATTTATCTTTTTGTCCGGAAATATTTTGTTAAGACACGTAGAACAAAAAAGATTTATGTTTAAAAGATCTTTCATTTGACATCAAGAAAAAGGGGCTGGCCCCTCAAATTAGGGACCTAGAGTTCTTGAAAGTATTAGCTCTATAACTCAAAAGCGGTTAAGATTTCAATATGGCTGTCGGTGCAAAATATGTTCATTATGATCTTATTAATGTCGTAACAATAATATTTTGTTCGTGTATTGTGTAATGTGAGTGCAAAAAGCTAAACTTGTTACCATGTATTTGTGTTTTATTTGGCAAATAAACGGGGTATTTGTGCGTATAACTGGCATAACGGATACCAGTTTACATACGGAAAGTGTATAAACATTTTAGTTATTTTATAGTGAAACACATTATGGATAAAAGAACTGCTTCTATGCAATGCATTTGAGTCACATTTAAAATCTGGCTGAATTCCAAGCTGTGTATGTGAACAATTACGTATCCGATCTATTGCCCGCGGCCGAGGAAATAGGTCGCGGCTGGACTAGCGGGCGGTCTGCCTTTATCTAATACACAAGATTTGCGTCTGTCTGTAATGCACACATGGGTTTTATTTATGTAGCTGCAAACTCTAAAATTCCGATTTTGATGATTTTAATAGTAAATAAAAAAAGATTAAACCTTTACCCACTACCATAGACAAGTATACTAGCTTGCGGTCGGAAAGTGTTTAAACAGTTTAATTCTTCTCTAGGGAAACACATTATGGGTAAAAGAATTGCTTCTATGCAATGCATTTGAGTCGCATTTAAAATCTAGCTGAATTCAGAGCTGTGTATGTAAACAATTATACGTATCCGATCCTTGCCAGCGGCCAAGGAAATGGGTCGCAGCTGGACTAGCGAGCGGTCTACCGTTATCCAATACATAAGATATGCGCCTTGCTGTAATGCACACACGGGTTTATTTATGTAGCTGCAAACACAAAGACATCAGATTTTAACGATATAAAAGAGTAAATGAAAAAGGATTATATCATTACCTACGAAGCATTGCTGTTTTGCTCTCGTAATTAAAAAAAAAAATAATAGATAGTATGACTGTCATTAAAAAAAGGGCGTTCTTTGTGATCTTGTCTATGTCATGAAATAGTTTGTTTGTTGGAAAATAAAATTCAGTTATCAAACTGCAAACATTTCAAACCCACCACGTTGAGTGTACAATTTCATAACACGGGCCGAGGAGATGCCGCGCTAGTGGACAGCCGATTAGCTGTAGGACACATGCTTCTCGTGTTTATACGTTATCACACATTCCAATGCTCATTGATTCGTTGTTATTTTCATTTCCAATTATATTGTTTAACGATGCATCAAACCATTGATTTAAATCATAGTTCGTATAATAAAGGAAAAAGCTGCCACCAATGAATATAATACGTTTTACAGTCGTACGATTTGAAATGTAAATAAATTCACTTGTGTCCGTTTGTGACATTTTGCTGCTGAGAATTAAATGCATTACACTACCAATTTCAACAAAATATAGGCGATATTCACATAAATATCTGTAATCTATGATAATGTGTTACTTCATTTGGCTAACAAAATGTTAGAGAGAGAGAGAGAGAGAGAGAGAGAGAGAGTTAAGCTGGATGTAGTAAGTAAAAGTTGAAATATATTTAAAAAGCGTTTGAGATAAAGCAGCTTAAGAAGTACAATGTTACATGCTTGCGGTAGGTACGGGCCAATAAAACTAACCATTTTTAAACAAGTTGAAGTTTTATTTATTCACGCCGTAAAATAATACATGTAAGGGTAACAATATTGGTATAACCTCTTCTCAATGGTAGTCAGATTCATTAAAAAGCATACTCATTGCTGAATTTATTCATTTACTAATTATTTTTTTTTTTGATTTTGAAAGAATATGTGAGCTTTAAAAATGTTATGTAAATGTACATTCATTGTAAAAGTTTTGATTGTATTCGGACAGCTGTGAAGATCGAGTAGCGAACACATGGTGAAAAATACATGTACTTAGTAGATTAATTCTCTAATACAAATCAAATTGGCTTTAAAATTTGCATATTCAAGCACACTTTAATAGTTAATACATAAATTATATATAATTATATTAATAAAAATGTCTGTATGCTGTATTATGTGTTTGCTGTCTGCTTAGGACTGTTCTTCCCCAAAAAGAAGCGCTCTGCGATCGCGTAAAAAACGTTCTGTAAAGTACAACACCTGATTGGAGTACATGCTTATATACATTTTTTAAAAATGTGTACGTTTAACGAAGCGAAATCGTAGATGTCATGGAGTCAATAGGCAAATCAAATTCACCAATCAGGCAATAGCAGTTATCTAATGCCTATGATTGATAATTTTTACAAGGTAAATTAATACATGTAAATATGAATTTTAAAGCATTCCCTGCCCCCCTGTTAAAAGCTCCCGTTACCTGCATTCTTTTATTAACGATTTTTGTGCACACATTTATTCGGAAATGGCTCAAATTTTGTTACACGGGCCCGATAAGAAGATGAAAGGATCACCCCTAAAATTTCTTTCCCAGATATTTCAAGAACGGTCTCAAATTTCAAACACTGGTTAAATAACATAACTTATTTTGTACAAATTTTAGGTGCATGAATAACAATGTTCCTGTAATTTAACAAAAAATGACACTTTTTGAAATCTAATAGTTTCTGAATTCTTCATTAAAATAAATAATGTTAGACGGCCCATGCAGCAAGTTGTTCTAGTCGAGTCTTTCATTCAACAGCGCTTCGATTGTGAACTTTCAGCGGGGTTTACAGGGTGAAACGACCACGAATTTTGACAAATTTGGCTACAAAGAGTTTAAAAAGGGATGGACACAAAACACAGGTGCGATTATATCTTGTAGGAGATAAAAAATGATTAATCTATGTTTGCCATAAATACAAATTTTTATCATAAGAATATTTTAACATTTGGATCAGCCGAATATTTCCATTTCCCTTCATTGTTTTGTGCCTGATTTGAAATAACGTTTCGAGGTATAATAAGTTGAGAAATTTCTTTAAGCTGCATGTTCCAAATTGTCGGCCATTACAGTATCAACTAATTTTCCTTGCAAACCAAATGAATGAAATGAAAGTTATAGACGTATTTACACGGAATTGCTCTCCTTTCAACGTTAGAAATATTCAAAGTAAATGAAAATAAAATTTGGGCATACAACCCCCCCCCCCCAACCCCAAAAAAATACATCATTGGAATGTTTAAAAAAGGAAACCGTTGGGTTTTATCCTCCGAATGATTGGATTTATTCATCCTGCATGTTTTGCAATAATTATTAACAACGTAGACATCAAAGCTATTAATGAACAAATGTACACTGCTTTAATTTTGTTTAAAAAGTCATGCCGTATATTTTATGTTATAATAGATTATATTAAAAAGACAGATGTCAAAGTCGTAATACGATCATACTAGCTTCGACGTAAGGGGCCAGTTTAATAACGACAAACTCTTTTATGTCGATTATTTTGTGAATATACAGCAAAACTTGTCTAATCCGGCGGAGGGGGGTTCTGAAAAAAATGGCCGGATAAGGCAACATCCAGTTTAGAGGACATTGTTGCAAATTAATTTTAGTATTTAATGCAGTAGGTCCTGATCGTGTATTCTTGCAAAATTTTCTATTGTTCTGAAATATATTAGATTTCATCGATCTTATTTACGGTTCCAATTTTCATTTCCTTTTTTTTTTTTGAAACAATAAATCCATAACGGAATACATACGATGGAAATACTTATTCAATTAATCATCGTTATTGATAATTTTTCAAACATCCGATTTACCTGAAAAGTGCACGCTAAACCGTACATTGTTAAACAAAACATTAAAAAGTCAACAGGTGGCTGAAATACCTGCTGGTGAGAACTGTTTTGATGCAGGGAAACAATGGATAAATATTAATATAAATGAGAATTTCATTTTTAAAAACATTGAGCATTTTGACAGAATAATATGCAACTCTGTACGTGTAGCCATACAACAGGGATAACAAACGATATCGGCAGTCTTACTCTCACAGTATTCTGAATCACGACCTAAAAAATTGGGTGAACTACAGTCCTTTAATGCATATCTTTTACAATTAAAATGCTATGCTATGGTATGCGATTTTAATGATATGCTATGAGATTTGTATGCTATGCTATGAGATTTGTATGCTATGCTATAAGAAATTGAAATGAAGGGCTTAATGATATGGTATGCTATGGTATGATATGAGATTTGAAAAAAAACGCCTCCATACACAGAAGAGTTCCACACATTTCGAAGTGAAATAATAAGAAGCCAAAGTTTACAACAAATCTATTATGTAAACATTTATTTTTTCAAATAAAAACATTTAAAACCGAGTTAAAATAATGTTGTATGCTATGCTATGCTATGCTATGATATGACGAATGCGATTCTATGAGATTGTATGCTATGGTATGAGATTCCAATGCTATGCTATGAGATTCCAATGCTATGCTATGAGATTTCAATGTTATGCTATGCTATGGTGTCTGTTTTAAAAGATATGTTTGAACTAACTGTATAATCTAATTATCAACTTTTTGCAATTCATAACAAGACTTTACGGTATTAACTGAAATAAGTTGCTACTTTGGATCTATATTTGCAGTTGTTTAAATCAATAGCAACGACAGAAAAAGTTGTTGATAATAGAGCAGTAATATCTCGCAGAAGGTCGATCGATCGATAAGTGGACGGACTACGGGAGATAACTCTCACTAATTATAAGCAGTAGGCTTTTTCACTGCGCCGGTTTACAGAATAGACAGGTTCCGGATTGCACAAATTTTTTAAAACAAAAATGATGGGAAAATGTCAAGGGGCTGAATAATGTCGCAGGATTGGGCAGCATGCCGTAATACACAACATCCGGATTCAACGAGTTTCAACATGTACATAATTTTGTCATTGCAATATGGCTTATGACCGGGAAAACTACTGCAACGTATATTATTGCACACATACTTAGCATAACCATCGTTTAAAAGCGTACAATTATTTTATTGAAAATCGGACCAAGCAGCTTTAACATTAAGATTTACATGTGTAAGACACTTTATTTGTCATGTGCATGATCATATCATGATCTCCAATTCCATTCACAACTGCTGTCATTCAAAATCACTTGAATTAAACACAATTTTAAATTTTGTGTAGATCTCAACTGTTATGTATCCAAGAAATCTATTGATTTTATCATGTGTTACGTAATTAGGTAATAACGTTTTTAGGGGTCAAACTTCATTCACAAATTACCATTTTTCCTTCGTAAACATTCATAGGATCGAAAACAGATTTCCTACAGAGATTTATAATGGGGAATGTTTACATCTTTTCTCAATTCGGAAGTCTCTCGGAATATCTCACACACTTTTTCAACGTTATCATCCGGGCATTATAATGGCTGATGCAAAATGCAAATTCCCCGTAGACATTTTTAGCCGTGTATTGAAACCTGACAAGCTAGAGGGGGCGTTACAAAAAGGAAATCTTTTGATTTTTTCATACTATCGAATGAACATCGCGTTTGAATCAAGAGATATTTACAAATATCGAATAATTTAAGAAAATGTGTGGCAAAAATATCTTGGGACAGACTTTAGGTATTATACGTTTATATATCCTTACAATTTAATGATTTTCTCATGCGTTACCTAACTAGGGATATTAGGGGCCAGGGGTAAAAAAGTTTAATCTTTTCTATTTTAATTGGAAGAAATGCAGGTATTTAAAAAGGCAACGTAAGAGAACTTATAAAAAAGCATTACAGGAAAGCATTAGTACTTCACTCCTATTTCCATATCATGTTTTGTTATCGAAAATTAAAGTCGATGACGTCATTTCATCTTCTAATTCTTCTTATTCTTCTTATTCTTATTCTTCTTCATCCAAATTTGTCCAAGCCGTAACTTAAATACCTTTTGACATTAAGACTTCAAACTTAAAACATAGGTAGATGGTATTGAGAAGGAGTGCACGCCACCAAAATGTTTGACCTTGACCTATTTTCTTTTTCAAGGTCAAGCATTTTATAAAAAATAGAGTTTGGACTATAACACAAGATTCCTTAAACATACAAACTTTTAACTTGTATCATAGATAGATGGTATATTGTCCAGTTGAACCTTACCAAAAATTTTGACCTTGACCTTAAAATTTTATTTCAAGGTCAAATCAGAAAAAACTTCATTGTTCACTTCCTAAATATTCTTTGACAGAAGGACTTCAAACTTTACACAAAGAACAATTATAATACACTGACGTGTACTATTGATAAATATTTGACCTTGACCTTGTTTTACTCAAGGTCAACTTGAGAAAAAATAATTAAATTTTGTCTGGGTGGTAACTTAGATACCTTTTGACATTAAGACTTCAAACTTGGAACGTAGGTAGATGGTATTGAGAAGAAGTGCACGCCATCAAAATTTTTGACCTTGACCTATTATCTTCTTCAAGGTCAAGCGTTTTATAAAAAATATAGTCCGGACCATAACACAAGACTCCTTAATCATACAATCTTTTAATTTGTATCATACATAGATGGTAGTTAGTCCAGTTAAACCTTACCAAAATTTTTGACCTTGACCTAAAAAATTATTTCAAGGTCAAATTAGAAAAAAACTTCATTGTTCACCTCCTAAATATTCTTTGACAGAAGGACTTCAAACTTTACACAAAGAACAATTATAATACACTGACGTGTACTATTGATAAATATTTGACCTTGACCTTGTTTTACTCAAGGTCAACTTGAGAAAAAATAATTAAATTTTGTCTGGGTGGTAACTTAGATACCTTTTGACATTAAGACTTCAAACTTGGAACGTAGGTAGATGGTATTGAGAAGAAGTGCACGCCATCAGAATTTTTGACCTTGACCTATTCTTCAAGGTCAAGCGTTTTATAAAAAATATAGTCCGGCCCATAACACAAGACTCCTTAATCATACAATCTTTTAATTTGTATCATACACAGATGGTAGTTAGTCCAGTTCAACCTTACCAAAATTTTTGACCTTGACCTAAAAAATTATTTCAAGGTCAAATTAGAAAAAACTTCATTGTTCACCTCCTAAATATTCTTTGACAGAAGGACTTCAAACTTTACACAAAGAACAATTATAATACACTGAGGTGTACTATTGATTAATATTTGACCTTGACCTTGTTTTACTCAAGGTCAAATTAAGAAAAAATAATTAAATTTTGTCTGGGTGGTAACTTGGATACCTTTTGACATTAAGGCTTCAAACTTGGAACATAGGTAGATGGTATTGAAAAGGAGTGCACGCCTCCATAATTTTTGACCTTGACCAATCTTGTGTCTCAAGTTAATTCATTTTCTAAACTGTATCATATATGGATGATATCTAACATATAGCTGACTTCATTCTTTTTCACTTTTTAAATTTGCCCCATATTACAATCCTTGGGGAGAAGGGGAGACATGTGTTTTTTTGTATAAAAAAACAATACCCACTAGTTGTATTTCATTTTCAAAAGTGTTGAGCAATTTGTATTATTTTCATTATTAAGAAAATCTCAATCAGAATGTAAAATTTTCAGGGATTTTCCTTTAATTTTCCAAAAATATACAATGGCCATTGACTCAAAAAGTAGGTCATTGACCTACTTTTTTAAAAATGAAAATTATCACTACAATAAAAGGTCTATATCACACAATAGTTGGTTTTTCATTATCAACAGTGGAATTTTTTTTCGTTCTGAGTAAACGTCAGCCTTAACTATTAAAATTAATTCAAATACATCATTTATATAAAATGTCATTTCATTCAGGTCTTTCGTGTTTGAGGTCTTTAGTATGTCCCGTATCGGTTTGAAAAGAAAGTTAAACTCCGAAGTTTCCGAAGATAATAAAGTCTCGATAAAAACGCGTATAACACAACAGACTATGACCAACTTTTCATTTACGAGTAAAACAAAAAATATGTAATGATTTAAAAAGGCATTAAACATATTTCTACATGTAAATTTGCTTTTAAGGTAGCTCCATACTCGTAAAATTCTCTGAGGAAAGTTGAAAAACCGAACTGATTTCGACTTAATAGACTTAAATGTCATCAATTGTTAGAAAAAATATACATGTCATCACACTTTTTGAGATGCCAGATAAACATAAACTAAAGCATATTTTAGCATTAGAAAAATGTATTTTTTTTCTGTTAAAAGTAAAATCTTGTAGGCAGAAATTTGTTTTTCTTGTTTAATTTTAATGTCAACTTTATCAGAAAACTAAAATTACAAAAATATTTTAAAATTAATCGTTGGAATAAGAAAAACTTTAGCATTTAGACATACAACTGAAAGAAGAGTCAGAAAAAGAGTTATTTCCCCTTTGCATAGATAAAATATATAAAAATTTGGAAATTTAGTATACAATTAAGTGCGAAAATATCTTGAACCTACCAATAATTTCTAATTACATCCATGTGATTATATTCACATAAAATAAATAAAACTATCTTGCACAATTTTTAAAGAATTCAAAGTTTTACAAAAAAGTGTGACGTCACAGAACACTGGATCTACTTTAAGTCATAAAAATAAGCATAATATTAATTCAATAAAAAAAACCTATCCCGCAGAAACGCAGTTACAATATTTAAATGTGTATCAAATAATTAAAATCGCGCATTTAAGAAATCAGTGGACTAATTTTATTTAATCAGCATTCGTCAAATCTTAATTCCTATGTATATCCTAAATAAGTTCCAAGTAAATTAGTCTGAAATATCTGACGTTTTTCCGGCTTTTTTAACAATTTTGATATTTTACAGTTTCCTGAATGGGGTGGGTTTTGACGTTTTCCTGCCATGTAAAATATCAAAATCATTTTTTTCAATGCAAGAATAATTATATTTGGATGCGAACTCCCATTCACTTCGTTCTGCCAAAGCATGTCTACCACCTTACTCTCATTTTTGCTATTCTAGGCTAGTTTATTAAAAATAAAAGTAGGTATTAAATTTATTTCTCAATAGTTATATATTAAGTAAAATTCAATTATAGCTTATGGACATTATATTACATGTGTTGAATAACAGTTACTCTGATGCAGGCGTTTTGTAGTTTTTATACGAAATGTCTTAAACTAATTACAGATATAGGAAAACAACTGCAATATCTTTTATTACACAAATACTTAGTATAACCATTTTTAAAGCATTCAGAAAATTTTATATAAAATTGGATCAAGCAGCTTTAAACTGTTTTTTTGGAAGTTTAAAAGGGAAATATTTTTCTGGGTAGGTGCGTGCTTTTCTGGACAATCATTTCGTTCCACTTCCAATAAAATATCTGTTAAAATTTTCGTTTTTTGGTCTTTCCACAACATCTTCTATACTTAGTGTTTTTAAAAAAAACAACTCTCCAGCTCTCTGATTATCTAATATATTGTAACGTTTTCTTTCTTTACATAATAAGCCATTAAGATCTTAGTAGTTCGCTCACTTTTGATTATTACATCCCATATACATGTATTATTATTAGGATATATTTCTAATGTTATTCTAAATGTAATTAGATATCTTAAGATATAAATAGTACTTGTAGCATGATTACATTAATGTTGTAAAAATCAATTCCTTCCACTTCCAAAATCTGTTGAATTCTCTGTTTTCGATCTGTCCACAGCCTCTTGTATTACTTAATTGGGTTTTTAAAATGATTTATCTCTGATTTTTTCTTGGGACAGCTCTCTGAATATCTAGTACATTGAAACATTTTCTTCTCTTTTTTTTACATAATTAGCCATTAAAAGTTATGGAAGCAAATGGCCCTTAAATTCCTGATTCATAACTCCTAGAACTTACTTTCAAATTAATACAGTTGGTTGTGTATTCTATTTTCCGCTATGGCGAAATGCGGCTTCCGCTAAATTAAGTGGATCGCTAAATGTCATGCGAATATATATATATATGAATAGTCACATTGAAGAATACGCAGTCACATTGAAGAATAGCAGAGGAATTTGCCGGAAAACTCGACTAGACAGATTTCAAGGCCTCGAACGGATGGTTAGAAAAACTTCAAATCCCGACAAGGCATCACATTTAAGAGAGTTTGCGGAGAAGAAAAGTCCGTTGACACGCAGTCTTATGAGATGACAGTCTGGAAAGAAAAGCTAAACGTCTGCTGACCCACTACGCCCCTCAAGACATCTTTAATGCCGACGAGACTGGGATCTTCTTCCGCATGCTGCCTGATAAGACGCTGGAATTCAAGAATGTCAACTGTCTTGGTGGTAAGAACAAAGATCGCCTAACAGCCATGGTTTGCGCCAATATGGACGGGACTGAAAATCTGCCTCTACTAATCATCGGGAAATCTGCCAACCCCCGATGCTTCAAGAACGTGCTGTCCTTTCCTGTGGAATACCTGGCCAACAAGAAAGCCTGGATGACCGGAGTCATTGCATTCCTATGTAAAATCCAATCCCCCATTGTGGCCCAACCATACCACCAGGAACTATGATTTGAACAAACTTGAATCTACACTACCTGAGGATACTTCTCTTTAATTTGAGCTTTTCTTGCCTAATAGTTTATAAGAAGAAGATTTCAAAATATTTTCTCTTTATATTCCTATGTAAAACTTGATCCCACAATTGTGGCCCCACCCTATCCTAGGGACCATGGTTTGAACAAACTTGAATCTACACTATCTGAGGATGCTCCCATTTAATTTGAGCTTTTCTGGCCTGATAGTTTTTAGAAGAAGATTTTTAAAGATTTTCTCTAAATATTTCTATGTAAAACTTGATCCCTCTCTTGTGGCCCCTCCCTACCCCCGGGGACCATGATTTGAACAAACTTGAATCTAAACTACCTGCGGATGCCTCCACACAAGTGTAAGCTATTCAGGCCTAATAGTTTTTGAAAGGAAGATTTTTGAAAAATACCAGCAAATTTTCAATAATTCTCAATTATATCCCCTTGAAAGAGGGCGTGGCCCTTCATTTGAATAAACTCGAATCCCCTTCACCTAGTGGTGCTTTGTACCAAATTTGGTTGAAATCTGCCCAGTGGTTCTTGAGAAGAAGATGAAAATGTGTAAAGTTTACAACGACAACGACAAACAACGGACAAATTGTGATCAGAAAAGCTCACTTGAGCCTTTGGCTCAGGTGAGCTAAAACACAATCACATGCCAAGTGGCAAATTTGAGGGAAAATCTTTTTAAAGAAGTTCAGTTGATTTTAAAGTCGGAGAACAAATTATTAGTATTATATTTTTGTACATCCCTCCAAAGACAAATAAAGAAACTGTGAGAAGAATCAATTGTATTTTGATCACTCACACAAGTAATGCTAATTCAAAAGTTTTAGCTGGCGATTTCAATTTGGACAATTTAGCTGAAGATTATCTTGTAAAATACATGTTTGATAAGTTTAATCTTCAATATTTCAAAACAAGTAGCACCACAGACTATAATTCTGCTTTAGACCATATGTATACAAATGTACTGCATGACAAAATACTGACTTGGAGTACCTAATAATCATATTATTCAGGCCATAAGCCTTTGTTTTTTTTTCCTTTTGAAGTTAAAAATCAACTGGGGAAAAACCCATAAAGCTATGTATATTAAAAATTCAAAAGAATAAAACATCTACTATTCAATTCTCAGATTGTATTTTTCATTGTAACAGGTGCTGACTTTAGCCAAGTTAAAGGCTAGCAAAGGGAACAAACCATACCCTCAGACATTAAAGGTAAAAGTTTGTGGAGTAAGCAGTACTGCTAGATATCAAGTAGAGAGTGGAGAGAAAAAAGAATACTGTGTCATTGGAATTGCAGACCACAGCATGGCCATGAGGACAAGAAAGCAAATCTTGCTGAAGGCACATCACCATCACCTCTCAAGAACGCGTCATTGCGGCATTAAGGAACACCTCAAGTTCAAAAAAACCGTGTCAGCCGCATTCACAACACTCCCGCGCCCAGACTAAGGACACCGGAAAATAGCCAACGACAATTTTACCAGTCCGTCTACTTCAGTCAAAGGCTGCGCGCACCCAGCAATCCTCATCGGTGAGCTTTGAGACGAGGACGTCTCATTTTCCGGAGCGAGAGGGAATTATCATGGAGTGAAATTTCAATGAACTATAATTTAAGACATTTTGTATAGAGCTTCAAATTCACATTCCTTTATTTGTTATCAAATTGCTATTATCTTTATCGCATCTCGTCTTTCAAAAAATTAATCCCAAAACATTTGTTTACGTAAGGCGTAATTGCTTAATCGTTTTAAATTAACTCTTAACTTTGTAGACTTGATATAATTGACTCACTCAATTTGAAGTTTTACTCCGTGTCATCTGTCACTCATGCTTATAGTGCTAATTACTATTGTTTACTATTCTTATTTATATCATTTGTTCATTATTATCATCAGTCAAGAATTAGACTTCGGATTGTTCGGGTGTAGTTTTTGGATTTCCAGAATTCACCCTACCGACCTAAAGTTCAAATAAAGTGCTTTTTACCATCTAGAGCATTTTAGTCTTATTGTCGCCGGATATATAGAAACACCTTATTTTTCCCGGTGATACAATTCTAAGATAACGGTTGGTAAGAAAAGTTTGTTTATAAAATACTGGTATGAAAATGGTGTAAAAACTATTAATGATTTCTTAGATAGTAATGGAACTCTTCTACCAAAAGAGATGTTTGAAAACAAATTTAACAAGTTTTCTGATTGTCTGATGGAACTCTGAAATGTCACTTAATGGTTATTTAGAAAAATCCACCAAAGATGTATTCAAAATATGTTTTAATGTGACCAAAGATTCTGCTGCTCAATGGTTCCAGAATAGGATTTTACACAGAATTCTCTCAGTTAAAAATTATCTGAAGAAGATAAAAGCTACTGATAACGATGATTGCACATTCTGTGGGAATTCTACAGAAACTATTGAGCATATTTGTGTTAGTTGTGCCCATTCATTAGCTATGTGGAATCAGTTTAGTATTCACATTTATAATACTACTTCAGAAAGAGTTTGTTTCAATATATTAAATGTCCTCTTCTAGATACAAACATGGTTGTGATTTTCCTTATTTTATATGGAAAACTGTTCATTTTTTATTGCTCTAAACAAAACAAACTTCCATGTTTATCTGCTTTATAATATTACTTAAAAGTGAAATATGAAATTGAAAAATGTATATCTTATAAAAATTCTGAAATGAAAATATTGGACTTTGTGGAGAAATATTTTTCAAGAGTAGACTCGTATACTTTCTTGTCTGTACGTTGTATCAACTATATTCCTCAAGCTATCTATTGTATATTCTTGTTGAGATTGTATGAGTGTGTGTATGAATGTCTATGTGAAGAATTTATAAATTGCAAATAAAAAAAAAAAATGGTGGGAAATAGGAAGGTAGATGCTGCTTATAAAAGTTCGGAAGTGATGCTGGGCAAATTTTTAATTTGACTTTCTTAAAATTACCTTCAAACGTCTCCTCGCCACTGGTCAATTTGCATATTTGTTGCAGAAATAATACTGTCCACAGGCGGCATGTGAAAAGTTGCGCATTTCCCCAATGAACTCAAATGTGATTTCTTTTCTCTGACTATTAGGTGATGTAAGTATGTCTGTGTACTAGAATGAAATGCATGTATGTTTATTTAATGGAATTTATGGATCTCTTTGATAAAACTGTGCTTTTATACTGCAAGAAAAATTACATGGGTGTAAAATTAAGGCCATATATAATTAATATTTAGATTCTCATCTTGATTTGCAAAAAATATGGGGCAGATGGGCGGATTTTACCTTTTTCACTGTTCATGATCTATAAATAACAACTGTTCAATTTTTTTATGTTTTTGATACTACTTTGAGTATTTTCATTTTATGTCTACTTAACTGTTAATTCATGAAGATATTTGTATCCTTATGATAACAAACATGACTGGAATCCAAACGATAATCCATATGGTCAAATACCAAATAACTTGCCATTCACCACAGCTTGAATGACTTGTTCAGGTATAAGTTGACTTTGACCTGTTCACAATTTTCTCAAGTTTACAATTTTTTTCAAGTAAAGGTTGGTGCGAATACTGTTGCGAAAAGTGCTTTCGCGCATTTCAACGACCTTTCATAAAGTATATAGGTATCTTATCATATACTAGGCCATAACATAACAAAGATAAAAAATCATGAATCGTGAAAGATTATTTTTTAAATCAAGTAATTATATAGAGGAGCATATCTAAAATTCTTTATATTGACTTAGACTGAACATTTTTAATTTCATTTTTCATTTTTTCTTTATGTTCAGAAAGGTTAATTTGGGTATTGTTAATGTCTGGCCAAAATTAAAAGTCATATATTGAGTTAAACACGATACAGAGTTATTATGTGGTATGGTAGACCTCCACCTTTGTAAGAAATTACAAGTTATTAGTGCTAGAAAGCTCGAATACCGCGGTTCGCGTTTTCAAAATATACTTCACCGCATTCTTGATAGTCTTTTCCCATTTCAATGTCATTATAGGAAATTTTGGAACTCAGCATTACATGTTTGGCATGCTCCTCGTCCTGTCCCTCTGTGCACTTGTCACCCCAAGCGCAATAGAACCTACAATGGATATCATCATTCAAAGAATCAATTATGGTGTAATTTTCAAGGAAGAATCGACACTTTTGTTAGCCAAGGAAAATTGGTTGCACACGTTTCATGTTGAACTACCAAAACGTTTTCAATTGTCCAAGGTACCTTTTTGCAATGTACAAAATAGAGTAGGAGAATCTTCTTGTACTTTACTTGATAATATGGTTAACTTTATCCATGGTCTACATGAAGAAACCTTAGCTCATCTTAATCAAACCCTTTTGAACATTCGAACCATGATCCCTCAAACCCAGATTTTAAAAAAAGGCAAGCTAGAGCATTATTACCCTTTATTGGGTCCCTGTCAAAAAGTATATTCGGCACAGCAACCATGGATGATGTTAATATATCAGCAGGTCACATAAATGCTTTAAACACTAAGACTGAGAAAATGGCTAAAGCTTTGGAACAACATAGGGCCCACTTATCATCATTCATTTCTTTAACCGACAACAGAATTAAGAATTTAATAAGGGGAATCAAAGACAATTCAAATTTCATGTTGAAAATGACCACTGCATTTAATAACAAGTTCTTTGAATTATACCATTCTTTTGCTAATGTGTCAGAAATTTTAATTACTCAAGTTCATAAAGCCATAACACTGAAGTCAAAATTAGATAAGTTAGAAAACGCAATTCAAAGTCTTTTGGAAGGAAACATTTCTCCCTTTTTGATTTCAAAACACATGTTTGGTAGATTTCTCTTGCGGAAATCAATCATAAGCTTAGAAAATCTTACCAGAAATTTTATCTGGTACACACCGATCCATCCTATTACTATTCTAATGGACAATTCCTTTTTGCCAGAATCAAAAACGAGTTGTACATTACAGTTAAATTCCCTATTTCATCCCAAAGTACCCCCCTTCAACTGTATAAGGTCCTAAGTTTACCTGTACCAACTTCTGAGAATGTAACAGAAAAGATGCAGGCCACCCAACTTTTATCTCTTTCCAGTTATTTTGCTATAACCAGTCATCATGAATTTTTTGTCTCTTGGAATACTGAGGATCTTTCTAATTGTGTACAAGGTTCTGTAAGGATGTGTAATTTTAATGTTCCCTTGAATCCTATTACTATTCCAGACTGCACTATGGCTTTATTTGCAAACAATATCAAACAAGTTAAGGAGCTTTGTAATTTTAGGTAAATACCGACATTGTTAAGCTCTGATATCATTGAGCTTACAGCTACGCAAGTTCTGTTATACAACACCCCTATTGTTATTCCAGATTGTCATGAGGAGAAGAAGGTATTGAAAGGCTGTGGTTTTTGTGTCATATAGATTCCTTGTCGATGTTCGTTATCCACAGAATCATTATATTATGCCCCACGTTTAGTAGATTGTTATCTATCAACAGATAATTTTTCAGTTATTCACCAAGTTAATATGGCATTATAACAAGAAATTTTTGACGAGTCTAAATTAGGCCATATTTTTGGAAATTCATTCTTACCTAATCCAATCAACATGACAATTCCAGACTTCAAATTTTACAGCCATTCTATATCACAAGTGTTAGCAAATGATCAGAAAGCACATCTCAGTTTGAGGAAAATAGCAAGTGCTGTAAAGAGTGATAGAAAAATATTTCGAACTTTAGCTGAACCTTTAATTGATTTATGTTTTTGGTTATGTTCTTTTAAATTTGAGCTTTTAGGGACAAAAGCAGTTATAGCAAGGGAGAAAGTAGTCATATTGCAGATATTATTTGAAAAATAATAAATGTCAGAAAGGACAGTTATAACTTAATGACCTTTGTGTACAAAAGAATTTAATATTTCATTTATATTTTTTTTGTTTACGTTGTCTGTTGTTTTTATGATACATGTATTTGTATAAGTTCCTTTTTTATTCATTAAGAGACGGATTAATTGAAGGGAATGATTTGTTTAGACAGCTGTTCTTCCCACAAGGAAGAATGTTCTTGGTGTCATCTTTTTATTTGATAAGTAAAAGGTGTAAAATGATAGGTTTCACGAATGTTTCAAGTTAATCATTAACCAATATATAGAGATGTCATTTATTTGTTTGAGTTCATTCTAGCTGCTAGATTTAATAGGTGTTCATCTGTTAGTAGTTGTTTTTTAGGTTCGCTTTAATCTTTTGTTAATTCCGTGGTCAGAGTAAGTGCCATCCATTAGACCTTTTGTTAGGGGATTATCCTGTAGCGTCAGGTTCTAAGTCGAGCCTCGGTCAGTTTAGAATAAATAAATACATCACGTGATCACCAAATTAAATAGAATTTTCTATTCAGAAATTAGTTTTGAACAAAGAATTAAGATTTTGATTGGTCAGTACCTGGGCAGGGAATCGCGGGTCTCCGATCTAGATAGCGTCCCCTCCGTGGGTCACTGTGATCGGAGACGCTAATAAAACAAGTTTAATTTTTATTACCAAAACTTAAATACAGAACTATTTAAAAGTTGGTTATATCTCAGTTATAATGATTAGAATTGATTTCTTATTTAATTCAGTTATTTTTCTTATTACTGAACTTTGACCCGGAATATTTTATGTTGATCGTAGACGTTTAGATTTTACATTTTACACTTTTAATATTGGAAAACATTCTACAGTGGAGTTATCGAAAACACAATTTCCTCTAAATCTAGCATTTGCTTGTACAATACACAAGACCCAGGGAATCACTACAGACAAAATAGTTGTATCATTTGACGGACCATTCAGACCAGGTCAAGCCTATGTAGCCTTGAGTCGATGCAAGGACATAGATAGATTATGTCTTACTAGTTTTGATAACACTAAAATAAAAACAAGTCAACTGGTTCATTCAGAAATGAAACGACTGAGAACCCAAATGCCGTTTACTACAAGCTCGAGAATTCAAGACTTTGATGAAATTCAATTTCTGAAAATTTCTCACATTAATATAAGATCATTGAAATGTCATTCACAAGATCTTAAAAACGATGCATGTTTGTTATCTTCACATATAATTTGCATTTCAAAGTCATGGTTGTCAAAACAAGACAAGGATAATTCATTACAAATACCTGGATTTTACATGTATAGGAAAGATAGAAAAGACAGCTATAAAAATCTCAAAAGTGCTCAAAAGAAATATGCACAAAATGTAACCAGAAAAGTGGAGTCTCAATGTACGATAAAAATACCATACAATCTGAAATAATTGTTTCTTCAGATCAGGACTCTTCTGAAATGCTTGTCGTTAAAGTCTTCAACGATGAAATGCCACCGCTCACAATTGTTTCCCTTTATAGACCAAATCATGTCAATATGACGTCTTTGAAAAATACTTTGCAATTAGTATTAAACAAATGTCAAACAAAGGGGGGTTATGTTTGCTTATTGGAGATTTTAATATTGATTTCTTACAAAAGAGAGACTCTGTAGTAAGCAAATTCTGTTATGTAAGGCAATTTCGGCAAATTATATCTGGTGCTACCCATGTTTCTGGCTCTCTGTTGGACCATATTTATATAAACAATGAAATCATTCATTATTTCTCGGGGATAATTCCAACATATTACTCTGACCATGATGCAATTGACTGCTGTATTCCAACAAAATCTAATAGCGTACATTCTGGGAAGCACATTTCCATCAATGATGAAGAAAAGGATGATGATGTAATCGCAAAATCACATGATGAAAAAAGAGTATATAAATCAACCGTAAATCCAAAACGTAAAACAAAGAAAACGACCAAAAGATCTCAAACAAACAGAAATGTCTCTTCACATATCAATATCCAAGAGAACGTTAGCATCATCGATGAAAATTACAATCCTCTTTATGTGCGTGAGCTCAATACGACATCTTTTTTAAAAAGGAAAGAAATAGCACAAAAATTACATGTTGTTATTCGATCAGATGAAATAAGAAATCCAGCATTATATGATCTCAGATATATTGGTATAATCCGAAATTTACAATCTGTAACTCAAAATGTTACCATTGATGCAACAGAGCCAGATGGAAATTGTTTTTTTCGTGCAATAAGCAAGGAAATATTGGGGTCAGAAGATTATCATCGACTAATTAGAATCATCATTTGCGATTTCCTTCTAAATCACCAACAAACATTCCAAACATGGCTGAAAAATGAAGCTAATCAATATCAACACCATATAGAATTGATGAGAAAAATAGAACATTGGCAACCGAATTAGAAATTTTAGCAGCATCAACAATTTTCAACTGTGATTTGTATATATTTACGAACAGCAACATCCAAAATCGTAATCAGGGTTGGAAATGGATTAAGTTTCCTCCACAAGAAATACATAATACAGATATAGCTTATCATTTGGATGGCAATATTTATTTGCATCATACATGGGGAAATCATTATGACAGGGTTGTTTCAGCTATATCACTTTATTAATGTCCACGTGTCTCTATAGAGCTGGGACATATTTGATTCTCTTTTGTATTCTTGATATTTTGCCTATTTTTAATATTAAATGATGCATATGAATATCAATTCAGACATATCACAGTTTATCAATGTTCAATGACATTTTTTTTCATACTGAGTATGAATCAACCTAAATATGGGTCAATTTTATTACCCAACAACAAACCCATGACAAAAATGATTTTTACATGTATCAAAATATCTTGTATATTAATGTATATTCTCTCCTTGTTTCTTCCCGTTTTCTTGAGGTAATATATGGTGTTGCACGTGTATATCTTCAATATTTGAATACTTTTTTTTTTAGATTTTGTACATTGATGGTTCTTTTCAGTGTATTCTTTCCTTTGTTTTTCTCATTCTTTATTTGTGATATATTATGTTGTACATAGATATCTTCATGTTTTAATGTATTTTATTGCAATTTGCAAATTATATAACCTTAGGATTTTGTTTTTGTTATCAAGCATGAAAATGGATCATGTTTCCTTCATCATAACCAACAAAATAAACATTGTATGGCAATATATTAACTGAATGATACATTGTCATATTATTTTATCAGACATGTCACTCACTTTCAAAATTGGATATTTTATGACTATGTTTTTTTAAAAAAAAATTAATAATGTCCACGTGTCTCTACAGAGCTGGGACATTTTTATTTTCTTATTTTATCTTCCCATGTCTTTTTAGCTCACCTGAGCTGAAAGCTCATGTGAGCTATTCTGATCACATTTTGTCCGTCGTCCGTCTGTCCGTCTGTCTGTCCGTCCGTCCGTCTGTAAACTTTTTACATTTTGAACTTCTTCTCTAAAACCGCTTATCCAATTTCAACCAAATTTGGCACAAAGCATCCTTAATGGATGGCGAATATAAATTGCAGAAATAAAAGTCCGATCTGTATTCAAAGCGGAGAAAACCTTGAAACTGTAGAAAAAGGGGGGTGCATTTTTAAAAATCTTCTTCTCAAGAACTACTGATTTCAATTCAACGTAGTTTAGCATAAATTATCCTTATGGGAAGGAAAATATAAATTGCAAAAATTAAGGTCTAATTCTGTTTCAAATCTGAGTTATTACGAAATTAATAATAAAGGAAAGGTGTGTTTCAGCTTCGCGTTCGGCATCCGGTAAAATGGGTAGGCAAGACTTGGCCTGGGCAAAACAAAAGAGTGGCAGTTATTAATCTGCCAATCTCATTAAAATTTCAGGATATTTGATGGACCAGTAATATTTGTATTCGCTGTAAATATGCCGCAAAATAATGCGTATTTGGAACTGACGATTGCCGATCTGCCCCGGCTTTTTTTTTTGTCACGGCCCGGGTTTGCATACCCATTTTATCAAGACTCGTATTCCATACTTCTAAAACGAGGCTCTTTGTTTAAAGCAGCTATGACATTATACGAAAAAGGGTCGACTTGACTATGATGAATTTGCTTGTTATGCAACAGTTCGCGTATGAAGGGAAATTTTTGAAACATGCAAAATATATTGGTGCCGATTTTGTGAAGTAAATTGAGGCTAAATAGTTCAATGCGTTGACAGTTTTCACACATGACGTTGGTGTTAGCTTGTTCTGATTTTCGTTTCGTTTTCATTATTTATGCTTTGTAACTTGGAGACTATCGTCTGTATTTCGTGATTTTTACCTATCAAATCAAACAGATACTTCGGTAAATCAAACAGTTAACTGTTTACCTGCGCAAATTAAGCAAAATCTTATGTATCAAAAAAGTACTGAAATACAATTCATTCTATCGGTAATTCGGCATTATCTTTTGCGTAATGGTAGATTACAATGCAATGGGTTTTGTTGAGTCGCTCGGCATTTTCTCGAGTTTATTCAGTTTAAATAGAGTTTGATATCGCTGACGGAAATATGTAGGTATATATATATATATGATTCATTTCGAAAAAATAAATTGTGTTCTTTATTTGTTATAGTGCATGTTTCTTGTGTTTAATTGTTTACAATTTCTATTTACTAACCATATTTGAGTGTTACGCTTCGATTTATAAGCAAGATACAGAGATTTGCTCACAATTCTATGTTTGTACACAGATCTTAAAAACTACAGATTAAAAAAGTAAAGAAATTGTCAATATTTATTAAGAAAATTTTCAAAGTCTGTTCTTCCAGAAACCAACTTTAACAATTATTGTATTGTAAACTTAACCTTTAAAGCTCACCTGAGGGTGGGGCCACAACCGGGGGGGGGGGGGGGGGGTTCGAAGTTTAACAAATAAATATATAGGGTAAATCTTTAAAAATCTTCTTCTCAGAAACTAATCAGACATGAAAGCTGAAACTTGTGTGAAAGCATCATCAGGTAATGTACATTCATAGTTGTGAAAATCATGACCCCCGGGGGTAGGGTGGGGCCACAATGGGAGATCGAAGTTTTACATAGGAATATATACAGTAAATCTTTAAAAATCTTCTTCTCAGAAAATACTAATCGGTCAGAAAAAGCTGACACTTGTGTGGAAGTATGCTCAGGTAGTGTAAATTCAAAGTTGAAAAAATCATGACCCCCGGGGGTAGGGCCACAATGGGGGGTCGAAGTTTAACATATGAATATATAAAGTAAATTTTTAAAAATCTTCTTCTCAGAAACTAATCGGCCAGGAAAGCTGACACTTGTGTGGAAGCATCCTCAGGTAGTGTAGATTGAAAGTTGTGAGAATCATGACCCCCGGGGTAGAGTGGGGCCACAATAGTGGGTCGAAGTTTTACATAGGAATATATAGAGTAAATCTTTAAAAATCTTCTTCTCAGAAACTAATCAGCTAGGAAAGCTGAAACTTGTGTGAAAGCATCCCCAGGTAGTGTAGATTCATAGTTGTGAAAATCATGACCCCCGGGGGTAGGGTGGGGCCACAATGGGGGATCGAAGTTTTACATAGGAATATATACAGTAAATCTTTAAAAATCTTTTTCTCAGAAACTATTCAGCCAGGAAAGCTGACACTTGTGTGGATGCATCCTCAGGTAGTGTAAATTCAAGGTTGTGAAAATAATAACCCCTGGGGGTAGGTTGGGGCTACAATGGGGGGTCGAAGTCTAACATATGATTATATAAAGTAAATCTTTAAAAATCTTCTTTTCTCAGCCAGGAAAGCTGAAACTTGTGTGGAAGCATCCTCAGGTAGTGTAGATTCAAGGTTGTGAAAATCATGACCCCTGGGGGTAGGTTTGGGCCACAATGGGAGGTCGATGTTTTACATAGGAATAAACATAGTAAACCATTAAAAATCTACTTCTCAGAAACTAATCAGCTAGGAAAGCTGAAACTTGTGTGAAAGCATCCTCAGGTAGTGTAGATTCAAGGTTGTGAAAATCATGATCCCCAGGGGTAGGGTGGGGCCACAATGGGGGGCGGGGGTCAAAGTTTAACAAAGGAATATATAGGGTAGATCTTTAAAAATCTTCTCAGAAACTAATCAGCTAGATGATTCTTTACAATTGTTACGACTTTGGCCCCAGGACAATTCTTAGGCCTCACGAGAAGGTTCAGAGTTTGATGTACGTTTATATCCCATATATAAACTATTGTTAAGGATCTTTTTGAGAACTGCAATACTCAACATATGATATGACTATAAAATCATCCTGTTAGAAAAGGGACTAATGATTATAAACATAAGAATGTCCAGGGGAAAATGGATATTATTTATACAGGATCTACATGTATTATTGTACATTGTCCAGATAGTTTGTATTATGACTCCATTAAGCTGATTTTATCATACCTATTGTTCCTCAGGTGAGCGATGTGGCCCATGGGCCTCTTGTTTTCAATTAGTGAGTTGCCGAGTAACTCGTCGAAATTCAACCCTGCATTTTGAGTTTTAAAACGATGTCACTTTTCCATTTCACAAGAAAGGTTTACTACAATGCTAGTTCACATTTTACTTGTCATTCGGATGACAATATTAACTTCATTAATTCATGCGACACCATTATGACAGGGTTGTTTCCACTCATCTAATGTGTACGTGTCTCCATGGAACCGGAATATCAAACTAGAACTGTCCTAATGGGACTAATACCCCCGCTAGGCTAATTTCAAATGGGACAAATAATTGAATTGAATAATAATTAAGGTTTGGAACACATAAAAAAAAAAATTCTAGAATTGTAAAAAAAAAAAAATAGTTAACAAAGAAAAATCAAAATTGTCAGAATTTCACTGTAAATACATATCTATAACAGTAATACATTTACAAATGTATGTATTTGATGATATATTTTTTTAATTTAATTGATTTAAAGAAAAACCAACAAAATGACAAAAACCCCTCCCTTTGCAGTGAATAGAAATACCGGTAGCCAAGCAATGCTCTTCTGTTGATAAAACTTTCAATATCTTTCTTATAAGAGTCTTGACAGATGCAATTAGTTGTTTCAAATTTTCCTCACTTTCTCCTATGGCACAATTGAACTCCATATCAGAAAATTGATCCCATAGGACTATGATTTTCTTTGATGAGCTTGTTAAATTTAATAAACTCCCAAAACATTACCATAATTACCATACTATGTAAAAATATGTAAAAAAGAAAATTTAATATTACTAACAATTTTAAATTGCCAAAACACTACAATCATATCAGTAATTTTGAATTTCATTTAAATTAATGCCCAATAGGGTCACTTCATCAAATTACTTGACAAATAAATTTAAACAACCTCTAAAAATAGTTTAACTTCTTTATTAATAATTATATTATTTATTTCCTTATAATGATAGACCTTTTGGTTTACATGAAACAGTTTTAAAATAGCCCCAAAACAATCACCCATTTTACAGATTATCAATTTCCCCTAAACACATGCTCCATCTGAACCATGGCAGTAGTATATAGTACAGTATACAGTCACTTTGCAGTCATGATGACGTCATAGGGTATTCCAGACTCCACCCATATGTCATAATGTGGGTCGAGACTCCACCCATATGTCATAATGTGGGTCGAGACTCCACCCATATGTCATAATGTGGGTCACAGTTAAAGGGTGGGTCTACAGTCACTGAGGTCATAGTTCAACCAAACGGGTGTGTAATGTTACTACAGTCACTAAGGTCATAGGGTATGCCCATGGGTCATAATAGAGGTCAACCAAACGGGTGTGTAATGTTACACCCAAATGACAGATATCAGAGATGCCCTATCAATAAAATGGGTGTGTAAAGTTACACCCAATGAACATCCTATAAAAACGGGGATGCTAACACCAGCATTTACATCAGCCATCACACAATCAGACCATTTGCCCAGCAATGTTTCTACGATAATGTAAGTCATACCATTTAAAATACTACGATCAAACATTTTTTAAAAAATATTTCATGTATGAAGAAGACGGCGTTACTATTATTTGAGGTGTGAAAATTTGCTTTTAAGGAAATTTTAAAATAAAAACAACTGATGAAAATAAAATGGTAGAAATAATTAAAAGTCAACAGTTTGTTTTCCATGAAAAGTTTTTTTTATTCATGCAAACTTGTAGCTATAAACAAAGAAAGATAACTCCGATTAACATAATATCGTGACAGACAATACAACAACAAAGAGTTTTGTGCGTTGTTGGTGTTTAAATTTTAATTCTATCGAATAAGTTCTACAATAGTTATAACAATATTACTGTTTTCTAAAATCCAACCTGCTCGCATAATCTTGTATATAACTAACTAAAGTGGATGTTTGTAAAAGGTCGACTCTCATGGAGTCGACCAATTCAGCTAATGCTAAAAGCTCCGGTTGCAATACATATTGCGTTGTTGGAGCTGGAATAAATAATTCAGGAGACTGGGGGGAGTACTGATCAATCTCCTGATTTGCTGAATCCTCATCTGTGGGTTTGGGGGTTGAGATGGTCGAGTTATTTGAGATTTCCTCTGTTGGTTGGGAGTTTGGAGTTTCATCAGAGGGTTGGGAGTTTGGAGTCTCATCAGAGGGTTTCGAAAAAGAGGATTCAGAAGAGGTTATCATCTTCAGCTCGAATTTTTGGAATTTTTCCGGAAAATTCTCTCTACAAAAATAAATTTAATGAAAAAATAACACAAATGAAGTATATTTTTAAAAAATAAAAAAAATAAGTAATTATGGACACACACACATACACACACTCTCACACCCTTAACCCACTCTCACACACACATATATCTATATACCTGAATGTGGAGAGGATAAGGTTCTCCTCGCTCAATCTCGGTTTCTTTGCCTGACTGAAAAAAACAACAGGGTTAAATAAGTAATATGTCAATGTATAAAATTTACAATGAATAAGCAGTTGTTTCATAGAGACACTATAACTTAAAAATTATTTTTTTTTATCATCAAAATAATTCTAAGTTAGTAAAAAAAACAACATTTACAGTTTCACTTATTAGGAAATCATTACTTTAATAAAATATATGTATACTTTATCAAAATTAATATTTTAATCAGTTTATTATCAATTATACAATATACATCATCATACCTTTGTCCTTCACAGGAAAAGTCCACTTCTAGCTTTCTCTTTCTGCCCTCCTTACCCAAAAAATCTCTACAACATTAATTAATATATCAAGTGTAAGTCCCATCTTTTTATTCCTGGAAATCAACTCTTATTTATGAGGCATTGAATGTGTCATTAATTACCCTTCATTAAAGGAGGCAACCGAGAATTCTTGATCACCAATCCACTCCGTTGTGAAGTCGTCAAATATGGGGGAATATTCATTAATATCTTCATCTTTTACAAAATTTCTATAAAAATATTTGGAAGTAAACGTAAATTGTTTTACCGTTATATTTTTTACATTGACAGTGATAATCATTAAGTTGTTATCTCTAGCTTAAAGCAATCTAATCATTGGAGGTACCGTTGATTACTGCGATATGTATATTAATAGAGAAAAAAGAAAAGAAAGAAACGACTTCATTAACAGCCAAGTGGTATAAATTTTATAAAAAATGCACAAACCTTTTAAACTTTTTTTAAAAAGTCTAAACATAATTCCAAACAAATACATTTTTTAGTTTAAGTAGAATTACTTACTTTGATTGATTCGACTCGGCCATTGTAAAAGTGAAGATGTCACAAAATTTAAGATCTAGAAGGTATGGTGGACAAATGATCATATGTATTAATTGACTCCCTTTATATATAGTTCTATTTGGGCGTCTTTAATAATTATCTATATAAGTTTGTTCCGATTTTCTGACGATTCAAAAATGTTTATTTAAAAAAGGTCAAAAGTTTGGGGAAAAGCACAGACGCTAGCAAAAAATATTTCGCGCCAGGTCCAAAAAGCGCTTTTTGCAGAAATTGCGCCAAAACTTTTAAGTCACGTTTTCAACACCCTTGCTAGCCTTCATTAAAATGCGATAAGAGATAGTTATTTATTTAACCTCATAATGGTAAAATGCAGACTGGAAAAGAGCTCTATATTATACGTGTAAGCTTTATCATAGATAACAGACGCGGATCCAGCTTTTTAAATCAGGAGGGGTCCAAAAGATTGAAAGTCTGGCGATGCCCCAGGAGACTTTGGAATTTTCCTGGTTTTATGATAAAATGCAAAAATTTTGGAAATTCCAGGGGGGAAGGGGGGGAGTCTAGCGACCCCCCTCCCCCCCAACCCACTCTAGATCCACCCCTGTTATATACGTTTGACACTGGTACACGACGATAATTATTTTACTATTAACCCTACCTAATAATACACAAGGTACTGTTTTCACCGTTATCATGGTACCCCTGAGTATTTATTTCGTCAGGTATACATAAAAACAACTTTATCATAACTGATGTGTTTACCTGGAATATATTTTGATTGAATTGATGTTATGTGTGCATCAAACTGTGGTACACTGATTTATCTGTCATTTTATTAATGCGTAATTATAATAAATGTATTAATGCTTGTTGTGGACCATGAAGTGACACCCTTTCCCTCCGATTTGATTATTTATACTAATCAAAAGAATTGGGCATCTTCAACCTATATATTTTAACGGGTCAAAATTTTGTCATGTCTAAAAACAATCATGTGTCAACACCATGTCAGAATAATGTGCGCGGCGACCTCTTAACCTCAGTCTTACTAGCCAATGTCCGACGATCAGATGTCACGCGCATGCAACCCCGGATATCATATACCCAAGTTGCAGTTGCCGAAACCATGTGCGTCTCTCTAGGGAACTTTGCTATTTTTGCCCTGGTGGCATCTTCGCTAGCCATGGCTCAACATTCTACCCCCTTGCCAGAAAGAGGGGTAAAATTTTGTTTAATACCGTGTAGAGAAATCCGTGTTAATGCCAGCGAAATTCGCGAAGTGTTTGTTAGTCACTGTGCACTGGCTAAAGTGGTGATCGTAGGAGACCCGCGGACTGTCACGGTTCGGGACTCTGCAGGACCATGTGGTAAGTTTAAATACTTTTATTAATTTATGTTTTATTTCTTTCCCATGATGTTTTTTTCAAGACAAGTTGAGTAGTGTGTTGTTGCAAGGAGATAAAATCTGTTTTGTGATACTCATTTTTTGCGGGGGAATAAATGTCGAGAGTAAAATCAATGTTTTAATTTATTATAATATCCCATCTGATTGCACACTTATCTGTTGAAGTTGGGGGAGGGGAATAGCACCGATGTTCATATCAGCACCGCTGTTCAAATTTAGGTCAGACTTATAGCGGGAAAACTTTATGAATGAATATCACGTGACTAAGACCTTGTGTTGTTATTGTCACATGACTTCGAGTAGCCAATACAATTGTACCAAATTTACTATGAAGTATGTGTAGTAAATAGTAGGGACACTTAAATTATTCCAGCTCTTTTGTTTATTTTATTATAACTAGAGCGTTTTCATTGTGTTTTTAGTCATTAATTTAGGGGAAATGTATGACTCTAGGTCTGACATAATAATTAAGATTGATAATAGCTGGAAAATTTAAATAGTGCAACTTGTTACACATGTGAATGGATTGAGTGTTCAAGTATTAGAAGAGAACATTATTAGTAAATTTACCATTTCCGTTATAGCAACCACAGCAACGTGAACAACAACAACAACAACATCCTCTAGCACCACATTAATGCGGACAACAACAACATCCTCTGACACCGTATCAAAGCTGACAACAATGACGTCTAACACCACCACAACTATGCTGCAGACAACAACACCCTCTAGCACCACAACAACACCCTCTAGCACCACAGAAACGCCCTCTAGCACCACAACAACGACCTCTAGCACCAAAGAAACGCCCTCTAGCACCACAACAACGCCCTCTAGCACCACAGAAACGCCCTCTAGCACCACAACAACGCGCTCTAGCACCACATTAATGCTACAGACAACAACAGCATTCTCTAACACCACACCAATGTTGACAACTGTAACGTCCATCTCTAACACCACATCTCAAGGTACTTTAGCTTGACTATATTATAAGTTAGCTGAACTGAAAGCTCATCCATGTATTAACTGTTCTTTATGTGTATCATTTATTAATTTGACTTTTATTTGTTGCAGAATCAACATTGGAGAAGTTAAAAAGATTGCTTCTGAAAATGAAAGATGAGGAAGGGGAGACCCTATCAGACAAAGCCTGGGGTAATCCCATAGATTACATTATTCTGACTATATGTTGTGTAATATTAATTTTTGTGGTAATATTGTGTAGGAAACAAAGCAGACCATGTTTCCGGCAAAGGAAACAAAAGAATATTATTTATAAACCAAAATCTACAACAATGGATGTTCTGAGTTTTAAAAATTCAATGTTTAGAAATGATGTTGAAAATGATGATGATGAGGATGAAAGTATTTAAGATTACAAAAAATTTATTTTGTATCGGGAATTTAACAAAATCAACCGGTATTTAATTTTTAAAAGGTTTATTCATTTTTTAAATGTATTTTAGGATTTTTAGCATGGGCCATAGCCACTTCACTGGCTGTAGGATTGATTGTGCTAAAAAAATGGCTTAAGCAATTCCTACAAAAGCACTCTCCAAGCACTCCTCCAAGCACTCAACCCTCCACCGAAACTCCAAGCACTCAACCCTCCACCGAAACTCCTACCAACAACCTTAACATCAGCCAAATCCCGTTGATTCAGCACACCCCTGATTCACAGGCTACGACACCTTCACCACAATGCAGCATTACTGTGGAGGAACCAGTTGCCGAAAGAACCAGAACAAAGTGTTCGAGGGAGTTAAAATTAATGTGAAAATGTTTTTTTAAGAAGTAAAGTACTTTTACATCTAGGCAAAAGTTTGTAAAAACTTTTTTGTTTTAGTAATCTAAAAAATCATAACTTTTACAGTTAAGATTATGTTGTGCCAGTTTTATTTTTGGTTTTATATACTTACAAGAACATTTTATAATACTCAGAAAACTGTCTCAGTTAAATAGTTGACTATAATCTAATTTCATTATTTTTTACATGTTGAAATCAAAATATGTGTAGCTTTTTTTTTTTTTGTAAAACGATTTTTGACTTATCAATACTTGGATAAGAATTTTATCATTTATTTCAGCATTAAAAAAGTCAGTTTTGACTATATACTTTGTTGTAAATGTACAGCTTGAATTTTTGTGATGCATTAAAATTCTGGTATTTTTAAAAAAACACCTGTGCTGCTCAAAATGAAAAACTATCAATTTTATCAGTATAACAATTTAACAAATTTTTCAACACAGTTTATAATTTTTATTTACATTTGTGAAGACATGCAGGAATACCAGTGATTTCTAAAAAAATTTTAAAAAAATTGTTTTTCTTGAGAAAAAAATATAAAATTAGCTTTTACTTTTTTTGAAAAGCAGCAGTATATATATTTTATTTTGAAGAATCGAAGTGTAATAATTTTTTGACAAGTATTAACTCCAGACATAATTTGTTCATCCTCATCTGCTTAGCTGAACCATATAGGCTAATCAAAAAAAGCTGGTGTTTTTTACTTATGAGATTGTAAAAAATACAAAAGAAAAAACTGTGACCTTAAAACATTTTCTGTAGTTATTTGTGATCAGTATTCAAGTTTATATTTTACATCAAGGAGAATTAAGATTTTGTATTATTTTGAAATTACTTAAAAATTTGTAATACAACTTGCTTATGGGTTGTAAAGATGTGAGATGTTTTATAATATTTTATGAAAATTGGTGTTTTCTTTTATTTTTCAAAGATAAGTTTAAATAGCATATATCTTTAAACAAAAAAAATAAAAATAAAAATAAACTACATACATGTAGGATCTACGAAAGAGCTATTTTTAGTTTTTTTGTTATGGGAACAAGGTAGATAATCTTGTTTTTTACCCTCGGATGAGAGTGCAGTTTTGAAAAAATTGAGTGTATGTTTTTGAATTTTTCAGTTTTTCTTTTCTTTTTTTTTTTTTTAATTTTTTTGAAAAAGTAGGCGCTATTACTATTCTTTTTTTTCCTTTTATATATGGAGGGGAAAGCAAATTACAGTTTTTCCAGACTATATTGTATCTCTACAAGAAGAGAGATTTGCTGTATTGTAAAGTAGATAGTTGTTGTTTTTTTTGTTATTATGAGAGGTTTTGTCATTCACATTGTATTTTGGAGTGTATGTGTGTGAGGGTTATGATGATTGTTGATTTTCACGGTTGTTGATGTAAATATTCTGTCTCCGGTGAAAAGTAGCATGTAGAGTGTTAAGTGTTTTCTTTAAATTTAATAAAAAGTTTTTTCTGATATTACATTTCTTTTTGTTTTTTTTTTAAATTATCATTTCTTGCTCTGAATTAGTCCATCTTGTGTTTGCATTGATTGATATAAGAAAAATCAATACATTCTATTGTAAAAGGTGATATATTAAAAACTTAGAGATGTTGGATCTTCATATGTATATATTGAGTGTTGCATAAAACACATATGGCAGATTACATATTATATTTTCTGAGGGCCACCACAACCCACAGAAAATGGGAAATTAGTAAATATATATCTAAATGCACTGAAATTCGCACGTTATTAGGGTGAGATATAAAACTTAATTTTTATATAAAAGGTAAAGACATTTAACTGTAATACACCAGGTATATATATATGTATTATGGTTTTCTATAGACATCAAATTTTATTATTTGTTTAGCAATGGCTGAAAACAGTCTTTTAAAGGAGATACTCGACACATTAAGTGACCCAGATACGGTAAAGTTTTTTGCTGCAGTCCATGGACTTGTTGGCAATTCAGAGGTGGAACATCGATTGAAGGAATTAGAATGGAATGAGCACATTGAAAACCTATGGCAGGAAGTTCTTCCAGCAATTCAGCCTTCATTAAAGAGACTCCAAGATTCTTTAGATGATGATGATAAACCATCCACAAGTGGATATGACGTTCTTTCGACTTCCGAACCACCTCGAAAGAAACAACGAAAGGAGGTTCTTTCATCACCACAATCCCCCTCAACAGATGATAACAGACAGTATGGTGGAGGCGGGTTGGGTTCTGAGTCAGAGGATGAATCTGAGAAACCCTACTATATCTGGAAAAGGGATGTTCGAACCTTTAAAAAAGACATGGCCCGTGAAACCACTTTCAAAGTTAAATTTAATGAACAGTGGAGGGGTGATAAATTGGTAGACATACAAACCAAATTACATAATATGTTCGACGATCTATTGTCGCAGGCCAGGGGGCATGATGCAGATTTGGGAAGAGTAGTTCTCAGTCATCCAAGTTTAAACAACCCAATCGTTGTTCCTTTGCAGTCCTGGGAACATCTCAGCGCAGACGTCGTCATGGAGGAGATAACCAAAGTTCTGAACTCCAACGAGAGTTTACCGGTAGACGAAAATATGATCGTCACTGTTGGGTCTATAGACATACCCAAAGGGGGAGGTAACCCTAGAAAACTACCCATTACATCTCTATTTGGTCCAAAGAATAGTATAGAAAGAAAAAAATCACTTTTTCATGTGCAAAATGACAACAACCTATGTATGCCAATTGCTATCGGTCTGTGTTTTTTAAAAACATGTAAAAAGTTGATGCAAAAAATTGGGGACTTTTAGTGAGAGATGATAAGGGAATGGTGCTGGATCATGCCATAAAACGCAGAGTAGTTCCTCAGACGTATTACGACAACATATAGAAAATTTCCAGGAAAAAAATGCAAAAAGAGATGGCCATGCGTCTGTGTGAGAAAGCAAGGGTATCTATCAACAGATATTTAGGCCTGAATGATATCGAACCTTTTGAAAATCTACTCGGGGTCAGCATTAACGTGTTGTCTAATCGAGTAGGCAACAAATTTGTCAGAGTGACAGATGATCGGGAAAAACCTCGCCTTTATCTCTATCACGTTGAGTCGAAAAATATTCATCACTGGCACGGCGTGGCCAACATACAAGGATTTTTTAAGGCATCTTATTTTTGCCATACATGTTTAAAACCTTACAAAAATAAGGCCAGTCACTCTTGTGCCACCTCTTGTGATGTTTGTTTACATGACAACTGTAAGAAAACAGACGTACAAATAGGTTGTCATTCCTGTAATCGTATTTGTCGATCACTTACGTGTTTCCAACGGCATAAAACACAACGCATGGTCAAAAAGCAGTCTAACCCCGCTGCCTGTGAGCTCTTTTATCAATGTAGAAAATGTAGAGTTACTCTACAACGTGCTAAGCGCTCACCTGAGCTACATGTTTGTCAGGAATGGGAGTGCCCCAACTGTCGAGAATACCACATTGGTGAACATCACTGCTATCAGAAACCGTTTGCATCTCAAATAGAAAAGAGAAAAAAGAAATTCATATTTTACGATTTTGAGACCCGCCAAGACGACATATATCAATGTGAGCAAGGGTTTAGACCATCTTGCATCCAATGCAGTCACTGCGTTAGAGAAGAACAGCGATGCTTAGACTGTAAACTATGTCAACACTGTAGGGATCCCTCATGTGGTCTGCAGCAACATAAAGTCAACTTTGCTGTCCTACAGACCACTTGTCACAAATGTGAAGATGAGGAACTCAAGGAGGGCGTCACTTGTTCCAACTGTGGAAATCGATGCATAAAATGTTCGAAAACCCAGAAAGGTGAATGCGTGAGTCCCCCGTGTCACACCACTTGCGGAAAAAGGGAAATAGTTTTTTCCGGTGACGAAGCAGCCGAACAGTTTTGTGCATATGTTACCAGCAAGCATTGCAGAGACTCAATTTTAATAGCTCATCATGCCAAAAGTTTCGATTTATACCCTGTTTTAGAAGTTCTTATCGATCGACACTCTATTCGACCAAGCAAGATCATTTACAATGGTTCAAAAATTATGTATATGCACATTGCCCAAAAACTTAATTTAACTTTTGTTGATTCACTAAATTTTCTTCCCATGAAACTTGCCAAAATACCGGAAGCCTTTGGTCTGCAGGAACTCTGCAAAGGATACTTCCCCCACTTTTTTAATACCAAAGCCAATCAAAATTACGTGGGTCCGTATCCAGAATTAAAATATTACGGATGTGATTTCATGTCAAGTGGTGAGCGAAGAAAGCTTGCTGAATGGCATGCATCGAAACGCAATGAAACTTTTAACTTTCGAGAGGAAATGTTACAATATTGTCGCTCGGATGTTGACATATTGAGACGGGGTTGCCTGGAATTTAGAAATTTGATGATCAAAGTGACGTCCATTGAAGAGACAATTGCCCAAGCAGATGGAACTGTTAAGAAATCAACTGCATTTGGGATCGACCCGTTTGACTATATTACCATTGCAAGTGTATGCATGGGGATATTCAAATCCTTATTTTTGAAGGGAGAATACAAAATTGAAATCACCAGAGATGAAAAATCTCATTGGTATGCCGTTAACTATTTGGAGGGACTAGAGGTGGTCAATTTTGATGACTCTTTGATGTCAGTTACTGACTTAGTAAATGACGAAAGTGTTCAGTTAGGGAGACGACATTTCAAGAGTCCCATAGCAGTGGTGCCTTCTCAAGGTTATACGAAACGTGATAACTTCAGCAAGATTTCCATCCAATGGTTAGAATGGTTAATGGAAACAAGTCGTCAGCGAGGAAACCCATTAATTATTTCTCATGCTCTAAATGGGGGTGAATATCGTGTACCCGACACCAATTACAGATGTGACGGGTTTGTTGTAAATCCCACTGGAAAAGGAACAATTTACGAATTCTATGGTAAGAGTTGACACTAAATTTTTATTTAAAAAAAAACATTTTGCCCCCTTATCCCCTAAACTAGGGGGGGGGGGGGGGCGGCGGCGGCGGCGGCAGCTGGCGTATCTGGACTTAACCAAAAAAATATTAATGATAAATATTGCTTATTTTCGGTACAGGTTGCGTGTTTCACGGCTGTCCCTTCTGTTACCCCGACGATAGGAACAGCATAAAGCATCCTTCCACCAGTCAGACGATAAAGGAATTGTACGATGCAACAAAAAAACGTGAAAAAGAACTGAAATCTATGGGCTACAAAGTGATTTCCATCTGGGAGCATCAGTTTAGGTATCAACTAGACAAAAATGTGACATTACAACAATTCGTTTCCACCTTAGATCTACAAGAGAGACTCAACCCGCGTGAGAGCTTTTTTGGTGGTCGGACCAATGCCATCAAACTACATTACAAAGCTGCAGAAGACGAAACAATTCAATACTACGACTTTACCAGTCTCTATCCCTGGACCAACAAGTATTGTCGTTACCCCATCGGCCATCCAAGCATCGTCACGGACAATTTTCAAGACATTTCACAATACTTTGGACTTGCAAAAATTAAAATTCTACCTCCTACAAAACTGTATCACCCTGTACTTCCTTATAAATCTAGAGGAAAACTAATGTTTCCACTATGTAAAACATGCGCGGACAATGAAAATCAGAATGAATGTACATGTTCTGTAGTTGAGAGAGCAATAATGGGTACATGGTGTACCCCTGAAATTCAGATGGCAACGTCCAAAGGATACAAAATTTTGAAAATTTATGAGGTCTACCATTTTACCGAGTCGTCTAAATACGATGTCGAGTCGTGTGAAGGTGGATTGTTCGCGCAATACGTGAACATGTTTTTAAAAATAAAGCAGGAGGCTTCGGGATTTCCAACTGAATGCAATACGGAAGAGACGAAAAGAAAATACATCAATGAGTACAAAGAAAAGGAGGGGATTCAATTAGAGTATGATAAAATTTAAAAAAATCCTGGTTTGCGATGCTTAGCTAAACTCTGTTTGAATAGTTTTTGGGGTAAATTTGGTCAGAAATTAGACATGCAACAGTCTACTTTCATTCACGAATCAGAAGCAGAAAATTTTTTTCAAATGCTTTCAGATCCAACAAAAGTACCTCGCAACTTTCACATCGTTTCGAGAGACATACTTAATTTAGAATGGAGTAACAGCCCCTTATTTCCAGCATTCAACAACAAAACAAACATATTCTTAGCCTCTTTTACCACCATGTGGGCGCGACTGAAATTGTACAATGTTCTTGACAAATTGAACGAAAATGTCTTGTATTTTGATACAGACAGTGTCATTTTTAAGGCTAAAAAGTCGGACGATTTGAATTATCTTCCTATTGGTAATTATCTCGGTGAATTAACTAACGAGATCTCCGCAGAAGAAGGATACATCGGTGGTCCTAAGAACTATGCCTACCGTACACTGTCTGGAAAAGAAGAGTGTAAAGTTAGGGGATTTACACTTAACTGGGTAAATTCGAAATTGATTAATTTCGATGCTATTAAATCAATTATCTGTACTTCACACGACCGACAAATCGAAATCATTAATCCTTGTAAAATATCGAGGGACAACAAAAAAAGCAAACTGTTAAACAAAGTTGAAAGTAAAAACTATAAAATGGTTTACACTAAAAGGAGAATTCTTCCTAATTTAGACACGTTGCCATTTGGATTTTAAGATAAAAAAACAAAAACAAGAGACAGTTTTGATGTTCATATTTTATTGAATAATAATTTATACAAATAAAAAATGATATACATAAAAATATTGTTTATTGTTGTTACATTGTCAATATTTAAGCCAGTGAACGGTTTTTTCCTTTTGTCGAATATCGGATATTCCTGGAGGTTTCCCGACCTTTTTCTTTTTGCTGACAAAACCCGTACCAGATTGTAACAAGTTAGTCGTATCTGCGAATTCGAAGTCATTGACAGTTTGCTGTTGCTTTTCTGGAGATTGTTTCAACGTCTGTTCGATTGTTGTCGTATCTTGGGTCAACGGTTCTTTAACAGGGTCCACTTGTTTAAGTAAACGTTCATATTTTAGTTTCGGCACGAGTATCATTTCCTTCGCCATTTGTCTTTGATATGTTGAACAATAGGTTTTAATAGAAGCGATACTAAAGAATTGTTTTTCAGCAATATTCGACGTTTTTCCCTGTTGCTGACTTCTCTTGATCCCAATAATCGAATGTATGACTCGTAAGGTTTCAGGTGATTTATATACTTTTTACTCAGAGGATATGTTCCGGTGTAAATGTTAAGTGCTATTTCACTAAGCACATCGTATTGTTCACTGCTCAATGCTTTAATGATTAGTTTCTGCTGGGTACTGTCTGCATACACGAGAAAATTTAAGAACGATTCGTGTTTCTTCACCCTTTTCTTCATGTTTGAAAATGAGAACAAAATGGAAACCGCACCTTTTTATATAGGTTGATAAATAACCATCTCTTCACCTGGAAGAATAAGAGTTCTTAATTGATACTCTTTGTTCTGTGTAGGTTCCAAACAAACATGCAAGTAACCGAAATTGGGCCGAGTTGCAGATTCGTATGCTGCTTTGAAAAAAGAATTTTGGCCTGGTAATATCTGAGATCCAAAAGTGATGATCTGTCTAGAATCGCGATAATTCTTAAATAAAATGACATTTAGACAATTTAGAGATATGGTTCTGGCATACTTTCCCGGTGGATACAGGTTCTGGGATAACATTATGGTGGTCACGTTTCTATGATGAGATGTAACCGTGAACAAATGCACACAATCCTGTGATTGTGCAACTTGTAACATGAGATCATCCAATACAACTATAGTGTGATTGACACCCTCTGTGTACTGCTCTATGTCTTCTTTAGAGGGTAACCCCTGATGTAATGAAAGGTTTGGTATAGTCTGCTCCATTTCGTCAAACATGGGTTGATGTTCAGAATAAGCATATATTATTTTATTAACAGGCATAGAAAACAAGCCATTGGCATTTTGTAAAAGTTTTTTAGTAAAATGTGTTTTACCACTCTGTGTACTACCACATATAAGCACTGTGGTAGGTGCAGAAAACGGAAGTAAGGAATCAGTGTTCCACCAATCATTCCTGCTCTCTTTTTCCATGTTTATAACATTCGTTAGATTCCTCAAAATAAAGTCAAATGCAATGTAACCCATATATATATATATATATATATATATATATATATATATATATATATATATATATATATATATATATATATATATATATATATATGCACACAGTTAAGTTTTATCAGTGATTGAATAAGAAAACTCCGGTAAATATGTTTTTCTTAAATTTTATTTTCTAAAGATATTTAAATATTCATGCATAAAACGTTTCACAAAGTCATCATTGGACTGAATGTCATTGGAAAATAAAGTATACACATAATGTAATGATTTTTTTAAGCACAATCTTGCAATTAAAAATACTAAGACATAAAGACCACACAAATCGGAATTACGAGGTTGAAGTTGTATGGCTTTAAAATTACATTGTACACTGTTCTTCTTTAAAAAGTTTTGAATGTCTTGATTGTATTGAACTGGTGATTTTCCAAGACTGTCAAAAAACTCTGCTTGGGCTGGACTGTGCATGATTAGTGCCAGCCAGTGTTCTCCAGGAAATGGTACAGGTTGCGTATTAACAATGAAGGCGCTTGGGTACTGTGTAATGATTTAAGGTAATGTATTACTAGCAAATACACCTTTCACATATTGTCTTAAACAAGGATCTGATTTCACCATATTTAACAGTTGTGATGAATTCATGGCTGAATGTAATTGATGTCTCGTGATTTGTCGATCTCTAGTAGAGATGAAAAGGTTGCAAATACTATGGCGTTGACGGCTTTGCTTGTTGCTTGTTTGAATTTCAACTCCAGTCTGGTGTTGCCCCGACGTATCAGATTTAAATACTCATCTCCAAACCCACACGGATCTACTGTAAATACAAAGAGTGAATATCCTTTTCCAAAATCATCACGGGAGATGATCAGTCCAGCATCGTTGTTCCATTTCCCAGAGGCTACAAATAAACGTACAAAGGCATCTGAATAAAGTCCCGCTGAGAAGTCTGTCTTTAATGGTCTACTGGGTACGCTTTCCCCGTTAATATATATCCCGACATCTGTTAATCCCATATGCTCAAAGTTAAAGGGATTAGTTGTGTAATCCCCATTCACAGCTTTTTGGTCCACCAGAGCTACCACAATGCGATCGGGTATCGCCTAAGGAAATATATTGTCCCAATAAAACTCTGTGGATCCTTTTGGTATGGTATTCATTTTTAGCTCATTTCTGTTTAAGGTATACTTTACAGGAGTGGCTTCAATCTGTTTACTGTGGTTTAGCAAAACACCAGGATCTACCCGCACTTTGGCCACCTTGTACACGACGTCTAGTAATTCTATTTTATATGCCGGAGTACTATTGGCAGATATGATGACAAAAGGAGCACTGGATCTAAATAGTTTGATGTAGACGTCTACCCCATTTATTAAGTATTTATCTGTATCAAAGATATCTTCCATTAGGTTTCCTTCCAATTCAAAGACTTTACTTTGCTGTGTGTAAGCATATCGCATGACCAGTCCTGCATTGCCTCCGTTATATGCATTTGCGTCGTTAAGATTTCCCTCATCTTTATAAAATAGCTCAGCTTGTTTCTGTGAATATAGCTCGTCTGTTCCGCTGAATAAGATTGTTTTGAGGTACGCCTTCCAAGGGTAGTTATTGGTATTGAAAGAGACTAACTTGTTGTTCAAGTAGACGTCCATCTGGGAGAACATACTTTGTAGAGGTAAGTTAACGATACCGGTTTTTTCGTTTGCAGCCATTGTCGATCCATCTGCTTTCAATATACGGGCCTTAACGTACAATTTGCTTCTTTTGAAATCAATATATTCTGCACCAGAACCCGAGACTACAATCTCGATCGGAGTGTCAGATACGCCAATGCTAGAAATTGGTCTTGCTTCTGTAAAATATACTTTTTCAACCGCTACTTGGTTTGTTGGAGATGCAAAAAGAGAGAGTTCCATTGGTTGGGCAATGTCTTGGTTATCACTGCTTAAAAATGCCATTTTTTACAATTTAAAGATACTTCTGTAACTGTCAATTTGAAATTGTTTCTTTTTTTCTTGTCTGTTTTTTTCTTGTTTACTACTCGCTGTTGTTGCTTTTTAACAGATTTCGTTTTGATTGCCTGAGTTGATTTTTTTGTTGCAGGTTTAGATGACTTCTTTGTCTGAGTTTTAGGTGTTGCACGTTTCAATTTCTTCGACGAAATGGCAAAAGATTGCGAACGTGGTCTCTTTATACCCCCCTGAACTCTGACAAATGGAACACCCTCTTTGACATCCTTGGAATGTTCCACTTTCGCTCTTTCTTCCACTGCAGCTACTGGAGTCACGTGAGTGTTGGTTCCTTCTTCTTCAGATTTTAATTGAGAGTGGGGTCTCAATGGTATGACATAAGACTTGTAACTTCTCACACCTTTCCCAATTTGCTGTGGTTTGTATTTGTAAGGATTAAATTTTTTCTCTGCCATATTCTTGTAAAATGATTCCCATATTCTGGGATCACTGACGTAAGTCTGACTATTCATCATAAAACAAAAGGGAACTTCTTGAAATGAAGTGTTACAGTCACTGGTCCATTTAAGAATGAAACTAATTTCCCTCTCTGTCCGTTATATATACAGCGATCTGCTGTAATTGGCCAATTTTAACTGGAATATAATAAGGAAGTGTGTAAGTGATATTTTCAGGTTTCTCTCCAAGAGATATGCGTCGTAGGAGGGGTGCCTCTTTTCCACCAATAATTGTTTCCTCGCAGATATCGCAACAAACAAATAACTCTGATTTTGTCTTGTTGGACGTAGTCCAACTCTCTGTAGAAAAGTCCGTCAGGGCAACAGTCCAATATCCATGAAATTGAATTTGTTTACTTAAGTGTACTCGGAAGCAATTGGGTTTATTTTCAAAATATTCAGAGCTGTCCGTAGACGTCAATACCATTCGTACGCTCATCTTGAATATAGAGGACTTGTAAAATCATAGCCGCTTTTATTGTTTTTCCAGGGAACTCTCTGGAATCCATGAATTGAATTTTTTTGGCCATCCTTCCCATTTGACATACACTTCTTGGGTTTTACCATGACGCCTTCTTTTAAGTATTTTCTCCACTCTATAAGAAACGTCTTCTGACTTTATGACTTTCTGAAGCTCAGACTCGTAAAAGGTACCTTCTATAGGGTCACCTGCCAAATCTTTTAATTTGTACACAGGTATTTGACCTCTTTTATATCTTACTTTTATTTTAAAAAACTCTTCTGTCCATTTCTGTTGATAGTCTCTTTGAAAAGGGTGTTTGAGTTGTGATAATCTGACATCATCTCCAATTTTAAATTTGAAAAAGGGTTTTGCTCTTTTTTTCTCCTTTGATCTGCCTAATGTTTTGGACTGGTTAACATCTAGCTTGGTTTTCCCAGAAAGATAAGACTCTAGTCTTATTTCATCGGCATTTTCTTTGTTCACATTAGCTGGAGCATTCCCACCCAATGATCTGTGAGGTCTTTCGTTGTAACTTTTTACCAAGTCTTGTAAAATATTTATAAAACGAGGAATTTTGTACGGAAGCCCGTTGGTGCCATGTAGGAAAATTATTTTATCTGGCGGCCGCCAGATAATTTTCTGGCGGCCGCCAGATAATTATTTGGCGGCCGCCAGATAAAACCTGGCTTCCTGATGCGTGCGCATTTTTTAATGGGAGCTTTTTAGGTAGTTGTGGATACACTCTTATTTATTAGTTTTATTAATTATTTCTGAAACTTGACCTTAAATATCAATTGCAGAGCTTAGGATTTTGAAAAACTGGTTGAGTTGAATGTATAGAAGACTTTGTTGTTACAATCTAGAATGAATTCTATATTACTTTGTGCCTTTTTTATACACGTATGTTGTAAAACATGGTATTTTAGAGCTGATTCTGAACTTTTAAAACTGAACTTAACACCAGTTCAGGAAATCTTAACATTAAAAAACTTAACTTGAGAGGAATTTTATGTAAACATGTATAAGTAAAGGAACGCACTGCCTTCTATATGTTTTAATTTTGGTATAAGAATTTACCAACGCAGATTAAAGTTAGCTTTATTGACCACGACAGCTAGTACAGGCAATATTATCACGAGAGCAGATCCATCTATGACTTTACAAGGATAAACTAGGATAATTGTGTTCTAGCATCCGTGGCCATAAAAATGAAACTATTTAATTGATTGTGGTGTTAAACTCTTATTCCAAATCACATGAAAGGCAGTACAATAAAAAGACCGTGATCGGCCACAGTCTCTCTGGGTAAATCAAAGTACTGAGAGTACTGAAAGGCGGGGTCTTGAAAGTTTGAATTTGTAATTGTTCACGTTTTCCTCCATTATGTTCCAAAAATTATGAGTTTGGATTAGTTTTTTCAATCTACATGTAGTATGCTAAAGTTCGGCTTTTCGAATTGCCTGATACTTTGTAATAATTTTGCTAAATCCCGACCGGAACTGTTCTTCATAATTGTAGAAAATTGACACAACAGTATAGTATTATGTAAAATAAGACCCCAAGAACATTTTTAAAAAAAAACTACAACTAACCGGGAAAATCAAAACAACTATATTTAGGTATATAATTTAAATCGTTATATTTAATTATTTTGTGATCAAAGGGAAAATCTATAAGTCGGACGGTATCTGTTACACAAGGTTTATGGAAACTCCGAAAACTCTCAAACTGTTCAATTACCGAACAAAGTTAACATTTGTATACCGATAACAAACACAGGCATCTAACGTTAGAAATATTTCTTTTTTACAATAAATTTATTCCAAGTACTGTAACAATAAAAAATTTTATCGCAGTAGCCATTTTGATTTTTTAGACCTTCTTACCTGTCATGATTTTTTTTTGCAGCGATTCATATAAAATTAATAGGTAAAAAATAAATTCGTTCGCCACTTACTACTTTTTGTGTAAACTCGTGCATCATTTACACGAATCACGATACAACCGTTTCTGAAATTTCATTAAAAATCATACTCCAAATTCAGTCATCTGCTTTTCAAATCGATAAAACAAGAAAATGGAGACCAAAAGTGAATGAATCACGTCATATTTTGAGGTAGACCTTTCCTGATTGGCTGTTATATATGATAACTGTAGATTGTTAATTTTAGCTATAATTCAGATTTAATTAATTTTAAAATTTTTAAAATATGCAAAGTTAACGCTCTAACAGTAAAATTAACAGATGTTGTAGGACATTGTCATTTCAGGGATCTTTGTCCTTTAAATACACCCTCGTTTATTAGACGCACAATTTAATGCGTGTCTTGGAAAAATGAACTTAATTTCAAATTTTTCGAGGAGCTACAATAAAGGATTTGTAAATCAGATTTTAAAACTATGATAAAAACTTACTTTTTATCTTTTTAAAATTGAAATAAATCCTATTCATTTACATGTACTACCACACAATAAATTAAAAATTAAAACATAACAACCATGCGTTATCTCTGAATTCATAGGTCTAATATTGGTGCGAGATATGTATCAATGGGAGAAAGATCAGCTGAGTTTCTGATGAGAGGCATTAAGATATTGATGAAGAATTCTTTTAAATCATGAATATGACTCGTTTTGTCCGTTATAAAGTATAGAAAATGTCTCATAACATTAAAACAAATTACATGATTGTATATTCCAGCTAAGCCGGACAACATGAAGATTAACATTTAACTTGGTTCTTCAATCGATAAGATTGTATATATCAATCTATTGGTCACCCAAAATGTATAATCTATATAGATTTTGCTTACAATGTATTGTTCAAAATCTAAATTCAGTTTAATTAACTAAAGAGTCAATGAACGAGAAGGCAAATTCAGACTTGTTTTTATTTAATATGTAGGACATCTGTGTATTTTAACCTCGGCTCGCGCATGAAGTTCGGTTATGGTGGCATATTTCTGCCCCTAGTGTGCAAGTTATTTTTCTATCAAATATGTCGACATGCAAGATAAATATGTTGACATGCAAGATAGTTATGTCAACAGGCAACATAACTATGTTGACATGCAAGAAATTGCAATCTTCTGATATGAATTATACAAAATCTCAAAAAATCGCCCACCTGTGACATCCAAGATACTAGATGCTATCTTTCTATGTCGACATGCAACTTATTTATGTTAACATGCAAGATAAATATGCTGAAATGCAACTTATTTATGTCAACATGCAACTTATTTATGTCGATATGCAAGTTATTTATGTCGACATGCGAGATGAATATGTCAACATGCAACTTAGTTATGTTTACATGCGAGATTAAAATGTTGACATGCAACTTACATGTATAAGTTGCATGTCAACATAACTAAGTTGCATGTTGACATAAATATGTTGCATGTCAACATATTTATCTTGCATGTTAACATAACTAAATTGCATGTTGACATAAATAAGTTGCATGTCGACATAAAGAAGTTGCATGTTAACATGAATAAGTTGCATGTTGACATCAATAGGTAGCGTATCTAGCATCTTGGACGTCACATGTTGGCGATATTTGAGATTTTATATAACTCTTATTTGATTGCAGTTTTCTTGCATGTCAACATAGTTATGTTGCATGTTGACATAACTATCTTGCATGTCAACATATTTATCTTGCATGTCAACATAATTAAGAGAAAAATAACTTGCACACAGGGGGCAGAGATATGCCGCCATATACTTGGAATAATCTTATTGTAAAAAAGAAATATTTCTAACGTTACATGCCTGTGTTTGTTATCGGTATACAAATGTTAACTTTGTTCGGTAATTCAACAGTTTGAGAGTTTGACAAAGTATCAGGCAATTGCAAAAAGCCGAACTTTAGCATACTACATGTAGATTGAAACAACTAATTCAAACTCATAATTTTTGGAACATAATGGAGGAAAACGTGAACAATTACAAACTCAAACTTTCAAGACCCCGCCTTTCAGTACTCTCAGTACTTTGATTTACCCAGAGAGATTGTGGCCGATCACGGTTTTCTCATGTGATTTAGAATAAGAGTTGAACAACACAGTCTGTTAAATAGTTTCATTTTTATGGTCACGAATGCTAGTACACAATTATCTTAGTTTATCCTTATAAAGTCATAGATGGATCTGCTCTCGTGATAATATTGCCTGTACTAGTTGTCGTGGTCAATAAAGCTGACTTTAATCTGCGTTGGTAAATTCTTATACCAAAATTAAAACATATAGAAGGCAGTGCGTTCCTTTACTTATACATGTTTACATAAAATTCCTCTCAAGTTAAGGTTTTTAATGTTAAGATTTCCTGAACGGGTGTCTAGTTCAGTTTTAAAAGTTGAGAATCAACTCTAAAATACCATGTTTTACAACATACGTGTATGAAAAAGGCACAAAGTAATATAAGATTCATTCTAGATTGTAACAACAAAGTCTTCTATACATTCAACTCAACCAGTCTTTCAAAATCCTAAGCTCTGCAATTTATATTTAATGTCAAGTTTCAGAAATAATTAATAAAACTAATAAATAAGAGTGTATCCACAACTCCCTAAAAATCTCCCACTAAAACATGCGCGCGCATCAGGAAGCCAGGTTTTATCTGGCGGCCGCCAAATGATTATGTGGTGGCCGCCAGAAAATTATGTGGCGGCCGCCAGATAATAAGTGGCGGCCGCCAAATAATTATGTGGCGGCCGCCAGATAATTATATGGCGGCCGCCAGAAACTTATATGGCGGCCGCCAGATAATAAGTGGCGGCCGCCAAATAATTATCTGGCGGCCGCCAGATAAAATATTTTTCCTACGTGGCACCAACGGGCTTCCGTAATTTTGGGACAGTTTCAAACAGACAAAATTTTTCAAAATTTCGATTTCAACAACGACGTATTTTAAATTAAAGAGGTAAAAGCAAATTTAAAAAATTTCAAAATTTTCCTAGAAATTTGAATTTGAAATCTCGAGCAAAAGTTAAATTTTATCGTTCTCACAAAAATTTAGATTCTAGAGATGGGCAAGAAACAAATTCTGTTGGTACGTTAATTTCTTTTCAACAAAAATGTTTGATTCCGCTATTTGTTGAAAATATTCAATTCAAAGCTCTATTAGACACTGGTTCCACAATTTCAGAAATTAATTCACAAACTTTGAAAAGAACTCAAAAGCGTACTGACACACTTCAAAATTCAGCAATCTCTTTCATAACGGGAGCAGGAGGAACAGCGCATAATGTGAATGGAAAAATTGACTTAAAAATTAAAATTGCAAATCTGAATTTGGTTCAAACTTTTTATGTTATTCAGGATTTGTGTCAGCCTATTATGTTAGGTACTGATTTTATGGAAAAACAAAAGGCATGCATTGATTGGGGCACTAGATCTTTGTATTTACAGGAAGGTTCTACTCATGTTAATCTAATGAACAAATGTCAAGGGGTGGCGAGAATAGTGAAAACAGTCAATATTCCGCCGAATTGTTTTGCTAACATTCCAGTCAAGAGCGAAAACACACCACTAAAGTGTTAACCTTTAGTAGTGATGTTACAATCATCGATTGTTATTGCATTCTAAGCGCTCGATCATAAAAGGTTTCATTACGATTAATCGGTTAAGGTTTCTTTCCCGTTCAACGAGCACATATCATAAGCAGAATATTCTAGACGCGAACTATCTAAACCCTCTAAAGGCCAGGGTCTGAAAATGGCTGACATGTCAGACGAGATCGATATTCTTACTCGGGAAATATAGCACATTCTAAAATTTTGACGTATTTTGGTTTCAAGAAAATTAATGTTGGACTGCCTACATGTACAAAGGAAAATCTTTTGAATATAGTTTTTGTATCGCTAGAAATACTAAGTAAATCAAATTATGAAACCCAAGTAATCTGTTCATTGTCACTTGTTTCTTTACATTTATTTAGCACTACACTATAAAATATAAACGTTTCCGATTATAATCGATAATAAATGAAAATCTCACCGAATCCCATCACTTATCTTTAGTAATATAGTTTTATAAATGCTCTTTATTCAGCGATATATATTAGCAACATTACGCATGTAGACAATAAGTGTAGGAAAATTTAAGTTTCTTATTGAAAATTTAACGTAGCTAAGATCTGGCAATTTATAGTCTGCTTTACAGAATGAATCTTAATCATAATCTGTACTTTATTGTAATCCAAACTCCCATTCCCAACGTTTTACTAAAGAATCAGAACACTATAATCAATATTACTCCCGAAATCTCAATTCTGTGTATTTTCTTTTTATCAAGAGAAATGCAGATAACTATCTTATAAAACCATCATTAAAAAATTCTTTTATGCACTCCAACCCACATATTAAAATTTAGTATCAACCTCTTTTTCTTTACCCATAACCGGCGACATTGACATAATCTTTCCGACCACTCTCTCCAACTCTCTGGCCAACACTCTTCACTCATTACTGCAATGAACCAAATGTGTCGTTATTATTACATCTTGTGGGCACTGAAATAGAAAAAGACTTTGAATTTCTAACCATTCTAAATTCTGCGTTGGGTAAAATATAGATTTTTCTAACTTGATGAGTAGTCCAAACTCGGATGTATTATTTTAGTTATTTATATAAGTTTGGAACAATTACTCTTTATCGAGAGAGTCTAAATTCTGCTTTGGGTAAAATATAAATTGTTCAAAATTGACGAGTAGTCCAAATTCTGATGATTCCCCTTAAGCAATACTTAGCGAGGCAATGTTGCTAAAGCAAGATCATCCATCTATACAGTAATAAAAACATTCCCGTAAAAGATTTTCATGATGTACTTCAAATAAATGAAAAATCTCAAATAAAGAAAAAAATCGTAAAATATAGTATCTATAGAATCATGATCACAAACTGACTGAAACCCACTTACTCATGACTTCTGCCTCTGCTACTCATTTCCCGTGCACAATGGTGGAATGGATACAGTGACAGATAGTTTCGAATCAAAGATCTGTAAAAAATTTCAATGAATGTTTCGTTTGAATGGTGTTTTTAAAAATCAATATTCAGACCATTTTTTTACTCCTCTGCATCATGATATCAGAATAATTATCAAATTCATGAATTATAACAAAGCATTATATATATTCCTTGCACAGTGTTAATTGAAATTTTCATGATAAGTTCAGATTCTATAAGACTTAACTTTTTTGATTTTTTTGCCCCATTTGTCTTCATAATGCCGTACATGTACAATACTAGGCTTTTCAAACTTGTATTGAAATAAAAATGTACAAGCATCCTCTCATATTTCTAGTTAAGGTCTTCCGTTTCTAACGAAAGACCTTGTACTGATTCTGTTGGAAATTCTTCATTATTATTCTTTTTCTTCTAGACGTTTTTTAAAACTGTAATGTATCGCTTGCTTGTCATTAGATTTGATTCACATTTTTAGGGTTTATTGTAAATGTCAATAGCTCACCATAGCACAAAATATTGTGAAATAGCTACTTCCGGTTTTGAGTTATTCCCCTTTGAATATTTTTTAGTGCGTCTCGTGTACCTGCAAAGGCTCCGAGATGATCAATAGCAAGTAGTTTTAATTTACAAATCCTTAATGTAGACATCTTGAACGTTGTCCTCCTAGTGTTTGATTTACCCACGTCTACTTCTTAAAAAGTTACATCGAATTTATGTTTCAAAAAATGTGAAATTTTGCTTATATCTTATATCAGCATATATCACTTTTTATACAGGTACTCCCACAGATGTTAACACATTTATAATATTTTAAGATAACGTAGTGTTATTATTGAAATAAGTCTTAATTAACATTTAATTTTCCTAAATATTTCATTTGTTTTGTTTTTTTAATAAAGGATGTATAATATTTTACAGGCTGTAACAAGTTTACAGAAAACTACCGCAAGTAGTATTGAAAAAGTCCAATCCTTCCGCAAGCGGATTCTTAAATGTATTCAGTCCAGTAAAGGTTCGTTTGCAACACTCCGACATATTCAGATGCGTTTAAAAGGATAAAAAAAAGATAGTATATTGCGTAAGTATCTCAGTGAAGAATAATTTATAATCTCAATAATTCACACTAATGACTATTAATAATGTACATTGATTTTTATGAAATAGGTAAATTTAAGTAATATTGATAATCGTATTTGAAGATGAATTGGAGGAACTTGAGAAAGAGGGATTGAGGTTGTTGATGAAATGCGGAAAAGTTAATAGAGACGCCTTCCTGAAATCTTCCCCGTCTACTTTGAGGTCTCTTGACAAGAATACCAACGTGGGCATTTCAATCGAGGAATATGAGAATTCATTCAAGTCTATGGAAAAGGTGGACGTGAAACTGTTAATGAAGGTTTTGCCGAGCCATCCGCAGCACGATGAAATTGTTGATTTGTTTAAGTTATGATTTTGGAGGATTGTATTTGATTATCAAGCATAATTACCGATCAGAATTGTCATGATATATTTATGTAGTACGTGAAATTTTTGTTTACCAATTATGAATACGTTGATTGTATTGTGGAAAGTGTTTCAGATCCTCATTATATTTAGGAAGCAAGTGTATTAGTTATGTAAAAGGCGTAAAAATCAAAACGTGTATATATACTATAAATTATATTCATATGTTTATTGTTTTGATAATGTTGCAAACTTAAGTACTTAGTGTGTAGTAAAGTGTTTAAATGAATTTAAAAATCAAGGGCATATAAGATATAAATCGTTGAATTGATCACCCAGAAGTGAACATTGTTTATATTCTTACTTTAACTTAATCGTATATTGATAATGAATCTAAATAAGATAATTAAATAAGAGTATAAAATGACAACAGTCAACGTTGTGTGATAGATTGTAAATATAGTGTGCGTATTTACCTTAGTCTCAAAAGGACGTCCACATTCTTAAGAGTTATCTCTCTTTGTCGTCGAAAGGTATATTCTTTGTAACTTACCTGTAAATCTTCATAGGCATTGGGATATAGTGAAAATTGTCGGTAACATTCCTTAGAAGAAACAAATTACAATATTTTGAACCATGTAAAGGCATCTACTGTATTCTATGCTTCTGTTTTAAAAAGTCACAATTCATTCGTAGACTATAGAATTTTCCAAAATTTTGTAAAATCAATTTAGAGCATATGTACATTCTGTATTGTGTTGATGTTATCTATGTTTATTATATTTGATGTAAAACTGATTTAATGAATAAATCTATAAAAAAAAAATACCACAAGGCTCTTTTCGAAATTTATGATGTTATTAAACCAGCAAACTTAATGTAAGTCATTCTCCAGTACTCTCAAACGATTTGTCGTTGGGTAAATCTATCTTTCCTAAAACGGGAATATACGAAAGTGAAAGCATGAGTATATCCTTTTATATATAATTTACCGAAGTGTAGTAAGTATGGAGTCCTCTACATTAATCTCTGTCTTTTTCTTGTTGAGGAGGGGGTAATTTTTATCATACACCGGTCCCGATGTCGAGCCACTAAAGGTACTTGTAGCGTATTTCAAAAAAATAAAATATTTATTCAAAGATATATTTACTCAAATGATAAATATTTTTATTTAGAAATTGAGGTTCATTGTGCTGAGGTGAAAAGCTGTTGTATTGTTCATAAATAGATATGCTGATCAAAACGGATTGCCTTTTATCTGCTGTCTCAAGAGCCCGTGGCGACACATTTTCTGTACTGTTGCCATGCACTGAGAGTAACACGTCAATTGATGATAAATACAAGGGCACCGCAAAGCTGAGCATCCCCTCGCGAAATGAAAATATTGTGCGTGGATATGCATTATTTAAAAATAAACATGTTATTTAAAGACCAAATGTTATCTTGTTAAAAAACCATCTGAACTAAAATATTTCGTTTATTCCTATCCTCATGCACGCTCTGTTTGTATCCATGAGGGATGGTTGTATTTACATGGTTGTACAATTGCTCCCATTACTAGGAAACACCACACACGTGTTAAACTTTAGCAATATAGTCTAATAAATTCTCCTTATCCAGTGACATACATTACGCCTGTAGACAATTAGCGTAGGCAAATTTAAAGCAATATGAGCTGCATTTTTCATGTTATTTTTTTTTTACAAAAATGTTCTTTTCTACTAAAATGACAAAACTATCATGGTTTAAAATTTCTGTTATCCATATTTCCGTGGAAAAGGCTGTTAAGAAGCCTTACTTGGTGCAAAATTGAATTAGTGTCGTCCTGTACAAAAATTGATTTGCTATATATTCCTTAGAAGATCATAACAGATCATACTCCAGATTATACTCCTTCCATAGATGGAATAGTTGCAGACAGTCATGTTCAACATGTGCATGCATCAGATGAAGTTATGGATGGTCCAGATTATACTCCAGAACATACTCCTTCCAGAGATGGAATAGTTGCAGGCAGTCATGTTCAACATATGCATGCATTAGATGAAGTTATGGATGGTCCAGATCTGAAATGATGCCAATTGTTAATACATCTTTGCAGAAGGATAATGGAAAACTTGCTGCCCATTATGGGAGACCACTAGAGGACCAATTTCATAGATTTTCAACACGACATTTTTCAACAGCAGCAGTGAGAAGGTCGTCACCCCCCCGGTCTCTGTGGTTCCCAGCACTGACAGTAGCAGTGAGAAGGTCGTCAGTCAATCAATCTCAGTGGTTCCCAGTACTACTTCAACCATTCACCCTCGAGTGCAATTCCTAATTGCCACCCCAAGAGAGACCGCTAGCCGTAATGTGTCCCACTGTACAGGAACTGATAAGGAGACCAGTAACACCAACACTGTCGGGAGCAAGCATGGGAACGATGACTAAAAGCTACTCACAATGATTTTGGAAAGGACAAAGCTGAAGTTTTAATTTTTCTGCGACCCATTGCAAGATCAATCAAAGTACTGAAGTACTGACGGGAGTTGATTTTATCAATTATTATATAAGAATCAACGATAAAGTTATTTTGCATGGCAAGTGGTTTCATATATTTATTTGATTTACACACATATTTAATAATATGAATACTCGGACTCTTCCGAAAAGAATTTCGAGAAAAAACCATATGAATCATGTCGTGTAATATTTCAAGATACTATTAATTCCATCAACGTACGTATCAGTAATCGAAATATTTCTGGAAAATTGTATGGATCTAAGCAATATGGAACTCTAGCTTCGTTCAACCAGACGCTTGGCTGTATACGTTAATCTCCGACAAGTAAGGGAAATTCTCTGCTTGTCTAAGATTTACGGAAACCACTGGACGTCTGGTTGAACGATACTATAGTAAACTCTTGCGTAGGAATACATACATGTACCACTACAAAAAAATGTTTCAATTGTTTCCTACCATTTAAAATCTGACTATTTTCAAAGTATCAATAAGGTAGTACGAAACAGTATCCGAAAACATTCACTTCGGAAATCCTCGCGTCAGTCAAACGTTTACGAGATGCAAATTTTTAGGCTTTGTAAACAAGTGCAGACGATAAGTATAGGCTACATGTAAATGAGATGCTGCGTCTACGAGACTACCACGGGAGGTTCCAGGGGGTGCAGTCAAGAAATTCCAATCGAGGCACACATTTTCGAAAGCAAAAGCAAATACCGGTAACTTTTAATGACCATAATTATTTTTAAACATTGCCGTCTGAACCTGCTGATGAGGAAGATGTAACGTTATGCGTGGAAACCGAGACGGAGTGGAGAGAAGGACGGCGCATTGTGAAGGTGGGGTATTTTTCAAAACAGCTGTTTTGTTATTTATGCACCCCCCCCCCTTCATTTAAAAGACACTGTGCGTGAAAGAAGATATGACAGAGGCTCCGTACTTAACGTACAGTGCACCAACTGCAGCGCCGTATACCCGTCGAAACAGGGAAAAGGGGACCTACTGGAGCCTTCGACATAAACACCAAAGCTGCTCTCGGAAATATTTTAGTCAATTTGAAATTATTTTTTAATTCTTAAAGATGTGGTGACAGATCATTGAGCCCCTCCCCAGAAATATTGGGTAAAATATTATTGATATGTATTATTTATAAAATCATGCATTATGTGCGCTAAAACAAGTCAGTTAGAGCCTTACTGCATTTAATTATATACAATCGTATTCATCGTTGAAATACCAATTTACCTGTACATGTATGTAACATTTTGGTGTAGAGACGAGTGCACTTGAGGCCTCTTTTATATTGACCATTTAAAATTGTGCTTGCGGTTGTGACGTAAAACATTATTTATTCTGCAGGCCTAGTTGCATGTGTCGTCTTTTTTGAAAATCCCAATAATGAATAACAAATGTGTATGCATAAGGTTTGTAGCGGATATTCTGGGTCCTGTATCGCTGTCTGAGGCAAACGAAAACGTGCGTAAAATTATTGACACCCCTAATAAATCAGCGGAAATGCCAAAAACACCTGGATAAAAAAAACGTGAGAAATATGCTGTATATTCTCCTAAGGATCGGACGGCAATTGGAAAGTTCTGTGCTGAAAATGGACCCGTCGCGGCCGTTAGAAAATTTAGCAAAGATTGTCCATCGTTATCGGAGAGTAGAGTTCGTGGAATGAGAAAAAGGTATCAGGAATCATTGGTGTCACAGAAACGAAAGCTTGATTTTGACAAAAATGATTGTGATGTAACAGAACTATATTTCTAAAAAAACGTGGACGACCGTTCTTGGTTGGTAATGAACTGAATAGTAAATTACAGTATGTTCTTAATACGCAAATTGTTATTGCAGCGGGAAAGGGTATAATAACTGGAAAAGACAAAACTTTGCTTTACGAAAATGGTGGACACCTGATCTGACCAAAAGTTGGGCTAAATCGCTTTTACAGTGAATGAATTTCATGAAGCGCCATGGTTCAACTACTTGTAAGAACGATAAAGTTAAAACATTTGAAGAACTCAAAAATGAATTTCTTGAACGTATTGAAAAAACCGTGACATAGTATGACATTCCTTCTGACTTGATCATAAACTGGGAACACGCTGGATTAAATATTGTGCCCGTGTCAAACTGGACAATGGCTTCGGAAGGATCAAAGCGTGTCGAAATTGCGGGGCTTGGAGATAAACGCCAGATTAAGGCCGTCTTCGCAGGGACACTCTCAGGTATTCTTTGTTCTTTTAATTACTGGTACAATTAACGCTAACGGTAAGGCTGTGACACTTTAAATTTAAACGTATTTATTTATGCAGTTAAATAAAAGTCGTAATTTTCACTTCAGGCAAATTTTATTGATTTTACATATTTCATATGGACATAATTTAGAGATCTAATCATGAATGTAACACTCTCTCTCTCTCAACGAAAGTCAATCCCACCAGCGTATATATACAAGCACATACTAGTATTTAAAATCTATTACAACTCCCACCAACATTGACCCGTATGAAGAAAAATGATTCCAAAGCATCTGTTGTAAGATAAGTTATTAGAATATTTGTTTCCTAATATTGTATAGTTGAACATCAATCGGAAAACAATACCAACAGAGTTCATAAGATATTGCGATACAGCAAAGGAACGCCGGCCATTGGAAGGAGTTGATTTTCAGGTGGACTTTACAGTGCTAGTCAACGACTCATACCAAGATCTGATGAGTAACGCAAGAATCCAACCGATCATCGCATCAACCAAGAGTAAGCTCAGTATTCATATTGAGGAAGCACTGAAAAAACTTAAATCTGAGGAATAACTTGGTTACTCGAATTTCAGATATTTCTTTTAGCTTTATCCTAGCTCAGCCTGCGCAGTATATATGTACATGTATGTACGTCTCATTTTATATATATATATATATATATATATATATATATATATATATATATATATATATATATATATATATATATACCTGACTTATGCATTTGGTAGACCGATTGTATTATTTTATCTTTATTAGGGAGACCAGTAGATTAGGGAGACATATTTTGGTCTCCGTATTATTTTGACCTTGTCTAAAATGTAATTGGCTTATCTTTAAATCAATGAACGGTGTGTCTTTGCCTAAAATGCATCAATGTGTCTATTATTTGACGTCCAATAGTTGCCTTTTGTCTATATTATTTCGTAAAAAGGAATTCAATCTGCCTCCACTGTATAATTTGCAAAGACTATTTTTCTGCATTTAGGAGACCGAAGAAAACTTGCTATGTTGCAAAAAATCTAACATATATAATTTGTTTAGCCTTTAATTATTCTAAATGAACCTGTTTTCAAAATACTTTTTCACTTTTTATGTATAAAGCCTCACTAGGAAAAAAGTCGATAATTTCTAGACCATGTTTGAACATTTTGGCAAGTGCTCTCCGCCATTTGTTCCGAGTACTCTCGGAACGTCTCGGGTTAAAACAATTGACCTTTTAACAATGTTTAACGCCAGCGTGTTGCCTTCAGGGATCAAAGCTATTTTATGGTAAGTACTTTTGATAATCCTACTACAATTAAACAAAATTATGTTATTTTTTATTAAGTTTTTTTAAATATAAAAGAAATAGGGCGATAATGTGTGCAACTTGACTATTTTACACCCATTGTTGATTCATCTTCGAGGACATTCGAAATGAAGTTAATAATAAAAGCATAATTTTCATTTTCCCCTGTACGTTTGATGTCATATGTAATTTAAGGATTTATCAGTACCTTCGTCCGGAGCAAAAGTCGGCCCCATTCCCCATTGGAAATAGGTTCAACAGCTGTCCAAATTTATAGTATAGCAGTACCCTCCCCCCATGGAAAATAGTCCTTATGTTTATTTCTTATTAAAAAAATACTTCGTGAAATAACCAAAATGGCCATAAATGTTCTCTATTAACAAATGATTAAACTCATTTAGCAAAACTGCAGTCATAAAAGTTTCAAGACACGCTGTAAACATCGCCAACTTTTAATCCGATTTTCCTCTGTGTTTCTAAAACATCGTAATTTTGTAGAAGCCTATACTGTAAATGAGGCATGTTTTTTTTTTACCACACACTAGACTGATATATAAGTAAAAGGTTATTGTTATGAACTATTTAAAAAAGAAAAATACATTATCAATTTTAAAGGCGATGTTTGATAAATTCAAGTTCTTAATGTAATACTTTTATGACCAGTGTTAAACGTGTTCATTTCAGGGGGAAAAGACTTATTCTAATAACTAAATATAGAAATATTACACAAAAAGATTATATTGTGAAGTTAGATATTCTATTTAAAAGTCTAGCTCTTTGATTTTCCATAATAAAGTCAGAAATCATGATGTATGCAACGTATGATTTCTCCCAACTTCATGAAAATGTCGATAAAATTTTCCCAATTCCAAAAAATAGCATTTTCAAAGTAAAAAAAGGCTGAAAATCCCAGTTATTATATAGTTTATTAAAAAAGGACAAAAAAGTTAATCGAAGAATGTCGCTTTATGTTCTGGATTAAGAATGCATACTTGTCTCCATACTTTATTAGTAAAAAGCTACAAAAAACAAATGAATTGTTGTTACAATACACATACATTTACAAACATAATAACTATGACAATAATGCGACTCCATACATTTCCGTATACAAATGTATTATTGACTAGAACTGCTTTCCATAGATTTAAGTTTCATCAGCAACCACGTGTTTTGCAAAACCTTCCAAAATTACAACATTAACATTTACTTATACATCGTAAATCTGCCAAGAACTTATACTGTATGATAAAATACAGACTTATATTGTATGCTTATACAATGAAACAATTGCATGCTATGCAAATATGAATCTGCGCACTATGCAGAAAGTAGGTCATGTCGGCCGATAGACATTGGAGAGAAATACTCAACTATCATGAAAATGCAAGCTTATGCATACTAGAATTTCACTCAAAACTCTGGAAAGATACATATACAATGCGATAAACATACACTTACACTATGGCACTGCACACTTCACACAAAACGACATAATGCTCTGTAGCAAAACAGCTCGGCTCCAGCCGACATGTGAAACTCAAAATGTTTACTAAGTAAGTCGTACATAGAATGTTTCTTAAACATCACACTCCCCGCCTAATATCCCAAGGATATTACAATTATACAAAATTATAAATCATATACACAAAAATCTAAACAGTATGTGAGCAAACTAAAGCACACTAATAAACTGAACAAGTTAGTCAATCAGTAGCACCAATTCCGTTATTGGTCGAATGTAGGTTGTGTCCTTGCCGTCTTTGATCACCCGAACTTCAACTGTTCTCACTTTCTGATCGTTGCCACTTTCGAAAGTCCTCACAATCAAACCCATCGGCCACTGTCCACGGTGCAACTCCTTGTCACGTAATAGGACCACGTCACCTTCCTTCACGTCAGGACGTTCCTCACACCATTTCCTTCTTGCTTGGAGATTCTGTAAGTATCCATCCTTCCAACGCTTCCAAAAGGTATCGGAAAGGTGTTGTACATGTTTCCACTGAGCTTTGTAGATTTCCTTTATGTCACCACAAATCTGTGGAGGAATGTCTGTGAAACCTTTCTGGGTAAGTAGCATTGACGGACTGATGACATAAGGACTGTCAGGATCACATGACAGTGAACAAATAGGACGGGAGTTCACGATTGCACACACTTCACACATGAATGTGCACAAGACTTCATGGGACAACTGTTTCGCATTTGGGTTCAACAACATGGCGTCTAGTATCTTGCGAGAGATCCCAATCATCCTCTCCCATGATCCTCCTCTGTGTGATGCATGGGGTGGATTAAAGGTCCATGTTATCCTGTTGTTGCGAAGGTAATCTTTAATAGGTCGTTTCTCTGTATAAACGGCATCCGCTTGAATCGCGTCCAGGGCGCCTAAGAAGTTGGTCCCTCGGTCCGAACGCATCTCCTTCACTGGGCCACGTAGAGACACAAAACGTCGCAGTGCATTTATGAATGATGAAGAGCTCATCTCTTCTATGACTTCTATGTGAATGGCCCTTGAAGTCAGACATGTAAAAAGTACCGCCCATCTTTTGTTGTGAGATAATCCTCCTCTGGTCTTGCGCGCGGCTACAGTCCACGGGCCAAACACGTCGACACCTACTGCTGAGAAAGGAGGACCAGGCATCAGTCTGTCTGCAGGTAAGTCACTCATGCGCTGGTGTTCCAGTTTTCCTCGGAGTTTCCTGCAGGTAACGCACTTGTGTATAACTGAGTTCACAAGTGTCTTACAGCCAGTGATCCAGAACCCACCGGACCTCACTGCACCTTCTGAGATAAGTCTTCCTTGGTGATAAACTTTGCTGTGGAAATGGGACACAAGAATTCTTGCAACATGAGATTTTCCAGGGATGATTATTGGGTTCTTTTCATCAACAGGAAGGTTAGATTGGTTGAGACGTCCGCCAACACGTACCGTGCCCCGTTTGTCCATAAATGGGTTCAAAGTCACAATGCAGCTTGAAGGGGGTACAGGTTTACCGTCTTTCAAAGATCTGATCTCTTCCTTATAAAAGAAAGCTTGTACTTCCTGCAGGATGAAATGCTCAGCTTCTTGCATGACCTCAACATCGAATGCTGCTGAATCTGCAGCTCCTCTTTTCAATCGGCAAATCTTCTTCAGGTTATAAACAGCACGCACCAAACTTTTCCAAGTTGAAAAGTTTTCAAATCTTGCCACAAATGGTGTGTTTATTTCAGTTTTCTTTACTTTTACTTCTGGACGTACATTATTGTCTTCTTCAGGAGAGACCAAAGGAAAGGTAAGAACTTCTTCTTTACTATGAGGAGATCTGAGTAAAAGTGGTCCTCTAAGCCAGTCACTCTCTGCTAGCTCTTCTACCGATGTCAAACATCTAGTCCCTATGTCTGCTGGATTCTGCGCCGTTGGTACAAATTTCCACTGTAAAGGCTTAGAGCGTCTGTGGATGACAGCCACTCGGTTCGAGACATAGTTATAAAATCTGCGAGTTTGGTTGTTCAGGTAACCTAGTACTACCTTACTATCTGTGTAGTACGTCGCTGCATCTGGGTCGATATCCAAGTGTTTGAACACTGTCTGAGCCAACTCTGTGCCCAAGACTGCTGCACAAAGTTCAAGACGCGGGATAGTTGTTGTCTGAAGTGGGGCTATCTTAGATTTCCCAATGACGAATCCAACGTGGACATCACCAGAGTTGCTGATTGTACGCAGGTACACCACTGCTGAGATCGCTTTCTCAGAAGCGTCCGAGAATATATGTATTTCCCTCATGTGAGTACGGCTTAAGGAAAGCTGCGTATACATTCTTGGAATGTGCAAGTCTTCTAGAGAGCTGAGGGAGTCCTTCCATCTTGTCCACTCTTCCTCTCGGTCACTAGGTAAAGGATCATCCCAACTACTGTTGCACTCACCCACTTCTCTATACAGAATTCTGCCATGTATCACTATGGGTGCAATAAAACCCAAAGGGTCGAACAAGCTGTTAACAACAGAAAGAAGTCCTCTCTTTGTGAAGGGTTTCTCTAGAATGCGTGTGCTGTATGTGAAGCTGTCCGAGTTAATGTCCCATGACAGGCCTAGACTGTGCTGGACAGGCAAATCATCAGATCCAATGTCCAGTGACATTAAGTTCTTTTCCAAGTCCTCAGATGGAAAAGCTTCCATGACTTCCACATCGTTTGACACAATCTTATGGAGTCTGATTCTTGCATTGTTCAACGCAACCTGAGTCTTCTTTAGCAATCTAATGGCTTCTGCACTAGAGGGCAAGGAGATAAGACCATCATCCACATAAAAGTTCTTCATCACGTAATTCCTTACATCACTATCTTCGTTCTCTACTGTTTTCCGTAGACCATTAGTGGCCACTGCCGGTGAAGGTGTGTTCCCAAACACGTGAACCTTCATTCGGTACTCAATAAGTTCTTCATCCGAGTCGTTATTCTTGTACCAGAAGAACCTCAAAAAGTCTCTGTCCTCTTCACTAACAAGGAATGAGTAAAACATCTGCTGGATGTCCGCCATGATGGCTACTTTGTCCATACGGAAACGTAACAGTATACCAAGCAAGTCATTCGTTAGATTAGGTCCTGACAGTAAGACACTATTGAGAGAGAGACCTTCATAACTCACTGATGAGTCGAAAACTCCACGTATTTTGTCTGGTTTTCGTGGATGATACACTCCAAAAAGAGGTAAAAACCAGCATTCTTTTCCTGGAGGAACAGGTGGTGCAATCTCTAAAGCGTCACTTTCCGTGATTGATTTCATAAACGTGATCATGTGCTCCCTCTTTATAGGGTTCCGCTTCAAATCCCTGTCTAGCATCAGCGCACGCTTTAACGCTTGACTTCTGTTGTTCCCTAACTGCGGTCTACGAAGCTTAAAAGGGAGTGGAGCTTTCCATCTCCCGTCTTCATCTTTCACAAACTCATTGTCCATAATCCTGAGGAATTGGCGATCTTCGACAGAGATCCCAACTTCGTCATCATCCCTGTTCCGCTCGAAAATGTGGAACCCAACATCGTCTCCACAGGATGCGATGTCCTCCTTTAGATGGAAACTGTTAGGACAGGGTTGAAAAATCGACTGACGTTCACAGGTAACTATGTTAGTCTTGAGCACATTGATAGTCGATGGTTTATGCGACTTGTTGATACATACATCTCCAATGACGACCCAACCTAGTTTCAGCTGCAACGCAAAGGGTGAGTTCTTAGGTCCAAGTCTCTGAGACAGCACATAATGGGCCTCCAGTAGGTCACGTCCTATGAGTAGTAGAATTTCCGCTTGTGGATTCATAGGAGCTAAAGGTAGGTCTTGAAGATGTGGGTGATGTTTCACTACATCAAGGGTCGGTATTTCATGTTTCTCATTGGGAATTTCATTACATTCTGTAATGGTAGGCAGTTCCATCACAACAGAACCATCAGTCGTTGCTACCATCAGACCTGATATTCTACGACCACTCGTCTGTATGCGGCCCGCACATGAGGTAAGTGTGAAGAAATGTGTCTTTGAGTGAGGCACTTTCATAAAGTCAAACAGTTCTGATCTTGCGAGTGTTGTGTTGCTCTGGTCATCAATCAGAGCATAGATGCGTAAACGTTGTGAAGGGGTTCCTTTCGGATATACATCCACAAGTACAGCCTTTGCACACGAACGTCCAGTAAACTGTTCACCACACACCGCCGTGCACTTAGAGAGGATGTTTGCTCCCTCCCCGCCATTCTGTCTCTGGTTTTCAGGTGGATGAAGAGCTGTAGGGTGCTGTGAACTTTCACATTCCTCGCATCTTATACCTGCGCGGCAGGTCTTGAACGTATGCGTGTCTGATCCGCAACATCTGTAACACAAGTTATGTTCTCTGAGGAATAATTTCCGGTCACGAACGGATTTCTTCCTGAAAGCCCTGCACTCATTCAAGGTATGCTCAGCATCGTGGATAGGGCATCTCTTCCCTGTGGTCTTAAAGTCTCTTCCGGAGTCTTTAAAATCAGTCTTCTTGACATTCACTGATTTTGCAGGTTTGAAGTTCTGCTGGTTGTATCTTGGTGTCTCTTTGACAAAAGCCTGAGTCACTTGTAAGCCAGGGTCATTCATCATGGTTGACATTTCCTTCACAAATTCACAGAATATAGTAAATGGAGGGTAAGTAACTCCATGAGTCTGTTTGTACTTCGAGGCTTTAGAAGTCCACTTATTCTGCAAACCAGATGTTAACTTCTGAACAATGGGAAGCACTCCTACTGATGAGTCAAAATAACTGAATTGTTGATTGTATTTTGGATTTTCCTTTAACGCCAGTGTTTCGCTCAAAATATCTGAAAGTTCATACAACCGTCTTGGTTCGTTCGCACCGAGTCGGTGGAAATTCGCAAGCTTGGTCTTAATTGCTGTTTCGATCAGTTCAGGTGAGCCGTATCTTTCCTCCAGTCTAGTCCATAAGGTCTCACAGCCTTGTGTAGGATTTCCTATTGATGCTGCTCGGATGCTTTTAGCGTGTTCCTTAGAGCTAGGGCCCAACCATCTGATGAGGAGATCGAGTTCTTCTGAGGGCGAAACTGATGCCTCCTGAATAACTGACTTAAAACTGGTCTTCCAGGGTACAAAGTTCTCAGGTTTATCGTCAAAATTGACCAGCTTATTGATCATGAGTTCTTTCTTAAGTAGAAAGCTTGAAATATCAAACACAGTGTTCTTGGATGATTCCAATCCCTTGGGAACAGGTGTAGATTTTCTCGTAACTGGGTTGACTGACTCGCTGTGAAGTTTCTCTGTTGCTTTGTGGGATTCCTCGTTCAACATTTCTGTCAGAGGTTCCTTTAAGGTTGTCTCTACTGGCTGTAGACTAATCCCTTCGACAAAGTTTCTTGCCCGTTCAATCGGATCCTCGACTTCTACGACAGGTTCGGCCACTGATTCGGAGGAAACAGATATGTAGTCCGGTTCCATGCTCTCAAGAGCACGTAGCTTTGCTTCTGCCACAGCAGCATCTCTTTCGGCGTCAAGGACTTCCAGGTCCACTTGAATAGATGCCTGCTCTTTACGTAGTTTGGCTTCCTTCCGTGCGTACTGCAGTTTAGCCTTGGTCTCCTCCGCTTCAAGACGCTGCTGCGCCAAGGAGATGGAAGAGGCAGCAGATCGATGAGACCCAGCGCTTCTCCTTGATCGAATAGACTTTCTGTCATCATGTTCCGCAGGCTTTGGGGAATCCTGAGGCTCCGCCTTTACCTGTATAGGCTTCGGAGTCTTCACTTGGACAGGATTGGAGCTCCTCATTGTCACAGGCTTGGGACTCATCACAAAGGACGACATTTCTGAGTCTAGCCCGCGCACAAACTCACTAACTTTGTCCATGAGTAAGTCTGTCACTACGTTCTGTGATGCTTTCTCTCTCTCACTCTCCTTTGTATTAGAGCGTTCCAGAAAGGCCAACAATTCTTCCTGAACTCCGCAGTACTCTTTAGCGAGGTTGATCAGTCTATCTCGTTGGAGATGGTAAGATTCCTTAGAGTCTGTAGCCATTTCTTTCATCTCTGCTTCTAACTTCCTACGCACAGTTCTCAGTTTTGTTCAAAATTTTGAAACAGACTGTTCGAAGAGAGCTCTTCCTGTCTCTGTCAAAACGATCTTCCTTCTGGGACGACCACTTGTGTCCTCTTCTGTTGGATTCATGGTTGCCATGTGTGCTTGTAGAGCCAGTCTTTTTACTGTTCTGGATTAAGAATGCATACTTGTCTCCATACTTTATTAGTAAAAAGCTACAAATACAAATGAATTGTTGTTACAATACACATACATTTACAAACATAATAACTATGACAATAATGCGACTCCATACATTTCCGTATACAAATGTATTATTGACTAGAACTGCTTTCCATAGATTTAAGTTTCATCAGCAACCACGTGTTTTGCAAAACCTTCCAAAATTACAACATTAACATTTACTTATACATCGTAAATCTGCCAAGAACTTATACTGTATGATAAAATACAGACTTATATTGTATGCTTATACAATGAAACAATTGCATGCTATGCAAATATGAATCTGCGCACTATGCAGAAAGTAGGTCATGTCGGCCGATAGACATTGGAGAGAAATACTCAACTATCATGAAAATGCAAGCTTATGCATACTGGAATTTCACTCAAAACTCTGGAAAGATACATATACAATGCGATAAACATACACTTACACTATGGCACTGCACACTTCACACAAAACGACATAATGCTCTGTAGCAAAACAGCTCGGCTCCAGCCGACATGTGAAACTCAAAATGTTTACTAAGTAAGTCGTACATAGAATGTTTCTTAAACATCACACTTTATATGTAAATAGATCGACATGAAGAATTTTCTATGTTACTATTATGTACCAGTAATATTGTTTTAAATTAATTATGTACGTAATGTAGACATACGTACATGTACCCTTTGTTACCTTAGCCTAAATAAATTAAAAGCAACTTAAGATCAGTTGTTCTTTTTCATTTGTATAGTGGAAAGATAGCCGACTATTCTATGTACGAATTGACTTATTATAGGTAAAATAGTCAGGCGTCCATGTTTAGAACCGGGATGCACACCCTACATTTACAAACGTGACATCTCACTATCGCTCTCGTTTGGCTTTCCGGATATCATCAGGTATGTAACAATTTTAGCCTTTTGATGATTAATAATAACGTAAACAATGTGTCTGCAGATTCCACGTTGTTTACTCTCTTCTCATTATATCGTGGGTTCCGTTGTATCGCGGTATGTTCCAAAAAATAGGATTCCCGTTTTTTCCGCGATTTTCCACAATGAGTTTATGCACAAACTACAAAGAAGGTTGTTAAATATATCGGCAAATATAATTTTTCTCACAAATAAAAAAATTTCCGTAGAGAAAGCAAGTTCAAAAGTCAACAATGTATCTGATGGAAAAAAAAAAACACTAAATAAAACGCATAATATAATGTATATTTCATTCCCTAACCAGTTTAAGTGACTTTGCTTTCATAAAGAATCATATTTTATTTGTAAAACATAGGCGTCGGAACCGGGGGGGCTAGGGGGGGCTTAGCCCCCCCCCCCCCCCCCCACTTTTTTTGCAAAGTTATACCTAACCATTAGAAACATAGCATGATAGAGGGTTCAGCCCCCCCACTTTTTCTCGCAGAAAAGATTATTGTTCCTAAATTTACCTTGAAAGATTGAGAGGTTAGATTCAGAAGCATACTAGCCCCCCCCCCCCCCCCCCCCCCCCCCCCCACGAATTAGGATTTCCATGATTTTGGGAATTACTTTTTTCTCAATATTTCTGAGGATTAGTCTAGCCCCCCCACTTTCAATTTGCTTCCGACGCCTATGTAAAAAATAAAAACTGTCCGTTATAACTGAACCAGGCTTCCAGATTTCCCGCGATACAATAGAACTCTCTAATTTTGAAGGTGAATAAAACTTGTGATTTTAAAAAAGCATACAAAATAAATTACGTGTAAGTTGGGAAATTGATGTTCCTCAGAAAAGCTAGTCTAATACAAGCTTTTTGAACAACACTAATGACATGTGAAAATGATAACTTTAGGGAAAAAAATAAGTACCGCGATATTATGAGATACCTGTATACGTCTTAATTACACAGCACAGCTTTGTGTACAATGTGCTCGCAAGAACATTCAATCCAAAAGCATGACCAATGTAGCAACACTTTTAAAATTACTTTTTATAACTTGTATTTTAATGGTAATGTGCACCCCCTTTCCCTGTAATTGTTGATTTGTTAGAATAACATGACATGTTTTATACATATAAATGATTGATGGTTGTAAGATATTTTGTTGTTTACAAATTTAATGTATGTTCTCACTAGAACATGCACATATGATAATATGGTAGACTATATATCAAGTTCAACTCTCTCTCTCTCTCTCTCCAACTTTTGATAAACATTTCAATATTTATTTTTCTCTCTCTTTTGTGAAAAACAAACACATTTCAACATTACTAATAGTCGCTTATAATAATACCATGATTTTTTGAATTTGTAGACTAATGGCGAGTTTGTCAAGAGGAAAACGAATGGTATGTTAATGTAATTATGTGCAACTATTAATGCATGCGTTGATGAATACTGGTCAGTTGTATTTATTATTTGGTACGTTAATGTCTGAGTGTATTTTTCTCCAGTTCTGAAATATTTGCTGTTGTGGGGCAAAACTAGCTCTTATTTGGTAATGGAAAATTTGCATCTAGTGCATTTGTTTTGTTGGTATTTGATTATGATTTAAAGGTTGAATCCTTTCAGGGCTCGACATTAACGCTTGTCCGCTTGTCCGGTACCAGTTAAAAAATATACGGACAAGTGAATATTGCTTGCCACTTGTCCGACTGGACAAGTGCATTTTTATGTAAAGAAGTCTCCAACATTTTAAAAAGTAAAGAAAGTTTTGTGATAAGTTTATCTGTAGTCCCGTTATAAGTTTATCGATTAGTTATTTTGAATTTGATCCTGACTTCAAATTGAATCAATTGAGTTACTCTTGATCGGGATTGAAGTTCACTAATTACAAACAACTTTCAATATTGATCTGTAAAGATGTGGATCTTAGTTCTTCCACAGTACCAAACACACATGTTATCAAAAAGAAAGGAAGAATAGGTAGCAAAGATAAACTTAAAAGGATTATGGAAAGAAATGTAATTTACATTAGGTTTCATTCATCATTGATAGACTATGATGACTTTTTATGTTTAGTTTAAAAAACAGATGAGAAATCAATTTAAGAGTTACATGTATTTTAAAATTTAAAATGTCTTTTAATTTGCCATGACAAAGCTACAGCTGACAAATCATGTTTAATGTTATATGGAACCAATACATTTAGGAAAGACACTTTAAGTTTCCATTTTAGAAGTCAGGTTATTAATTATGGCAAGAATAATCGATAAATGACTTTATTTTAGTAATACAGAACTGTAGTTTTCAAGCTGACAATATTTGATCTTTAATACTGAAATTTTTTTGGACAAGTGAAGTTGAAGTTTGGACAAGTAAATATCTTGGTCACTTGTCCGAATGGACAAGTAGGAAAAAAAGTTAATGTAGAGCCCTGGCCTTTAAACTCTGTGATTAATTAGTTCCAAACATACAGAAGTCTATATCGAATTAGTAAAACAATTTTGTCTGGAGGTTTTTTTTTATTATATTAGATAAAATTGTAAACTTCAGTGCAAAATCCTTCTTTGCTGTTATGTCTTTTTAGTTCGTTCATTGTATTTCTTGAATGAGAAGACGGAGCGTCAATCAATAAAATAATTTCCTTTCCAATATAATATTCAATAATTTAATGCTGGATGTAACGCAGCATTTGATCGGATAGGAAAATTAAAATAAATTTGCATAACCTGGTTTGCATGTCACAAGACACGTCACAATGCACCAACATCAAAAATGTACTAATCCACTTGACATTACGTTTGAATTTTGAACAGATTAATATCATTTTTAAAAGAAAAATAGACTCAATTTGAACAGTAAATTACAAAAAATTAAATTATAAGGAATGAACTCAATATCTACCCAAGTTATACGAGTATAACCTGGGTTGGAGCAATTTACCCTTTAGCAGATTATAAAGCGTAAATTGCCCCAACCCAGGTTATACTCATATAACTTGGGTAGACATTGAGTTCATTTCTTAATTAGGTAAGTTAGGTACCATTTATGATTAATTTTATTATAGATAATGTACTATATGATTTAAGAGTGTTATTGTTAAGTACTGGTATTAGATTTTTTTTCAGTTATTTGATAGAAATTCATAAATCATTTGTTGTGATGATGTAATGCTTTATCTTTATATGTATTTATTAGGGATGTCAACGAGTACCCGGTTAACCGGGTACTCGATCGAACATCTGAGTATCGGATACTAAAATCGGTACTCGGTTACTCGGATGTATATTTTTTAATATTTCTAAGTTTATTTAATAATGCATTAAAACATCGGTTTTAAAACTGAAAATGTCCATTGCACTTGTACATACAGTAATTAGGATTTCCTACGCCTCTAAATATGCTAAATGACCGTTATCGCCTGTGGCAGTGTTTATATAGTAATTATCGTGACCAAACACCTGTTACCTAGCTTTTCTCACCTTTGGCTGTCTTCTACCATTATTTTTAGCTTACTTTAATGATTTGTTTTCACTGAACATCATTTATATAGTCTATTATATAAATTAGATAGCACACAGTAGAGAAATTGAACAGACCTAAAATGCTGCCACCGACTTCAAAGGTCTGGAAATATTTTAAAAGAACTGAAGACCAAGGTTTTACTGAACTTTATCAATGTACTTGTTCATATTTATTTTCTTTCTTACTGAGTACCTGGGTACTCGATCGGAAAAACGTCCGAGTAACCGAGTACTAAAAATTGTCCGATTTGACATCCCTAGTATTTATTGATGGCAATGAAGATATGCTCAATTGAATAAGCAATGTCATATTTAAACATGACATTAAATAGCAATTATATTTGTTATTTCAGTTAAAGGCTTCACTGATAGACAGAGGGGACTGCAAGGTATGCTTATTTGGCATTTAATTTGTAATTTAGTATGGTGCATTAATTTATAAGATCAGGTTGATTTTGATTTGTTTATTTAATAAATATTTAATTAGTTTTGAGGACATAACATTTTTATTATATATCTGAATTTTGATAAAAATGTTGTCCTTTGATACACTTTAACCACTTGTCACCAATAAGTTATCAGAATATCTTTTAAAATTAATAAAAAAGATATTTATATGTTATTTACATTAAAGAAAGTTTTCTTATTAATTCTAATGCAAGGAACCTTTTTTCACAGAAAAGTCGCCTGTCACCAGATGCTGAAGCAAAAATTTTCTGTGAAGCAGGACTAGATAAAGATGGTTTTGATGTAAAATACCTATCCGACTACAAAGGTATATATATGTATATATTTTAAAGGACATGATTCTTGTGACTATTTTAAGACTATATCAATCTTCTTTTCAAGAAGAGCTTAATAAAGATATAAGAGAATGTTGAAGTACTTAATATGTTAAGAATTTTTACTCTACTGGATAATAGTTTACTGTTAGAAAAATAGTATTCAGATCAAATGGATAAATATTAAATGATTGAAAAATCTAAATATTGTCTATCTGTAAGTTAACATTTTTTATAGTTATACACATTTAGGTATATAGGATCTATAGTCATTACATGATTATTTTGTATTACTTTTTGATTGGGAGCAAAGTGGACCGAACACCCTTGGCAGTGTATACCGGTATTATCAGAATGATAGATATTTGAGTTATCTTACAAGAGATGATGACCAGGCCAAACAGTGGTTCTAAAGCCTCTTTTACAATTGGCGCATGATCAGAAGCAACAAAATATTCGTGCGACTGATAAAATTATATATGAATCTTAAACTGTTGCCGAACTAAATGCATTTGAAAAAGTATTAGTACGATCTAAGCGTGCGTTGTAAACGATGTAAACGCATTAAATCTTGGATATATCTTAATTGCGTCTAAATGCGACTGATCTCCAGTGAAAGGGGCTGTTGAAGGATAATGGGATAGGATCGCACGAGAGACCAGGTGATCGGATGATTGGACATGCGCCAATGCAATGGGAAGTGCAATCATGCGTTGAACTTCCATGGTACAAATCCTCGTGCGAGTCAGGAAGGGGGGGGGGGGGGTATATACTGCCTATTTCCGACGCTTTCCAGTAGACATTGTTAAAAGCGAGAGAATATGCTGCCCAAGAAGAAACAAGGATGCAGCAGCATTTATGATTACCTCAATATGATTAAGAGTTCTTCAACTCCAGCCGCCGATATAACGGACACTTTCAACCTATTTAAGTGTTACTTGGATTCTTCGCTAAACTCGTTCAAGAAGGAGCTTTTGGACAGCCAAGAAGGTAGAGATATCGATTTAGAGAAAAAACTTAAAAAAGATATAGCGTCTTCATTAAAGAGTCCGGGCAATAAAATACAGTTTGAATTCAATGAAGAAATCATCGCAGATTTGCAAAAGTTAAAGAAAAAAGTAAAATCTAAGAGTGAGTGTGAAGCATTCGATAGCATCATAACAAAGTTGTCTAAACGAAATAAACTTATCCGTATAGCAGACAATTCTCCAGCAGGGTGGGCCACAGTTCATCAATATGAGCACAACGACATCGCCTCTGATTCGGACGATGACAAAAAACTACGACAGGCAGAAAACAGAGCTTTGCGTGCTATTAAAGAGAAGAAGAGGTTCCAGCCATACAAACCACGCCCTTCCGGCTACAGCGCTCCTCAGCCTGCTACTGGTAGTATTCCTTCCGCTGCTGCTGGAAGTCAACAGCAGCTTTTTCGTGGCTTCGGGAAACGCCGTGAACCATCTTCCTACGACATCTGTTTCCACTGCAAGTCAGTCGGGCACTGGAGGAAACACTGTCCCCTGTTCAGCGCCGCCAATCAGTCAAGCGGTTCGGGATCAGTTAGTAAATGATAAGTATGACGATTTTGATTTCATGGCTTATGAAAGTTTCTGTAATTTGAAAGAAAATGATATCATATCTGAACATCAAATCTATTTGAAAAATTTAGAAAGCTTTAGAGATTCTAAAGGTGTAAAGCATCGGTTAAAAAATGCAGTACAATTTTGGAAGAGTATAAATGCATCTGACTTCATTATCAGTACTATTAGCACTGGCTATGTAATTCCATTTATTATGCCACCAAAAGAAATGTACATGAAAAAATAATAAGTCTGCCATACTCAATGCTGAATTTGTTTCTGACACTGTTTCAGAATTGTTACTTTCAAGTTGTATTATACAAGTTCCTTTCATACCTGTTGTGGTAAATCCGCTAAGTGTAGCAATGAACAGTTCTGGTAAGAAGAGGTTAATCCTTGATCTGAGTGTTTTGAACAAGTTTGTAAGAAGAGACAAAGTGAAATTTGAAGACTGGAAAATAGCATTGCAATATTTTCAAAAAGGGTTTCATATGTTTAAATTTGACCTTAAGTCTGGTTATCATCATATAGATATTTGCTCAGCACAACAAACTTTTTTGGGTTTTTCTTGGAATAATTTATTTTATGTATTTACAGTTTTGCCTTTCGGTCTTTCTTCGGCACCTTACATTTTTACAAAGTGTTTACGACCAATGGTGAGATACTGGAGGCAGTCGGGTGTCAACATTGTGTTGTATTTAGACGATGGCCTGGGATTGGCTGAATCATACGAGAAAGGGGTATCTGATAGCCTTTTCGTTAAAGATTCCTTAGAAAAGGCTGGGTTTTTGGTAAATTTGGAAAAGTCTATTTTTGAACCTTGTCAAATGTTAGAATGGCTAGGAATGATATGGAACACTAACATGTTTTGTTTGTCTATTCCAGAGAGACGTATACATGATTGTAAGAGCACTTTAGCAGATTTGTTTCATAGATTACCAAAAATTACTGCAAGACAATTGGCTCAGTTTACGGGCAAGGTTATTTCTATGGGACCAGTGATCGGTAACATTAGTAGACTTATGACAAGAAAGTGTTATGAAATTATCGAGTCCCGATTTGCATGGGATAGTTTGATTAGATTTGATAGTTCACATGAGTTTTTGCAAGAACTTTCGCTCTGGTCGAAGAATTTGGACATGTATAACTGTCGTTTTATGAAAGATTATTCTAAATCAATTGCTATTTTATGCACAGATGCTAGTTCAGTAGCTGCAGGAGCTGTATGTCAATTATCAGGTACACACAAGTACTTTCACAGTAATTTTTCAGAAGTAGAGAGTGCACAAAGTTCCACCTGGCGAGAACTTAAGGCAATTCAGCTTGCTTTATTTTCGTACAAAGAAAACCTTAGTGGGAAGTCTGTGAAAATATTGACTGACAGTAAAAATTGTGTTTCAATTGTCCAAAGTGGTAGCACGAAAAATGATTTACATGTAATTGCTCTTTCTATTTTTCATTTGTGTTTGCAGAGAAAAATTTCGTTAGATATTGCATGGATTCCCAGAGAAATGAATGAAACGGCAGATTATTTAAGTAAATTAGTGGATTACGATGATTGGTCTGTATCTGATGAATTTTTTGAATTTATGAATAATATGTGGGGCCCTTATACAGTGGACAGATTTGCAAATTATCTTAATAAGAAATTACCTAGATTTAACTCTTTGTTCTGGAATCCTGGTACTGATGCAGTTGATTGTTTTTCTCAAGATTGGAGTTCAGATAATAATTGGCTAGTGCCACCTATTCATTTAGTCATGAGAAGTTTAAGGCATCTTATGTATTGCAGATCACGAGGTACTTTGATCGTTCCTTATTGGCCATCGGCGCCGTTTTGGTCTATGATTTTTGGACCGGATATGACATATAGAAGTTATGTAACAGATGTTATTCAGTTTAATGATGTAAGAGGTATTTTGTGCAGAGGCACGTCTAAGAACTGTATATTTGGGACTGAAAAATTTCATGGTTCTTTATTGGCTGTTAAACTTTGTTCTGTATGAGCAGATTTGAACATGGTCCTAGTACTGTTGTACTGAGTGACGTGGTTAGATGCTTGAATTGTGCATTTGTATGTATCTGTTGTATATATTTTATGCTATTGCAGAATGACGACTGATGAGATGATATTGTGTAAGACACGGTCCAAAGAGCATTAGGCATTAGTGACATGGTCTTGGAATTTGTTTTTGACATGGTCCCTGTTATGGACAGAGCGACATGGTCAAATTTGAAATAAAATAATGTGAGGGACTAACAAATGTTTCCGTGTTTACATTTTTCAGATGTTTTCCAAACAGGAAGATGGGCCTCAATTCAGACATCGGGGGAAAATTTGGCGGACCTGAAGTTCTTCTGTGAAAAATCCAAATCTGAAAGTACTTTTCGTAAATATCGGTATGCCTTTAATTCATGGATAAAGTGGTGTTATTCGCAAAGTCCTAAAGTGCAACACTTCCCTGCTTCTGATTTCAACGTTTCCATATATTTGATTAATTTATCAAAACAATTTAACTCTGTTGCAAAAGTTAATGAAGCCTTTTATGCCATTTCTTGGGCTCATGAAATTTCAGGAACACAAAATCCTTGTCATTCATCATTAGTCGTTTCAGTTTTGGAGGGAGCTCGCCGCTTAAGTGCTAAACCTGTTACCAAGAAAGAACCAATAACTTCTGAAATTTTACAGCAAATAGTGAATCGTTACGGGACCGGAAGTAGCAGTTTACCAGACATTCGAATTTCATGTATGTGTCTATTAAGTTATGCAGCTTTTTTACGTTTTTCAGAACTGGTCAACTTAAAACGCTCTGACATTACATTTTATGAGGACCATCTTTCTTTGTATATCTCTAAGAGTAAAACAGATAAATATAAGACTGGGAGTAATGTAATAGTTTCTAAAACAAATAATGTTACTTGTCCGTATGGTATGTTACAATTGTATTTGAAAATTGCTGACATTGCTTCGGATTCTGATTGTTTTATTTTCAGGGCGTTATCATTTTGTAAAAAATCTGGTAAATATAAATTAAGAAATTCTGGACCATTGTCTTATAGTAGAGCAAGGGAATTATTACTTAATGCTTTGGAAAGTGTTGGTGTGGATAAGTCCAAATTTAGTCTTCACAGTTTAAGGTCAGGGGGCGCTACTGCGGCTGCTAATGCTGGTGTGAGTGACAGACTGTTTAAGAAGCACGGCAGGTGGCGCTCTGACAACGCAAAAGACGGTTATGTTCATGAAAATGTAAAATCATTGATGTCTGTGTCTCAGTCATTGAATATTTCAATGTGTTCAATAATAAATATAACTTACAGTTTTTCTTTTCCCCTTTCTTTGTTACGTTCGAAATGCGCTAGTCTTGGAGCACTTACCCATAATCAGTGTTGTTATGATTGAATAAGGTTGTAAATATTTTATGTTCGTTTGAGATAGTTCGAATTAGAACATAAATATATTTAATTCAGGTTGAAAGATATAACAACGTTTTATCGAGCACGTGGTTTGCTATTTATAGTTTGTTTACTAAGGGTGGTTTACGCGTAGTAATACTGGTTAGACCAGTTATTAGGGCATGACTGGTATGCTTTGTGATTTTAAGTTATTCGAGCTCAAGACTTAGCGCTGTTTACACGCTTTGCACCCACCCGCCCACCCACTTATACATAATCATTCATGTATTGGGTTTGATTGCACAAAATATTAATAAAATGCATAATGCTATAATATTTCTGTTGCAGATAATGAGTTTTGTCCCAAGAATTCGACATATATTAACGCGGTATCTATGTATTTTATTGAATAAATGCGCTAGTCTTGGAGCACTTACCCATAATCAGTGTTGTTATGATTGAATAAGGTTGTAAATATTTTATGTTCGTTTGAGATAGTTCGAATTAGAACATAACACTAACTTCTGCACAGGGGAATACCTTTGTGTTGCTAGTGACAGCAACCCCGTCAGGCTTCTTAATCACATTTCTCAAGATAACTGAGCTCCCCTCCCTGAATCTTGGGAATTTTGTCTGGTCATACACGACGCACAGAACTGCTTTTCCCTCATCAGCTATGACACAGTTTTTCAGAATACGTGACTCATTTCTTTCATTGGTGTAGGAATGTTCCGGATCGGTGTCGATCACTTTGGCTTTAACACTCTTAGTGTAAGGGATTTGACCCTTTTGCGCCATCAGATCTGATAGAGAGATAGTTGTAGCCTGAAACAGTGATATGTTAATTAGTTTATTGAATATTAATGTACAGCAGATTAAGAAAATTGAATGAATATATTGTTTGGTGTAATACATTTGTATTGGCAGGCACAACAAGACGAATTTAGACTTGTGACAAGCTGAAAAGTTATCATGTTTTAAGATGTTTCTGATATCACTGATAAATATATTGGTTTATGATCAGAATAGTACGATTCTAATGTTCCAGAAAGACAAAGACGATCTTGGGGGAAATTTATGTAAATATGATCTAAACAAGAATCATAATCAGTTGTTGGAGATTTCAAAATTTGATGAAATGAGTAATTGTGCTGAAGGAAGTTTAATACTGAACAATTTTGTAATGCATTTTGATTAAAGTCTCCCATTATAATGGTTGGTTTAGTTATATTTATGATTGACTGTAAATATTGCATGACATTTGCAAAATTCTGATTGGTAGCTGATTTTGGAGGACAATAAATAAAACAAATATTTGCAACATCCAAGATTGTAATAAGTAGTTCTATACCACTAATTGAGGTTGCAATTAATTGGTTCTGAACGATATTTGGTTTGTAGTACAATGTCATTCCATGTTTGCTTTGTTGTTGATCAGCACAAAACAAAGAGAGTCCTTCAATGTTGAGATCTAGGTCTGATTCAAATACTCTAGTTTCACATAAAGCTAGAATATCCACATGCTTCAAATAAATGTCTGTACGAAGGTCATCAATATGTTTTCTCAAAGAGCGACAGTTATGAAAACATACAAGTGCACAATTATTGTTCAGTTTACTCAGATCTGGTAACCCGAGTTGCAGTGGTGATGTTGTTGTCATACGGTTCATTTCCTCGGACATCTGAACAAATACTTATCTTTTTGGAGTTTAATTCCTTGATAAAGAGGTTGGACAGGTTTTTGATACGACTTAAACCAACATAATGGATATGGTCATTTTTCCTGCTTCCAAAATGTAAAACTGCACTATTCATAGTAGATCATTGTGCCTTGTTATCTTTGCTGCAGACATCTGTAGGGGAAACTGTCGTCTAACAACATTATAAGTTTTGTAATGCTGAATGTTAAAACATCTTGTAACCTCTAATATTGGTGTCCAGCTATGGGGAATATTTGTTGTATATAAACTGGAATATTTTTGTCGCCATTGGCAGCCAGATGAGGAGTTTTCAAACTCAACCCAAACAATACTGACACGATGATGCGATGAATCTACACGATAGTCGAACATTTTTATTGAACAGGATGCCCCATTTGTTAAGCCATCTTCTACACTTACATTTAAGCACAATTCATATGGGGGTCCAATGGCAAGATGGAGATTTTTTTGAAGTCCCATTGTTTTCCCTGCATCATCTGGCACTTTGTTCAATATTTTTTCTTTTAATGAACATGGAACATCTCCTGAAACACTGTCAATTGAGTGTACAACTGCCTTCATAGAATCAGGCAGTTTCGTTAATAGATGGAAGTTATGCAAATCACACTCTGCACGGGTGGTAAATAAATGAGGTATCAAATCTAAGTCTGGTGGATGAATAGCATTTGGTGCATTGAGCAGTCTTGACTGCAGAATCTGTATGTCCAGTGGAATCATATGGTTTCCTTCCCGTAGCCTATTCAGAAGTTGGGCAAATGATTTGTCATCTTTTTGACGCATTATTTCCTCTAATTCAAAAATGGTGAAATGGTCTTGCCACAAATTAGCACCAATAGATTCAATGCCTACACGAGGTATAGTAAATATCCAGGAATCCATTACAGGTTTTAACTGATACAAGTCTCCAAATACTATCACACTTACACCACCAAATGGTTTGCAACACCCTTTTATCTCTTGTAACCGTAAGTTTATGAAATTAAACATTCTTTTTCCCACCATTGATATTTCATCTATGAATACAATTTTCAAATGAAAGAACTTGCATCTCATAGAATCAAGCTGGTGCATATCTAGGGGCTTGAATGCAAATCCTCTTCCAACTGGTATACCAAATGCAGAATGTATTGTATTTCCTCCTATGTTATGAGCTGCCTTGCCAGTAGGTGCACAAAGAAGTACTTTCAGGTTATCTGGGTTTTCACCTACTTTATGATTGAAGTACTTAATAAGAGCTTGGTAAAGAGATCGCAAAAGAACACTTTTTCCTACACCTGCTCTACCAGTAAGAAATGTATACAAGGGCGTTTCATTTGTTTTGAAATGGTTTAAAACATTGTAAAAAAATAGCTTCTGTTTTTCATTCAGACTCTGTACTAATGACCTGTAATTATTATCTGACATTTCATTCATTGGTAACGATTCATTCTCAAATCGCTTACGTGCTATTCCAAAATCCTGACCAATATCATATTCATTGTTTGATACTGTGCCTGTGCAATGACTTTCTGTTCCAGGGTCAAAACAACCAAAATTATCAGACAATGTAGAACCCTGAGCAGAATCAATTGTTTCTTGATGTTCATTTTCAGGCAAGACAACATTCCTTTGATAGTCATCCATATCATCTACATCATGCAACATGTCCTCTCCAATTTCACATGATATCTTCATATATCGAGCTTTAACTCCCTCCACTTCATCCTTAACCTTCGTAAAACTTTCTTCATATGTATGACAGCCATGTAAGAGATATGTTTCCTCTTTTCTCCATTTTGTAAATAACATCAATAACTGCCTATAATGACCTTCCCTATCAACATTTAGTGCAATGGTATGGTATCTCAATACCTTCTGCTTTTTGCGCTTCTTCAAAATGGTTCCATCTCTAAATTCAAACAATGTCTGCTCATTATGAGAAAAACTGTCTGTATCTTCATTTGATTCAGCTGAAGCTAAAATATCATCTTCTAGGTCATGTGAATAATCTTCCTCCAACAATTCTCCTTCGCAATTTTCAACTTGCTTCTTACACTTTTCTAGAGATGTATCAAACCAAGTAACAAAATCTGCATAACAGTATTTGCTCATCTGTTTTGGTCGTCTCTTGTAGCGTTTTAAAGCATTATCTGATTCCACATTAGTTGAGGATTCTGGCATATCTTTTAAACTGGAATATGGTTTTAGTAAGACTGTTCTATTGTTTAATTCATTTGTGTCAATGAAACCACTTCTCTGGAAGATTTCCTCAAAGGCATTTGAAGAACCAAGTATTCAGCTTCCTGCGCACCTATTTCCACATGGCTAAGAAATTGATTACCAATTCTTCTTACTTGCTGTCTTATATCAATGTCTTTTTGTTTGGCTTCTTTGCATGCTTCAGATAATATGTTTGATAAACCCCTTTGACCTTTTGAGATATATGACACTATATATGAAACACAAGCATAAGGATCAAGTATGAACTGTATGTCCATGTTTGCCTCCCAGCACTTCAATAAAGTTTTGTTATAGCTGTTAATGCGCACTTCTTCCACAGTACGCTTTAAGAAAATTTTGGAGACAGACAGTGTTGACCGTATTGCCTGCAAGTAAGATGCCAAATTCATGTCTAGTTTGCATAGAAAGTCATCAAAAATGACAAATTCCTGTGTATCATTTGATTTCATATCAGATAACATTTTGGCAATTTTATGAAAATTCTGAATTCCAAGGGCTTTTTCTTCTTCATCAAGAATAAGATCCAGAACAACTGTATTAGGCATGGGAGGAAGGGGGAAATTGAATCTACATATGGCTTTTCCTTTTTTCCTACAGGTTCTAGCATGTCTATGAGTTTGGTAATTAACTAAATTGTATATTTCATCATCTTTTTTGCATGTAACATGTTTATCAATGAATTTTGCCACTTCTTCATGATTTGTTCCATTGTATTCAGGTGCATCTTTTATCCAAATTAACATGTGCACATGTGGAGATCCTCATTGCTGAAATTCTACTCGGTAAAAAAAATCAACAATTTCTCCAATTGGATTCATTTTGCTTTTCATCACGTTGACCAGAAATGTTTGGAATCTATGTTCAAAATACCTTGCACAGGTTACTGGGTCAGATTTTATCAAAATGCATTTTTCTTCCCATGTCAATGCACTGACTTCCTCATCAGTTAGAGACTTTTGCTTGACCAATTTGTTTAAACATTTCAGTAGGGGTGGCCACTTTGTTTCTGCAGCTGAAAAGGAGCAAAACCAAGTTGGTGTTCCTAATTGCCTGATCATAGCAAATACATCTTTCTTTGTTTGCTCCCAATAAGGTGGTGATCCCCTTAAGTTCCTCAGTACTCTAAATCCATCATCTTGTTTTACCAAATTGTCGACAAAGTTAGGAGATAGCACTTCAGACACAGTCATTTTTTTCCCTTTGGTTTTACATTTTCTTACTGCTAGAGTCACTTTGTCACGAATTTGTTTAATTTGAAGTCGTTTTAGTTTATAGAAAATATTTGGTATAGACATCGCAGCCATTTACAAATATTGCTATAATATACTGGAATAGATCTTAACGAATTGTCTGGTCTAGCTTGTCCACAATATATAGTTTGGAAAGCTAAATACTCAGAATACACATCTTGAAATAGACCAAGGGGTGTTTGATTTTCACCAGGTGCTAAAGACATTATTTGGTTATATTCCCTAAAATCCATTGCTTGTAAAACAGTGTCAGTATTGCCTGTTGGTCGGTCATGAAAATTATCTTCTTCAGTCCAGTCATCAGAGGACTGATTTGCATCCTTAGATTGCAACAAATTCTGTGTCTCAGGGGCATCATTTACTAAGTTTTGATTATCTTCAACTTCTTCACTTTGTATACACCTGCTTGCATCCTCAAACCAAGAATTGTTTATTTCTATGCCTTCATTTTTGAATAAATCACTATGTTCAACTAACCACTTTGCAGCTTCAAGCACTTTGTTTGGTCTAATTTTCTCAAATGCAACACTGTGTTTATATGACAGTTTTCGTTTTAATTTTACTGGTATTGTTTCTGTGTCATCCAACATTCTTGGTAGTTGTTTTACTGTTGCATTGACATCTGCTGGTACATTAACAACATTACCCTTTAAATTTAATTGGCCACCTCTTGGAAGCTCTCTAAGTTGCATAAATGCAAGTCTTGGTGAAATAAGTCTTTCCTCTAGATGAGTAATATTCAACTGCTATGGAATAATGGGAAATTTCATATTATTTGCAGTACTGCATGCAGGAATTTTACCTTGTTGAATGGCAAGTAAACATGTTTTACAAATCCATTCATTGTTGTTTACACTCTTAATATTTGACAAACAAACATTCATCAAATGCTGATGTTTGAATCTGACCAATGAGGTCATGCTTACAGAGTGGCGGAAAAATGTCTGTGTGCAACAAGTACAAACATACAGATGACCATCTGCTATTTTTGATTGAAATGTCTTGTAAATACAATCAATGTCCTGCAGAGACTGAGTCTGAGATTCAGTTGAATTTGTTGGCTGGTCTGACACATTTTGACAAACAGAGGTTTGAAAATTTTCATTTCTATCTAAAGTGAACTGTTCTGAAGATTGTATGTGATCCCTTACAAAGACATTATCTACAGAGAAGTGAGTAGAGGATCGAACAGTTTGATTTTCAATACAATTATCTATAAATGACACTCCAGTATTTGGAGTTGTATGTTCAGTCTCGGACAAACATTCTGTTGATCTTAATCTATTTTGATCAAATTCTGTTGATTTTGCTTGCTTTCCTTTGCACATGTACACATTTTCTTCAATAGATGCTTTTCTTTTCCTTTGACCACCATTGACCTTTCCTGAATTTATGCAGTTCACCTTGTAGGGAACAGTTATAATATTAGTTGCACTATGGCTTTTGCAGTAAATTTTTTTGGGTTTGTTAAACACAGTATGATGCAAATCATACTGAATTTCTTGGGGCTTTAAAGCAGTCAGAGAAGATGCAAACTTCCGTAGGTAAACACAAACCTCAGATAAATTTTCAAGAACACTCAGAATACTTTTTCCAGACTCTGAAGGTAAACCAAACTTGTCTCGTGCATGAGGATCAAAAAAATAATATTTTGAATCATGGAATACAATTCCATTTGCTGTACCAACACATATGAATATCATCAACTTGGAAGCAGTTCCACTGCACAGGGTTGCAAATGCAATCTCTAATGACAATAATGGCCAGTTGCCTGTAAAATCTGAGGAAATTGATCCACTAATTGTTGATTTCAATTGAAAATGAACAAACACATTGTCAAATTTCATGTGACAAGGAATCGATGAAGGATGTAAGAAATCTAATGTTTCAGACAAAACATTTCTAGTTTTTAAGTATAAATAATCCCCAAAATGTAAAATTTTGTGTAATATGTCCTTTGACCATTCAAGAAAAGAATAGTTCTCTTCAAATGCTGTCAGTAGAAATACAACACAATTAGCAGCACACTGCCTTCCCCTAGATAAATCGCTAAACAAAAATTCATCACCTTGATGATAGTCAGCATTGCACAATACTTTAAAATCCACCATATTTTATATCATAAATATATGGAAAGTTCAAGCTTCAATATCTCACGTAATATTCTTTTTTTTCAAAGACAATTATGATCACCAAGTTTTCAAAGTTTCAATATCTTCAGGTTTTTCAATTTCTCTCCATGTTTCAATTTCTATTTTCTCCAAGTTTCAATAACATATGTCTTCCCTCCAAGATTTACATGCATGTAACAGATACAAGACAATTCATGATCTCCAAGTTTCCAATTTTCAATTTCTCAAAGTTTTTTCAAATTTCCCTCCAAGTTTCAATTTTTAATTATCTCCAAGTTTCAAAATTGTGTTTTCTCCAAGATTTCAATTCCTATCTTTGTCAGATTTCCGCTGTCTTAAGGATCATTTATCATACAAGTTAATTTCTTAATCATTTCTCCATATAATGAATTATCTAAAAAAAAATGTACTCGTATGACCTTAGTCAAACCTATTAATCAATAATCAAGGTTTCTAATAACTGATAGATAAGGAAAATTAATACAAATACTGTAATAGTCTGTGCAAAATGATGCGACGATAGCCGATCAAGTAAAGAAATTTGTTGGAAAACACCGTTCTATATATAGAGGGTACATCTTAAAGCTCTAGTGGGGATCACGTGACCTTAATTTGTAAACATTGAAAAATGACTATGCCAGTATTGAAACATCTTTTTTCTACAAAAATGTATGCCGTGGATGTTTAGTAAACTATCAAAAATAATCTTAGAAAAACTTAATCATTTTTACGCGCAAAGTAAAAATGTATATCAATCTTGTAAACATTGCCTGTGCCTGCCGAGGAACTACATGTTATATATCTTTTATAGCTCAAAACTTAGATTAGCTCCATAAATAAGAAAAGCAATATTTACCATGTCAACTTCTCTCTAATTCTTGATCTTTTTACGCAGTTGTTGTTTACTGAATTCCTTCTAATGATGAATATCTGCTCAAAATCTTCTCTGGACACTTTCGCTTTCTCAAACCCACGCTATCTTGTTTATGTTTTGATATTACTACGCATTGTACATGATTTTTTTTATTCGAAACGTAAGCATGTCTATATTAATCATAAGTGTTATTTATATCACTTTTGAACATTTGAAATTTTGAAATTCAAAATTATATCTCATATGTGTACATGAATTTAAATTAAAATTCATTTACTTCTGGTACTATTTCTGTATGCGCATGAACATTGAAATACATACTATACAGAGTGTGCATGTGGAGCAGTAATATTCAAATCTTCCATACATTTCAAATGAAAAAAAAGTCTATACAAACATGCTTCTTTGTTTTCATTTTCTTTACTATATTAAACAGGGTAGAATTTTAAATACAATTCAACTAAGCAGCAATGATTAGTACTGAGTTACCATGCACTCTTTTAAGTGCGTATGGCGGTGTTGCGGTCAGCTTCCGCCTTGAACAGGCTGACAATAGCCGGCTATTGCTCTTTGAGCAATACGCCCGGCTAAAAATCATATTACATTGTAGAATGTCCTCCTTTGTCAAACTGTAAAAGTGCAATAAAGCCTTTAGAAACGTAAATGTTTTGTGTGTGTGTTTTGTTTTGTTCATTTTGTTTTGTTTTGTTGAAAACCAAAATTCATCCTCGAATCTAAAAAGTAGATACAGCTTAATGACTTCAGTGAACTAAAATTGTCTTCTTAAAATAATCTGGCGCCCTCCATTTAAAGTGTATATATTGTAATTCCTAGGCCAGGGTTCTACAGTGCTGCTATCGTGAAATTTGACAAGGATAGGATCATTAGGATGCAGGATGCACGATACATGATAGAAATATAAAAGTTAAGTTCTATCCTATCCTATCCTATCCTGCATCCTGTAGCCAATCAGATTCGAGTATAAATATCAGAGTTATTTTGCGAAACGAAACGAAAATTGGCTTAACAATGTATTTTCAATGTCAATTTAATATGTTTTACGAGTTAAACCATTTAAGAATAAGTATTATATCAAGAATGGGGTGCATAACATTGATGGGCGCTAAAATGTCGGGTGGCATGGGACAGTTTTTTTTATACAATTCATTGTAGCCTAGGGATGCATGTCTTCGGAACTCTGTAACTAGAATTTCCTCAGTTCCCATTCAGCACAAATGCCTTTAATTCACTCTTTATAAGGCCAATCACCAATTTCTGAAGAAAATTATTAGTCAAAATCTGTAAAATTCTCTCCATACTGGTTTTTATGAGATTTTGACCCTTTCATATTTTGCTAATTTTTCATGATTTTTCAGCTTTTTAGACCTCCCCCAGCTAATTCCCTGCAGAGGGTTGACCTTCCGTGCCGCGTGCATGCTGCACTATCACATGTCAGAAACTTACCGGTGTATAGTTTACAATGTCCCATCCACCTACTTTTCGTGTTATTTTACCTCCCGTCTGTAACTTGCAATTTCACTGTGTAAAGTCAGCACAACAGTCATAGCCGCAAGTTTCGCATTTTACTTCTGATTCTTATGTACCTAACACAAGGGGCCTACATATTGCATATCAATTTCAACAGACATCCCTCTAACTAATGAAAATCATTAAAAATCATTTCATGAATTTTAGCAACACTCATAAGCCTTCAAGTACAGCAACTCTCAATTTTACAAAAATATTGACGGGTACTTTATTCGAAACTGTCCCTTGCTACCTTTAACATACACTAACATTTTCTGAAAAGTCATCTTGTCTTAAAATCAAAAGGCTTATGCTATTCTGAGAAAAAGTACACCACATTTTGACAATTCCATTGAGGTTTAACAAAAATATGGCCATTTAAGTGAACCCACCATTTCCACTTTCCTCTATTTAACACAGATTCATAGGGCTCTCCATAAATAGAGCATCTTTACCTAATCTTTTAGAGGTCAACTGTTGTTCAACCCCCTTAAATAAGAAACCTTATTCAATACTTCATACATTTGCTTGATATCATCATGATAAAAGCATCACATCACTTAGAAATCCCTCTACATGTAGACCCTCCCCCTATCTTTTGATTTTCACAAGAAGGATTAGTTTGAACACTTTAACCTAATATTATGAAACTTTTGGCAGTTTCCTCGAGTCATTTCTTACACATATTTGAAAACAACCATCACTGATATTTAAAATTGATCTTTTTTGGTAAATGGATGATTTGTAGCATTTTTATTCACAAAAAGTCATGTCGTCCTACATGTGATTTCTTGTTTTCATGAAAAACTAAGCCTATAATCATATTTAGTGGATATCTTACATATTCTGGTTTCTAGTCTCCTTTTAACTTTGCTAAATTAGTAAGACCTACAAGTGTGATGTGTGCATTTAATTAAAATGAAATTCAAACACACTGGGGTACCTGGGGACGGATGAGAATTCCATGAAAAATGTTCAAATTTTACATGTTTATCTACATTTTTGATGCATATATACAATAAAAGGGTAAAAATATGTTGTTTTTTATTCATTTCAAGAGTAATTATCATAGTAGATGTTATTTCAAGGTCAAATGTACATTTACATATCCTACATGTAATGGTAATGGAGTCCATTGGAAAAAGGGGGTTGCTTTTTCAATTCTGTAAATATATCTAAAATACCATTTTTTGATAGGAAGGAGCAAAAACTTGTGTTTTTTGACACATTGTATACTTTGATAACTGCATTTGTCTACATGTAAAGTTCATTTGAAATAAAAATATGCTGTTTTAAAAAAATTGGGGTATATAAGTCAGGCGGCTTAATGTTATTTCATAAAATCAGACAGCAAAATGGCTGCAAATTCATAAATTTAATGATTTAATTGATAAAAACTGTTTTAAAGTATTTATTCTTATCTCAGTAATTAACTTAAGCCTATTAATTGTCATCAGGATAGGAAATGCCTACTCTCTTAGCCAATTTACTCTAGTGGTGGTCATTCTACACATTTAAGAGGGAGTTACTCCCCTTGAATATTTTAGCTAATAAATCATGTAATGACATCTATAGCCAAGAAAATCATCCATTTTCACAAAATGTATTACTTATGGTACAAAATCCACTCAAAATTACAGTTAAAGGAGAAATGTGAAAATACCATGTAGTCTTGAAGGTGGCATGGGACAGTTTTTTTTATACAATTCATTGTAGCCTAGGGATGCATGTCTTCGGAACCCTGTAACTAGAATTTCCTCAGTTCCCATTCAGCACAAATGCCTTTAATTCACTCTTTATAAGGCCAATCACCAATTTCTGAAGAAAATTATTAGTCAAAATCTGTAAAATTCTCTCCATACTGGTTTTTATGAGATTTTGACCCTTTCATATTTTGCTAATTTTTCATGATTTTTCAGCTTTTTAGACCTCCCCCAGCTAATTCCCTGCAGAGGGTTGACCTTCCGTGCCGCGTGCATGTTGCACTATCACATGTCAGAAACTTACCGGTGTATAGTTTACAATGTCCCATCCACCTACTTTTCGTGTTATTTTACCTCCCGTCTGTAACTTGCAATTTCACTGTGTAAAGTCAGCACAACAGTCATAGCCGCAAGTTTCGCATTTTACTTCTGATTCTTATGTACCTAACACAAGGGGCCTACATATTGCATATCAATTTCAACAACAGACATCCCTCTAACTAATGAAAATCATTAAAAATTATTTCATGAATTTTAGCAACACTCATAAGCCTTCAAGTACAGCAACTCTCAATTTTACAAAAATATTGACGGGTACTTTATTCGAAACTGTCCCTTGCTACCTCGGCGCTACATCTTTGTCAATTCGTACGCAAGTACGGAGTTACTGCGATAATTCAATGCAACATCTGACAACGTCAGAAATAGATTTCTGTATTTAGTTCATTTAAAGTCTGCAAAGTAATAAAAGCTGGAATTTAAAAACGACCAAATCGGGTTTTTAAAAGATAAACATGTATACAAGAAACAGACATTGCTTCACGTTTCATATAATTTCTTCGATGCCCAAAAACAGGAACGCATATTTCTGTCCGATATTAACCTGAACATATCGAATTAATAAAAGTTAGCTAGCTATAAATGCTTAAGAATTTATGCTTGAGAAATAACTTCAATTGGTTAAACTATAAACGATATAAACTTCCTAAAAGAACTATTTATTTCCAGATCGTGTTTACATTTATCGCCTAACGAATCGCTCGATTAATACTTACGCTCAGTTATATGTGATAAGAAAATAATTTGATAAAAATATTTGACTAAACAGTTCCTCAATAAGTGCATCGAAGTTATTTATCTGTTTTTTATGCATAAATATAATAAAATCAAAAATCAAATCGCTTACCTGTTTGTTTACGTTATTGTGTCCATCCCGCGTACGATTTAATTTTACCGTAGCACAGGTAAGTAAGTTATCCCGCTCGAAGAATATTCGGTTTTAAGATTTAATTATTCATTATGAGTACTACATTAATTGATAAAATCATTTAATTCTTAAATTTCGTTTCATTTAACCCGCATTCCTATATTTTGAAGGTATGGGATAGGAAAGGATAGAGCTTTTTTGCAGGATATAGAATATAATAGTTTTAGTCAACTTTCACGATAGCAGCACTGTAACTGAAAGGGGGGGGGGGGGCAGAGTGGTAGTTAATGCAAATGTATCTAATATTTTAAAAATCGTTATGTCACACTTCCATTAAACCTTTTAACGTAAATCACTAAAGCTAAGTTCAAAGACTCTCGATTTCTTGCATAACATTGACAAAATGATGTCACTGTACAAACTTCCATTTCTCTTCCTCTGGAACAATTTATAACATTTTGCTAGTTTGTTGCGATCTAGAAACATGAAAACATTTTCTATACACAATTCAGTTTAAAACATTGCCTTCTTTTTCTGTAATTCCAAATTTACATGCAATGATTTGCTTTGTTGGAGTCGGTACTATAACATTTTGCACTCACTGATGGCTTTATCACATCCTCTATATCAAGCTCATACCTTTACCGTCCTGGGACATTGTCAGTTAGTTCATTGTACAGGGCTACAATTGTTCATCTGCACTTATTGTCAGAAAAATATTGCATATAATTGGAGGTATACATGTATGTACCTTTCACATGTTTATGATATTTGTCAGTTGTGTATCAGCCTCCTTGCTTACCATGACTATACTAGGTACATGTAGTAAAACCATTCAAAACAATTACAGATCATGGACCTGTGTATCGCACACATTCAACAAGATGGACTACCTGATGCCGATCTAAAGTAAGATATTGTTTTTCATACAAATGTTGATACAGTTCTAAACATGCAGTGCGGATTCTTACTTTCACTTGATTGTTTATTCTCTCTTTTAAAAGAATGAATATGGATCTAGCTTACAATCAAAAATGGACAATTCCTGGTCTTGAAAGTATTCCCTCAAGAATTGGAATGCTCCCTGTAATTAAAATGCAGGCTTTGTGGTTTTAACATGTCATTTATTTGACTACTTAAATGAAATTAAAAAAAATAAGTTGATTTTTTTTCTTATCAGTCCATAAATTAAAGAATTAATTAACAGTATCCAAACAAACATGCATGTAGTCTATAACACAACCTTTGACCTATACAATATTTCTAGTACATAAACAAAAACTCTTCTTTAAGTCCATTAACTGTACATTTTTTCCAGACGGAAGCAGTATAACAGCCTCCGCATACTGTGATTGTCTTGCCCAGGAAGTCAATTAATGAGGGTTTCGCTGCTCAGTTAAGTAGTCTCAGTTTAGTCTAGTTAAGTTCTTTCATTGTTAAGTTCAGAAGTTTCATTGTTCAGTAGTTTTAGCATTGTTCAGTTCAGTAGTTTTACTATTGTTCAGTTCAGTAGCTTTAGTATTCTTTAGATCATAAGTTTCGCGGTTCAGTTAAGTATATTGAGTATTGTTTATTTTGGTAGTTCTAGTATAGTTAAGTGTAGTAATTTCATTATTAAATTGTTAAGAACTGTCTGAACTGCGCGTTCTTAAATCTGTAACTCTTTTTGTGATCGGCTTCGGCCGTTCACAGTTGTGTCCATATGAGACATCCGGCAAATGTAACTATTTGCGCACGTATTGCGCCTTGCACTATTTTATTTACTATGCAGTGACAACCTTATTTAAATTAGACGTAGATTACTAAAGCGGTAATCTTATCCGTTTACCATGATATAAAGTTACATACATAATGATTGAAATCACGTTTTCTCACATATGCGTAAGAATATTAGTCGGAAGTATAATTCGCCTACTAAAAGTAAAGCTCATTCATGCTTTCCCATTTCGGAAATCAGTAAAACGGTGCTATATAAGGAATAAGGAATCATTATTTGAGAATTCTGAGGTGATAATTTTGGTTGGGGCGTGATCAAATGACAGATTTAATAGCTCGTTGCTAGTTAATAGCTCGTTGATGCGTAACATTGATATTATATATTGTGGAATAAACATAAATGTCTCGAAGTATAAGCTATATTTGGGCTAGGGTCGAAAACGTGAAGAGGGTTCAGCAAGTGATCTAACCCTCTTTCGTTTTTCTTAACCCGCCTAAATACATGTATAGTTTAATCAATTCATATATTCTAAGACAGTAATCATGTATTTTATATTAATGATCCTTAATATGTGATGTTATATATTTATTGTGATCGGCTTCGGCCGATCACAGTTGTGTCCATATGAGGCATCCGGCAAATGCTTCCACGTGCGCACACATTCCGCTTGCATAAGTAGTTCTTATAAAAACTTGAAGTTTGGTTTAGTATTTTATATAACATTTCACTCAGTTTTATTTCAATTTATTTACCTTAAGAGATGCAAACATACATAAAATACAGTTCGATCCGTTAATTCAAGAATGCACATTTTGTCTCACGCATAAGAATTTCGATCGAGAGATTCATTCAGTGAATTCGATGAACTGACCTCAATCATAAGATGCTCCATTAACTGACCTCGATCTATTGATGTTGTATAATAGTAGCTAGGAAGACGGCTTGATTTAAAAACAAGGTTACGTTAAATGCGACCTCAATAGCAAGTTATGATGGCATTCAATGTTTTTAAGTCGCATTAAATTATTTTAATACAACTCTTTCTTTGTATACGTGTTAATGCTCTTTGAAGAGCCATACTCAGTATTCTGAAGAAGAAGATACATAAACATTTAATAATTACGTTAAAAATATAACACTAGACAAGGAGTTTACGAACGACTTTCCCCTAATTTATTTCACAATTAATTTTTTTTTACGTTTTATAATGATTAAATTATGGTGTAGAGATTCAAAATATTCTATATTTTGTTAAAATACAGTACTTCTTAAATTATTTTACATCAAACTGATCATGTTGATTGATTCTAGCTATCAATATATCATTATTGCCGATAATTCCTTTAAAAGGAATACTTGTTTATTACTTAAATATGTCTGAATGTTTAAATAATACTATAAAGATCACCATTTCCGCCTTTGCCATATAAAAATTGCCATTATCTGACAAATCTGGGAAATTGGGCATACACAAAACATCTTTGATACGACCCCAGGAACAAACCAGTAGGTAAAAGGGTTTTTTATTTGACCATTTGATGCCTTTTAGCAATAACTAGAACAGAAAAAGTAAAGTAATCCCTAGGGCAAAAGGTAAAAAAAAAATTGTGCAAAATTGATACATTTCAAGCAAAATCCCATAGGGTCATATGTTATAAATTAACAAACTTTAAACAAACGGTGTGGGACATGTCTAATTTTTTTTATTTTAAAATAATAATGATTTCAGTAAAAATTCATCTTAAAAACTTAATTTTAAAAATCAGCAGAACAAATTAGACCCGGCCTCGTAAAATTAACTTCACCCCTCCAGTCAGTTCCAAGAGCTTAAACATGCTTTTCTCCGTCAATGAATTCACCACATTTCCTATTTAATCTACCTCTAGGATGTCCGCCTTCTTTTCCCTAAAATTACGTGCTAATTCCTTTAAACCCTCTGTTTCCCCCCTCTTACATTCTTTATGACGGATAACAGTTCTGGAAGATACAAGTAGAGTAGTTTCCAGTGATGACATCAATGTGTTGAAAAGCAAGGGTAACCGTCTTAAGGGACTGGTAAGATTGAAAGGGTCTGACATTGGAGTGTTTTGCAATAAAGGGAATTGGCTGATGTCCAGAAGGTTAAGAGATGTTGGTGGGAGACTGGAGGGATCCGGTTGGCGCTGATCTGAATTGATCTCCGGTAGATAATGATTCATTCACCGTCTGAAGCACTTTTTCGGGATCAGTAATACAATGGTGAACACAGAAAGGATTCCCCACAATATAAGACCTATAATAAACATAATAAAATAAGCATTATATAAATACAAATATAAATTTTCCTATCTTACATATCCATGTTAAAAAATTCTAATAATAAGCAGTAGCATAAAACAAAAAAGATGTGCTCTCAATACAGATGACTTTTCCAAAATATATAAAATTAATTCAGAACTTTTTGGATTGTTCATGGTAAACAGTGGAAAATGGACTTTATCTAGGATACCGTATTTTCTTTGCTACATTACAGCTATATGGCATGCATTCTATCGTTTAACTGGGTTCGTATGACCTTCATTATTTTAATGATAGACCATTCTACTATCCGCATAATGTTATTATCTTGGACTCTGAATTAATAGTAAAGTCCATAGTAAAAATGCATTCATTCATGCAAACCTTCCCCCAGTTATATTGATTCAATTTCAATACGTCATTACACATGTGACCAAAAAATTCCTCACGGGTTTTCCGAAGCGCTGAATCCCAACGTATTACTTTGTTTAGCCTTAATCTTAATTATAACAAATCACCCCATTTCCAAAAAGCATCAATAAACATTGGCTACATTCTACAATTATAAAAAACTTAGAATCATCCAAAATGATGTAGATATACTTTTGTTTAATCTCGTGACAAGGCCTCACCTAATCCACAGGAAAATCATTTTAACAATAAAACATTCTAATTAAATGTACTCACGATAACACGTTTTCCCATGTCTGTCCGTAATCCTTAATATTCGGCACGGTTTCCGATGAACTTGATAATGAAGTCCCATTTTAACGCTAGAACTTCCCGTAACTTTTTAGTCACGCATTACGCATCCCATCCCAGTAGAACAGTCCGCAATATTTCCTGCGCCTCCCATGCTCCAACATAACTTAGTGTTGCTGGTGTTACTGTCTGCATTAATGACCGCTGACAATTTTGGACAACCTTCCATCTTGAAACTTTCTCCAACAAGTGAAAAGCTGTCAATGTGACAGCAAACCGGGTTTTCTTTTATGTGAACTGTATCCATAATCCATGTCAACCCGTATCCAGTGAAATGGAGTACCTTATATGCAATATTTTGCCAAAAAATGACTAAGTTCAAAAGTTGGTATTTATTTCATAAACAATCAGAAATCAAAATCGTAGAAATATGCTCATCATCGATATCTGTAACATTAACATTAATCTGCAAAAGAACACATTCCTATCTTGAAAACGGTAGGTGGAGTTATCCGTACAATGAGGGTACCCTATATGCAATATTTTGCCAAAAATTGATTTAGTTCAAAAGCTGGTGTTTATTTCATTAATTATCAAAAATCAAAATCCTAGCAATATGCACACCTCTAATATATGTACAAATGATCGGCAAAAGAACAACTTCCTTTTTTAAAAAAATTGTAGGAGGAATTATCCATGCAATGAGGGTACCCTTTTGACAGCCGCCCGCCCGCCATTTTCACCATTTTAAAAACCGGATTTTCCGTTGGAAAACCCGGTTAAAAATTGCGAAATCTTAACTTTATGCCGCGAAAATCGCACGTGCTGACCCAATCACCTCATGAGTTCACCTCTGGCTTGTCTATATACTCCATTGTTTATTTGTTGAGAATTATAGAGATTAATGTTGTGGGTATTGTCTAAAATTGAGATTATATTTTTCAGTACATGAATTATCTTTACAATGGAGCCTTGAACAGAAACTGTTTTATTTTTTTTTGTCTTAATGACAGCAATTTCTGTAATCTCTGGTTGTAGGAATTTGTTGACTTGATCTGTGGTAATGTCAGTTGTAGTTTCCATGATCTGAAGGAAAATGACATTGTAAATTGATAAATATGAGCAATTGAAGTTTTGTTTTGATGGTAAAGATGGGTTTTATTTCTTTTTTATTAATGTATTCTTATAGAATGGTACTCAATTATCAAAACGGATAAAACCACAATTTAAATGTTTGATTAAACTAAAACTTAAAATGCAAGGATAAACATTAACAAAATACGGGAAACAGTATGGACAAAAAAACACCAAATGTCTGAATAAAAAATCCTTCGTCGTCCTCTTCCTCTACATCCCCCTCCTGCTTCTTCTCTACCTCTTCCTCCGCATCATCATGGTCAAAATCTTGCAGCACCTTCCCTGTCTGGCTGTAGAGATATTCTACTCAAAGGAGTTCACCTTAACATGAAAATAAAGAATTGTTACCTTAATGTGGTATATGAAAATATCATAATTTTGAGAATTAAAATAAAACTTAAAATGAAAATTAATAAATATAAAAATAAACTACAGCATATCTTTCATTTCAAATGAGAAAAAAAAAATGATTTACTTTGGCAATAAAGCCAGAGTAATGAATTTTAATACTTCTATTAATATTAACAAAACCATGTGCTGCTTACCAGTATATTTGTGAGGGGCAGTATATGATGGAACCATCTTTTTTCCAAAGACAGTTTCTCCAAGTGAGTTTGCAGTCAGTTTCTCCAAGTGAGTTTGCAGTATGGCGGAGAAGACCATTGTACGTTTGTGGTTCAGAAGATGAAGTGGTAGTGGCATGTTAAGGCCATCTAACAGTTATGCTTGAAACAGGGTGGCATTCGCAAGCGTACCTACAAAATCAAAATTAAATACAATGAAAAATACATTACAACATTAACTCGTAATATTACTTTTGAATAAATCTATGTGATGATAACATTGGAAGTTTATTACCTGGGATAAATATAGCCAAGTGCAGTTGTTCTCCTACAGTGCATGGCCAATTCACTGGTCTTTATGTTGCGAAAAACATCATCATCCGTCTGATTTTCCACATGCATGGCTTCCATCTCAGACTTCTTCGCAGCTACCAAAGCTTCTACATCTTCGGGATCCCACACGTAAATGCACTGGCTGAGCCGAGACATAAAAGTGGATAAACTGCATGGGCATCTGTTGTGCAGCCAACAGGCAGACGTCTCATGAAGTGCCAGATGTTTAATCGTATAGACAGCGCCGGCCAGTCAGAAAACAATCTTTTCATTTGATTATTCCCACAGCAATCTCTGTCAACATAGAGGAGAGGAGGGGGTGGAGCTTCTGCCTCTTTGTAACGCCTGATCAAGCCATGAATCATTGGACTTAGTCCAAAGCCTTCACCAGTTGTAAGGACGGACATAATTGATTGACAATACTCATTGCCAACATTAGTGGCCAACATTGCTGTCTTTGAACTTTCACCTGCCAGTTTCTTAACGACCTTTTTGGTGGAATCAATTTTCAGGATGTTTCCAAGCAGGGAGCTGATGTTTGTTTTCACTTCTCCAATCCGCTGCATTACATCCTGGGCATACACTTGCACCAGCCAGCGACACTGAGGTACAGGAGCTAGGGTCGGTGGCTCCTCATGTCTTGGCGGCAAGATAAGTCCAGTTGCAGCTGCAAGTGAAAATCCTTGGCAGTCTGTCATGTACTGGATGATTTCTGTAACCAGACTTCACTGTGTTGCTCCTGAATATTTGCTCTTATCTTGCTGGCACTATTGCCGACCCCACGCTGTCTTAGAAGGCGAAAAATTTTAAGGTCACAAGCGTAACAGTAAGGATGCATGAATGAATGAAAACAAATACATCAAAAAATAAAAAAAAAATAAAAATGAAATCTTTATGTTTTCCTTATTTACCTTTTCCAGTTTGTCTATACACATACAGACATGAAGCCACTTGTTGTCTGGAACCCCTATGGGTATCTACATATTGGTTCTTCTGTTCTTTGCCTCTATGATGAAATCTCCCCTTTCTTCCTTTGACGCGGTACCAAACACACTGTTGAACTCATTGTCTTCAAGAAACTTTCTAAGTTTGTCGGGACATTGAATACGAAGAAAGGAGTCTCTAATATATGTCTCAATGTATATCGGCATGTTAAAGCCAACTAAGAGGGGCGAAAACCTTGTTTTTGGTGGCATTGATAGCACGTGAATTGTGTCGTCTGATCTCGGCTCTGAATACATGGAGGGCGAGGCAATAAGTAAAAACTACCTCGGCCATAACTTTGTAGTTAGGGTTACGAACACCAAAGTACCACTGGTACAAGGCAAGTAATGAGGGAGGAAATGATTCTCTAGTGGCTTTTACATATGACACTAATGATTCTGATGTCATAGCTTCCATAAATATGGAAAAAGTTTGCCAGCTTTTATGATGACCTATTCATTGAATAATAATAGCAATTGTAGGTATAATGTTAGAAATACTCATAATTTATTTAAGTGAAGTGTGGCAATGATATATATCTTATCTTATGTAATTGTATTTGGAAAACTAATTACCAGTTGCGCTGTTGCAGGCCTTACATGTAAATGAATGTTTTAAACGTTAGTTTTTTTATGCTTAAAATGAATAAGAAAATAGACAAATCACCTTATAAAATTTGTTTAGCGGTATATTAACCCTATGTAAACATTCAAAAAAAAAAAAGACAGGGCACAAACCATCTTTACATGACAAAGAAGTGTAAGCTCTGTATTGCTTGCTTATAACTTAATGACTGACTCTCAAATTTCATTTGATCATTAGAAATGCATTTCTAAAGCATTTTAAATAATAAAAACAGCAAAGGACAATTTGTCCAAAATCATGACCATACCCCTTTTATTAATTTATTTGCAGTGAGTTCACATATTTTAAGTTTGATTTACATTATTCAATTTAACATATCTCATTCAGACTTTATTATAAAACCTTACCATAATATTGTTTTAATGCATATACATTAATTTGTCAGTACCTCGTCTTTGGCATAATGCTGAGGATAGGCCTTTTTTCTTAGAGTCTGTTTAGGTTTTGAAATCCCCATTACAGAACGTGGTTCTGGGCTGAATTTGGATAACTCCTTCTACAGTTCTCAAGATGGGAAGTTGTTCTTTTGCTGATCAATTGTATGTATATCAGAGGTGTGCATATTGCTAGAATTTTTATTTTCGATAATTGATGAAAAAAATACCAGCTTTTAAACATAGTCATTTTTGGCAAAATATTGCAAATATGGTACCCTCATTTTACGGATAACTTCTTCTACAGTTGTCAAGATAGGAAGTTGTTCCTTTTCAGATAATCGTCAGATATCAGAGGTGTGCATATTGTTAGGATTTGATTTCCGATTATTTATGAAAAAATACCAGCTTTTGACCTATTGCTAGGATTTTGATTTCCGATAATTTATTAAATAAACACCAGCTTTTTACCTTAGTCATTATTTGGCAAAATATTGCATATGTGGTACCGTAGTTGTACGGATAACTCCTCCTACAGTTCTCAAGATAGGAAGTTGTTCTTTTGCAGATCAATTGTACTTATATTAAAGGTGTGCATATTGTTAGAATTTTAATTTCCAATAATTTATGAAATAAATACCAGCTTTTGAATTTAGTCATGTTTTGGCAAAATATTGCATCTATGGTACCCTTATTGTACGGATAACTCCTCCTACAGTTTTTAAGAAAGGATATTGTTCTTTTGCATATCAACTGTACTTTAACAAAGGTGTGCACATTGCTAGGATTTTGATTTCTGATTATTTATGAAAAAATACCAGCTTTTAAACTTGGTTATGTTTTGGCAAAATATTGTATATAGGATATTCCAATTCACTGGATACGGGTTGACATGGATTATTGATACAATTCACATAAAAGAAAACCCGGTTTGCTGTCACATTGACAGCTTTTTACTTGTTTCAAATTAAATTTAAGGTACAAATAAATGTTTACTAATAGGACTTAACAAAGAATAAAAACTTACAGCATTTAGTTATGATAGTTAGTTTATTTTTACAGTTTTGACATGAATTTGAGACAATCATGTCAGACATTAATGTTTCAATATGTTTAAACATAAAAACGGCAATTATGACCAAAACATACAATCCATCCAGAATTTCAATACATTAATTATTATTATTTAAAAACCACTAAATACATAAAGTTTCAGATGAAAAAACAGTTATAAGGCTGATTACTCCAGTGACTCGATAGTAACACCAATGACAGTTTTAGTAACGCCAATGACTTTTAAACTAAAATTTTATGTATTTAACATCTCAAGGAATTAGAATATCCTTAATCTTTCATATATTAATCTTTCTTATTTACAAAGATGAAAAAAAGAATATTGAGTTTAAGTCTTTAAATGATCTGCAAAAGCGAAAAATGACAAAGTAACACTAATTACATTTAGTTATCCCAATGACAAAATGCAATCATACATAGCTTCTAATTAACACTGCTTTTTTATATAAAAGCTTGACAAATGCTTGAAAAAAAATCATTCAATCTGGTTTCTCTACCTACTAACCCAAAATTTAACTCGGCATACTCTTCCACAATTTTTACCCATTTTTCACTTTCATCAAACCATAATTGGCTCTTTCAACACACGTCATCATATTATTTATATTTTTAATTAGTGATTATTTAAATTGACATACATAATAGGTATGTACTGTCCTTTTACAACTTATACTAGGTTTATAAAATGATCAATATATTATAGAAGCAAAAGTGTTTATCATATTATAATAATATAATAAAATACAAGCATGCAAATTATTTCATGAAAACTAAGTCTGGCATATTATTGTGGGTTTTTTTTTTAATTTAAGCATATTTATATAACACAAACGTGACACAAACCTTTTGTTTGCATTAATCAACAGAAAATGTCCCTTCTACTAAACTTTTCATTGTTTTTTAGGGATACAATGAAACAGACTTGCCCTTTTTAATCTCTTTTTGTACAATATTTGCTATATATGCATCCACAACCTGTAGGAATAAGAGTATTAATGTATCGAATTGACTGTAGAACAGAAAATTCAGACCTGATCAGTCACCCATCAAGTGCCTTACAGAGATCTTATGTCAGTATCAGTAACATTGAAGTTGGAAACTTTCCCAACTATATATCCTGTACCTCTTTCCAAACTCCAAAGTTTTCTCACCTCTTGTAGCGCTGTGCATCATAAAAAACATAACTTCAATAGAACTTAGACTCCTCTAGAGACAAATCATTTTGTATGAATATACATGTAGTTACACAAATTTTAACTTTCTGTTAAAAAAATAAATAATATTAAAAAGAAGTTTTCTAGAAAAAAGGAAAATTCATAGAACCCACAATGCTCTAACCACTGAGTAAATGAAAACTACCCAACTAAGCTTTTTATATTACTGCTAGCAAGAGCATACATGGCAGTACTGAACCTATAATACGTATACAATTTCAGAAATCAATATAATTTTTCTAGCATACCTGGGTACAACATTGTGTATGTCCTCTTGCGGATATGAAATATATATATATATATATATATATATATATATATATATATATATATATATATCAGAAAATTGAATTCTTTTCTTGACTGATGGATTCTTTTCTTCTTCAGAATGCCTTTTACATCGGAAACTGAAAGTTGATTAGCATAGTAATATGATTAAATTAACTAAGCCCTAACATCAGCAAAGTAATTATATTCAAACATTTAGTGCTTCAAAATCATTCAAAAAGATTTTCTTTTTGATTTTCATTGAACTAATTAGGAATTTGAATATATTAATCTATTCCAATCTGCAGCATTCATAATGTTAATAATATGAACACACAATATATCTTACTTGTGTTAAATACACATTGATCTTTGTCATCTAAAGTGATCACTTCTTTTTCAATAACTTTGCACTCGTCTGTAAATAAGTAAAACATATTAAGTAAATGCACACCAATTATCAAAAGAAGAAATCGTCACTGAATTGTGTAATATGACACAAAACATGTGCATCATATATTGGATTTAAAATATGTACAGAAACATACCACCCTCTCTCACTTTAATAAATCCCAAATGCCTTTTGAAGAATAAGTCTTTAACCTGTCAGCTGCGAAACCATGTCTACCAGTACCTTTTTTTCTTTTCTTGGAAAGAGATAATCTTCTGGCTTTTGGGGTCCCTATGTGGGTCACGTCCTTCTCTTCATCATCCAGAAACTCATTTATCTCACAAGAAACGTCTTGGAGGGTCTCTGCTGTATTTGGAGCTTGTTGAAAAACACTTCTAGGCGAACCTCATATTGTAACGTGTAGGGGGTAGACTATCTGTCTGACGTTACTATGGGATAAGGGTCTGCGTAGAATCAGACCTCGGAGAACAAAACAGATTGACACAACGTATTTACAAGATCTTGGTCTTCCTGGACCAGGCTATGGATGAAACCGAGCACCGTCTCAATTAGATGTCTTAGACCTGTGACCCAAACCAAAGTCTCTAACCAAGTGCCCAAGCACAAGGTCTCCGTGCTACCTGGTGAGCCTTTACCAGGTTACTTCTCAGTAACAAGGGTATCTGCACTACTACTGGGTCTATAGCCCAGTTCCCTATAGAGGATACCAACACCCCTTGTAGCCAAGATGCTCAACCGAGGATACCAACACCTCGAAGAGCCCGATACCGTAGAGAAGATGCCAACACTTCTCTTATCTGAACCCACTGTGTGTTTAGCTTTCCAAGTTCTCTGCCGAGCTGTAGCTATCGATAGAGGATTCCAACACCACTATCTCCGTCGAGAACGTAACCGCTACTAAAGTGTTCAACACTTTTCCTCGCAGAGAGTACTCAAAGACAAGAGTTTCAGAGACGTACACAGGCTATAACCACGTAGTCAATCTCCCTTACACACACGGAAGAGCCTTATATAAATAAACTGCTCTAAACAATAAATGGGTGTTTAGTTTCATCCATGCCATATTTTGAATAAATAATACTGCCTGTGTTATACAGAAACCTCTGTTATCTCTAAATCTAAGTATTTATATACAATGATTATTATTGTAAAGAAGATCAAACAATATACTAATGATTAGAGATAATTAACAAGCATTTAATGATGTAAATCTATATAACTAAGGGAGGTAACTCTATGACAAAAATGCGTGCATCGCTACATTACCCCCTCCCTAAGTTTATGCGCCCTCGCATAAAATATGTCTTTGCCTAAGACAACTGGCTAATATCTAACATAGTCTTGCAACCAGACTGGTGGTCTCCGTGTTCGCTTATTCTCTGAGCAAACACCCTCGAGATTGCTTTCCCTATCCGATTCGTCCCCATCGGATCTTGGTAACTCATCATCATCAGCCTTTAGATCTGCATCTTCTTCTTCATCTGCCAACACTTGGGACTTGTGTAGCTTCAGTCTGTCTGCATGAATGACCTGTAACTTGCCCCGATATCCACAGTCTACCTCATAGAGCAGGTCAGACTTCTTGCCTACAATAGTGTATGGCCCTCTCCAGTAACTAGTAAACTTGGGACTGTGGCCTACCTTCCTCTGTGGGAAGAAAACATACACTTTGTTGTTCTTAGCAAAGCGTTGCCAGTGCACCTTTGCATCATGATACCGCTTTTGTCTGCGCATTTCTTGCCCCGTGTGATAACGCACTGCACTATGCGCTTCTTCCATACGAGCTTTTAGCTCCCATGCCCATTTATGCTGTGGAACTTCATTAACATCTGGTGGCATCTCGTACATAATATCGAGAGGTGTCGCAACCTCTCTCCCAAGCATCAGAGAGTTTGGAGTAAACCCCGTAGTCTCATGCTCTGCAGACCTGTACGCCATCATAACGTACGGCAAGTGAACATCCCAGTCCTTATGGTGTTCATCTACATAGGCGCTAAGCATTGTTGCTAATGTTTTATTAAAGCGCTCGACCATGCCGTCAGACTTGAGGTGATACGGCGTTGTCCTTGTCTTCGTTATCCCTAAAAGCTTGCAGACCTCGGTAAATAAGCGACTCTCAAACTGCGAGCCTTGGTCAGAGTGAATTACATAGGGAACCCCAAGCCTCACAATGAATTGTTCCACAATAATTTTTGCAACGGTTTCAGCTTCCATGTTCTTCATTGGAAAGCTTTCTGTCCACTTGGAATAATAGTCAGAAATTACCAAGATATATCTATTCCCTTTCTCTGTCAATGGTAGTTCTCCAAGTATGTCTGTGGCAATGCGCTCCATTGGCACTCCTGCCTGTGTTATCTGCATAGGCGCTCGTTTGCTTTTCTGGCACCCTTTTCTTCGGCTACATTTGTCGCATCCAGCGATGTATGCCCGAACATCAGACTGGATCCCTGGCCAATAATAGCCCTGACGGATTTTTGATATTGTCTTAGACACACCAAGATGTCCTGATGATCTATTGTCATGGTATTGAGCCAGGACTGTGAGTCGCTCACTATATGGCACAATGGCTTGCATCTTTGTACCTTTGTCATCAGCCCACTTCCGATACAAAATGCCGTTGTCAATGGTCAGAATTTCGAACTGAGACCAAAGTGACTTAAGGATTCGTCCTTCGCTGCTGATTGTAGCATAATCGGGTTTCTTTCCACTCTCGACCCATTGCTTGACCATCTTTAAGCGTTGGTCACTGTCTTGGAGACTTTGCATAGACATGGAGGAAGGTTTAACTTCGACATGAGAGACAACTTGTGCAGTTTCACATTCCTGGTCCGCAGTAAAACCACATTGCTTACATGGTTTGCAACTGAGTGCGTCAGCATTAGCATGTTGTTTGCCGGGACGGTGTTCAATTTTCATATCAAAAACGCTTAGCGACTCCAGCCACCGAGCCAACTGTCCTTCGGGATTCTTGAAGTTTAGAAGCCAACGCAAGGAACTATGGTCTGTGCGAACTGTAAACTGCTTTCCATACAGAAAATGTTTAAAATACTTGGTAAAGTAGACAACTACGAGCAACTCTTTTCTGGTGACGCAGTACTGGCGCTCAGGCTTAGAGAGAGTACGACTAGCGTAGGCAACGGGCCTTTCTACACCGTCAATGCTCTGAGATAAAACGGCCCCTATCGACATATTGCTGGCATCCGTATCCAGGATAAATTCATGGTTAAAATTTGGCATTGCCAGCACAGGTGCCTTACATAGTCTCTCTTTTAAATCAAGAAAGGCTTCTCTGCATTCTTTTGTCCATTCCATGGCACTTCCTTTCTCTGTAAGCTTGGTCAGCGGTTTGGCTCTTTCAGCAAACTGTGCTATAAACCGTCTGTAATATCCACAGAGACCAAGGAAAGAACGGACCTCGCTCACATTGCATGGCTCAGGCCAATTTTTCACTACCTTAACTTTCTCTGGGTCTGTTGAGATCCCTCCCTCTGAAATGACATGGCCCAGGTACAACACTTTCTTGGCAAACAATGTACACTTCTTAGCTTTCAGTTTAAGGCCAGCATCAAGAAGTCTATCAAACACGGTTCTTAAATTCTGGATCATGTCTTCAAATGTCTTCCCTACGATGATAATATCGTCTAGGTAGATCAAGCAGGTTTCCCACTGCAAACCTGTCATAACTTTCTCCATCAGTCTCTGAAATGTTGCCGGTGCGCAACTTAGACAAAATGGCATTTTCTTAAATTGAAACAGCCCTTTCCTTGTCATAAATGCTGTCTTTGGACGGTCTTCTGGCTTAACTGAGACTTGCCAATACCCGGAAAATAGATCGAGAGTACAAAACCACTTGTTGCCTGACAAGCTATCTAATGACTCGTCGATCCTGGGAAGCGGGTAAGCATCCTGTATTGTCACTTTGTTAAGCTTCCGATAGTCAACACAGAAGCGTGTGGAACCATCCTTCTTACGCACTAAAACTACTCCAGCTGCCCATGGGCTGGACGACGGCTCAATGATTCCATCCCTGAGCATCTCTTGCACATGCTCATCTACGGTATCAGCGGAATGATATGGAAGTCGACGCAAAGGCTCTTTTATTGGTTTAGCATTACCAACATTTATCTCATGTTCTACAACATTGGTAGAACCAAGCTCAGAGTTGTCCTTTGCGAACAAATGATTGTATTCTCTTAGAAGACTCCACACAGCTTCTTTCTGTTGGTCTGACAAGTCCTCACTGCAACGACCTAACAAACTCTTCAACTGATCATCAAGGCCTGAGGACTGTGTGGCACTTTTGTGCACGATACCAACATGTTCAACAGGGGTTATCTGAGCCAAGAGCGTTCCTTTCCTGACTAAGCATGATTCGTCAGAGGGGTTCAGCAATCTTACAGGTACTATGTTAGCACTCTGTACTAATGTTCGTCCAACAATTGCTGGTAAATCGTTTCTATCTCTCTCCACAGGTTCAATAATACCATCACAATTGTAGAGACACTCGCCTTTAGGTACACAAATCTGACCAGACACAATAACTTCTTGATTTGCAGGGATCGTAACTTGGTTCATATTCACAACCCTAAAGCAACCAAAATGACCTTTCTTTTCCATGTGAAATGTATTAAACTTCCCAATAGAAAGTTCTTGGTTCGGCAAATCGACCATGCAACGATAGTCTGTTAGGAAGTCTAGGCCAATAATACCATCGACAGTTAATTCAGCTACAGCGGCTGTGACATTACAGGAAAAATTGTCGATCTCCAAAACAAACGTTCCCTTTCCAGACACATTTAACATTTTCCCACCTGCATCTAGTACATTCTTCTGCATAAGCTCTAGAGCAGGCATGCGGTCATGAGCAATTCTTTGGGCTATTGCTGAGGAAACAAGTGTCAGAGTAGCACCCGTATCAACCAGTAGGTTCACTTCAATGCCTTGAAGTCTGGACCGTAGAAACATTCCGGCTTCTACACCAATCGTATTGGCGCCTACTGAACCACTTGCTTTTCTTTGCTTTTCCTCATGCTGTTTAAAATTCCCAGCATTCGACTTCCGATTCTTTAGTGCAAAGCAGTCTTTGCGCATGTGTCCAGGCTTGTGACAGTAATGGCACTTTATGACTTTTCTCTTTGTATGCTCCTTTCTATCGTCACTTGCTGCCAAAGACGAGGGTTTTCTTTGTCGGATTTCGTCTACATCTCTTTGGAGCCTATCAAACTTGCTAGTGAGGTCTTTGATCATCATCGCTAGATCACTCTCGTTTGAACTTTGTACCTCGTTTACTGTTTCAGTCACTGTGGTTCTTAAATGGCTCTTATGTTCAGCCCTGTTGAATGCTTCTAACTCAACAGCTAACTTGACAGCTTCATTGAGATTTGTGGGACGCGATTGTTTTATCCGGATTCGCATGTCAGAATCTACCAGAGCATCCACAAACTGATCTTTGGACAGGGTCTCTCGTATTTCTAAATTAGCCGTGGGGTATGCCAGATTCGCTAGTCTACGAATGGCTTGGGCTAGCTCTGGGAGTGATTCACCTGGTCTCTGCCGACGTTCTTTCATTTGCACCCTGTATAGCTCTGTTTGGCCTGGAGGAGCAAATCTCTCCTCAAGAACTTTAACTAGTTCATAATAATCAGGAATCGCTCCTTTGGGAAAGTTTCCAAGAACCCCCAATGCATTTCCTCTCAACGATACAGCTAAGTAAGTGCCCTTACTTCTCTCTGTCCAACCATTTAAATCTGCACAGGCCTCGAAGTGGCTATGGTAGTCCTGCCAAGGGATCGAACCATCATATGTGGCTGGCTTCATATTCACACCAGTAGATTTGTTCGCTTTTTCGCGTGTGTCATGGGCATCTCTCCTTATAGGAGATGGGAACCTGACTCTAGGTGCTTTGCGCACTGTAACGCTTGGAGCAAGGTAATCATACTCTAGGAACTCAGTCATAGGATGAGCTTTTTCTTTTGGGTCCAGATAATCATCCTCTGAGAACTCCGTCCTGGGAGGTCTTTTGTCTTTCGGTCTAGCACCCATATCAGCATAGTTTAAAACCTCGTTGCTCTGCGCTCTTGGACTTTCACCGGGCTGTTGTGTCTGAGGCATTGCATTTGTTGCCAAGACTGGTGATGCACTTCGTCTTGGTAACATAGATGGACGTCCCGTGTCCATCCCAGAGTCGTATAAAGCAGGTTCCTTAGTTTCTCTGGGCAGAGGGGTGGAGTGGTCTCTGTGCGCCAAACTATCCTGAAGCTTCTTCAGCTTTTGATCTATGAACGAGATTTCTCTTTCAACTTCATCCATAATGACTTATTACAATGTTTTGCAGCTCTCCGATATCCCACCGCTGCCACCAAATTTTGTGTAACGTGTAGGGGGTAGACTATCTGTCTGACGTTACTATGGGATAAGGGTCTGCGTAGAATCAGACCTCGGAGAACAAAACAGATTGACACAACGTATTTACAAGATCTTGGTCTTCCTGGACCAGGCTATGGATGAAACCGAGCACCGTCTCAATTAGATGTCTTAGACCTGTGACCCAAACCAAAGTCTCTAACCAAGTGCCCAAGCACAAGGTCTCCGTGCTACCTGGTGAGCCTTTACCAGGTTACTTCTCAGTAACAAGGGTATCTGCACTACTACTGGGTCTATAGCCCAGTTCCCTATAGAGGATACCAACACCCCTTGTAGCCAAGATGCTCAACCGAGGATACCAACACCTCGAAGAGCCCGATACCGTAGAGAAGATGCCAACACTTCTCTTATCTGAACCCACTGTGTGTTTAGCTTTCCAAGTTCTCTGCCGAGCTGTAGCTATCGATAGAGGCTGCCAACACCACTATCTCCGTCGAGAACGTAACCGCTACTAAAGTGTTCAACACTTTTCCTCGCAGAGAGTACTCAAAGACAAGAGTTTCAGAGACGTACACAGGCTATAACCACGTAGTCAATCTCCCTTACACACACGGAAGAGCCTTATATAAATAAACTGCTCTAAACAATAAATGGGTGTTTAGTTTCATCCATGCCATATTTTGAATAAATAATACTGCCTGTGTTATACAGAAACCTCTGTTATCTCTAAATCTAAGTATTTATATACAATGATTATTATTGTAAAGAAGATCAAACAATATACTAATGATTAGAGATAATTAACAAGCATTTAATGATGTAAATCTATATAACTAAGGGAGGTAACTCTATGACAAAAATGCGTGCCTCGCTACAATATTAAACAGCTATAAACATGTAATTTTATACCTTCACAAATGCTTAAGATTTTTGACCTCAATTTTGACATTCTTGATTTAGAAGGCACAGGCAAAGGTTGGGTTCCGTTCATAGAAGACTCAGATTATTGAAAGGGTTCACTGTTTCTTGTAGTCTCTAGATAGAATGTTCTATCGCTAAAATGACAGATGTCCTACGGACCCGGTTTAACGATAGAATTCGTCCCATATACTCGCTTCGTAACAAATAAAAAAATTATATCGAGCTGTATCTCGCCCAATTTTCATATGATTGGTCTCAAATACCAACAATTTTTGATCTTTTATAATCCCATATTACCACATTTACTGTTTTTGCAACGAAATCGCTGCCACTTTTAACACCACGTTTGAAAATTCGTTGTTTTTGGTCGCCATGTTAACGATAAAATCCGAGACATTCCGAGTGCGATTTCCCAAAAAATGGCAGGCAAATTCAGACATGTATTTTAACAAAATGCCTTGGTACGACTCATTAAATGGATAATTTGTGGAATAAACTACATATGCATGTTGAAAAAGGTTTGTAATGTATAAAACTGTGTTTTTCCCTCGCAGATTATTTTTAACAGACATAAAATCGACGCGAAGCTGATCCGCATCGAGGCTGCTACATTGCAAGTATATGGGATGAATTCATACTGTGACCTGAGCGTAGCCAGGTCACGATAAGATTATTCTTTCTAGTAGTCTCTTCTTCAGTTGGAGAACAGAAGTGGTGAAGTACATCATCATCAAGGATGATAAAAGGGTTATTCCTGTACTAAGCTGCTCCCACTTCCACGGAGTATGTCTAAACATTGTACAACAGTGCTTCCAAATGAGGTGGTGTTTCCGCCAATCATCACAACTAAAAGATGGAATAGGAAAGTTGAATTTGACAACTCGGACCATGAGGAAACTACTTCCTTAATGTTCGTTGGGAGTTTAATCACATGATATTTCAGTATAAGCTATTTATAATGGAAAGTAGCTAAATTTTCAAGATATAATAGTCAAATTAGTTTCGACATAAATAACAGAGACAGCATTTTATTATGAAATTAATTTTTTGAAATTTCTGACAGAAACACAATTTGGCATTGTAGACATGAAATAAAAGTACATTTATAATGAACAGTTATTTCGAGTGATTTTTTCTTCTTTGTTTTGTCATAAACTGTATCACATTGTATTTTATTAACACTATCACCAAATATTGCTGACAGTTCTCCTAGCACCTGCATTGGGTAAACCTACCGCACAATCTTCAACATTTCAACCCTATGTAGCTGAGTTGGCAGCAAATGGTAACAGAGGTACAGACCTTCTCCAAGAACAGTGTACAGACACAGGAAGAAACGACACCAATCCCTGGTGGAGGTTGGATCTACTGACTGTGTATAACATCACATCTGTCAGAATACTCAACAGAGGAATAGACGCAGGAGGAGGTAAGTGTCCAAAGCGACGTTATCCGGTAGGTTTACAGAAAAAAGACACTGCTTAATCAAAATATAAGGATGGACACGACACAGACCTCGTAACTTTGCGGTAAATGCTCAGAACTTGTACAAAGTCGTTGATAGACAAAAAAAAAACGTTTTGTATGCCATTCTGGTTTTTTAAAAATTATTTTTGCAAGTATATTCTTATAGTATTCTAGTATTGCTTGGTTGCAAATGTTTCCATTGTGAAGTAATTAATTTTCTATGAAACACAACTTGCATATGAGCAATATCATGAATAAACAAGTTTAACTTTAAACATCATAGTTCTTTAAATGTTTCCGTTAGTTTTTTCATTTGTTTTATTTTTGTTTTATTTTTACGTTACCGTCACTGTTGGTCTAATGCATATCCTAAATAAACTAGACTTTGACCCTTGCGAACACAGGTTGACATTGCATATGATATCGGGCATTAACGAAACAAGTGCATCTACACATCGTATAGTTGACATTTATAAAACCAACCTTTAGGCCTACAATAATGCTAATAATTTTACTACACTCTGCTTAGTAAGAATAATCTAACTGTGTCTCGGGACAGGCCTTCACGACAGTTAAAATGCATCCCATATACCCGTACTTTTGCAAACAATTGCAGAATCGCTCCGACACGATTTTTGAAAAATAATGCAGCTGCATTGAAAATAACAGTCAAATTATTTATAACAAACCGTTTTGAAGCTGTAAATACCTCTCATCAAAAAAATTAAATCATATCAATGAAGAATTCAACATTTTTTTACCGACGTTTTTACTCGCTTCGAATTTACACACCATGTTGATATTCGGAACTCTCGGGAATTTTCATTTAAAATGCAAAGTGATAGTTATCTCCCGTATTTTCTTTGATGAACAGAATATATGACAAATGCTCAATGAAAATTTACACGTATTTGTAATATCGTTTCTGAGTGTATCCATTCAAATGTGATACTATGGAAACATAAAGGACCTTCCGTGATTTATCGTGAATGCAATGCGCATGTGTAAGATTGTAAAATCCAGATGATTTCTGGATTTTTAAAATAAATATTCGTCGATTCTTAATTAGTGAAGCTTGATTAAGAAATAATAAAAACAAATTGGTAATCTGCAAGTAACAATGATGTTTAAAATATATAAACTAAAAGAAAGAACTCTTCCGATTTCTTTTTATTATAGCCCAAACATGCTAGTCTATTATTTTAATATAGTAGTATAGATTCTTGTCTAAAACGATACCGTATAGTGCTAAATTTTTGCGCGTTTCCCACTTTTCCGGTTAACTCCTTATTGATAATACTAATCAACATTAATAAATAATCAAGAATTATGCATGGATATCACCATGGTTGTATTTTTTTAAATACAGTAGTAGAGATGTTTATCTAAAAAGAAAAATAATTTTATTTTTGGTCTCACAAATTATCAGGTCAAAAAAGTTAAAATATGCAGTGGTTGAGTTCACTGAAGAAGATGAAGTTGAGGTGATACCAGTGGGATTGCTAGCAGATGTGGAAATAACTGTAACTGGCCAAACATAAGATCAACGGGGGGGGGGGGGGGGGGGGGGGTGGCAGCAGCAACACTTTTTTTTAAAATCTACATATAAAAAAAATTGAATTATCATGGAGTTGCCCCCCCCCCCCCCCCTCACTTTCTTGGGAGCATGTAAAAAATTGATATAAAAATAAGGAAATGAGTAGTGAAATTAAAGTTATATACTACGCCATTTTACAGCAGCAGCAGAGAAAAGATTATTCAATTGTTTGGAGAAATTGCTCACAAACGTTGAAGAACTAAAAGTACAGACAAACATCAATACCAGGTTGCTTCAAAGAATGAATGCAAAAATTGAAGTGGTTAATGGTCGCAATTGTGAGGAGCAAGAAACAGAGAGCTCAATAGAAATATATTTTCCACTAAAGACAAAGGAGAAGCTTGAGAAACTAGAGGATCTTCTTTTGAGCTGCGAAACCACTTAAAACTTAGTAAGTAAACTAGTAGACTAATTGTTCTCGAACAATTAGAGGTCTTTCCACCTCATTGTTTAAGTTTGCTTCAATAGAATAAAGTATTTTTTCTGCGTTACCTCATAAAAAAAAGTCCAAACTATTAAGTTTGCAATTTTTTATTGCTTGACCTTTATGCCATTTTCATCTGACAAGGTAGACGCTTCAATACCAAGTGGTCCGATGTATCTATGATTATTGATTCAAAAGTTATTTGTGTCTTTAATTGAATGTTCGAAACTTTCAGGGGCAATAACTGCTAGAAAGGGACTTTAAACCCTGTCGGTATGAATAGATTGAAGAAGCGTCTAAGTATACTGAATACATTAGTAAGAGTTTAAAGTCTCTATCTCTAACGGTTAATGAGGAGTAGCGATAACAAGCGTTTTGTACAATAGGGGCAATAACTCTATAATTGTTACATAGTAAGGGTCAAAGGGGTTTATTTTGAAATTTAAGATGTCACACAACATCAATGAAAAAGTTTTTCTCTACCATCCTAAACAAAAGAGATACAAAAACTCATGAATTAAGAGATTTCCAAATGACCTTGACCTTTGACCTTTGTCATTTTGTTTGGCCAAGATAGACGCTTCTATCACAAGTGGTCCGAAGTCTCTATGATAAGTTATAAAAAAGTTGGAAGTAATTTTATAGAAATGTAAATACTTTCAAGGGCAATTACTACCACAAGGGGGGCTCAAATCCTTTCGGTATGAATAGATTGAAGAACCCTCTAAGTGTACTGAAGACATTGGTAAAAGTTCTAAGTTTCTATCTCTTATGGTTTCAGAGGAGTAGCGATAACAAGCTTTTCGTACACAAGGGCAATAACTTTGTAAGTTCTGGGAGTTATCGAGCAAAGGGTCATTCGGTACCATAACTTTTAATGGCCAATAACATAAAGAAAAAATTGTTTCAATATCTCTTGAAATAAAAAAGCTGTCTCTGGAAAAAAAAGAAGAAAAAAAAAATAAAAAATAGTAGACTAATTGTTCCCAAACAATTAGAGGTCTTTCCACTTCATTGTTTTTCATGTTTGAAATAAGATTTCTTTAATAAAATAAAGTATTTTTTCTGCGTTACTTCATAAAAAAGTGTCAAGGGATTAAGTTTGCAATTGTTTTTATTGCTTGACCTTGACCTTTGACTTTATGTCATTTTGATCTGACAAGGTAGACGCTTCAATACCATGTGGTTCGATGTATCTATGATTATTGATTCAAATATTATTTGTGTTTTTATTCAATGTTCGAAACTTTCAGGGGCAATAACTGCTAGAAAGGGACTTTAAACCCTTTTAATATGACTAAATTGAAGGAGTGTCTAAGTGTACTGAATACATTAGTAAACGTTTCAAGTCTCTATCTCTAACGGTTAATGAGGAGTAGCGATAACAAGCATTTTGTACAATAGGGGCAATAACGCTATAATTGTTACATGGTAAGGGTCAGTGGGTTACATTTTGAAATGTCTTACGATGTCCTTTTAAATCCATGAAAAAGTTTTTTTCTGCCACCCTAAACAAAAAAGATCTACAAACTCACTAATTTGGAGATTTCCAAATGACCTTGACCTTTGACCTTTATGTCATTTTTGTTCGGCCAAGGTAGACGCTTCCATCCCAAGTGGTCCGAAGTCTCTATGTTAAGTTATAAAAAGTTGGAAGTGATTTTATAGAAATGTAAATACTTTCAGGGGCAATAACTGCTAGAAGGGGGCCTCAGATCCTTAATGTATGAATAGATTGAAGAATCCTCTAAGTGTACTGAAGACATTGGTAAAAGTTCCAAATCTCTATCTCTTTTGGTTTCAGAGGAGAAGCGATAACAAGCATTTCGTACAATAGGGGCAATCACTCTGTAATTATTCAAAGGTATGAGCCAAGGGGCTATATTTTAAAATGTCTTAAGATGCCCTACTTCATCCATGAAAAAGTTTTTCTCTACCACCCTTGACAAAAGAGATGTAAAAACTCATTAATTAACCGATTTCCAAATGACCTTGACCTTTGACCTTTATATCATTTTGTTCGGCCAAGGTAGACGCTTCCATCCCAAGTGGTCCGAAGTCTCTATGATAAATAATTAAAAAGTTGGAAGTGATTTGATTGAAAGTCAAATACTTTCAGGGGCAATAACTGATAGAAGGGGTTCTCGGATCCTTTCGGTATTAGTAGATTGAAGAACCCTCTAAGTGTACTGAGGACATTGGTAAAAGTACCAAGTCTCTATCTCTTATGGTTTCAGAGGAGTAGCGATAACAAGCTTTTCTTATACAAGGGCAATAACTCTTAAGTTCTTGGGGTCATTAGGCACAGGGTCATTTGTTATCATAACTTTTAATGTTCAATCACATAAAAAAAATTTGTTTAAATATCTCTTGAAATAAAAAAAGTTCTCCCGTGGAAAATAGAGGAGAAAAATAATAATAAAAAACATAAAAAGTACAAAAGGTCTTTCACCTGAAAGGTGGAAAGACCTAATGAACCTCTGTTGCAAACACCATCCTATTAATTTCAAATTATTAATGGTAACATATTTAATAGCTAGATCAATTTCCCAGTATTAATCGTGTATGAAAAAAAATCAGTAGTTAAAATGGTGATTATAACTTGTTTATAACATTTCTTTTTTTAATCTGATGATAAAGGATAGGTCTCTTTCTACAATTGGAGGAGAGAACATAAAGACAAATGTTTGACGACTTCTTGCCTACATGTTTTCAACAGATCTTGCAAAAGCAATCAATTGGATCGGAAAGGGTGGAAAAACGGCATTTTCTACCTTGAAAATAAAAGATGTCTTGACAGGTTAGTTGATTCATGTTTCATTAATTCTAATCAAAAATAATTTGATTCTTAAATATTTGTACACTTGAAGTGACTTTTTAAATGTCACAAAGAAATTAATTTTTATCAAAAGAATAATTTATTCTGAATTTTCCATTTGCAGCTACAGTTCGGAAAAACAGATTATGTTCATCGGCAACGGACTCGGAAATATTCGAAGTTGCTAAAAACTGGTTTAGATTCGAAAGCGACAGGGATGGGGGGCGTAAGAAAAGAGAAGAAAAAAAGAAAGAAAACGAAATGACTGACCAACAAAGTGTGGAGGATCAGACCCAACATTGAGCAAACATTTCAATTTAACTCCATGCAATTTGTTTTGAAAATAAGTAATAGAGTTACAAGTAATAAACATCAATGTCATTAAGGTCTTCCGTTTCCAACGGAAGACCTTATTGTTTTCGTACTGTTTCTTCTTATTATTTTTTCCACAAATTTGGCGCACGCGATTTCTCAGAAACTATTCGGCCGATTTTGACCATTTTTTCACAGATGATTGCCAGAGGTCATAATTCTAGATGTTTTTTGAAATTATGAAATCGTCACTTCCGGTACCGAGTTACGGCTGATTTTCTATTTTTTTACGACCTATTTTGTGCAGAGATGATCTCAGAAACTATTAGAGATATGAATACGAAATTTTCAGGATAGGTAGTCTATAGTTTGAAGTTGTGCACTAATGTATTGTTTTACGCAAGTGGCGCCCTTTCTTTGAGCTCGCCTAGGCACGAAAATTGGGAACGAATTTTTATTCAAAATTTTCAAACGTTTTGATCTGTATCTTTTTATCATTTGATATTTTGTTCAATAATATATCACAAAAGTGGTAGAAAATCAAACGTTCTTTCCAATAAAATCAAGAAAAAGGGCCTGGCCCCTTTAATTAGGGACCAAAAGACTCGTAAAGACCATTACGAATAACTTGAAAACGATAAATATTTTGTTACGCATTAAAGAATCAAAGTTGTTAAACGCTACATTATTGGTTTGAAAAGGTCATCGTCAGGCCCATGTTTGGCGTAATTAAGGATTTTAATTCATTATCGTAAAATTTAGGGGGGGGGGGTGTTAGTTTTGAAATTGTATCGATATTTTGTGGTATCATTTAAAATGAGAAAAAAATCGGACGGAAGACCTACTCGTTACTCGTAACGAGGTCGTATCTAGTTATTATTATTATTTCATTATTATAATAATTTGAACCGATGTTGTTATTTAAGCATTAAAAGTCTAACTTGCACGCAATTTCAGTTTAGTTATACAATAGTACAATGCTGGGTCGACATATCTATGGCATAAGGCAGGACTTCATATTTACATTGCAGACAAAGGCGCAATGTTGGACCAATGTACAGAACTGAACAGAACGTTACCCAAAATTCAGTTGGCAATTGGTATATTTAAATAATGTTGTACCAACGATGGCAATTTAACAAACTGTATTGTACCAACGTTGGACAACAACATAACAAAAATTTAGTAGGTATTAGTATGTTGGAGTAACGCTGTACCAACATTAACATATTAACCAAGTATGTTGTACCAACCAAGGTCCATCACGTTGGGCCAACGGTGCACCGATGAGCAAAAGGACATTGGGCCAACGTAAATAGCCAACAATGGGCCAACATAACCAGCATTGTTATCGTGATATCTGGGATGCTCTTTCCCAAATAATGTCAACAATATATTCAGGTTAAAATCGGACTCGGTTAAAATATCAAAGGCCTGAAGGGCCATAATGGCTTACGGGTTTGATATGACTTTGTATGGAGTATGATTCAATCTATTCTTATGGATTATTTGGTGTATCCATAGTTCTATAGAAAGTAATCAGTTAATATAGCTTTACAGAAACTAACAGAACTGATATTGACATGCTCTGTTTACTGATTGGTCGAACCTTAGTAACTGAAACTGCAGGATTGGAATCTGAACGACTTTTTTTCAATTGGTTTAAACTACAATTGATTTAAGGAAAATCATGGACTGCAAGACATAATTAAAATATATATATTAATAACTCGAAGTCCAATATGAGACAATTTGTATTCTTCTTTTATCCCACGTACTGAAGTATATTGAAAGTAATTTAGCTAATTAAAGTTACTTTATACAGTCAATACATTAATTTGTTTCAAAAAAATGTAAATATAAACAATAAAATGTTCTTTTTTAGCTAAGTGGATGGAAGTGCATCTTGTACATGATGCTTTATTCTAGAGAAAAAAAGGCATTGCTTTCAGTGTTTATAGATTTATTTAGCACTAATAACACTGCATGGTATTTTATACAGCTACAATAGTACAGTACAATAATACTGTATAAAAAATCTGTCAAACTATATAAACATATCTAATGATAATTGGCAGGATTTTTATTAGTTTGAATGTAAAATATAGTTCCTGAGTATTTTAGTAAACTTTGCATATACAAACAAAAAACACCAAAAAAAAAAACACACGCAAAACAAACCTATAATCATGCAAGATAGACAATACTGCTTATCATGTATACATGAGATATAAGTATGGCATTTTGTAGATATCTATAAAAATGTTTCAAAAATGGGGATAAGACACATAAACTACAATGTACCAAAATGTGTACACAAAAGTCTTAATGATAAGGAACAAACTGAGGAACTAGTCATATATTAAAATTATAGAGACAATACAAAACAGTTCCATTGACTGTAAGTAGAAGACATTTCAAGTATATCTAATAAGGTTGTCTATAACTGCATATCACGAAATGTTTTCTGTGTAATACTAACATATACATGCAGACTGGCAATGGAAGGACAAAGACTAATTTAATAACATTTCATTCAAGAGTTGAGAAGCCAAAGTTTAATAGTATGACTAAATTTTCTTGTATATTTTCAAATGAATATAAATCATAATCAAACATTACTGCTTAAAATGTGCAGTAAGTGATATAAATCTGTTTTTGAGAAAAGTTGACTATAATCTACAAAGCATGATTATAATAAAAAAGAAGAAGATACATTCAATTTATGAGAAAAATTTTGACAGTTTTGTACTGCAAAAGAACATTAAAGAAGTCAGACTGCAGTGAGCATGTCTGTCTTGGTAAAAAAATCTAGGAAATATTGAAACATATGATTATCCAATAACTACAGTGCTGTTAAAAAGCTAAACTTTAGATGTGGTATTTTTCTGAATGTGTACAATGATTGAATGTAAAATAAATCAGTAAAGAAAACACAAATAGTGTAACTAACTAAGTATGATTTAAAAACTTAAAGCTAATCAAACATTATTGGCATTCATTATGACAAGTGAACAAAAACTTTCCAAGCACTACAACCACTACCAAATGCATCATGTATGGTAGTGTAAAAAAACAAAAAAAGAACATAAACATATATACATCATTTGTTTTACAATGGAATGTAGAACTTTAAACAGAGTTTTTAGAGGCACACATGTACATGTATAACTTTGTGCAAGATTTTTTCTAAAGAACAGGGTTTATGTTTAATAAACAATTAATAAATGGTGATACATGAGTATTCATGGGAAGAATTTACAGAATATGGTATGTTACTCCAATGAAAGTTATGAAAATTTTAAGGAATTTTTACACAGTGGTAGCATTACTAAAATTTTAAAAATGTCTTGAAATGAATTAATTTTTGCACCACTTTTCAACAATATACAATGGTACTCAACTTCACAAAAAATTAAAAAACCATAGTAAAATCATTGTGTTATGTTGAACTAGAATATGTTGAACAAAAAGCATTATAAGAAATGTAGAAACACACATGTTGCATATGTAATAACCACATATCATTCAAAAATGTAGGAAATACAATTTTGAAGAAAAGCCAAATTTTTCAAGAATGTTTGCACACATACACACACTAAAAAATTGAGCAAAATTGGAGCCTTGTCAAAATGAATGAAAAGAAAAGGAACTTGCATTTATATCAATTTTAGGTATGTTGATATTCTAAATAGTTTATAGAACCCACATAAACAATATTTTTTCTTCAGCTGCAGCAATTCCAATTTGTCAAAAGTTCAGTTTGAAATTTCTGTTAGTATGAAAGTTCAATATATTTTGAGTTCAATTTTTAATTTCAATGATTTCGTTTTCTCTTGCGGTGATTTCTGCAGTTAGTGGAAGTTTGCAAAGTAAAACAGACTCCACTTCATGAAGTTGACATTCCAAGTAATGCGCCAGGGCTTCACTGCTAATTTTAAATTCTTCATACTCTCCATTGGCATCATCAGCAGTAAGGGATGCCAAATTTTCCTCCAGCCACTCGAAGCCAATGAAAGAAACTCTTCTGTTAATAACTGGGGTATCAACTTCCTGTAAAATTATTCAAAAGTTTTACTTTATTGCAGAGTGTTCATTAAGTTCATGTTTACAAGCTGCTTCATTTTAAAGAAATTTAATCTCAAAATATACAATCCATTTAAAGTAAGGGTGTATATAATATATTTTCTGCCATAAAATGAATGATATTATGAATAGTTAAACATTATGAATAGTTAAACTAAATAAGTACAAGATTGTACCTCAATGTTTGTACGAGACGTCGTTGATACGCTCTTCTCATCATTGTACAGCTGTACAACAACATTTGTTATACTTATGTGGCTGCCAACGGAAGTTTTCTCCTTACACAAGTCCCTCCACAAGGAGACTTTGCAGGAACCCGAAGCATCTTTTACTTTAATAGTCCTAACTGGGGTATCCTCCCCGTTAACCCTCCCCGTTAACCCTTACGGACCTTTCAATCTCTTCCTGTTAAAATTACAAAATACAATTTATACAATGATTAAATCTATTATTAAGTTTTCTTTACTAAGGTTATGTAAAATCATAACAATGTTATTTGATTACCTATTGAATATATTAACAGAATGTCTCAATTAATGGATTAACTTAATAAATTGCTACATTTATTTAAAATCCAAAACATAATATTAAAAAAATACTTACTGAAACAACTTGCCCCCTAAGGGTAACAAGGGTCTTCACAGGAGATGTTTGGACCGTTTTAATGTTCACCTCAGCAGCAAGAGGTGGACATGCGATGTCTTTTCCCCGTTGTATTAATGATGCTGGGACTTCCATAGGACCAGTCTTAAGGACTTTGCTTCTGTTGGTCATGACAATTGATTTGCCTACATCATTTTTAAGGATGACATTCAACAGCATAACAGTTTGTCCCTCTTTTATGAGGTGTAGTTTTGCCGAGTCATACAAGACTCGTTTTACAGCCATTGTGTTGTCCGCAAAGCCAATGACTGTTGATTGGCGCTTTTCACCACCTGCATTTTTGTACGAAATAACTGGGCCAACTCCACAAACGTTAACTTTAATTGCTGAGGCGTAAGGTGTGGATTGACTGCTGCCACGAAAGGCTTCTTCTAATGTCTTCATCTATAAGTGAAAAATAGTGATGTTAATAATAAAACCTTTAATTACTAGTAATATTTTACTTGCAGCGAAAAGCAAGAAACACAGGTTTATGATCAGAGAAATATGTTTCCAGTACACCACTAAAATGTATTAAATTTTTGTTAATATTTGTGTACACATGATCCAAAATAGTGTTGTAATTAGTTGAAGATGTACTGACTAGTTGAGACAAAGAATAATTAGAGTATAGAAAAGTTGGCAAACCTTGGATTTGACTGAAATTCAAGTTAAAGTCTCCCATAGAAATGTGAGGATTCTTTAAATTGTAAACAGTATCTAAATGAGCAAAACAATTCTTGTACAATTTTAATGATGCAAGCTTTGGGGAACAGTACAAGAAACAAATGTGAATAAGCAGATCTGCATGTAATATGTAACCATGTGCAAATTCAACACCAAGGATATTGGCCCCAACAAAGGAAGTTATGAAACCTTTTGTGTAAACTGCTAAGCCATGATATGCTCTGCCACAACAGCAAGTGTCATCATTTCTTGACAAATTGAACCCTTCCAGATTTACAATGCCTGATCGGTCATTTGGTTTAAGACAGGTTTCTCCAAATGCTATGATATTAGAAGCCAACATGTTGGCATCTGCACGAACATCATCAATATGCTTTTTCAAAGACCTACAGTTGTGAAAAATTATTTTGAAAATATGTTCTGAAATGTTGTAAAGCAGAGGGATTGATATATTAACCTTAGAAGATGTTCGCATTCTATTCATTTCCTCCACAACAGGAGAAGGCACTTTAATACAATCTGGATCAAAATTTAGTAAGAAGACACAAGTCAATTGTTTAACACGACTTAAAGCAACATAATACAAATGATCTATTTTTTTTTTTGCCAAGACCCAAAACAGCACTTTCAAGAGTACAACCTTGTGCTTTATGTACAGTTTTTGCTGCTGCAAGACAAAGAGGAAATTGTCGGCGAGTTACATAGAAAGATTTATAATAACTTATATTAAACTTTCTTGTTGTTTCTATAATTGGGGTCCATGTTGAAGAAATATCAGGAGAGAACAGATGTTGATATTGAGTCCTGCACTTTTTACCAATATCTTCTGAACAGAATTTCACCCAAACAATACTACATCTAGAAGATCCAGGTACCCTGAAATCAAGTTTTGATATTGTGCAAGGTGTACCATTTACAAATCCATCTGATACATCAATATTAACACAAATTTCTGCTGGCAGACCCTCACCAAGACACAAATATTTGTTTAATCCTTTTGTTTTTGTGGCATCTTCTGGAATTTTCATCAGAATTTTTTCATGTAAAGAGGATGGTAAGTCTCCAGATATACTATCAATGGCCTCTACAATGTTTTTTTTGGAATTGCACACATGCTGAAAAATAGTTCTGTTATAGTTCTGAACGTCACATCTGTGTGTTAATAAATGTGGCACATTCCGTGTTGTATCATTTTCTTCTTCAAGAATTTGCATTTTTAATGCTGTTATGTATTCTTCCAAATGATTTCCTTCTCTAATTCGATTCAACATTTCAGCAAATTCTAAATCATCTTTCTGTCTCATAATTTGATCCAATTCAAACTAGTGGGTATTGTTTTTTTTACAAAAAAACACATGTCTCCCCTTCTCCCGAAGGATTGTAATATGGGGCAAATTTAACAAATATTATTCAATAGTAAACCTAAGTGTATTATTATTGTTCTTTGTTTAAAGTTTGAAATCCTTCTGTCAAAGTATATTCAGGAGTTGAACAATGAAGTTTTTTCTAATATGACTTTGAAATAAAATTTTTAGGTCAAGGTCAAAAATTTTGGTAAGGTTCAACTAGGTTATATACCATCTATCTATGATACAAGTTAAAAGTCTGTATGTTAAAGGAGTATTGTGTTATGGTCCGGACAGTATTTTTTATCAAAAGCTTGACCTTGAAAAACAAAATAGGTCAAGGTCAGAACTTTTGGTGGCGTGCACTCATTCTCAATACCATCTACCTATGTTCCAAGTTTGAAGTCTTAATGTCAAAGGGTATTAAAGTTATGACCGAGACAAATTTTTATTACTTTTTTCTTAATTTGACCTTGAGTAAAACAAGGTCAAGGTCAAATATTATTCAATAGTACACCTAAGTGTATTATAATTGTTCTTTGTTTAAAGTTTGAAGTCCTTCTGTCAAAGTATATTCAGAAGTTGAACAATGAAGTTTTTTCAAATATGACCTTGAAATAAAAATTCTAGGTCAAGGTCAAAAATTTTGGTAAAGTTGAACTAGGTTATATACCATCTATCTATGATACAAGTTAAAAGTCTGTATGTTAAAGGAGTATTGTGTTATGGTCCGGACAATATTTTTTATGAAAAGCTTGACCTTGAAGAACAAAATAGGTCAAGGTCAAAACTTTTGGTGGCGTGCACTCCTTCCCAATACCATCTACCTATGTTCCAAGTTTGAAGTCTTAATGTCAAAGGGTATTTAAGTTACGGCTTGGACAAATTTGAATGAAGAAGAAGAAGAATGAGAAAGTCGACAAAAACAATGTCTCCCCTTTGAAAGGGGAGACATAACAATAGGAAATGATCAGTCCATAAATTTGTTCCTAAAGATGCAATACTTTCAGTATTACTAGAAGCAAATATCCACTGATCAAAAACTGGTTTCAGTTGAAACAAATCCCCAAAACAAATAACTGAAATACCACCAGATGGTCTAATGCAACCCAAGATTTCTTGCAATCGTAAATTTATAAAATTGAACATATTTTTTCCTACCATTGATATTTCATCAATAAAAAGAAGTTTTAGAAATTTAAATTTTGACTGAAAGTTGCTCAACTGTTGCATGTCAAGAGGTTTATAATGAAACCCTTGGTCTGCTGGAATATTAAAAGCAGAGTGTACAGTACAACCACCTACATTGAAAGCAGCTTTGCCAGTTGGTGCACAAATCAAAATATGAACATCATCTGGATTTTCCCCAGGCTGGTGTGAAAAATGCTTTACAAGTGCCTGATAAAGAGCTTTTAGTAACACACTTTTACCAACGCCTGCACCACCACTAAGAAAGTGATAAAGTGGATCTGTTTTAGTTTTCATCCAATTAAGTACATGATAGAAAAACTCCGTTTGTTTAACATTTAATGTTCTAACAAGATTTCTGTATTCATCATCAGTCAATTCCCTTGCAAGCTGTTCCTCTTGGTTTGATATTTGTTTTCTACCAATGTTTAGATCTAATGCAAGATCGGAGTCATTATTTTCAAAGCTAGTTCCTGGATTGAAGCATCCGTATTCTTCGCACATTCTTGATCCGCTTTCAGCATCACATTCATCTTGGTGTTGCAATTCAGAAAATAACAGAGCATACTTCAGTTGCTGACACTGTATATTCCAGTTCAGATATATTAATCGTATAATCACATACATAGTTTTCTCTCTTCCTTTCAATTTCTCCTTGATTGTCAACATATCTTTCTTCATAACTCGAAAAATTTGCTAAAATATCAGAATATTTTTTCCAAGGCAAATATAACATTAACTGTTCCCGGAAATAGTTTTCTTTGTCATTTCCTTTACTGTAGCCTACAGAATAAAGCACTCTTGGACGCTGTCTCTTTACCATAACAGTACCATCATGAAAAACATGTTCTTCACACTCCAAAAGTACATTTACATCTGAAGACTCTTGATCGTCATCAGAATCATGATCGTACGTTTCTGGCAGTTCTTCTGGAACAGCTTTGGAACAATTTTTGTTGTGATTATCTGGGTTTTTTTACCATACTGCACAGTATATAGAGCCACAAAATCTGCCAAACATAATTTACTCATTGACTTTGGTCGTCTTTGATAACGCTTTATAGTGCTGTCTGATTCTACAGAGGTTGATGCTTTTGGTAGTTCTTTTAACACAGTATTTGGTTTCATTAGAGTTACTCTTTCACTTTCTGGATTTGTATCTACAAATACTACATCTCTAGAGGACCGTCTTAATGGCATCTGTAGCACTAGATAACACGCCTCTTGAGCTCCAACCTCAACATGATTCAAAAATGTATTGCCAACTTTTCTTACTTGGTCTCGAATGTTACTAGAAGCATTTTTGGATTCCCTGCATGCAGTACTGAGCAAATTGGACATTCCTCTTTGTCCTTTAGAAATGTATGATACAATATAGGCTGCACATGCATATGGATCAAGTATAAATTGTATATCCATGTTAGCTTCCCAGCATTTCAGTAATGTTTCATTGTAGTTGTTTACTCTAATTTCAGACAAAGCTCGCCTCAAAAACACTTTTTTTTGGCCAGATTTAATAGTTGATCTTATGGCTAGAATATACTTATCATACGAGAGTTTCAATGAAGTCAAAAACTGTTCAAATGTTAGATCACAATTTTCCCCTGATTTTAACCCATCTAAAAATGAAGTAATTTGTTTGTAATTATTTTTTGCCTCAGTAATGTCTTCTCTATCATCATTTAAGCCCTCTAAAATCACAGTTTTATCAAGAGGAGGTATAGGAAATCCAAAACGACCACCAGGCTGACCTTTTTTTCTGCAAGGGTGGGCATGTCTATGAGTTTGATAATTGACTAATGTAGCAATAGATTGATTTTTGCTGCAAGAAATATATTTGTCAACAAATGTTTCAATTTTATTATTTGGATCATTAACAATAGATGGGGCCTTGTCAATCCAAATAAGCATGTGAACATGTGGGGAACCTCTCTGTTATACAATTTTAAAATCGCAACCCACATTAATATAAAGAAATTTATTTTCTCAAGATCATATTAATTGCTTAAACAAAACAGTAATTTTAAAAAAAAGTGAATATAGATATCATTGTTCAGAATTCTTTATTTAATTATACATATAATGTAATATACATATACATCCAGCAAAATAGCACATCTATTTACCCTTGACTAGTTACAGGTGTCTCTACCGTACGAAGTTATATAATTATATGAACTTTGTTATACCTTTTAAAAAACTTGTTCGTATACAAATCTATGCGGAAAAAAAGTTCAACATATCTATTGTCCCTAAAAAAAATCTATACTTAAAAAACAAGATATTTGTGAGCCAATGCTCACTAGTGATACCCCCGCTCTGATGTTAATATAAAAAATAAGCAAAGTCGACATTTAACAGAAAGCTGGCATCCGATTGGTACAGAAATATATCCCACAATATGGCATGCCTAAACAAATAGTGTGTTAAATTTTCAAGCATCTGCGAAAAAAATTGTTTCAAAATTTTGGCTAAAATAAACAAAGTACTCATTTAACAGGAAGTTGACGTCCGATTGGTACAACAATATATCCCACGATATGGCATGCCTTAACAAACACTGTGTAAAAATTTCAAGCATCTGCGATAAATAGCTGCTGAGAAATCTTTGACGAAAATTTGATTGAAAATTTTGGTTAGAAATAAACAAAGTCAATATTTAACAGGAAGTTGACGTCTGATTGGTACAAAAATATATCCCATAATATGGCATGCCAAAACAAATACTGTGTTAAAATTTCAAGCATCTGCGATAAATAGCTGCTGAGGAATCTTTGACGAAAATTTGATTGAAAATTTTGGTTAGAAATAAACAAAGTCAATATTTAACAGGAAGTTGACGTCTGATTGGTACAAAAATATATCCCACAATATGGCATGCCAAAACAAATACTGTGTTAAAATTTCAAGCATCTGTGATAAATAGTTGCTGAGGAATCTTTGACGGAAATTTGTTTGAAAATTTTGGCTAAAAATAAACAAAGTACTCATTAAACGGGAAGTTGACGTCCGATTGGTACAAAAATACATCCTACGATATAGCATACCTTGGAAATGATGTGTAAAAATTTCAAGCATCGGTAATAAACAGTTGCTAAGAATTTTTTGACAAAAATTTGTTTAAAAATGATTGCTAAAAATAAACAAAGTCGTCATTTAACAGGAAGTAGACGTCTTATTGGTACACAAATATATCCCACGATATGGCATGCCTATACATATACTGTGTAAAAATTTCATGCATCTGCAATAAACAGTTGCTGAGAATTCTTTGACAAAAATTTGTTTGAAAATTTTTGCTAAAAATAAACAAAGTCGTCATTTAACAGGAAGTTGACGTTTGATTGGTACACAAATATATCCCACGATATGGCATGTCTATACAAATATTGTGTAAATTTTAAGCATCTGCGATAAATAGTTGCTGAGAAATCTTTGACGAAAATTTGTTTAAAAATTTTTGATAAAAAATAATCAAAGTCGTCATTTAACAGGAAGTTGACGTCCGATTGGTACACAAATATATCCCACGATATGGTGTGCATTAACAAACAATGTGTAAAAATTTCTAGCATCTGCGATAATTAGTTGCTGAGATAAATGCGACAGAAATTGTTGTTACGGACGGACAGACAGACAGACAGACAGACACACAAGGGTAAAACAGTATACCCCCTCTCCTTTGGAGCGGGGGTATAAAAAGTGTAACATTTGTTTTGCCGAGCGGACAAATAAAATCGATGTCTGATCGCTGAGTGAGATGTTACAGGATGGGCGGTACTTAATCTCATTTTCATTCGTTGGTGTTCAAAAGTGACGGACCTGATATTACACCATGGAAGACAGTACAATAAAATTAATAAAAGGTATAACAAAGCATTTATTGTCTGAGTTCTCGGGCAAAATACGTTTTGTCGACCCTCGTACCAAACTGTCTGCCTTCGGTCAGTGTAACGGACTCGGATAGACAGTTTGGTTCTTAGGTCCAGCAAAACAAATGTTGGCCTTGAACTCAGTCAATTAATGTATAGCATAAATAATATATATATATATATATAGAGAGAGAGAGAGAGAGAGAGAGAGAGAGAGAGAGAGAGAGAGAGAGATAAGATATTCATATCAATATGAATGTTGTTTATAAATTCATACAGAATGAGTACTGGGATAGTAGTAGTTACTGAGAAACAAAAAAAATACAGGGATATATATATCCTCAATTTGCATGTATGCGACATGAAAAAAATCGTAAGAACCATGCATCACTTTTATATATACGTATATATACATAAAATTTTCTATTTACTTACGCAGTTAAAAGTTCAAATTTAAAAAAAATCAATATCAAATAAAAGTGCAAAATTAACAAAGATTCAACCAACACTGTAATTTACACCGATGATTTTAACAACCAGATAACTTTATAAAATGCAATATCGATCCTAAAATTCCTGATTAAAAAAAAACATTTTCTCTCATGTTTAAAATTGTAAACTGAATAATATTTATATGTATTAAAACTCTGTAAGTATCTAATATGTTTTACGGTGCTACCGTTGTGGCGAGCGCAGCAAGAATTACACATACCTTGCATCATTGTCAACTTATAGTTTTATTTAGGTATCAACGAACGTCAGAGAATTTTGATAGAGTATTGCTCTACAATAAGTATGCCAAAGGTACTAATTTTAATGGTTATGATACATACAGCGCAACCCCCTACCCTGAGAGAGAGAGAGAGAGGTCCCTGTTTGTAGGTGTGTAATTTCCCACTTTTAAATTTAATGGTCTGACTATATGCAATATCTACATAATTTTTTAACCTGTTTATTGTTTTTCATTTTATTCCTTTTTATTTAGTTCAAAATGTCCTATTGTTTATTTCCTCCCTACTCATATACTTACCTGCCTACTGTAATGCATGCACAATTAGCTTAAAAATGGATCGATATGACAGTAAAGTATGGCTCTTGCTAGTATATATATATATATATATATATATATATATATATATATATATATATATATATATATATATATATATATAATTTCTATATTAAAAATTTTTTAAAAAAAAATCATATGTCAATGAGGCAGGTATCGCAGTCTAAATTTATCGCGGGAAATATAGCGCGAGTGCACTGTGACGTCATCCATGACTTTGTTCGTCTTTGTTTACGTTTCTCGACTCAATACGAAGGTATGGAACCATGTAACAAATCTTTTGAGTCTCGCCAAAGCATATGCGGTACTTAAAACGTGTCTTCAGACTTTAAGTCACCGTAAATTACGAGTTAAAAGTCGGCCATTTTTGGCATAGCACCACGGGTGAAAACATTAGAGAGCATTATGGGACGTAGACAAAAAAAATTGTTTGTTGAACTGTAGGTTTAGCTCGTTCTTTTTACCGCGCACGCTGGTTCTTAGAGCTCGCTTCGCTCGCTATAAGTTTTCAATCATACGTATCTTTGTAGTTCATGTACTCATTTCAATACGGTCCCTAATTAATTCAATATTTTGTGGTTCAATGACTGAATTAAAGTTAGCCGATATAGCAGTTTCGGTAGAAATGTAACACAAAGAAATTTCGGGGAGACTAGTAGAAGATGAAAACAAGGATAGCGTCAGCAGTGGCGAAGGAGGATCTGTGTATGAGGAAGGTGGTGAAACAGGATAAATATAAGGGAGGTGTGGTATTTACATCGGTATTGATTCGGGTATCTGGTTCAGCACTCTAGATCTAAAGCGCCTGGCTCTCCTCGTAATTGTTAGCAGGATTAGACTGAGGGCAAGCACACAGGTCAAGGTAGCTTTTGCTTAAGAAAAACATCAATAATTTTATATATCGTTCTAGGCTGCGATTCGCGGAAAAAACATGACGCGGGAAAAACCTGATATACGGTAACTATCTTGCATGTCAACATCTTTATCTTGCATGTCGACATAATTAATAGCGAGCGCAGCGAGGTGGCGCGAAGCGCCGCTCGCGTAGCGAGCTCCATAGACAACGTGTACGAACGGAGGAAATTCGAGTTGAAATCTGCACATTGTTCAAAGAAAATTTTATGAGGCCACGTGAAAACGTTCTACTATCCCAGTGATCCTTTGCGGTGCATAGCAACATGGTGGAACAGAAAGTGTTTCTACGGAAAATTCTTACCTCTACATCGCATACATCATTTTCATTTAACAATAAAAAAAAAATCCTTCTAAAAACATTACAGTAAACAACACATAAGCTTACGTAAAAAAACTGAACTTTTGCTGACATATGACGTCATTTCCTTCTCCGAATTTGTCCGACAATTTACGAAAACTGTCGAGCGCAAAAGAATGTTAACTATGACGTCACTAAGATCTCGCGTTTTAATTTCCCGCGATACATTTAGAGGTGGATCAAGCATATGTACTGGATCATGTAGGAAGTACTCAGTATCAGTGTTAACGGTGACTCTTTGGCTGATTAGTTTTGTTTTGATGATTTTTTTTTTGCATAGTAAATACACATGCAAGTTCCATGCTAAATTTATTGTCATATTGATCCAATCATATATGCATAAGTTAGGTAGGTGACAAAAAAATTATTAAGAAACAAAAGTCTAATCATTATTAGATCTACGTGCAGCCACGTCATTTTGTAATGAATAGATAAAAGAAAAGAATTAAACTGTTAAAATATCTACCAGTACATGTATTTGTTATATAGTTGCATATGTGGTCAAATAATATTGGATATCACACACTAAGAAAGGGGTGAGGGCACATGTCTACAACGCTTATATAGCGTACAAAAATTAAAAAGATTTAAAACAAAATTAATTTCACTGAGGAAAATAATTAAACATAAATAAATTAAACATAAATTATTAAATAATTAAAACACGAGTTACAACAAGGAACAAAATGAGAAATAACAAACAAAATTTATTTTTACTGATTTTAATGATCATTATTAAAAGGTAAAGAAAAGATAAAACATAATTGTATCTACAAAAAAAAAACGGCGTTGTGTTTATCAAAATATACAATGTAAGTCTGTTTAACATTTTATTAATGCTCAATGGTAGTTTGTTTAAGTGTATAAGACTAGGAATGGGCCATTGGAATAAAAGTTTGATAATTTCGGGTTCCTTGCGGTGGTAAAAGTTTTCGAGACAAAGCCAAAGTTTTTTGGTTAGGGCAAGTCCACGGGTTGCATTTAACAATGATGACAGATGTGTGGTTCCTTCTGCGCTCGCCCCAACGGTCACTCCGTAAAACATATTAGAAAAATAACTTGTACACAAGGGGCAGAGATATGCCACCATACATAATATCATATCAATGTGTAAAGTGTTAATTTCCGCGCTTGCGCGGGGTATCATCTATTTTTTCTATATTTGTATTTTTGGCTTTTCCATGGAATATGCGATGAAATTCCAATTTTCCCTATCGGCATTTAGTTGACGGTAAAAAATTCCAATAAGAATTTTTTTTTTTAAATAAGCATTTGACCCAGATGCATCAGATTTGGTTAACTTCTAAATCTGTTCGGCTTTTACGTATTACATGTATATTACTATTTACATATATCATCACGCCACCGTATCTATCGTCTCATCTATCGCGCCTAAATGGCTCTTGAAAGCATTGGATCATTAAAAGTTGCAGAAGTTGTATTATTGTCTAACCAAGTTTCGTTTAGCGTAATAATGTCAAATTTCCCATATTCTGCTTGGATTATATCAAGCTTGTTACTTAAGCATTGAATCATTATATTTTGAAAGATGTGGTCAAATAACTGCAACGGTGGTTGCATACAAATTGAATAACGCGCGCTAGCGTTTACGTTTAACATTTGTTCGCTTTCCGCAAATATGATTTATTTTAAAAGACCTCGGCCTTATTCAACGAGTAATGCGCAATTAACGGAAGAGCTATTGGAACAGCCGAATTATGCTGACAAATATAGTGCACAGCGTTTTAAATTCTAATAACACAATTTTATTATTCAGTCTGTAATTTGATGAATTTTTTTTGTATACTAAGAAATTAATCAATTGAATTCATTCAAATCTTTAAGAAATATTTACATCCATGAAATATTAATCAGCCCACGTATACTATCAGGTCGTGATCCGGTTCGAAGTCGGGAGGAGAGTCAGTCATGTTCTGAAGAAAGACTGAATGTATACATACGCACCAGATTTAGTGATTGGGTCTTCTGTGTTATCGTAAATATCACTCAAATCTATCAATGCAATTTAATAGGAGGAAAGAGAGAAAATGTAAATATATAATTATACTTTGAACACTGAGGTGATTTCTCTAGGTATGCATCAAGAAAGTCTAGAGAGCTGTCGTTGTCATGGTTTGTCACTGGGGGGGGGGGGGGGGGGGGCATGGATTTTGTTCAATGTCGCCGCACAGTAAAAGTAAAATATTGATTATTATTGAAATAATTATCATTGTCCATATGAGTGATGATTTATAACATATCTCATTATGATTATATTTATGTGGGGCATGTGAAAGCGGGAGTCGTAGTATTGTTTGATTTAGGTGAGTTTTGGTTATTACGTGGCATTATGGTCGTGTATGTTGGTAATATGCATAATATTAATATGATTAGTAATATTGACGTTCTAGGTTGACCATCAAAATAGTAAGCAAATTAAGAAACTCATTATTTTCTTAGAACCACTGTAATACCCTGTCCGGATCCTGTGTGTGACATTGTTTACTGGCACGATTTAAGGAATTGGTGTGAAAAATAAAATCTCCATATTTCAGCGTGCGCACCTTTTGTACATATGAGTTCTTGACTTACGAGTAATCCAAATAACTGGCATTTTTTGGTTGCGGTGTCTGTTCTTTTTGCCTAGTATCAGTATGAGAAATAATTTATTGTCGGGGCACTATGGGGAAATGTTTTAAAATTCTTACGCATACATTGTATATATAATTTCAACTAGCATGATATTGATGTATTGCATGTATTGTACAAAAATATTTTCTGTTCACACGCTAATGACAAACAGATCAACTTAATAGCTTAAATAAATTAAAGTACTTAATTTCCCTTGTTCGCGAATAAGTTTAAGGATGACCTACCTTCTATTAATTCACTATGGTAGCAATATGACACAGGGTGTGTGTGTTACATTTTTACATAGGAATATATAGAGTTAATCTTTAAAAATCATTTTCTCAAAAACTAATCAGCCAGGAAAGCTGAAACTTGTCTGGAAGTATCCTCAGGTAGTGTAGATGAAACTTAAGATCCCTAAAATTTCCTTATTTTATTGTGACGTTAAAATTTTGAAAATTGAGTTCCAACTTATTTGGGACCACTTTAACAACATTTGTAAGAGTATGTGTATTTATATATATTTGAAATATTTTCCTTTATAATGTCGAATGGAAATTTCATGAAAGGAAATGAACGGCGTGATCAAAGGGTCCATGAGGAAAACAAGAGGCCCATGGGCCACATCGCTCACCATCACAATTGCTCTAATTCTGATCAAATTAGCATTACAGTATTAAAATATCTTGACAACTAAGTACAGTAGATCTTACTAAAAAAATGAAAATCTGCCAATTTTTGTCCACCTCTTATTTTGGTAAATACCAAGCCCCTTTTGTTGTTGTACCTGTAAGAAGATTTTTCTCTATTCCTATATACCCCCCCCCCCCCCCATTTCGTGGCCCCACTTTTCTCTAGGAAATCATGGTTTCATCGAACATAAATCTGAATAACCTGTGCTTTTACACGAAGTACTGAGTTTTGGACCGGAAACTTTCCCAGAATATTTTTAAAGATTATCTCTATATATTCCTATGTAAAAATTCAAACCACCATCACGGCCCCGCCCTACCACTAGGGGCTGTAATTTTGCACACTTGAATTTACACTACCCGAGGATGCCTCTACATAAGTTTAAGCTTTTCTGGCCAAATAGTCTTTAGAAACAACATTTTTAAAGATGTTCTCTATATATTCCTATGTTAAAATTCACCCCCCCCCCCCATTGTGGCCTCACCCTACCCCTGGACTATTGTTTAAACAAACTTGAATCTATACGATCTGGGGATGTTTTCACTCAAATGTAGGTTTTCCTGGCCTAATAGTTTTGAGAAGAAGATTTTTAAAGATTTTCTCTTTATATAACAATTCATCCCACATTGTGGCCCTACCCCCCGGGACCATGATTTGAACAAACTTGAATCTACACTATATGAGAATGCTTCCATTTTAATTTGAGCTTTCCTGGCCTAATGGTTTTTAAGAAGAAGATTTTTGAAGATTTTCTCTATATATTCCTATGTAAAAACCCATTCCCCGATTGTGACCCCATCATACCACCAGGTACTATAATTTGAACAAACTTGAATCTACACTGCCTAAGGATGCTTCCATTTTAATTTAAGCTTTCCTGGCCTAATAGTTTTTGAGAAGAAAATTTTTAAAGATTTTCTCTATATATTCCTATGTAAAACTTGATCCCCCTCTTGTGGCCCCTCCCTACCCCCGGGGACCATGATTTGAACAAACTTGAATCTACACTACCTGAGGATGCCTCCACACAAGTTTAAGCTTTTCAGGCCGAATAGTTATTGAGCAGTTTTTTGAAAAATACCAACAAATTTTCAATAATTCTCAATTATCTCCCCTTTTGAGAGGACGTGGCCCTACATTTGAACAAACTTGAATCCCCTTCTTATAGCGGTGCTTTGTGCCAAATTTGGTTGAAATCTGCCCAGTGGTTCTTGAGAAGAAAATGAAAATGTGAAAAGTTTACAACAACGACGACAACGCCGACAGACAACGGACAAATGGTGATCAGAAAAGCTCACTTGAGCCTTTGGCTCAGGTGAGCTAATAAAAACTTGACTGAATATTACCGTAAATCTGGAAATTTTTACCGTAGATAAATTTTTAGCTAATTAGCGCGTGCTCTGCATTCGCAAAATTTTTTCTCCTAAAAATTAATCAACAAAAAAAAAAGTAATAAAAATTTTGCCGAGGGCTGGTCTCTTCTCCTTATTATATGAACAGGTGTCGGTAAGTAGTGGTCATTTAAAAAACCTGTTTATATAACCAGATAATTACCCCCAAGCTGTAACCAGCGTGTGGAGAAGGACTTCACTCAAAATCGGTATTTTCGGTTGACTGGTAGCCTCATGTTTATCTTAGTGTACATGTATACTGATGACACTGCATGCATGCGTGATTTATTCATACATATGATATGTAACGGCGTTACGTAGAATGTAGCATACCTCTGATGTGGTGGAAGTTCATTGATGACGAAATAGATTGGCCAAATGCTAAAATTGGAGAATGGAATAAGGACACTCCATCTATGTCCATCTGCTATGAGATGTGAAGTTCTCCAAGTTGAGCATCAGTTGTCTCAAGAAAATACCCATCCTTTCTGAACCTTTCTTTGTACAGCTTTCTATCACAGATATCATGGATCACGTTGTCATCAGTGTGTACATAAACTTTGTACTCTCTGATTTGTCTTGTCAATTCTTCATCTAAATTTTTTGTAGATAAAAAAATGTGTTAATTGGCGTACAAAAATTAAATAACTTTCACAAAGACAAACCATTTTAGATAATGTTGAATCAGTTAAAAATTAGTCAATTCAATACCGGTAATTAGCAGAAAACTCAATTAATATCGGTCAATAATCAACTTGGTAATAATTGTATTAATTTTACTAAAATTGGGCATTAAATTTTTTCTCAATGGTTTAAGTGCTATATGCACTTAGTAATGTTAATAATAGGTAAGCCATAATTTAAGATTTACACATTTTTTGAGATAAAAAAAACCTGTTATAACATGGTGAAAGTAGATATTGCACAACGACGGTGATAGAATATATGAAAAATGATTTTGCAAAAAAGTATGTCAGGGGTTAAATTTATACTATTTTATTATTATTAAGGTCTTCCGTTTCCAACGGAAGACCTTATCGTTTTTCTTCGGGTTTTTTTTCTCATTCTTCTTTTTTTTACTTACCGATTATGTGTCAGCTATTACTCTGCAACTGTTCGATAGATTTTAATAAAATTTTCAGATCTTATCGACATTAGTTAAAACTTTATCGGAAATGTTTTCGTTGATGACGTCATTTCAGACTCATGTTCCTCCTCAGTCTTTTATCTCTGCAGATTTGTCACTACTGTCATTCTTGCAAATGTAAAAAGTTTCGCGATTGTCGGCATTCCGGTCGCATCTTTCTTTCTAATTCGCTTTACGTAATACTTCGCGTTGTGCGACATTGTAGATTGGTTTACCGTTCAATATCAATGAGAAGCTTTGTCATGCTCTTTTTTCTCATTTTTAAAGCGTTTGAATGACGAGGACGATATATGCGGATATGTTCGTTAAACTTCAATCGGACAAAAACGAAAACACAAACGATGTTTGAAATATTCTGTTTTAGCAGGTAATTTCTCTCTGAAAAAGGGGAATGTTTGCACCTTTTTTAAAGAGGGGAAAGGTACCGTTTAGCAGTAGTAAAAACAGCCTTGATAAATCCCTGTGAATGTAAGCGATAAATAACATATTTTTTGAAAAAAAAGAGATGAGATTGACGCGAGGGAGCGCCGATGCCCTGAATATAATTAGCCAAAGTTGACCTGTATTTTCTAGAAAATGTCCTAAATATGAATTATCAGCTTTGTTTACTTCCCGTTAAATTGAAACGCCGCAGCAATGTTAAGGGGTCCCCGTGCAAAACTACGCTGGAAAACGATATTAATTAAATCAACGCAAAAACACTTTGACCGGGAGTATTTCTTAAAATATATGTTACATTTGTTGACAACAATGTTACATTATACTTGATCCATTTTTGTGACGTCATGTGTACTTTGTAGTTATGTGACGGGCGAATCCTAATATTGCAAATGATCTATGTAACTCGCAACGGCGAACGTGATTATTGACATTAAATCATACATATCTTTCAGAAAAATCCTTTGTAATGTCATATACCTTGAGGTTCTTGCTTGGGCTTGAAATAGTTATTATGCCCCCCTTTCAAAGAAGGGAGGACATATTGCTTTGCTGCTGTCTGTCGGTCGGTCCACCAACAGTTTCCGTTCATTTTCTTTGCAGAGGATGAACATATAAAAAATCAAATTTGGTATACAGGTTTATCATGATAATATTCCCCATTACCTCTAACAAATGCTTATAGAATGGTGAAAATATCAAATGTCAGTGAAAAAGACATTAACAATTTCTCAAGTGCCAGCACTACGCTAAGAGATAGAGTTCTTCAATAAGTGGCGGGGGAAACTATTACCATTCTTGGAGGAGGAAGAGCCAATAGGATTGCCATACCACCATTTCTTTTCCAGGGAAGTGGATGAGACCAGAGTTATTAAATGGGGCATCTCTAGTTACCAGTGGGACTGTGAGAAAAACAGGTTGGTCAAATGGTGTTTTTTCCGCGAATATTAAGAGAACCATTTCTTGAAGTTTGTACAACGAAGTGACGGTGAAAAGGTTTTTTACTTTTGGATGGACATTGCTCCCATGTTTCTGTTAATCTGATAGAATGGGCACATTATCTTCATTTTACCTGCACATACCAGTAACATGTTGCAGCCCATAGATGTCTCTTGCTAAGGTCCTTTTGAGAAAATATACAACAACCTGTGCCAAAAATTGATGAGGGATACCTCTGCTACCATTACCAGATACAATGTATGTGAGGTTGCTGGCAAAGCATACACTAAAGCACTTTCTCCAGAAAATATTCAGTATGGATTCAGGAAATCAGGTATCTACCCTTTGAATTCTGAAGCGATCAGAATGGAGTATCTGGCTCCAGCAGAGGTGTTCAAACAGATCAACCTTATTACAAACACAACACCAAGTGAAAAGAATACATATGATGATGCGGAAAATTCAGACAATGAGGAAAATAACGGAGGTTTTGTTATTGAATTACTGAACAAAGAGAAACACTTAAAGGAAATAAAGAGTGAGTCAGTTATCAAGGAGAGAAAAACATTGAGTAAGATAGTGGCAGGGAGGGAAATTTCTAATGGAGTAATTGAAAAAATGGTGGAGCATGAAAGAAATCAGAAACCAAATAAATTCATTCCGGCTCCCTGAAGAAACGAAGAAAGTATGGAGGATCAGGCGACAAAAACAGTAAGAGTTGTTATTAATACGTGCTGATTTTTTTTCTATATCACTATTTATTAATAAATAAACGGGTCAGTGTGAAAACAAATGCGTAATATTAAGTTCGTTAATTTAATTTTTTGAGTATTGACGCTTGTCTCTCTCAGTCTGAAAAATGTTTGATCAGTAATTAACAACTTTGTGTTTTCCTCGTGTTTTTGTTGTGTTGTCTTTTGGTGACTTCTTTTGCCTGAGAAAGCATAATTTACATCCAAACTGTATCAATAAATAAATATGTTTTTCCTATTTATTCATTTTTTAAATTTCAGAACCTTAGAGTGTATATTCTACATGCATAGCCTATACCATTAGAACCACCAAAAGCCAATATGAGAAGTCCGGACGGAGTCTGAAGTACTATGTTCCAGTTGTTGTCCGGGGAGAGGCTACATGCAAAAGCATTTCTACCTTCAAGAAAACGCTTATTGAGTCGCTGAAGCCAGGAAAGTGTTGCCGGCTGATAAATGCCACCTGCCATCCCATCTTTGGCATTAAGCTTAAGACGGACTCGGTGATACGTTTTTGTTTTTTTGTCAACTAAAGAGGGTGACTTGCAATACAAGATTTCATTTCCAAAGTTCAAGCATGGGGACTACAGTGTGCGAAAGAAGAGTGTTGATCCAACTTATGATAAGCACATTTATCTTCGGATGTATGACTTATTAGTAATCAAACAACAGTGTGTCAGGTTTATATACTTTTATTTTGACATAAATGCAAAATCAAACAGTTTATTATGTACAGCTTGTTTATATCGCCCACTTTATTTCAGGATATACATCAACCCTTATGCAGGAGACGCTATCTGCCGTAAAAGGAGCCAGTGATGATCCGGTTCCCTGTTTGCCAGCTGTACAGCTACCTCCATTGTGCAGCGGGTTCATCCATCATGAAAAAGAAGATGCCATACTTCACTTCCAGTCAAGATTTGCAGGCAGAGAGACAACAGTGTAAGAAATGTTGTGACTGTATATAAGTTTGATTCACCATCATATAGATGTATATTTGATGTGTAAACTCAACTACTGTTCTCAGTCATTTTGTATGTCTTGTTCACCCCCCCCCCCCCATTTGATGTTGCTTTAACCCTCCCCTTTTGTATATATGGGAACATGAAAGCAGGGTCCACGTCCCGTTCCTGGATGCATATAATCTGTTTACTTATTGTACTCAAATTTTTATGTAACTGATGCTTTCTTATTACTAATTTATTTAATATGTTTATTTTTGTTTTACTTACTTATTCTGGGTCTTGGAATCCTCTGTACTGGTTGGACTGAAAAGTCTGACTAATCTTGGTCACTGCACATGCAGGTAGGGGAACACGGACGTTTCTTCCTAAATAGCCCCAACACCACCGAACAAGACGGCGATAGGCTGTGTACCTATTTCTTCTGTAATAAAAAAAGCATATTTATGAGTACAAGTTGATGAAACCTCAATCAATATTTGTATGAAATAAATGCTACATTTATACAACTTACTCTTCTGTGGTTGTTCTTAATTCTCCATACTGGGATCTGTACTGGTAGTACGCTGTCTCGAGTACATACTCGTCCAGACTAACTGGTCCAAACCCTGGGTGCCGAGTTATACAGGTCAACTGATGAATAGATCCCCTTTTGGCATCGATCTGTTGTACTTCTTGGCAGCAGATGCTTTCCTTTGCAGTGGGCATAACTGTACAACAGTTGCACTTGCACCTAATTGGGTGTAATAAAAAAATAAAGTATACGGATGTGTCAACCCCCCCCCCCCCCCAAAAAAAAATGCCACTATTAATATCAGGTGAATGTGTAAATAAAACAGGTCAATCAAGAACATAAATACGAGATTTGATCAATGTTGGAGCTAAAGTTTATCAAAAAATATTGAATAATATTGACTCTTATATTGATAAAATTACAGATTCCTTAGTTATTATTAAATAAGTAGAATTTTTATAATATACATCTGTAGTAACTTGCCGTCGATCGGTAAATTCGCCATTTTGGTTAATTGTGTAGATTTATAATATGGGTAATTAGCCGTATTTGAAACGTATTTTATTTCAAATTAAGGGCTTAGGTTTCAAATTGTTTCATATTATTTATAAACAAAGTTTTCACATGTCAAAAATGCCGTACAAGTCCGTATTTCCGACTTTGTCGACGATATCATCCTCGGGATTGTCTCCTCTGGAGTCGTCCGATTCGTCGGAACTGCTTGCTTCTGGCTCAAATCTGTAAGGCTGGATGTTCTGGGGGGCTTCATGAACACTTTCTTCAGACGACATGTGGAGGACACTATCGGACGAGGAAATACTGGAATCGCTTCTGTTGGCCATCTTTGAAAAAGCTGTGTTGTGACGTCACGCCTATTTTCTCTATTTATAGTAAAACCGGAAGTTGCGCTGATTGGTTTTGAGCAGGTGCGAAAATCAACAACTTTGACGGCGGATAACTCGCTTATTAAACCACGCATGGAAATTTTGATTTTTACACTTTGTTTTATTTTAAAATCTGCGTAATTTAAACTCAAGTTATATTTTGACTTCCAGGACTTAAATGCCTCCCAATTTTTACAGAACAGAAAACCCATTTAAATTGTGAATAAATAAGAAAGCATATGATTAATACTTTTTATAAACACAATTGAAACTAACCAGCAAATTGGTTTACCTCAAGACAGTTCACTCAGTTAACACAGTACTCTATGGAGTTATTCGGTAAATATGGCAAATTTCAAAAAGCCCTTGTATTGTATTTAGTTAAAAAATCAAAGTAAATTTTTCAGAATGTCATATTTTTAACAATATCTTTATAATTCATTAAAAGAAGAAGTTTTTTTTGCTAGGTTGTATATAATATTTATATTGTCTGATTCTTATGTGGACTGGTACTTAAATTTTCACATGCAAGTCATTTTATCACTCTCCTTTGTCTTTCGAAAAAAGTAAACTGCACTTCAGGGCGCCTCACATCCTAACATACGTGTTTGTGTTTTATTTTATAAATAATTTATGTTCGTTTGAGTGGAACGAATAAATGTATTTATTTAAGGATCGAATAACACGTGTTCTTGTTTATTTACACCTATAATCTATTGGTTAGTTGTTGGTCACATTTTCAGGTGACATTTAAATATTCATTGCACGGGTTTTAACTAACCGATGTTAGCGCGAAAAATTATATAGTCATTTGAAGGCTCTTTTCAGTGCAGATAACTGAATTCCCACTCACCCGCCCTTGCTTTTGGAATTATTATTGGAATATGTTAAAATATTGTTTTATTTTGTAGGAATGAAGATAAAGAAGAAAACTTGTGCATTTTCATGAATAAGTAAACTGCGCTTCAGAGCGCTCCACATCCTAACAAACGTGTTTGAGTTTTATTTTATAAATTATTCAAGTTCGTTTCAGATGAACTGATATCTTTTAAGTCTGCTTTCGCTTCTCCTACGATGCAGTATTCCATAAATGGAAGAGCTATGAAGACGGGGAAATTTCCAAATTCTGTAAATCCATATTTTATAATCTTCCCAAGCAGTCCCTTGTTTTACCACCTTCATCCTGCGCTAGTTCAACCGAGCCATTTGAAAGGATCATCTGGATTTTGATTCTGCTGTTTGGTAACAATAATGTGCTGGAAAATGTCTCTAGCAGTTCCCTTAAGGCATGTCCCTTATGGACTCTTATAAGGACCTCATCCGACACAATCTCTAGATTATTGAGGTTTAACTGAACAATGCCACTGTCATTGAGGTCAATACTGTAGATAACCTCTTCTTGCGTTCCATCAGGCATTGTAACTTGCATTGACCTGACAGTGTACCAAAAAATTCATTCAGATCAGGAAGTGTGTCACCATCTGATCTATGAAAGGTCACATACTCTGAAGTGTTGAATCTAAATGTACCAGGTATATCTTCCTGTGATAGTAGATGAGGGTTTGCAGATGGACAAAGACCTGAAGGTCCTGGAATTTCAGACTTGTTGGATGTCATGTTAGATGCCTTAATGGTTTGTTCACCTGAAGGGCCAGGTATATCAAGATCTGATACAAAACCACATTCAAACTACTGCTTGGACGCGAATAGCAACGTTTCAAAGATTGTCGACCATTGCTGCTTTTCCGATGTACAAATGTAACTTATGCATTTTTGTGAAACATTATTGTAAAAAATAAAATGCTACAGTTTCAGAAGTTCAGTTTACTAAATTCTAATTCTATAATATTCTTTCATCATTTTGATATCAAAATGAACATTTTTAATAAATCAGCATAATAAATGAAAATCTATTCCTGTAAGTTCAGCTTGCATATAAGTATCAACTGTTCACAAAACAAATGTTTTGATGTTTAAATTGCTCTTCTCATTGAATCTTTCTTTAAGGCATGATCCAGACTAATCTGGTGCAGTAACAGAGTATTTCCACATTTACTACATGTATATACCTTAATTGACATAATTATTAGAATAGTGTTTTATGTTATCAAACTAATTTTTAAAAAGAAAATAGTTATAATTACACTATGACATTGAAAATTTGCAATCATGCTTCCGCCTATCAGTACTTTCAGTACTTTGATTGTGAATAAGTGTCTCACTTGAATACCGGGAAAACAAAGCACATACTAGGTGAAGCCTCACCGTCTATGAGATCGATCAACCAGATATATTTCTGCAGTCGGTCAGTAACTTACCTAATAAATAGTAAGAGTTAACTTAGTTTTCTGAACATTAATATGAATGCGACTCACGCAATACAATAAATACATAAAGGTAAACCTCAGTTAAATACAATGTTAAATCCATTTGAGAAGCCGATGTTCTATACCTTTTAATGTAGCTGTATTACTGATCTCAAAAAGCTGTATTGCTGCATCAGTGATTTCTATGTATTATGTATGCTTTATGGACGCATTTTTTTTAATTGCCTTTAACTCACCGATATGGTTGACTGACTATAACTATTATAACTATTGCAAGCAACGTTGTTCTTTTATGTTTTCAAATTATCAAATATTTTTTTATGGTTATAATGCTTTTTATTGCTCATTAGTCAAAACATCCTGACTGTTAAATATATACTCCATTCCAATTCTAACGGATAAAAATTGATAAATGTATCACACTCTGGTTTTCACCGTCGTGATGTTGAGGGGAATAGCTCAGCAGATTTGTGGCTATGTGATGTACTCACGTTCACAATACCTAAGGAATCAAAATCAAAATCCTTAGAAATTAATTAAAAGATGTTTAGTTGGAAAGTCCAAGATAATGAATGAAATACACAAATAATAATAGCATGTTATAAAAAATCAAAGAGATAACATTAGTTCCGAAACACAATTGAAACAGATAAACAATAGACATAAAAAGAAATAAAAACAATATCGAGCATAGCGCTTACCTTAAACATGATCCCTAAGTGTGAACATTGTCGATTAATTATAAAGTATCGAAAAATATGATTAAATAATGACTTAAACTTGTCTTGAAAATTTAGCGGGAAAAGTTTCTATTTTCGTTTTTGTTTATGCTAACTTATTTATCTCCTCGCGCAGAAGAGTTCTATTTAGCAAGGCGCGGTTAAGTTTAAATAGACGAAAAGTTAAATCTTTAAGGAATAAATTTTAGAATAGAAATTAATACGCAATAAGCATAATTTAAAGTGTAGATTTAAAAGATTAAAAAGTTATTTAATTAAGGCGGACAATTTTTTTTAGATATTGTTACACATAAATTTGTTTTCAAGGCCGTTAACAGCATTCACCTACTCGTAATAAACAAAATTGATACTGTTATTTAACGTGCTCCTGTTACGGTCTTAGTGGCTGCTAGTCTAAATTGGCATAACGGAATGAACGCTTTTTTTTCAAAATTCAGGAAAGAGATAAATTTCGAAAAAATTGTTTACGTGGAGTTCAACTTTAAGGACTGAGAATTTTTTTATAAATATTATCAATAGTGTTATGAAAATTCAGACCGAGGGCGCATCTACTGACATCGACGATCCTACAAGAAATGACACGTGTTAGAAAAACATTTATCAAGTACAATCACTCTAAAACCTATAAAACACTGTAACATACACATTTTAAAACAAAAGCAAGTAGTTTGGCACCTTTAGATTGCAATCATACCTTTAATACGTTTAAATATTACAATAAGCTAATTATTATATATTATATATTACGTTAATGAATATCATTTATTGTAGGGTCTTGCTGGAGCTTGTTCAAACTCGAACTGTCAACTCAACGAGACATGTAAACACAAAAGATCTTCTGAGGATAAATTCTTTGAATGTGTTTTGTCCGGTAATATCACCAATTTTCTCTGTTTAACGTACACATTAATATTTATATGAGTAGCATAAAAACTTAATATATGTCATTTTTTTTTTAAAAAACGTAGTTTATCTTTATCTGAATATTAGAATAACATGAATAAACAACATTTCTTCAATATAAATGGGTACATGTATATTAAACACTGCAAACTGGACTTACGGATAACATTGTCGTAAATTCTTTTAAGTCCTCTTATAATCTATCCTTTAATATTCCTAGCGTCGATATGTAATCAAGCAGCATATGGAATACGATTATACTTTTGATCTTCGTTAGGTATACGTTTTTACCAAGGATATTGATTTGATTTATCTATAGTTAACACTTATTGGTTTTTAAATGTGCCCTTCTTCATAAGATTGTGGAATATCCGATCTAAAAGGAATAGATCTGAATACAACACGACGTGAGGACGCCATTGGTATACACAGGAGGATACACGCCTCGTGTGCTGACGGATATTCCCAGTCTGGTTCAGGACGTATGAACTGTCAATCAAACGGGGAGTGGAAATACGACATTGTCTGTGAAGGTGAGGGGTTAAATGGTTAATTGGGTTTTTTCAACGTAGCTCATTACACCAACGATTATACATTTATAAGACACTACTTCACAAAATGGTTATTTAAACTATTTTGTTAAGTTGTTTGTAATAATCAAACTGACTGAATAACGTCATAGCTCAACGAATAAAGAATCGGGCTAGTGAACCGCTTATCACAAGTTTCAATCCGCCTGAGGTTTTTGTTCATGTTTATGAATAATTTGTCGAAAATTACATATTAATGTTTATCTTGTAGTCTTTAGCCTCTTAATTACTTTTCCGCTGAATTGAATAAAATTTCAAAGAGTACTGAGGCACCTTAAATAATGTATCTAAAAATGAAATTTAATGTATTTTTTTCTTCAAAATACGCAATTACTGAACCATATTCACAGCGCCAGCAAAAACAAACAGTATAGCGACAAGAAATAAATTTTTAATGAAACATGAAGTTTACAAAAAGTTATTTTTAAAGAAATCAATTAAAAATATTAACGGTGAATGGTTACTTTAACTTAAATAACATTAAGCACAGAAAATAGCACAGTAAGGTATGCATTGAATTTTTCAAACGATTAATCTTTTTATATACTACTAGATACTATTCCTCGCAAGGACGGGAAATAACAATATACACATTTATGTTTTGCTTGATTGTCTTTTCTCATTAATTATCGAAAATATTTCTCTAAAGCACTGTACAACTAGTGGGTATTGTTTATTTACACAAAAAAACACATGTCTCCCCTTTTCCCCAAGGATTGTAATATGGGGCAAATTTAATTAGTGAAAAACAATGAAGTCAGCTATATGTTAGATATCATCCATATATAATAAAATTTAGAAATTGAATTAACTTGAGACACAAGATTGGTCGAGGTAAAAAAATATGGAGGCGTGCACTCCTTCTCAATACTATCTACCTATGTTCCAAGTTTGAAGCCTTAATCTTAAAAGGTATCCAAGTTACCACCCAGACAAAATTTAATTATTTTCTCTTAATTTGACCTTGAGTAAAACAAGGTCAAGGTCAAATATTAATCAATAGTACACCTCAGTGTATTATTATTGTTCTTTGTGTAAAGTTTGAAGTCCTTCTGCCAAAGAATATTTAGGAGGTGAACAATGAAGTTTTTTTCTAATTTGACCTTAAACAAAATTTATAGGTCAAGGTCAAAAATTTTGGTAAGGTTCAATTGGACTATATACCATCTATGTATGATACAAGTTAAAAGATTGTATGATTAAGGAGTCTTGTGTTATGGTCCGGAGTATATTTTTTGTAAAACGCTTGACTTTGAAGAAGAAAATAGGTCAAGGTCAAAAACTTTGATGGCGTGCACTTTTCTCAATACCATCTACCTACGTTCCAAGTTTGAAGTCTTATTGTCAAAAGGTATCCAAGTTACCACCCAGACAAAATTTAATTATTTTTTCTCAAGTTGACCTTGAGTAAAACATGGTCAAGGTCAAATATTTATCAATAGTACACCTCAGTGTATTATAATTGTTCTTTGTGTAAAATTTGAAGTCCTTCTGTCAAAGAATATTTAGGAGGTGAACAATAAAGTTTTTTCTGATTTGACCTGGAAATGAAATTTTAAGGTCAAGGTCAAATTTTTTAGTAAGGTTCAAATGGACTATATACCATCTATCTATGAAACAAGTTAAAAGTTTGTATGTTTAAGGAGTCTTGTGTTATAGTCCAAACTGTATTTTTTATAAAACGCTTGACCTTGAAAAAGGAAATAGGTCAAGGTCAAAAACTTTGATGGCGTGCACTTCTTCTCAATACCATCTACCTACGTTCCAAGATTGAAGTCTAAATGTCAAAAGGTATCCAAGTTACCACCCAGACAAAATTGAATTATTTTTTCTCAAGTTGACCTTGAGTAAAACAAGGTCAAGGTCAAATATTTATCAATAGTACACCTCAGTGTATTAAAATTGTTCTTTGTGTAAAGATTGAAGTCCTTCTGTCAAAGAATATTTAGGAGGTGAACAATAAAGTTTTTTCTGATTTGACCTGGAAATGAAATTTTAAGATCAAGGTCAAATTTTTTAGTAAGGTTCAACTGGACTATATACCATCTATCTATGAAACAAGTTAAAAGTTTGTATGTTTAAGGAGTCTTGTGTTATAGTCCAAACTGTATTTTTTATAAAACGCTTGACCTTGAAAAAGGAAATAGGTCAAGGTCAAAAACTTTGATGGCGTGCACTTCTTCTCAATACCATCTACCTACGTTCCAAGATTGAAGTCTTAATGTCAAAAGGTATCCAAGTTACCACCCAGACAAAATTTAATTATTTTTTCTCAAGTTGACCTTGAGTAAAACAAGGTCAAGGTCAAATATTTATCAATAGTACACCTCAGTGTATTAAAATTGTTCTTTGTGTAAAGTTTGAAGTCCTTCTGTCAAAGAATATTTAGGAGGTGAACAATAAAGTTTTTTCTGATTTGACCTGGAAATGAAATTTTAAGGTCAAGGTCAAATTTTTTAGTAAGGTTCAACTGGACTATATACCATCTATCTATGAAACAAGTTAAAAGTTTGTATGTTTAAGGAGTCTTGTGTTATAGTCCAAACTGTATTTTTTATAAAACGCTTGACCTTGAAAAAGAAAATAGGTCAAGGTCAAAAACTTTGATGGCGTGCACTTCTTCTCAATACCATCTACCTACGTTCCAAGATTGAAGTCTTAATGTCAAAAGGTATCCAAGTTACCACCCAGACAAAATTGAATTATTTTTTCTCAAGTTGACCTTGAGTAAAACAAGGTCAAGCTCAAATATTTATCAATAGTACACCTCAGTGTATTATAATTGTTCTTTGTGTAAAGTTTGAAGTCCTTCTGTCAAAGAATATTTAGGAGGTGAACAATAAAGTTTTTTCTGATTTGACCTTGAAATGAAATTTGAAATAGAAATTCTTTGCCGTTTTTGAGCTATCTGGGATATGATATTTTAGGGACCGACCCCTAATCTCCTTATTGGGGCCAGATAACGAAACTTTTATGATTGAATATTGTTTAAAACATCATTCTAAGCATCTTTTATTCTATATTGCTTTTTAAAATATTTGTCCTTTTTGAGATATATTCGATCGAAATTTTGGACTTTTGGCCACTTAAAACCCCTAATTACGTAACGCATAATAAAATTTTTATAATGTATAGTTTTATTAGTGAAAGATGAACATTTTTGCTTCTTAAACATATTACAAAACATTTCTCAGTAAAGTGCTATAGAAGAAAGACTTTAGAGCCCTTTTGGCCCCTAAATTGAAGGGCCAGCCCCTTTTTCTTGGCATCATACGAAAGTTCTTTTGATATTAAACATATTTTGTTCAACAAGTGTTTAGAAATTCTTTGCCGTTTAAGAGCTATCTGGGAAAGGACATTTTAGGGGCCGACACCTAATCTCCTTATTGGGGCCAGATAACGAAAATTTTTTGATTGAATATTGTTTAAAACATCATTCTAAGCATCTTTTATTCTATATTGCTTTTCAAAATATTTGTCCTTTTTGAGATATATTCGATCGAAGTTTTGGATTTTTGGCCCCTTAAAACCCCTAATTACGTAACGCATAATAAAAAAAATTTATAACGTATAGTTTTATTAGTAAAAGATGAACATTTTTGCTTCATAAACATATTACAAAATATTTCGGAGTAAAGTGCTATGGGAGAAAGACTTTAGAGCCCTTTTGGCCCCTTATTTAAGGGACCAGCCCCTTTTTCTTGTTATCAAACGGAAGATCCTGTAAATATAAATTTTATTTGCTCTATATGTTATGGTAAAATATTTTCAGGAAAGGAGATAAAAAACGAAAAACATTGAAAATTACGTCGTTTTTTTAAACTCGATTTTCGGGTCCAGGCGAGCTTCGACGCCTTTGAAGCCAGACAACCACAAATGCCTTTAAACACATCTACAATCTTTTGTCTACAATCCCTGAAAATTTAAATTCAATATCTTTTTTCGTTTAGGAGGAGATAGCAGGACAAAATGACCCTCTAAAAATCACTAAAACGTCAATATCTCCCGAACGGAAATGACGTCATTAAAATAAAAAATTATATATAAGGTTTTTATCAATATCTACAAGATCTGCAATTTTCACGAAAATCGGTCAAGTCGTTTTCAAAAAATCGCTTGTACAAAAAAGCGTCAGAAAAAAAAAATAAAAGGGAAAAAGAAACACAGCAATAACAATAAGGTCTTCCGTTGAAAACGGAAGACCTTAACTAGAGACGAGCTCGTTGCAAGCAACAATTAGGTTTTCCGCCGTAGCTGCGTCATACTTGTGACGTATTACAAAAAATTGATAGCTGACCATAGTACAATATTAGATGTGTAAACACTGAGAAACAAAGTATTATATTTCTGTGACCGCGTAGATTTTACGGTGATAGAGAATTCTTCTGGATCTGCATCGGTCGTGTGCAGTACGAACCGGGTGAGGGAATGTTGGCGTAAAGTGTATAAGGTATAAGGTTGTGGCGCGCTGTGGGCCGTAAGTTAAAACGAAGGGTAGGTTTGCCGTATTCCCGAAGGTCCACCACTACACAGTTCCAGAGAAATAAACAGGCAATTGATGCAGGATTCCACATTATTGGACGAGACTCAACGATGGCAACATTATAACAATTTAACAGACAGACATGTTACAAACAATTCGGATATGGCCAGTAGTGGCCTCCGGACTCAAGACTCTGGGAGAGTCGGACGTGGCCGGGGCTGGCCGCTGTCTTCCAGACTGTGCATTGACAATTGTACATAACTATTTATAAGAATCTTAACAATGAGTATAAATTGACAGGTAATGATATAAGTAAGCTGAGTGAAAGGTTCACAGATATAAAATAATTAAATAAAATCAATGAGTCTTTGATGTCCAAGAAATGAAAATCTGATAATTGCACAATGTTGTTTTAAGAGATTAACAGTCCTTGAGACATGACACTCTGTCTCTTTGAAATCACATATAAAGTCTAAAATTAAAAGTGTCAATCACTAAATAAAAAAGTAACTTTGTAAGAAATAAACTGTGAGAAAAAATTACGAATTTTACAAGTAAAGTCAAAATTTTTTTTTAAAATAGAACAGTGCATTTTGCACGATGATACTACATGTTTATAAGCAAATGCAGATCTTAACACGTTGTCTCTAGTTTTATTCGCCGCATTTTATTCACAGAGTGGGACTGTGGTTACATGTATGCCCGGTACGAAGGTAAAAAGACCATTGGCAAACGTTTTACACGCATTTTTATCGAACGCAAGCGCCAATAAATCTCTTAGTATATATGCGGAGATCCTGGAAATTTTACAAGGGGTTTTGAAGAATAATTTTGTATTTCGAGGAGGGGGAACATGCGCGGATCAGAAAATTTTTCCGGGTAGGGGGTTGAAAAGTCAGACGGTTATTTGAGTTTGCCAAGGGAAGTCCGAGGCATATTTGGTAAGTTTATAATGTACACGTAATTGAAAGAAATTTCCCTGGGGGAGGGGGTCTGGAACCCTTCCCCTTCTAGATCCGCGCACGGAGAAGACCGATGCCGGTAATTTTACTATAATTTTAACCATTTTTATTTAATTATTCATGTTCATAATTATCAGAAAACCAATATAATTACCTTTCAAAGCAGTTAAATCTTAAGATACGAACCATTTAGTGTCGGTGAGTATTGCGTCCGCGTACGAAAATAATGGCAATTTTCAAGATATTCGGATGGACGATCTGTGTCCTAGGTCGTCCATCAAATTCTTTTTCTGACTAAAAGCTACAGATTTGCAGTTAGAGATTGTCAAACTCTTATTGATTATGTCAATTTGTTTGTCTCAAAGAATCATTTTTTAAATCAACAAAGTTTTACCTTAAAAAAAAGAAAGAAATCGGGCACAATTTTCAATGTTAGCATTTTACAATTTTATGGTCTAATAAAATTTCAAGAAACAACTCTTCATTGCTTTATCCGAAATATTGCATGAAAAAAAATTTACATCGCATTTTTTAAATTACAAAAGGATATTCAAAATGAACTTGGATTAACCGCTAACAAACAGGCATAAAGAGAGACTGAGAACCAATTTCTTCTCTTTTTTTTTTACATCAAAAGAAATTCAAAAATACATCAAAATATATTTTTTCTTTGTATGCGTTAATGAAAATGTAGATCAGCAAGGGGTTCTTTGTCGTGCAAGCACCTACTTACATATATAATGTAACAGATTGTTACACGGGTCTACAACGATGACAAATATCGAAAAGGCAATATTGTGGGTGAAGGATGAATGTGTAGTTTGTTTTTGAAGTTTATGTTTCATACATGTAATTATATTTATTTGGATCGGTTATGTTTGTTAGTTTGTTTTGTTTATTAAAGAGGGGAATAAAGAAATGAGTAATTTCCGAGCACGTAGCATCGTTTTTGAAAGTGGGGGGGGGGGGGGGGGGGCAAACTCATCCAACAAATCTTGACAAGCAAAAATAGAATTTTTTTTTTTAGAATTTTCCAAAATTTTCAAAATTTCACTCATAATTTCATGATTGGGGAGGGGGGGGGGGGGCAACTCCATGATAATTCAATTTTTTATGTAAATTTTAAAAATAAAGTTGCTGCCAGAAAAAGTGGGGAGAGGACATCTTTATGTTATACAAATGTATAACATGAGAAACTTATTTCATTCCACACACAAGCTTGAAATAATGAAATAATTTTAATAAAAACAATATAAATAGACGTCATAAATCCCATATCAAACGACATATTACCACTTGATTCTGCGCGTCTTTTTAATGAATTTATAAACAGCGGCAAATTCTAAAATGTATTTTTAAAGGTAATGTTAGCTGCAAGTCTGTAGACCCTTGTATGAAAATTTCGGATGGTAGTCAATTTTTCCGGGATACAGACCGAGCGGTACATATATGCATTTAAGGTAACTAAGAATGATTCCAATAAAATACTTTGTTGAGTAATGCAAGCTTTTAAGAAAGCAATACTTATATTTGTTTAAAATATAATACCCAAATACTTCGTCTTACATTCGCTATTTGTAGAACAAGTAGAACCAGTATCAGTCTGACCGGCCTCACCATATACATTGTTGAAATTTAATTGTCCTAGCATTGCATTGCTCTGCATGTACACAATTTCTTTTAAAAATTAAACAGTTAAAGTGTTCATCTATATGGCTACACATAACGTACACACGTGATTCAAAATAAACAACACGGAAAACGGTAAAGAATTCAGTCATTGAGTCTACATTTTATAGAACTTGTAAAAAAACCCATTGCGGGTCTGAATGTTTGTTGATATGTCAATCTATCAATATACAGTTTGTTAATTATTTTCGATTGCTAAGGCTACAGCGTATTTGGTGAACATTGAACAACATTTTTTCCATGCCACTAATTTCCATGGAAGATAGCGGATGTATACAAGTATAAAGCATTTATAAAATTCATTGAATTACCTCTTTAGAATTGTGTATAGAATAAATAATTTATATGTTGCTGCTGAAGGTTGTTTGGTATTTTCGTTTGTAGATGTTTTGCAAGTGATCTCTACGATGATAATTATATCATATCCATCGCAAATCAGTATTTATTTTTTTTTTTTTGCTTTAAAAGAATTGTTCTATCGGGAGCAATCCCGCGTTCGTTTAAATTGCCAGCGTACATTTGTCATGTCAGTAATACACATTGTGCTTTATAAGACGGCCGTGTATACGTATTGTAGAAAAGTTGAGTTTAATTACCATGTATTGGAACCATTTTATTAACACATATGCCAGTACTGAAACAATTCAAAATGTCTCTGTTACAGTAACACAGTGGGGCGTTAAACGTGTACGTCCAGCTACACAAGCACATGCACTATCGTCTAGGCGACGGCCTGAATACAGCTAGCAACTCTCCTATCGATCGGTTACCTGAGTCTCGTAATGCATCTAAATATAGACAGGGGCACAGTTATGAAACAAACAACACAAATAAGGTCAAAGAGGTTCATCTATATGAAATGAAATTGTACATATGAATAAAAACATTTGGGAATTTTATGTGGAATTATTTTTGCGCACTACATGTATCCGTTAGTGCATTACAAGAAGCCCTTTCATAATCTCATAAACGTGCGCACCCCCACAAAAATGGACCAAACTGACAACAATTGTTTCTGCAAAAACTGACTATAAATTACGAAAACATTAAATTGAATACTATAGAAGGATTCAAAATTAATTTCTTTACAACTTTGCTTCAATAATGCATTAAAAATTTTTATTCCTTTTTAAGTTATTGACAAGAAACTTTGGACGCCTCTAACTCCCTAATTATAAGGGCCAGCCCTTTTTTCGGCATACCGAATGAAAGGTCTGAGTAAGACCAAGAACTTTTAAAATACATGTTATAACAAATTTTTATCAGGTAGAAAACTAACACGGAAAATACGCGAATTTTTTATATTTTTTTTCTTACCTTTATTTCAACATCAATACCACCCCTTTTATTTGAAATTTAAATAATAAATAAAATATATCTCGCACAAATTCAATGTATTAGCTTCCAAACCAGCCCATCTTTGAGACTCTGTCAGTCATCGTTAAAGCTAAACCCCCTGGACAAAAGATGTCGTTTAATTTTACTACAAGGGGAAAAACTCAAAACCGGATAGGGATTTTCCTCAACTAAAATATGCAACGACAACATCATACGGCATTTTATCAGTCCTGAAAATTTCAAAACAATCGGTGAACAAACGAGCGAGATATTAAGGATCAAAGTTGGCGTCTAGAAGAAAAAAAAAATAATAAGAAATTTGAAAATTTTTCAGAATAGTAGTAAGGTTTTCCGCTCCCAGCGGAAAACCTTAATAAGAAGAAGAAAAAGAAAGTCGACAAAAACAATATGTCTCCCCTTTGAAAGGGGAGACATAATAATATGAATTGGCCTAAATCAAAATATACTTTTAAACAGAAGATAAACAATAAAAATCAACGGGACAAATGCACTTTACCGGTACGTAAAAAATACATGGAAGTAGCACGTGCTCTTCCTATATAATAGAGTCACGCTTTAGCGTGACAATTTCGCTAAAACGGCAATAAAATGAAAAAATAACCCTTTTTTGAATTCCTCGTCGTTTTTTTATGTTAATAAATTCGTTTAATAACGAAGTTAATTAATTAAAATCAAAAGCATTTTAAAAACAAACCCTTCGCTATGTTTCTGTTTTTCACATTCCAAAGTCGTGACGTTGTTAAGCACGTGATTAATTGGAGGTTATTGATTGGTTGAGGTAAGTGACGTAAAAAAGAAAAGTTTGACAGTTCTGAAAATGTAAACATTGAATCAGCTGAGTGAGATATCATGCCTTTTGTTTACGATGATTTGTATGAAATTTGTCGAGAAAAACGATTTTTAATTGATTGGCTTCAGGAGTTAGGACATTTGGGGAACTTTAGTGGTATATGTGACTCTTGTAACGTTGGCACAGTGAAACTTGTTGAAGATAAATCTTACAGTAAGGACGGTATCGTGTGGCGGTGCAGCAGCAGGCTTTGCAACAAGAAAACTTCTGTCCGAGAAGGATCGTGGTTTTTCGGCAGTCATTTGCTATTGGAACAGGCAGTAAAACTGACATATTATTGGGTTTATGAACTACCGGGTGATTTCATTTCCAGAGAACTTAAGATCGGTAGTGATCATACCATACTAGATTGGAAAAATATCGCCAGGGAGGTGTGTCTATGCATTCTTAAACAAGACAGTGAAAGAATCGGAGGACCCGGAAAGCACGTCGAAATTGACGAAAGTAAATTCGGCAAAAGAAAGTACCACCGTGGTAAGAGAGTAGACGGAGTGTGGGTATTCGAGGAGATAGAGAGAGAATCAAAAAGTGTTTTTTTTTTGAAGTTGTAGAAGACAGAAGTGCTAATACCTTAATCCCCATCATCAAAAAATTTGTTGAACCTGGGACAATCATTTTATCAGATTGTTGGAAGGCATACTCTTCATTGAAATCCGAAGGCTACCAACACTTGACCGTCAACCATTCAATGGAATTTAAAAACAAGGAAACAGGAGCTTGCACCAATCTTATTGAATCTACTTGGAATGCAGTAAAGAAATCTCTCCCCAAAACTGGAACTCAAAAACAACACTACGACAGCTATTTGATCGAATACTGCATCAGAAAAAAATATTTAAAAGAAGCCAACGATAAATTTCTCACTTTCCTTGAACTATTAAACGTGTTTACAAGTGCCAAAAAAGACGGCCTTTAGCCAATTTGACACAAAACAACCAGGTAAATCAGTTGAACGCCAGCACGGATTTTTTTGAAGACTAAGGTATGTTTATTAAGGTCTTCCGTTTTCCAACGGAAGACCTTATTGTTTTCGTTCGGTTTCTTTTTCCCTATTATTAGGGTCTTCCGTCTTCAGCGGAAGACCCTTCTATTATTGTAATGTTTCTTTTTCAGGTTTTTTTTTTTTCTTTTTCTTTTCTTTACAATTTTTGTGCAGAAGATTTCTCGGAGATGGGTGGTCCGATTTTTGTCAAATTTTCAGCATCGATCTATTATTATATAAACTTGATACGCTTTTTTTTATTTTGTAAAAATCACTTCCGGTTCGGACTTATCCGCCATTTTGTCATTTTTTAAAAAGTTCTTGTCCACGTATCTCCTCAAAAACGAGCAAAGATAGAAAGCTGAATTTTTCAGGTATGATAGAGGACATGAACGTCTAGCCTCACGAGGAAAATCATTGTCCGGAAATTCCGAGTACGGAAGCTAGCTGGGGTCAAATTATAGGACACGTTTTTGACGAAAACGTCTTGTCCACGCATCTCCTCAAAAACGTCCAAAGATAAAAAGCTGAAATTTTCAGGAATGATAGAGGACATGAACGTCTAGCCTCACGAGGAAAATCATTGTCCGGAAATTCCGAGTACGGAAGCTAGCTGGGGTCAAAATATAGGACACGTTTTTGACGAAAACGTTTTGTCCACGCATCTCCTCAAAAACGTCCAAAGATAGAAAGCTGAAATTTTCAGGAATGATAGAGGACATGATCGTCTAGCCTCCCGAGGAAAATCATTGCCCGGAAATTCCGAGTACGGAAGCTAGCCGGGGTCAAGATATAGAACACACTTTCGATGAGTTTTCATTGTCCACATCTATTTTAAAGCGAGAAAAAGATAGAAAGCTAAAAATTTCAGGAATGATAGAGGACATGATAGTCTAGCATCACGAGAAAAATCATTGTCTGGAAATTCCGAGTAGGGAAGCTAAATTTTAAAACTCATATTAAATGTGTTATAATGACCTCAAACTAAATTTAAAACATAATATCTAAGTTGCACTTTAATTCTACGTCTAATAAAATCTTTTTCCAATTGATGGGATGAAATTTAAATTTTTTGAAAATTTTAAATTTAATTAAATCGTAATAAAATGACCTCAGACTAATTTTAAAACATAATATTTAAGTTGCACTTACAATTTTGTGTCCAATGAAATTTTTCTGGAATTAATTGGATGAAATTTAATTTTTTTAAAAAATTAAAATTTAATTAAATCGTGTTAAAATGATCTCAGACTAATTTTAAAACATGAAATCTAAGTTGCGCTTACAATTCTGCGTCTGATGACATCTTTTTCGAATTGATTGGATAAATTATAAATTTTTAAAAATTTTTAAATTTAATTAAATCTTAATAAATTGACCTGAGACTAATTTTTAAATGTAATATTGAAGTTATGCTTACAATTTTGCCTCTAATGACATCTTTCTCGAATTGATTGGATGATTTTTAAATTTTTTGAAAATTTTAAATTTAATTAAATCGTGTTTAAATGACCTCAGACTAATTTCAAAACATAATATTTAGGTTACTCTTACAATTCTGAGTGTGATGACATCTTTTTCGAATTGATTGGATGAATTTTAAATTTTTAAAAATTTTTAAACTCATTTAAATTGCATTAAAATGACCTCAGACTAATTAAAAAACATAATATCTAAGTTGCGCTTACAATTCTGCATCTGACGACATCTTTCTAGAATTAATTGAATGAATTTAAAAAATTTTAAAATTTTTAAACTCATTTAAATCGCGTTAAAATGACCTCAGACTAATTTTAAAACATCGTATCTAAGTTGTGCTTACAATTCTGCGTCTAATGACGTTTTTGTCGAAATGATTGGATGATTTTTAAATTTTTCAAAAATTCTAATTTCATTTCAATCGCGTAAAAATGACCTCAGACTAATTTTTAAACATAATATCTAAGTTGCACTTACCATTCTGCGTCAAATGACATCTTTGTCGAACTGATTGGATGATTTTTAAATTTTTAAAAAAATTTAAATTTAATTAAATTGTGTTTAAAAGACATCAGAATAATTTTTTAACATAATATCTAAGTTGCGCTTTGAATTCTGCGTCCAATGACATCTTTCTCGAATTGATTGGATGAATTTAAAAAATTTTTAAAAATTTAAATTTAATTAAATTGTGTTTAAATGACATCAGAATAATTTTCAAACATGATATCTAAGTTGCGCTTACAATTCTACGTCTAATGACATCTTTGTCGAATTGATTGGATGATTTTTAATTTTTTTGAAAATTTTAAATTTAATTAAATCGTGTTAAAATGACCTTAGACTAATTTCAAAACATAATATTCAGGTGACGCTTACAATTCTGCGTCTGGTGACATCTTTTTCGAATTGATTGGATGAATTTAAAATTTTTCAAAATTTTTAAACTCATTTAAATCGCGTTAAAATTACCTCTGACTAATTTCAAAACATAATATCTAATTTGCGCTTAAAATTCTGCGTCTAATGACATCTTTTTCGAAATGATTGAATGATTTTAAAATTTTTAAAAGAAATTAAATTTAATTGAATCGTGTTTAAATGACATCAGAATAATTTTTAAACATGGTGTCTAAGTTGCACTTACAATTCTGCGTCAAATGACATCTTTGTCGAACTGATTGGATGATTTTTAAATTTTTTGAAAATTTTAAATTGAATTAAATCGTGTTTAAATGACATCAGACTAACTCTTAAACATAATATTAAGGTTGCGCTTTAAATTCTGCGTCTAAAGACATCTTTCTCGAATTGATGGGATGAATTTAAATTTTTTTTTTAAATTAAAATTTAATTAAATTGTGTTTAAATGACATCAGAATAATTTTCAAACATGATATCTAAGTTGCGCTTACAATTCTACGTCTAATGACATCTTTGTCGAATTGATTGGATGATTTTTAATTTTTTTGAAAATTTTAAATTTAATTAAATCGTGTTTAAATGACATCAGACTAATTTCAATACATAATATCTAAGTTGCGCTTTGAATTCTGCGTCCAATGACATCTTTCTCGAATTGATTGGATGAAATAAGCGTCAAAGTTCTGAAGCGAGAGTCCGAGTAGCTCAGTCGATATAGTCGTGGACATGGCCAAGGCGACCCGGGTTCAAGCCTCGAGTGCCGCAATTTTTTTTTATACTATTTATCGCTTAAATGTACGTTTTTATCTTTGAATTGATAAGTTTGATCTAATCTATTCAAAAATCGGACGGGAGACCCACTCGTTGCTCGCAACGAGATCGAATCTAGTTATTATTTTTTTTTCTTACAAAATTTGTGCAGGCGATTTCTCGGAAATGGCTGAACCGATTTTCGTGAAACTTTAGGATCTAATAGATATTAGTCCGAACTTAATATACATTTTTTTATTTTGATGACGTCATTTCCGTTCTTGAGAAAATGACGTTTTAGTAATTTTCAGAGGGTCGGCTTGTCCAGGGATCTCCTCCTAAACGGTAAAAGATATTGAGTTCAAACTTTCAGGGATTGTAGACAAGAGATTGTAGATGTGCAATTTGGCATTCAAATTTGTCATGCTCAAAAGGCGTTAAAGCTCGTTTGGTCCCGAAAATTGAGACTAAAAAAACGTCGTAATTTTTCATGGTTTTCTTGGTTTATCTCTTTTCTGAAAAATATTTTGGTAACACAAGTAATGCAAAAAAAGTTTATATTTACAAGACCTTTCATTTGATATCGAGAAAAAGGGGCTGGCCCCTAAAATTAGGGGACCAATGGGCTCTAAAGTCTTTCATCTGTAGCCCTTTACTGAGGGATATTTTGTGAACAGTTATAGAAGCAAATATGTTTATTTTACAGTTATGTATCCAAGCAATGTAATGATTTTATCATGTGTTACGTAATTAGGGGTTTTTAGGGGCCAAAAGTCCAGAATTTTGATTACATTTATCTCAGAAAGGAAAACTATTTTGAAATGCAGTATAGAAGAAAAGATGCTCAAAATGATGTATTAAATCATATGTTTTTTTCAAATTTCATTAAACGGCCCCTATAAGGAGTTAAGGGATCGGCCCCTAAAATGTTCTTTCCCATATATCTCAAGAACGGTAACGAATTTCGAAACAGTTGTTGAACAAAATGTGTTCAGATTTAAATGACCTTTTATAAGATATCAAGAAAAAGGGGCTGGCCCCTAAAATTAGGGGTCCAAAGGGCTCTAAAGTCTTTTATTTGTAGCCTTGTACTGAGGGGTATTTTGTGAACGGTTATAGAAGCAAATATGTTTATCTCACAGTTATGTATCCAAGCAATGTAATGATTTTATCATGTGTTACGTAATTAGGGGTTTTTAGGGGCCAAAAGTCCAGAATTTTGATTACATTTATCTCAGAAAGGAAAACTATTTTGAAATGCAGTATAGAAGAAAAGATGCTCAAAATGATGTATTAAATCATATGTAATTTTCAAAATTTCGTTAAACGGCCCCTATAAGGAGTTAAGGGATCGGCCCCTAAAATGTTCTTTCCCATATATCTCAAGAACGGTAACGAATTTCGAAACAGTTGTTGAACAAAATGTGTTCAGATTTAAATGACCTTTTATAAGATATCAAGAAAAAGGGGCTGGCCCCTAAAATTAGGGGTCCAAAGGGCTCTAAAGTCTTTTATTTGTAGCCTTTTACTGAGGGGTATTTTGTGAACGGTTATAGAAGCAAATATGTTTATCTCACAGTTATGTATCCAAGCAATGTAATGATTTTATCATGTGTTACGTAATTAGGGGTTTTTAGGGGCCAAAAGTCCAGAATTTTGATTACATTTATCTCAGAAAGGAAAACTATTTTGAAATGCAGTATAGAAGAAAAGATGCTCAAAATGATGTATTAAATCATATGTAATTTTCAAAATTTCGTTAAACGGCCCCTATAAGGAGTTAAGGGATCGGCCCCTAAAATGTTCTTTCCCATATATCTCAAGAACGGTAACGAATTTCTAAACAGTTGTTGAACAAAATGTGTTCAGATTTAAATGACCTTTTATTAGATATCAAGAAAAAGGGGCTGGCCCCTAAAATTAGGGGTCCAAAGGGCTCTAAAGTCTTTTATTTGTAGCCTTTTACTGAGGGGTATTTTGAGAACGGTTATAGAAGCAAATATGTTTATCTCACAGTTATGTATCCAAGCAATGTAATGATTTTATCATGTGTTACGTAATTAGGGGTTTATAGGGGCCAAAAGTCCAGAATTTTGATCACATATATCTGAGAAAGGAAAACTATTTTGAAATGCAGTATAGAAGAAAATATGCTCAAAATGATGTATTAAATTATATACAATTTCCAAAATTTCGTTAAGCTGTCCCTATAAGGAGTTTAGGGATCAGCCCCTAAAATGTTCTTTCCTATATATCTCAAGAACGGTAACGAATTTCTAAACAGTTGTTGAACAAAATGTGTTCAGATTTAAATGACCTTTTATTTGATATCAAAAAAGGGGGCTGGCCCCTCAAATTAGAGAACTTAAGGGCTCTAAAATCTTTTATCTGTAGCTCTTTACTGAGGGAAATTAAATGAAAGGCTATAAAAGCAAATATGTTTATTTTACAGTTCTGTATCCAAGTAATGTAATGATTTATTCATGTGTTATGTAATAATGATATTTTAGGGGTCAAGAGTCCATAAACTATGACCACCTATATCTCAAAAAGTAAAATTTTTTGAAATGCAGTATAGAAGAAAAGATGCTCAAAATGATGTACTTTTCAAAATGCAACCTTCAAAATTTGGTTCAGCGGCTCCAATAAGGAGATAATGGACTGGCCCCTAAAACTTTTTTTTCTCAGATATCTCAAGAACGGTGACGAATTTCAAAACATTTGTTGAACAAAGCTCTTATCCCTGAAACAAAATAGTATCTGGCCCTTAGAATGTAGACCCTGTTTTTCTATTTTAAATCATGTTTAGCTGTTAAATAGCAAAATCAAGATCGAACATATATCTCAAATTCTAAAATCAGACGGAAGACCTCCTCGTTGCTCGCAACGAGATCGTGTCTAGTTTATTTATATTTTTCAATATATTGGGGGCTGCCGCCCCCAAGCCCCCGCTTGCAATGAAAATGGCGGCGCCAATCACTGTGTATACGTTGCTATATTATTTCGCCGCTCCGGGTCACGCGCGGATCCATTTACAAAATGGCGGCCGTACCCGTAAAGTGCAGTCTATCCTTTTTCATATATATATATATATATATATATATATATATATATATATATATATATATATATATATATATATATGCTTGGCTGTCTTTGCTCAACGGTTTTTGACCGTGGTGATCTGTGCAGCGTAAGCAATTGTCTCCTCACTGGGATGGGTGTGTACGTTGTACCAGGGTTTACCGGAGATGGTGATTCTCTTGATGCTGTGTATGTTCCATTTTTAAGGCGTCGAGCTAATGCTCGGCAGCCTTCTAGCGATCGTCTGGATTGACAATCGTCCAAAAATTCATGCACTGCACCGCCTTTTAAATGCGCACAAAAAATAAGTTCCTTAAAGTATTAAACGTATTACAAGAATTTTATTCCACTTATTCAACTACATTGTGTACAAAACATCCAAATTTGCCTCCCTGGTTATTGATAACTCTTTGCATTATATTCAAGAATGGCGGATGAATACAAAAGGTGTAAACATTCACTAAATATTATTTTAGTTTATCGATTACATTTTAACTGGAGACCGTGCCCGATAGAAATAAAATTTGATATGTAAATTTATTTGTTATCGGGCACGGCCTCCAAAATGAATGTAAGCGATAAACGTATCTAGTGATTTTGTTGCAATAAATAAACACGATAATGCAGTCGGTTTGGTCGAGCAAAATATAGCACATGTTGTGGATTTGTTTGTAAACAACCTGTCATAGGTAATCTTGTTTCAAACGGGAACTGAAATAAATAAAAGTATGTTTTATTATTATAACTAGAGACACACTGTAATCAATGTATTCACCTTGAAAAATGTTCAAAGACTGTTTAAAGCAGAAAGAAAATATAATTTTTTTTAGACTTTGAAATTTCTTTGATTTTTGTAACTATAATGAGTTATTGTATTATAAACGCATCACAACCTATTATATATGGAAATATAGTGATTTTTGTTTTTAAAGAACGCAAAACATAAATTATTTACTTTATTTATTCTCATATGTATTATTTGATATACGACTATTAGTACAAAAATTCAAATTATTGATATCATTTTATCAATCTATATAAAAGAAAATGTCAGCTCGACGCCTTTGTGACCGTTCCGGCCTTTGATTCATTAAAGGCGTTAATTTACAATTAGGTCTTGATTTGCCAGGAGGGGAGACGTTTCTACCTATCAACAGCAATTAATTAAATATGTTACAAGTATATTATGCATTATTTTAACATATAGTTCAATAGTTTAAAAAGTATTATGACTACAATACTGTAGAATATTAAACATAATTGGACATAGCAAGTACCTTAAATAGGAAGAGACTTTGAAAGGGCATGGTTAGGTGGTTTGTCATTGTTATCTGTAGTCAGAGCTGATCTTCCAACATGAATGGCAATCAACTTTCTTGGGGTCCTTCCACCGACTTATTCTTACACAGGAGATGGTGAGGTTTATTCATCAGCATTGGATGGTGTAGTGGTCCCAGTCGATTTCACCGGTGTTAAACATTGACGTAACTCACGTTTTTTTTTAGGAAGAGAGGACACACATTCACCTTTAAAATAGTAAAATAAAGCACATCACTTCATAAAAATGAGATTTAGGGACTGTTCTATGGATGTGCAGTAAGGTTTTAAAAAATTAAATTTCATCTAGGGAGTCAAAAAGTAACAGGAAATTGACGTTTATCACTTCAACAAAAACCATATATCCCAGAAATCTTCTTATGATTCACTAGATTATATCTTTGGATTTAATAGGAAACGTTCTATAGATGTGCATTAAGGTTTGAAAAATTAAATTTAACCCTGCGCCCCATTACCTACATACCGTTTGATGCCCTTTAAGGATCAAGGATACATATGGCTAAGGAGTGGGGATCTCAACCGTTTTCGAGATATTTGTGCACTTTGAGGGGGGTTACGACCACCCCAGGAGCCCATGACTTACATACCGGTTGATGCCTCTCCTCAGTGCTTTCAACACCTTTTGGAATTGAATAATATATAATAAACATGTACCTAATTCAGTGTTTTCATATTTAATTTGTTTGTTATATTACACGGACATGTAAAATTATCAAAAACATAATCAAATATCAAAATCAAAAATATACACTTCTTTTGTATAAGTAATTAAATAAACATATGCCAACTTCCATATGCAAACCAAATAAGTGTATTTCACCAAATATGAAGTCAAAAACGATTCTCTTTTGGGGTTTTCTCTTAGGCATAATTTCCTCCTCAATACATTTTTCTTCCTCGCTTGTTTTACAAGTTGTGGTGTAATCATATTGTTCACATTCTTTCTTGCTATCTAAAAGTAAAATTCAGCTTGAAAAAAAGGTAAACAGTCAAATTAACTTACAGATTTTCTAGCGCGCCATTCTGTATTACACCTGGTTTAAAAAAAATAACCAATACTGTTTTATAAGTAATTATGGTAATAAAACTGACTTTCATTTTTTTTTTAATTGACCATAATTTGTGTTCTTATTTTAAAATACCTCATTATCTGTCTTGGAAATTTTCTCAATTCCAGCTTCGTCCCAAGGCATCTCCTTTACACAAAAATTACACATATCAAAATATTGATATATTTAAACAGCTTGCAGATAAAAAAAAATGAACTGAATTAAGATGGAACGTAATTGTACTTACAAGAGCAAAATCATCAGCCTCATTTTTCGACAAAATGTCACTCGAACTCTGCATTCTTACTCTTTTGTTGTCTGCAAATCCAATTAAAACAATAAAGAACGTTACACTTTGAGTTACAAAAGCCAAGTTTAACGCCTCACAACTTTTTTTCAAAGAAGACTTGCGCTCCCAAACACTTTATCTCTTTCAATTTTGGACATCCGTGTTTTTTGTGGAATGAGTCAAAAATTCAATAAGACCTGAGTGCAGCTTTGTTACCTCTAAACTGACAAACGAATCAACCGTCTGAGATGCTTTCTTAGAACTAGTCTAAATGCTTGGATGGCATTATCAATATCGATGGCTTTGGTGCCACATTCAGTTGGTTTTTGAAGCTTTCTCCTGTAAGTTTTCGAAAAACTTCAAATTACAGCAAATTGACTTCCAAGATTCATCAGAAGGGACGGTTCCGCTTGGCAAGTAGTGTTTGATTGCTTTGTTTTTTCCTCTAATATAAAATCCAGGTGTTGGCCTTTCGATTTGTCTCCGCTAACTGTAAAAGACACATTTTGATCCAATATTTCACGTACTTGTTTTGGCATAAATTTATACTGAATTGCATCAAATAGTTCAATGTCTTAATAATGGGGATGAAAAAGACCGTAAAAAAGTTCTTTGATGTAAAATTTTGCGCTTCTTACAAGCTCTGCATTATTTCGCCGAATGCCCATTCTAAAATTGATAATAGCCTGAGAAAATCGAAAGACTTGCATATCAAATATGCACAATTCGGATTTTCGGACATTTTATTTTTGTAATACCTTATAAAGGACTCGACTGATGTTGGTTGAGATCTTTGGCATGCTGTATGTAAGGATACACCGTTTTTTGCAATGCTGTCATGTGAAATGTTAACAACAGCTGCCAAACGACGTGGTGGTCTTTGCAGAATTTTGCAAAATGTTTTGCATGCTCTGTATTCAATCCCATCAGTTCACACATTTTCTCTAAGTAAGGGATCGAACTGAGTTCAAAGAAAGCTTTGACTGCATTCATTTCAAACTTCCCAGCGCCAATTCTCATGTAGCACCAGGCAAATTCTCTTGAGCATGATGGTATACATTCTTTGTGGTTTTATTTATGGTGTTGTTTGTAAGATAGGATGTTCAAGCAAGGCTCATTGCAATGGCCACAAATCATAGCCTTGTCCAATATCCTTTGATAAAGGCTATGTGGCCTGCCATCACAGCATACAAACATCCACTGTCGGTATTTTCCTCCATATCTTGTTATCCCGCCGTTCATACCGATATGTCGTAGACACTGCTTCGTTGCTGTTTATGTTGACAAATGTTGGCATTCCAAGCGTGACATCAGCTGGTATTTTGTGGTTCGTTAGGACATATTGGTACCTTTAATTTTTTTTCTCTGTTCCGTTGTTTCTTCCGTTGCTCGTCTTGAAGTTATTATCGGTGTTGCTTGTCTTGGAGTTGTTATGGGCGTTGTTCGTCTTGGAGTTGTTATCAGTGTTGGTCGTCTAGGAGTTGTTATGGGTGATGCTCGTCTTGGAGTTGTTATGGGTGTTGTTTATCTTGGATTTGTAAGAAGTGTTCTCGTCTTGGAGTTGCTATGGGTGTTGTTTGTTTTGGATTTGTTAGGAGTGTTGCTTGTCTTGGAGTTGTTATGGGTGTTGTTTGTCTTGGAGTTGTTATGGGCGTTGCTCGTCTTGGAGTTGTTATGGGTGTAGTTTGTCTTGGAGTTGTTAAGAGTGTTGCTTGTCTTCGAGTTGTTATGGGTGTTATTTGTCTTGGAGTTGTAAGGAGTGTTCTCCTCATGGAGATGTTTTGGGTGTTGCTCGTCTTGGAGTTGTTATGGGTGTTGCTCGTCTTGGAGTTGTAAGGAGTTGTGCTTGTTTTGAAGTTGTTTGTCTTGCTGTTGAAATAAATAAATAAAAGAAATGGTATTTAAAATTATCATTTCAAACCCAATTTTTACAAAAATTACAACTTAATTTTAAAAAAAGTTGTTCTTTTGACAGAGATCACTCTACACAGCAAAATGTGCCACATACGTTAAACATGTGTGATACGTATGTGACCTCACGTACGTTTAACGTGATTTAAGTACCACGTGTGTTTAACGAACGTTAATGAACACATGTGAAACGTATGTTACACGTGTGCTAGACATACGTGATACATTCCATACGTTCTACGTATGTGGATCCAACGTACGTTTTTCACATGAATTACATACATATCACATGTAAATTGCTTAAAATTAAATTACTTGAATATTTTTAATTTTTCAATTCATTCTTGATATACTTAATTCATATTGCTGCTTGAATAACTTCGATTACTCAGTAACTTCAGTGGATCTTTGGAAACAATCATTTTGCATTTCCAGCTACTTGTTAATCTAAAATTAGAGTTACAGAAAAAAAGACAGTTTCGAGATTAAAAATGAATTTCATTCCTAGAATGATTACATTTAGATTTATATTGTTGTCATTCTTCTGTGCTTTAATAGTTTCTGGAGAAAAAAAACCAAAGAATTTAACATTAAATTTCATTTTATGATAAAGTAAAATTTACAAATGCCTCGGTTGCTTTTTTATTCAACAATATTGTTAAACAATAACAGGATCCATTTAGATTTTATTGCAAATACAACATGAAGAAAGTTGACAACTGTTAATTTTTTTTCTTTTATTTGCAAACTCTCAGAGAGAGAGAGAGAGAGAGAGAGAGAGAGGGGGGGGGGCAAATAGAAGGTCAATCACAAGTATTAATTTGACAAAATAAATTTTGACCTCTAGTATATTCATCCTGGTTTTTGTTCACCTCTTACTTCTTCCTTTTTAATGTTTTCCCATGACAATGCTTGTTTGAACTTCTTTTTAAAATATTAATACAAACTTAAGTACATACAATCATTTAAATACATGATAAAACATAGGTAATCACAGATTACAAAGCTCACAGAAACGAGGCATCACCCTTATGAGACATCACCTTTATGAGACCACCTTTATCATATTATATGAAAATCATACTTTATGATCTTGGATATTCATGGATTCTGTTTTGACGCAAAATCATATATCATCTGTTAAAAAATTATATGATAATCATATGTTCATATGTTAGTCAATATAATAATATAAAATTAAATATTGCATCCTATCATACTTACAATATACATCATATAATACAATAAAATACTGTAATAAACAAAGATGATATTGTAAATATGAAATGACATTGTATTTTGTAAAACCTTATTGTATTTGATCACATAATACAACATCATTATATATAATACAATATCATACTATATTATACATTGTTATACTTTCATGTTAAATACTGAAATCTGGTTGGTTTAGACGCAGTTCATAATCCGTTATATTACCCTCAGCGTTCGCAACGCACTTAGTAACGGGTAACATTATATAAATAGTGCCTGTTTGGGAGGGTAACAGTTGAAATTGACACCCCGAGAAAACCATTGTCAACCGACGCGAAGCGGAGGTTGACAATGGTTTTCGAGGGGTGTCAATTTCAACTGTTATCCTCCCAAACAGGCACTATTTATTTTGTCTTTTTTATGTCTTTTTTAAAACTTTTTCACTGCTTTTATATAGGAATAATGTGAATTCTTTTTCAGGCACTATTTCGAGGGGTGTCAATTTCAACTGTTATCCTCCCAAACAGGCACTATTTATTTTGTCTTTTTTATGTCTTTTTTAAAACTTTTTCACTGCTTTTATATAGGAATAATGTGAATTCTACAGCGAACCGTACGCGCATAATTTTCGCGCATGTAACATTTTTTAATGTTACCCGTTGCCAGTGCGTTGCTAACGCTGAGGGTAATAGTAAATATTATTAACTGCGTCTTAACCAATCAGATTTCAGTATTTAACGTGAAAGTATAACAATACAAATTGTTACAAGCGCGAAAATTAAGAGCGTACGGTTCGCTGTACAATTCACGTTATTCCTATATAAAAGCAGTAAAATTAAGACATTCAGTATAACAAAATAAATAGTGCCTGTTTTGGAGGATAACAGTCGGTTGACAATGGTTTTCTCGGGGTGTCAATTTCAACTGTTACCCTCCCAAACAGGCACTATTTATATAATATAATATGTTACAATATTATGATGTATTATGTAATATAACGTTGAGGGTTATATAGCGGATTATGAACTGCGTCTAAACCAACAAGATTTCAGTATTTAACATGAAAGTATAACAATGTATAATATAGTATGATATTGTATTGTATGATATTGTATAATATTTGATACATAATATGATATTATATCATATGATACAATATAATTTGATTCAAAATTGTATCATATCAAATGATACAATATCATGTGATAAAGTAAAATATTATATAATACAAAACTATATTATACATATTGTATCATATGATACAATAATATATCATATAACGCAATATCATATTATACAATATCGTATGATACGATAATATATAATATTAAAATATATTATTATACAATTTCATGTGATATAATTGTATATAACAGAAACCAATATCATATTATATTATATCATATGATACAATATTATAGATACAATATAATATTATACAATATTGTCATTATATACAATATTATACAGAACAATATCATGATATAATATCATATCATAAAATATCAAAAAAATTGATACAATATCATATCGTATCATTTAACTTTTTACAATATAATATATGATATTATATTGTATCATATTAAAGGGGCATGGTCACGATTTTGGTCAAAATTTATTTTCTGTTTTTATTATTTGCAATGCTTTGGGAATGCGTTTGAAATGATTACCCAAAATTTTAAGAGTCAGTTGAAAAGTTATAAGCAAGATACAATGCCCACAAGTCTTTGTCATGTAAATAAGGCTCGTGCCCTGTTTTTGTTTACATATGTTCAATATACCACAAAAAATCTTTTTCAACCTGATTTATATATCTTCTTATTCATTTTAACATAATTAAACAGTTCCTAACTTTTAAAACATTCATTTTAGATCTAAAACTGAAATTTTCTTCTCAACATTCAAAATGTAAAGAAAAGCTTTGTTTACATAGCAAAGAATTGTAAGCTCTGTAACTTGCTTATAACTCAACAATTGACACTAAACTTTTAGCTGCTTATACAGTGCCGCTATCCATAAAGTTTTCAGCTTAAGCCCTATCCTATCCTGTATCCAGTATCCTATATCCTGTATCCAGTATTCTATGTCTGTAAGGTCTATCCTGTGTTTTGCCATGTCTGTATGGCCGACATCATTATCTCCCTTGCTAAATATATCTGAATAAGTCAATAGGAGATCTTTTCCGCTTTGTAACTGTTCTGTGATTAAGGAAGGAGTCTATTCTAGTTTTCGACTTGTCAAACGTAAAATTGATTAATTGTTCATTAAATCAAGATGAAAGGAAATTAAAATAGAATATTTTTCTTTCTTTTTGATCATCATACAACTTGGCATAGAAAAAGTAATCAAAGTTTACAATCTAACAGGGACTAAAACCATTGTCAACCGACGCGAAGCGGAGGTTGACAATGGTTTTCGAGGGGTGTCACTGTTATCCTCCCAAACAGGCACTATTTATTTTGTTATACTGAATGTCTTTTTTAAAAATTTTAAGAAAATTTTACTGCTTTTATATAGGAATAACGTGAATTCTACAGCGAACTGTACGCGCATAATTTTCGCGCATGTAACATTTTTTAATGTTACCCGTTGCCAAGTGCGTTGCTAACGCTGAGGGTAATAGTAAATATTATTAACTGCGTCTTAACCAATCAGATTTCAGTATTTAACGTGAAAGTATAACAATACAAATTGTTACAAGCGCGAAAATTAAGAGCGTACGGTTTTAGAATAATAATGTTCGTTGAGCAGGTGCTGTCACTACCGGAAATAAACAAAGTGCCTGTAAATCTAAAGTCCAAACCCTTCGACGGCTGGTTGGTTCCGGACTATTCACTCACAGTCTGTTGAGGATCCACAAAACACGTTGGTCACCATTGTAACCCGGGATATTTGGGTCGGTCATTAGTCCGTTGTGGATATAAAGTTGAGATGTATTCAGTTTACTTCTTTATTTGAAGTAATAAATTACAAAATAGGTATAAATAAACCCTGCAATGAAATAAATGCGAGTTAGGAAAGATAACTCTTACAAGCAAGTAGTTTTGACAAAATATGAAAATATTCCTCTTTACAAACTAGACTCAAAGATATTTGTGTCTATATTTAAATTATCTGCCTATTAAATAAATAAACAATAATAATCACATCTGTATGAATAGAACTGTACGTTATCATGTCAAACTTATTTCACATGAGTTTATAATTAAATTGTAAAAATATTGATCAGTTTCATAACACTACTAATACTATGATATATATTTATATATAACTATACATGAACTAAGCTTAAACCATGTTTAAACAATGCTTATTTCACATGAGGTGTGAAGGTTGATTAGGAAAAATATTCTGGATGTAAAAATAATACTGTAGTTGATAATCTGATAAAGAATGTAAATTTCAAGTAGACACAAGTAGACTTCCAAATAGGAACTGGTTTAACAAAAAAATTTCCCACTTAAAATTGTCACATGACCAATAAAGTAACAGCTGACCAATTTTATCCAATAGGAATACAGGAAAAAGGGTAATCCTTCTAAATATAGATTTTGCATTGCCAAAGTTAAAAATAACAAATGATAGGACTCTTACATTAGGTTAGATAACTGTATTAAATATTTTTGTTAAATGTTGTATTGATTAAATAATAATAATATGAAAATAATACACTGTACCAATATTCAAATATTTTCATGTTAGAAAAAGATTTGAACACAATCACCAAAATTATGCAATAATACATATAATATAATAAACATATTTAATTCATGAAATTTCGCTCTACCACAATAGTAGTAGTATAAGTGGCTGTACAGAGGGGAAAAACAATGGGCGCTATTGTTCTCAATTGAATGGAGGTATTGTCCTGGGCGCGTGCGGCTGTAGAGAGGGGGAAAACAATGGGCTATTGTCTGACCACCGGTAGATGTAAAACAACAGATCAGTGATCCACATCGGTGACCCCAACGGGAACGTCGACACCCAACGAGAGGGTAGGGAGGGGGTGTTACTTTACAGAGAGGTTAAACAAAAGAGGGGGTAATGGTTCTCGAATGAATACGATACACCTTTGATCGATTGCGTTGTTAACTATGAATGAAAGTTCACCTGAAACCATTGAGCAATGACGATATACGTCTTTGATCTATTGCGTTGTTAATTATGGGTGAAAGTTCACTGTGCGATGGTGCAACGCACTGATACTGATGTCTGAAATAAAAGATGGTTATCACTAAAATGGTGTTTATCAGATAGAAAGGCTCCGATTAACGAAGTGTGGTTGAACATTATCAGTGAACAGGTTCATCTCCTGCACTCGAATTTCATTTTGTGATTCGGACAGAAAACTTCATATAATGAGACTAGTCGTTTTCATGGTCAGATGTGTTATCTGATCACAGACAAGTACACGGAAATCTCACTTGAACTATTAAGGAAAATTATTATCCATAAAACTAAATACAGTAAAAGATATTCTTGTTTTCAGTATATCTACCCTTGGTACATTAGATTTGACTGCATGTGTGTTGACCGTGTAGAGAGACTCCAACCAATTTTTACGCAACTCAGGTGATTATGTTTTTTACGATCGAATTTCACTACGTGGCTTTTCTCACTTTTCAAACACCAATCACTAGATGACATGACAGAGGAACGGGGTTGACCCATATTGAATCAAAACTGTTGTCATTTCAGTTAAATCATTTAAACAAACAATGATAGTTATCCAATGAAATTTAATCAAAATTGTTTTCAACATATAAATAGGATGCACACTCTATATGACTATAGCGCACTGTCCTTTTTGTCTTCCTTTCCTTTACTTCTTGGAGCTAAAAATCAAAGAAAAATCCTTTAAATGTATAGAATATTCAATGACGGGTCAAACAAAATAAAGAGAACATAGACTATAACTAGTATACAACTTCGTTTAACTGGATTTTTTGTAACTGAGAGAGAGAGAGAGAGAGAGAGAGAGAGAGAGAGAGAGAGAGAGAGAGAGACATTTGAAATAAAACATTTGACTTACGATCCGAGGTAGTAAGACGGCGGAGTTAACAGCAGATACTTTTTGGGGGGCATCATGCGGGGTCGGCCACCCTTTGGCAGCGGTCTGTCTTGATCCGTTTTTCCCGCGGCAGTCGATTCCATTATTTCCAGATGTTAAACAAAATATATTTTAAATTTTATTCTATATATATCTATATATGAAAAGGCTTTTAAGAGGTCTTTTTTATTGTTACGATCAATAAGGTTAACTTCTGTACATACACGCTCTTAAGGGCGGGTTTCCTCGTCCCGTGGCTGGGGGTTTTCAACATCACTCCGTCTCCCTCTCCCCCTCCTCACTGGGACGCGGCATTCAATGCCAAAATGTCCTAAGATGGATCGTAGGATCCATCCCAAGAGGAGGAGGAACACCATAACCACAGCAGAGACTGCCAGGCCAAAGGCATCTTGGACTGTAATAAAATTAAACACAAAAAAAATAAGTATAACTAGATGCAATCTCGTTGCGAGCAACGAGAGGTCTTCCGTTTGAATGGACCTTAAAAAGGCTGTCGAGATAGTTTCTTTTGTTTCTCAACACCTTCTAAAATTCTAGTAAGCCTCTCTAAAGATTTCAACAGACATATCTTAATTCTACAACAGGGCGCTATTACTGTGATTTATGATAAAATTCAAACGGAAATTAGTAAAATCCACAATTTTAGAGATAATATTTTCAATCGAAACAAAATTAAGGGAAAAAAAAGAGTCGGCACTCGGAGATTGAACCTGGGTCGTCCGGCGAAAGTGTTACACTCTAACGTGGATAGATTTTAGAACAAAAATACATATTCTCCATTCATTATAGGGTCTGTATGGTAACATGACTGAAAAAATATTTTAAAACAAGAAAAGGTGAAAAAAAAATTAATTTTGTTTCTTTCAATGACGACCGGAAGTTACGATGGACTTTCGGAGTGTGAAGGGCACTGCGGATAAAGAGTAATAATCATCAGTGAAATTTTTAACTTTCTAATTGATATTTTTTGAAAAAAATCGTGATCAAACAAAAACATGAAATCTTTGATACATATATCTCGGGACCGGAAGTGACGATCAAAAAATTTAAATAGACATACTGTGGTTTCATCAATATTCGTTGAATACCAATTTTCATGGATTTCGTTAAGTTTATCCATGAAAATAAATGTTCACTGAAGTGCAATTTCTACTAACAGTTTGTATTGATAGTGTCATTGGCCACGAATTTACGTATCCTTGAAACTGTGATTTTCACTTTAACCACAAAAATTGATACCCTTGAATATTAATGAAACCACAGTACATGTATATTTATACTGGACAAAAAGCGCTATCATTGTGATTAATAATTTTCATAAAATTAAAACAGAAAATCGATCGTTTTAAAGATAAAATCGTAAATCGCTGAAAATTTGAAAGTTCCATCTTTGGCACTTTTAAATACACATCGGGTGCAACCGGTCAACAGGGGATTCTTACTCATCCTAGGTACTTGATATTGATTTTTATAATGATGTTTATAGTATTAACATTAAGTACATAGAGAAGAATGCACCAGGTCGCTATAAACTACATTTGTAGTGTGTGTGTGTGTGTGTGTGTGTTTGTAAACACCTTCAACCCACTACAGTACCTTGTTTACACATCAACCAACTCAATTCATTTCGGAAACTCACTACACAAATCACTGTAGTGAGTTGCAGTTCTTTTGGAATAGCTATATTTTGCCTTATTATACCCCAAAAAATCAAAATTACGCTTGGTGTCTTTTGACGGTTTACACACGTTTTTTCACACTCCAATTCCATGGTCATTTTTATTCGTTACACACTTTGCCATGTTTACAGAATCTGCGCATGCGCAATCGATGTAAAAATGGCGTCTATGAAGTGATGCAGATAACAAATTCACTCTGGATTATTTCTGTGATACATTCGCAACATCAAGGTAAGCTTTGGTTGCAACTCCATCAATTTAATCTGATGGAATAGAAATATTAAATGAAATTAAACGTGAACACGTGCTTTTCAGTTATAGTCAATGATTATAATTCCGATAGTGAATCCTAAATAAACACATCTTTCATTAAATTTCATGACTTAAACAATGTAAAAATTTTCGTTACAATTAAACCTAATTTAGTTTTAAACTTGTTAACGTACAGAAAACAATCTTGAATTAAATTATTTTAATAATAGGAACCATCTTGGTTTTTTTTGTATGGTGTAGTGACTTGTTGTGAGTGTAAACAAAGTGTCATATTTGTAACTTTAAATAATATCATGTTTTATAAATATTTGAAAAGTATGGTATCTAATAAAAGTTAACTTTATTCTTTATAATTTTTTAATCATTAATTTAAAACAAAAACAAACATAAGATTATCCAGGAAGTTTGTATAGCACGATGTAGTGATATGATGGGTGTGTAAACAATGTAAACACGTGATATTTTGTTAAAGTCAATGTTATTCAGAATGTATATTCTAATTAAACACATCTTTCATCATTTTTAATGACTTAAACAAGGTTAAATATTTCACTTTACTTAAGCTTAATTAAGTTTTTAACTGAATGACGTACATAAAAAAGCAGCCATTCAATTTTTAAGATTGTTTGTTTTGTTTTTGTTTTTCGTATGGTGTTGTAACTTATTGTGAGTGCTTACAGAATGTCATTTTTTTTAAATTTAAATACTTTATCGAAACTGTTAAATATCTAAAGGAAATCGTATCTGATATGAGTTAATTTTATTCTTTATAATTGTTTAGTCATTATTTTAAAACTAAAACATTCAGGTACATGTAATGATTTGATGTGTGTGTAAACAACGTGGCGTGACTTTTTGAATGTAACTATTTTTCATATCTGCATTGCAAAAACTAATAATATCTTAGCACTTTTTATCGGTATGATCAAACAATACGAGCTTATTTTTTTAGTAATAAAAGTTACACAATCATTAAATTTACTGATTTCATTTCAGAGTATTTTAGACCAGTTATGGGCGACGTTAATTTGATTTTATGATTTATTTCTTTGTATTTCTCTGAAACAATCAATAATGTTATGTTGTTTTCGGGATTTTGTTTTAAGTAAAGAAAAAGAAGATTTATTACTCCTAAAATATACATTCATTCTGGATTTATTTTTAACATTTTTAAAAAGTTAAAATTCAGTTCATTTTACACCATTAATCCAATGATGCACATTTGCAATGCCCCTGTCATATTTCAGTTAAATCGATAGCTAAGTTTGAAATGAAAAAAAAACCAGTTCTTGATTAAAAGGACTTCATTTTTCCTACTCCAGAAGAGACGAAATAGTTTGTTGAAGAGGAGGAACGTGAAGACGAAAATGAAATTTAGTTAATGAAAAAGAGAAACATGGTATTGTTTCTTTACCCATGAATCTAATTTAAGTTCTCAGCTTATCAAGGAACCTATAAGATAAGGAGTAAACATTATACAAGTTGAGGAGGTATGTTTTAGATATTGAATGTATTTAAATTCCACAATATAAATGTATTAAATGGCGTAAGCATTAAATATTAGGTATATCGTAATTTCCTTATTCTACACGAGTGCTTAATTCCGCTGTTTTGTATCAAATCGCGAGAATGAGATATCGCGATCACAATTTGGTTGTTATTATTTCCTCTAGTTCAAACCGTCTGAAAAATGATAGCAAGATTTTTAAATCCACGAGGAATGCTTCTCGCGATTTTACGCGGAAGTTAATTCCTCGCGTTTAATTTGGAATATACAGTACACAGTGCTGCATTTCATGAGCTATGTGAGGATGAGCAATTCTGTAACTCATCGCAAAATTTTAGAATGTTTAAAATACTTCTCACCTGCAGTAATAACTGACCTTATATTGTAGAATGCAAAGCATCAACAGAACATGGAGTATTAAATGAAATAATTTATCATCTAAATATTATTACCTGTATTTATGAATTGTAGATAAATAGATACATATTTCTTTTTTTTCTGACAACTTCTTGATATCAAACATTTTTCAATTAGCACTATTTTATAATGTAGTTCTGAACTCTGACTATGTACGAGGGTTCGATTCCCTCCCTAGGCATAACTAAAGCTGGTGCAAAGTGGGCAGAAAGCCTAGTGGCCCCGCATAGTCAGAACCGCACAACTCTGTGTACAGGCACACATTTTATAGGGGGAAGAATTTAGCCGTGCTTACATAACACTATACACAAATATAAATAAAATATGTACACCATTGCCAGTTGAAACGATCGAGGTCAAGCTTGAAATACATTACGTTTATATCAGCTAGATGTAAGATTTAACATATAACACAAACAGACACAAGAAAATACATTTTCACCATAAAGTGGCCTCCGGATATAACGAGCTCGGATATTACGAGGTACCGCTTACAACGAGATGATTTTTTGGTCCCAAATTATTTCTTTATTATTTCCTTTTAAAAAATTCCGGATACAACGAGATCGTTTATAACGAGACTCCGTATATTACGAGGTATAAATTTGTGCCCGTTAGTGCCCGCTATCGGATATAACGGGGTACTCGCTGCGCGCTTGATTGCACACGCTAGTCACAGGTAACTAACGGTATGGCCATGTATGGCCATCCAATTTCTACGTAGCTCCCGCGGCGTGTAACTGCGTTTCCACAGAGTTCTACTTAGCGATAGACTGCGCTCTCGCTGAGTATCCGCCGAGCGCTCATGACATGCTAAAAAAATTTACCTCGCATCCACAGCGTGCTTTACTTATTGGTAGGTGAATCAGTATGTGTACAATTGTGTGGGCAACAACTTTACATCTAGTAAATATACGATAAAAACATTGTTTTTGTTTTAATGACATAAGGTACCTTGTAATTGAAACGTAACAAATTTTTAAATACTTTGTGAAAGACAAAAACTTAGTCAAAGAACCGTTAGTTGTTATAAAGCATAGAAACAAGTGAAAAGCCAGAACAAAATGGCACGAAATCCATCCACGCGCTTTAATATGCCCTGTAATATTTGCAAATGCTACATTTTACTTAGTCATCCACATCAAGTTTGAGAATACTATACATGTACTGTTGTTTCATCAATATTCGTTGAATAATCCAATTTTCGTGGATTTCGTTGTTAAGTTGATCCACAAAATTAAATGTTCATTGAAGTGCAATTTCTATAAACATTTTGTAATGATGGGGTCATTAGCCACGAATTTACGTATCCTTGAGATTTTGATTTACACTTTCTCCACGAAAATTGATACCCACGAATATAAATGAAACCACAGTATCGCTTAGTATTGTACATTAGCAATTGTTCTTTCTGTGGCCTGACTGACAATGCACTAGAAACGCCGTGCAAGCGCGGTATAATTTAAAAGCATTGAATGCTTATTCCTGGATGTCGTCGGTACCTAACACACCAAGAGTTGCAGACAAATTGAATACGGCGCGTTAGCGTGATATGATAATAGATTTTGTCTGCATCGCTTGGTGTGTTATTTAGCATTCAATGCTTATATTTATATTTTCATACTGATGTCTATTTGTATAAAATAGTGTGTATCGTCGCTATAAAGCCATTATATGCACTCGTACTCAGGAATATGAAACATACATGGAACAGCCATATTAACATGCTATTTAGATCGCCTCCGCCAGAAACTTTGTCCAAAAATTTTTTTTTCGAGGAAATGATATGATTTAACGAATATTTTCAATTAGTACATATCAAACTGGTTATGTAAGTTTAAACGTTTCAATTAATCTTACATTAAAGAAACATACTCAAAACGCGTGATGACGTTTATATTTGTGCTCTTGGTGCATGAATAGCTAAGTGTATTCACAGGAAATTGAACGTCGAACATGAGGGGAAATACACACTGAATGTAAATATACGCTAATATTTACATTTTCCAGTGTGTTGCCTGTGATAACCCTACGTACCGATTTTGTACAATATAACCAATAACTTCAAATGACGCCAAATTGAGGCGCCAGCGGGGTTTGCTAATTTATATTTAAATATTTAATCGTACGATGGCCTAAAATAATGTAAATATAAGTAATAAGGAATCAGTGTTTTAATATTATGAGGTGATAATTTTAGTTGGGGCGTGATCAAATCTATCTTAAAGCCCTCCAGCCTTTATTGGATTTGTTAACGCCCCGACCGAAATTATCACCTCATAATACTCAAAGAATGATTCCTTATTCCTTAATTGAACGCAGAAGAAATTAAACGTCAAGAGAGCGCAAGACTCCGAGAGGTCTCTGTGCACGCACTATCGACCAATTACTGCGTCTATATTCGATTAGGTGCGTTCCTTTAGCGCGCCAACGGAGCTCTCGTGACGCTCTTGGATACCTTACGGCGCTGTCACGGCGACCTCACTCCGTTACTACTGCGTGTTTATCAGAACGCAGAGCCACGGCGCGTTCCTTGTGCGTGTTCAAAGTGCACGCCGTCGCATGGCGTTCTACAATTTTTTTGGCGATCCCATCGTGAAAAAAGAAGATGCCGTTGCGTTGTTACGGCACTGTAGGATACTATTCTGCAAGTACCTTGGCGTTTTACATTATTTAAGGACGCGGCGGGATGCAGCCCCGGTATGACAGTGTTTTACTTCTTTCGCAAAACGCATTCACACAAGTTTCTGCTAAAATATTTTGTCTGTTATGATGAGGACCAGAATCAAATGAAGGTCACCATGACAAAAGAATGAATTATGGCAACATTTTATGTTAACACACAGAGCCAACTTGCAACACTATTTAACGCACTTGCAACCAACTACGTCTGTGTTAAACAAAATCTTTCAGTTCCTTTAATTGCAAAATGGATTCAAACCAGTATCTATTGGGATATTTCTTAACGTAGCTGTTTGTTATGAGAATCAGAATACAATGAAGGTCAGCATGACAAATTAAATGAAATTGGTCGGCAGTTTATACACATGTACATGAACACACACCGGCAACTTACTACACACTTTTACACATTCAACTCACTACACATTTAAATTAAACATTCCCAACAGTATCATGAAATCGCAAGGTGGATTCAAATTAGTGTCTTTTGAGCTTATTTCTTAAAGTGTTTCTACAGAGAATCGGAAAAAATTGTCACAAGTTGAAAAAAATAAATATATTCTGTTTTTACTTCTATTCGTATACACACCAGCAACTTACGTCACCATTTAACACACAAGCAACTGAATACATCAAACTTTTATTTCGCAACAAGAATTAAACCCAGTACTTATACGGGATCAATAGGGTCTAAAAATGGCCACGGCCATTGAGCCCTCTTAACACACGTGCAACTAACTACATTTATGTTAAAATGTTCTTGCAGTTCCCTTCACTCGCACAACACATTCAAACCAGTGTCATTTTAGTTTTTTTTTTTCCTAAATGTAATTGTCTGTTCTCACCATGACATACATGTATTGAATTAATGATGTCCTCATTTTTTTTCCAACAACTTACAATGCATATGAACACAAATACAACAGTCCTTTATCACACCAAATATCGTTACATTGTCCTTACTCCTCATCAAGGTTCTAATCAGTGTATTCAAAAATTCTGCATGATTTTGTATGATGATCAGAACGGACATCATGGCGACATATTGAATTGTAATATTAAGCATGTAATTTTTTAGTAGACTGGTCTGCATCCTAAATACATGTACTTACATGTACGGATTCATAGGACAGCTCCTACTTTCGAGTATATTACATACCATGTGATCCTTGTAGTTACTAGTTGGCTGGTAGTTACTATTAATTTCTTTGCATTGTGCCGATAGAGTTATAAAATTAATTTTATAATTAAGTTGGAAATAATATAAATATAAATAATAAGGAATCATTCTTGGAATATTAAGAGATGATAATTTCGGTCGGAGCGTGGTCAAATCTATCATAAAGCCCTTCGTACCTTATTGGATTTGACCACGCCCCGACCAAAGTTATCACCTCATAGTACTCAAAGAAGGATTCCTTATTCCTTTAACAAAGCAGTTGATTCTGCAAATTAAATGTATCGATGTCTTATTGCAAACGAACACTATTTATAAGGCAGGGGGTTCCATTTGAATGATCGTTGCACATACATCACAAGGTTGTCGTTTGTTCCCAGTGCACTTTACAGTATGTACATGTATCAGTAAAATTGCATCTAATTAGCATTTTTCACACACGAAAACAATACTCCGAGATCGTAAGCCATATCCTCCATGTAGATTCCCAGTTCTGTTTATATTACCGATACGTTTACCCACTTAACTGGCCCGCTCCAAAATTGTTTTTGTTTTTGAGAATAACCATAAAATAATAAAAAAAAATTCTACACATCCCCCCGTTTACGAGTTCTGTCTTCTCGATCAATGAAAAGCATTGTCCTTGGTACCATACATTTACCATCATGGAACCCTCTACCACCTACGTATCCCCATCGGCGCTTAATCCGTACTAAGAATTTCTCGTATCAAAATTGAATGTTATCAACTGAAACTACTAGTTCTTCAATTTTTAATGAAATGAAAAACGAATATGTTGACAGAGTTTATATATATATATATATATATATATATATATATATATATATGGCGCCTCAATTTGGCGTCAATTGAAATCGATATAAAGGAAAAAATCAAAGATTTATCAATTCAATTTGACACTTTTTACCCAGAGAAATTAACATATCTTACGGAGATTTATAATGGGCAATGTTTACATTTTTTTCGGAAGTATTCGGGACACCATGCACAATTTTTGAGCGTTATAATCCGGGAACTTTTCATGTCTTCTGCAGTGCAAAATCCCCTTACTCTTACTATTCTTGGTTGTGTATCGCAACCTGAAGCGGTAGATGGGGCGTTTCAAAACATTATCTGGACCCAGCAAAGCCTATAAAATTGCACATTAAATAATATTACTGTAAAGATAATTAAGATCAGTGATACAAGTACAGACTCATTTGTGTTGAGTGTGTACTGTAGTATGTATAGACGTACGTATAGTTTCTCAATCCTTTTCTTTCTTTCTCTTACCAGTTTATAGAGTGTATCGATATTGCCCTTTCCGATATATTTCATTTTATCAAATAAAATATACAACATGACTACCGAAGGCTTCCTTGCTTCTTTTTTCAGGTAAAATCTAATTTATGGTTTTTTTTTCTCTTCAATTTTAAGGTTAATTTAATAGCATTTTCATTTCTTTATTTTGAATGTATAACAGTTCTTTTCATCGTTGCAGTTAATTTGTTTTTAAGCTTCCGACTCTGTTAAAGATTAATTTTCTTAATCAAGTTCTCTTTGGTTTAAACCTTGCTTTTCTATTCTAAATTGTTAACTTTAGTTGCAATTCTGTTTTGGTTTATGAATTCATTATTTTAATCAGTTAGTTATAGATATTTTTGTTTATTGATTCATATCTGACATTTGCGGCACTAGCGCTTCATTTCTTTTTACAAAGTCGGAAATAGTTATTCCGGTTTTGGTTCTTGATTTTAAGACTTGTGTTAATGCAACAGTAATACAGTTAACATTTAAATATAGGAAGTTTGTATTTAATACTTAATTGATCCATATCTAAAAGAATACTCAGGTAAATTTATGCATTGTTTGAAGTACTGTGTCGTTTGTGTAAAGCCTTGTTAACCAGATAACTGTTGACTTTATTTACTTCAATTAGTTCGAATTTCCTCGACAGAAAAATGTTATTGTTTAGATTTTTTATACAGAGGGAGTGTTTTTATTCTGTTTAATCACTCTAATAGACACCAGCTTTAGGTAGGCTAGGGCACCCACATTTGTAATGCGTAATGCAGATAGTTACATGTATGTATACCATATTTTTACTGGTGACTAAAATTTTGTTCATTTTGATCGGAGACCTGCATCAATAAAGTAATCATCATTTTCTAAAGGTTTTTCTGCTTCTATTTTTAGTGCAAAAGTCTCAAACCTTTTTGGACCGGACATTGCCAAACTGGTCCTCCACAACAAGCGAGTTTTCAAAAGAATCGATCCCCATGCATATAACATTGTAGTAGTTCAATCAACACAACAATATCTATAGTATCGGTAGGTAAGTACAGCCATATTGTTCTCACTTGAAAAGAGCTTTGCAATCAAAGTATGTGATCTTTATAGTATACAGTATAACATGAGCATATTAACGCGGGATAGGGTATGTACTCCGTTCTCTTGCTCTTTCTTTCTATCGGTCTTCCTCTGTCTCTATCTCTGTCTTTCTCTCTCTCAGAAATTGGAGGATGATAAGTTTTATACTAACATGGACCTAATGCTGTGTGTATCAACGATGTAGTGACTTGTATTGACATCTTCTGGTTGTGTGCTGTGATAATGACATAATGACTTGCACCTTAGAGCAATGCTGTTTCTTAGATGTAACACAGTATAATATGCAGATATTGCTCATGTTTTACATGTGAACATATTATTTTTGAGAAAACTTCAAATATTTGTCCACATATATGACAAAGGTGTAGTGACTTGCTCTGCATCAACAATGTACTGACTTATTGTGTGTGAAATAATGATGTATTTGTGCATTTGCTCACTGTGCGTTCATCGAGCATTTGCATTTGTTGTGCGTTTATCGTTTACAATTCACCTTTCACGAAGCATTCAGTATTCGCTCATATTGAGTTTTAGAGTATGCATGCGCTCAGCAATCATTTAGCGTTCGCTTACTGTTTAATTTAATTTTCGTCTCCATTGTCATTTGGGACATCATATTAGAAAACAGACTGGATAACAAAATTGAGCATTGGCAGAAAATTCATATAATACAGCAGGGATGCCTTTATATATGTTTTATTACATGTTGCAAAGTATGAAGATTGTTGGCAGTAAGTAAATAAATTTATTATGAATTGGCTAGTTAAACTTTTTTAATTATAAAACATCATCACTGTTTGGTTCTATCTGTCTGAAAAGATGTTGTTTTAAAAAATATTCTATCCACTTAATCAAAACTATGTTGTTAGCAATTTTGTATATAATGATAATGAATATCGAGTCTGATGCTATACACAAGCTGTCAGCATGTAAAGGCATTATTGCATACTTGTTGTATGAAGAGTTTTAAGGAATTGTGGATTTAAATATAAAAAATAGTAAAACATGGTTATAGTGAACACAGTCGTTTAAAATGAATTGACGCTTGAAGCGAAGTGAATTTCATTCCCCGTAACTTTATTACAAGTTGTAAACTTGATGGATATAACGAATTACGCTTATAACAAAGTAAAATTGCCCGTCCCTGGGACTTCGTTATAAGCGTGTTTTACTGTAGTAGAATAGATCCTAATATAATAGATTTGTAAATTTTTCTCTGGATATTCTCATATTAAATATTACCATAAAGTCCCGTGTATAACACACACTTTTTTCAGTCAAAATTTGATCAAAAGTGGGGAGCGTATTTTACATAGGACCAACATTTTACCTCATTTTTTCTCAAGCCGTGATTCCTGATACCATGGAGGTACTGACAGCTGATATAGGGTGTTATGCAAGTTGTATGAGTGTATACTAAATTTACTGCGTCAGAAATACCTTATTCTTAGTTTTATTTCCATGTACATGTATTGAAATATTTATCCTCTCCAGGTACTTAAATAACAAAATTATTTACGTCTCTGTCCTCTCTCAACACTATTCCTTGCATCAAACAAATTTAAATATCGCCAGTGAATTCCCTATTATGTAAGCAGCCACCTGTTGACTCGGCGCATGGTCAATGTTTGTTTAACAATTTCCGGTGTCAGAGGCATGCACCGTTTTCATGTCGGACTTCACAGGGTGTTTTCAAGTGCATGTAGATTAGCAATAATTATGATTTTATTTAACTTTATTAGTTTATGTCCAGTTATGCAACTTAAACGTTATTGCTTTACATAGACTCTGCTAAAAATACATCGATCATTTGTACGACTTGATAATGACAGTATATGACATACATAAGTTTCTTCACAATGTTTATTTAACAACAATCAAACAGTTTGATTATAATTAATCAATTAAATCATTTCTCTTGATGTTGTTTTGGTTTATATCTGCAAACATTATTACTTAAGCACTAGGCTCAGTTGCCGTTCTTCTCTACTTATGATGATTTTCAACTTCTCCGCTGTTGTTTAAGAAACTGTATCTGTACGAAGTGTCGAATGATAGGCCCTATTTGATACCACTTAGGTAAATCATAACATTTTTTAAAGTAAAATTGTAAGAACTTTGACTCTAATATCGCTTGGGCCATAATCCGACCACTAAATTACAGTAAATTGCACTTGGGTTATAAAATTATCATTAAACATCGATAGTTATTTGGAAAAATGGCAGCCTTCGATTTTCATCGTCTGTCTAGCTATGTTCTGATTACAAAATTACAGAAATTGCTTATGGATTATAAAATTATCATGAAACATTGATAGTTTTGGGGGAAAAGGCGGCTGTTGATTTCGACATTTTCTGAGTGCGTATTATACATAGGACCTGCTGTTTTTTCACCATTTTTTGGACAACTTTGAGGGGTGCGTATTATACACGATACTTTACGGTAAGCCCCTGTTGTAACAGGATGATATCATCATATCACATTTTGAGCTTTGCAGTTCACGAGAAGATCTTAAACATATAAACCTACATCAACCTTTGGAATCCTTGTGGGCCACAAATATTGTACAGGGGCCAAACTCTAAACAATTAAGAGTCAACAATGTCAATACTTTGCATATAAGTAATACTGTATATGTATATCTTATCATTTGAGTTTTTGAAAATAATTTAATTTTTTTCCTATGCAAAATTGTACCCTCTAAATACTGTGGTCCCAACCAACCCCCAATTTGAAAGAACATGATTTTGACAAACTTGAATAAACATTATCTGAGGTTCTTGAAATCATTAAAGTAAGGTTTAAAAAGAATAATGGTTTGTTTCCGCTTTCATGCTTGAAAAAAGTAGGGTTGGTAGGTCAGAATTTTTGTTAATTTTTACCAATTTTTTTTTACCTTTATTGTAGTATGTTTACATGTATGTGCCTGTTTGATATTGTAAAAAATAATAAATACTTATAATCTTTAACCATAAGTTGAACAATGCCTGAATTCTTCAAATTGATATTTATTTTCATTACAATACATGCTACATGTACATACAACAAACATTGGCATAGTCATTCTAATGAAATTTATTGCGGGAAGCCATTGTCTGCTTTCACTTTTAAAAAATAACAAGATTTATCTTGCTTAAAAGACAGTGTCATTGTTTGGTGGATAACATCTACCATAAGACCATATAAAATTAATATTTAGATTCTCATCCTGATTTGCAAAACATATGGGGTGGGTGGGGGGATTTTATTTATTATTTTTTATTTAAAAAAAAAATTCACCGGTCATGTTCTAGAAATAACAATTGCTCTATTCTTTTAAGTTGTAAATGCTTAAATGAGTACACAAACCCAGTTATAATCTTTTAATTCCATTTTATTTTAATGCATGAAGAAATTTGTATCCTTATGATAACAAACATGACTAGAATCAAAACGGTAATCAACATACCGGGGTATTTAGGCATGTTTTGAATTTTTAGTATACGAGCCAGACTTTTTTTCCCCAAAATTTTTTCCACGCATTTTTTTTTTCAAAATGAAATAAAATACATCGGGGCGGGCCATTTTCAGAGGGGCGGGCGTGAATGAGAATCTAAAAATCAATTTTGTGTGGCCTAACAGGTGTTTGCTAATAAGGGCTGAGTGTTTCGTGAAAGTGGCCAACCATCCATGAGAGTTGACAGAGGTGTAAGCTGAAAGTCATATACGCAAGACATTTCAATAAATACTTTCTCATGGATGTCACCTGACTATTTAGCTGGCCTATCAATATATATTGTATATATGGTATATTCTCTCTCTCTCTCTCTCTCTCTCTCTCTCTCTCTCTCTCTCTCTCTCAGTTCCTATCATTTTTGCTCTTTTATTTTTCTGATGTAAAGTTTATTGTCATTCTTTGTTTGAATTTTTTTGGGTGAAATTTGCATTGAGATCGACACATGTTTTTGTCATCATAAACAGGGTGATGAAGCTCACATTTGTCATTTGATAATGCATGTTTTCTGCTGTATGGAACATGGCAATGCTAACAAGATTATGTTGATCCAAATCTTGATATCAATTACACACATTTTATTTTGAAATAAAGTGTTTTTATGGTATAGCTCAAGAAAATTGCATTTTAACAAAAGTTTAGTTTTCACTTACTTTCTCAAACCTGCAAAGCTTATTCCTTTTTTTTTTTTTTTTTTTTTTTTTTTTTTACAATTTTCACATTCTATCTAGGCAAAACCATCATGTTGAACAAAATTATGTAAAAAAAAAAAAATGAAGTATAAATAACTGATTGTAAATCCAGTGTTTAGTCTCTATCAATTTGAAAAAAGCTATCTGGCAATCTGAGTCATTGTAATAATTCTCTTTTATAATTACATAATGTAAAAGCAGTATAGCATACTAAGGGTCATACAATGCAGAGAAAATAAGATCAATTTGTTAAGTGCCTAGTTTGATTTTAAAGTAATTTTTTTTAATTACATATATAGGTCAAGTAAACTTTGAAAAAAATCTGAGAGCTTTTTGGAATGTATGTGTGTTAAAGAAAAGGTAGCAAGACCTAGTAACTTCATACTGAGTTTAGGATAAAGTACCCTATAATGTTTTTGTAAAATTGAGAGTATAATTTTATGTATTTGAAGGCTTTTGAGTGTTGCTAGAATTCATTAATTGATTTTAAATGATTATCATGCGAGAGAGAGAGAATGAGAGAAAGAGAGGTGATATACATATCATATATATATACTAATGAAATAAAGTTGAATAAAAACAATTTAGTAAAATAAACCATGATGTACTTTTGTGCATTAATCAAAAGTCATAATTAAAAATGTAATTTGTAATCATGATCATGTAATTTTATGTAGATTATGCTAAACATTTTGATTTTGATGATTCTTACATACCTTTAAACTATTATATATTATTCTCTTGTTAGTTGTCAAGAAAAGTTACTTGGTTCATAAAGGGAGGGGGTCCTTCTATTCTTCACATTTTCAAAAGTTCAAATTTGGTTCATTTTACACCACCTATCCAATAATCCACATTTGCCAAGATCCTGACTTAAACTTGGTCATATTTCAATCAAATTGATAGCTTGGTTTAAAGTGAAAAAACATTTTTCTATTATTAAAAGGACTAAATTGATATTCTTACTCCAGAAGATATAGATTTCTTTTTAAAAGGAAGAAAGTGAAGATGAAAAAGAAATTTAAAGAATCATGGTATTGTTTCTTTGCCTATGAATCTATTTTCAGTTTTCAGTTTATTAAGGTTCTCCGATCTGTCAGCCTCAAGTTTTTTTCATCATAAGAATGATATTTTTCTTTCAACCTTTATAAATGAATTGATATAAAATGAAAGTTTTAGAGGGTATCCATGCATTTTACAAAGTTATTGCAAATTTACCTACGATGGATATATAACGGAATATATAAACAAGTTGAGTTTTTAAAAAAAAATGCCGATGCATCGATGGCTCGAACTCTATAACAAGATGTATCTACATGGGAGAGCTCCGCGGATCCACTACGCCAATCATGTAGTTCTATGATTATTTGTTATACTAGCAGTATAATACTAAATTAAATTGTCTGTATAAAAGTCAGATTTATGGTACGAATAAAAGAAAGGAACCTTTTACATAAATAGTAAACATTATTAAATTGAGAAGTTATGCTTAATAGATATTAAATGTATTTAAGTTTCACAATATGTATTACATGCTATAAGCATGAAATTGTAGGTAAACATTGTGCTGCATTTGATGAGATATGTGTGTATCAAATGCATGTGATGATGAGCATATCTGTAATTCATTGCAAAAAAACTTGCCTCCTGCAGTGATAATTAAGTTTATTTTGTTGTTTGCTATACATCAGAAGAACAGCAAGTAAATCTGTTGTCCTCATAAAGCTTCCTTGTTACCAAACGCACATAAAAAGAGAAACAACAGGTAGTCATTAATTAATTCAAAATGTTTTAAATCTTATGACATAATTTATCATTACAAATATATTCATTTAAACAATGCAGATAAACCTTCCTGTCTTTTTGACCACTTTTACATATAAAACATTCTTTAATTGATAAATGACATTTTTATGGTGTGGTTCTGTACTTTGACTATGTATGAGGGTTCGATTCCCTCCCTAGGCATAACTGAAGCTGGTGCAAAGTGGGCAGATAGCCTAGTGGCCCCGCATAGTCAGAACTGCACAATTATAATTATATTCTGTGAGGCACAAACTATAAATTATATTGGGTGGGAGGGAATTAACTCCTGCTTGCAGGAGACTACAGAATTTTCAACTGAGCTAAATGTAGCAATTTACATGCAAAACACTCAGGTGGTCTATAAATACAGTAAATATATTTTCGCTATATGTATTTTAGTGACTTTCCTGTGTGTATAAACATTATGTAGTGATATTACTTGTATGTTTATTAATCAACAATGTAGTGACTCGGCTGTGTATCTCGACAATGTAGTGACTTTGCTGTGTGTATTTACAATGTAGTGACTTTGCTGTGTGTATTTACAATGTAGTGACTTTGCTGTGTGTATTTACAATGAAGTGACTTTCCTGTGTGTATAAACATTATGTAGTGACATTACTTGTATGTATATTAATCAACAACGTAGTGACTTTTTGGTGTGTATCAACAATGTAGTGACTATGATGTGTGTACATAAACAATGTAGTGACTTTGCTGTGTGTATTTACAATGTAGTGACTTTGCTGTGTGTATCAACAATGTAGTGACTTTGCTGTGTGTATCAACAATGTAGTGACATTGTTGTGTGTATCAATAATGTAGTGACTTTGCTGTGTGTATTTACAATGTAGTGACTTTGATGTGTGTACATAAAATATGTAGTGACTTTGCTGTGTGTATTAACAATGTAATATTTACATTCAGTGTATATTTCCCCTTATGTTTGCATTGGACGTTCGAATACACTTTGCCAATTCATGGGCCATGAGCACAAATATAAACGTCACACGTGTTTTGAGTATATTTATTTTTGTAAGATTAACCGAAACATTCAACCTTACATTACCAATTTGATATGTACTTTTGAAAAATAATCATTGCATTATATCTACTCCTTAATTAAAAAGATTTTTCTGAACAAAGTTTATGGCACTATATTTTTAGCCGTGGAAGCGTACTAAATAACATGTTAATATGGCTGTTCCATGTATGTTTCTTATCCCTTAATGAGAGCGTATATAATGGATTTAAAGCGACGAGACACATATATTTCATATTAGAAATAGACATCACTATAAATATAAATATAAGCATTGAATGCTTATTTTTGGATGTCGTCGGTCCTATGACACACAAATGCGGTGCAGACAAATTATCATACCGCGCTAATGCGCTATTCAATTTGTCTGCACCACATTGGTGTGTCATAGGACCAACGACATCCAACAATAAGCATTCAATGCTTATCATAAGTGACTTTGCTGTGTGTATCAACAATGTAGTGACTTTGCTGAGTGTATCAACAATGTAGTGACTTTGCTGTGTGTATGAAAAATGTAGTGACATTGCTGTGTGTATCAACAATGTAGTGACTTTGCTGTGTGTATCAACAATGTAGTGACATTACTGTGTGTATCAACAATGTAGTGACTTTGCTGTGTGTAATAATCAACAATGTAGTGACTTTTGTTGTGAGACTAATGCACCATTGAGCAATGCATCTTCTTGGTTGTAACAAAATATGTAGATACATGTACTTGTTATTGACTTTGTGAACATTTGAATGTTTTGCTAAATGGATGACATCAGTGTATACACTGCTTGAAAAAACAGCTTTACAAAAATTTAGTTATCATGTAAATTTCATTAAAGGTGTACCAATAATCAAGGTTACCTTTCAATTAACTTTACGGAAAGTAAAGATGTAAAGTTGACCTTTAATATGAAGGAAATCTAATTAAATATAATCTTTCACCTTTAAGGTAAAAGAAAATATTCTTAATTATGATCTTTTACATTTACATAAAAGTAAATGTAATTAAAACCATTTTCTACGTTGGGAAATAAAATGTAATAAAAATGATATGTAGCTTTACTCTAAATTAAATATAGTTAAATGTATTTAAATATGATCTTTCACCTTTAAGGTAAAGGAAATTTTCATAAATATGATCTTTTACATTTACATAAAAGTAAATATAATTAAATGGATTTTTTTTAACTTCGAAAATGAATTGTGATAAACATGGGTATACTACTATACAACTTATCGAATGATTTTTATAATTCGTTTGCAACAGTCATAGATACAGAAAAGACATGTGTGAGCACTTTGTGTAATTCAATATTAAAGGTTAAAAAAAAATCAGAATTCTTTGTCTCAATATTGTTAACAAATGCCCTAGTAAATTCATTATGCTTATTAACTTTACAACTAAGGCCTAGAATCTCTAAATGTCTCCTTGTATGAAATAATAGCACGTTTTGGGAACAAAAATTATGGTAGTTCACCTTTACCCCATTGCTCTATCTATTAGCTATTAGTTCCAGGTATAAATTAGGCATACATAAAACATTCAAAAAGAAAAAGCAAATGAAGTGCATGTTCAATTTTATTAAACTGTGCATCAAAGTAAATTCAGATTTCAACTGATTTTTAACAACATGAAATACCTTTTTCCATTCTTTTTAAAAAAAAGATATGTATTATGCATAACAAAGTTAAAAAAGTTTAACACAGCTCATGAAATTCACGACAGAATACAATGTCAAAATAATATCTAATTCATTTAACACCAATTTATGATTATAAAAAAAAAAACCCACACAGAATAACCTAAATAAATGTGTACATTTAATCCTTAAAATGTGTGTACTTGCACATATACATATCACTGATGTGTGTAACTTCACATAAGTGTGTACTGCCTAATTTAAAATATATATATGTGTGAAATGTATGTAAGTGAATGAGTAAATGTGTACACCGCATGTTTTATGTGTCACGCTTCACACATGTATAACTATGTGTGTGCTGACTTCACAAAAAGGCATACATGTAATGTGTGTAAGTGAAAGTCTGCATACATGTGTACACCGCATGTTTTATGTGTCACGCTTCACACATGTATAACTATGTGTGTGCTGACTTCACAAAAAGGCATACATGTAATGTGAGTAAGTGAATGTCTGCGTACATGTGTACACCGCATGTTTTATGTGTCACGCTTCACACATGTATAACTATGTGTGTGCTGACTTCACAAAAAGGCATACATGTAATGTGTGTAAGTGAATGTCTGTGAGCATGTGTACAACGCATGTTTTATGTGTCACGCTTCACACATGTATAACTATGTGTGTGCTGACTTCACAAAAAGGCATATATGTAATGTGTGTCAGTGAATGTCTGTGTACATGTGTACACCCCATGTTTTATGTGTCACGCTTCACACATGTATAATTATGTGTGTGCTGACTTCACAAAAAGGCATACATGTAATAGGTGTAGGTGAATCGCAAACTCAAATGTACAACGTGTGTAACAAGTGTTGGATTTCATGTATACATACATTATAACTCATCAATTGATAATGCAGAATTGGAAACACACTTGAAATCATTTACTGATCCATGAAAGGTTGTCTCTGTTAATTAAAATTGCCTAAATTAACATAAAAATCTCTCCCTAGGCATTACTACTATTACATTATTGCCTCCAACTCTATCATATGCATATATAAATTTGGACTTAATCCTTTGTACAGGAATATAAGTAGAAGGCCCTTCTACATCATACACATCTCTTAACCATGCCTCTACTGGCTTGCCATAGTACTTCAGTACATTTTCATTCGGCTTTGCAAACCATCTAACTTGAGCTAGTATATGAACACAAGATTTATCATCAATGAGTACATTGTGCAGTATAATGTTTTCAATCTGTCCTGGTCTTGGGCATAGTTCCATGTCTTCATATTTTAAAATCTGCCCACCATCCCCATGCCAGTGGGCCATAATCATTGATGACCTACTGCTTCTGCCCATTTTGATACCCAATACTGAACCATAGATATCTATATATTTAGTTGATCTACAGGCATTGCACACAGAAATTCTACTTTCTTCTACATTGAAATAGAGGTTTTTGTACATGCTTTTCAAAAAAACAACATTTCTTTCGTTCAGTGTACAGTTTTTCAATGTCGATATTTTTACACCATCAAAAGAATCAAAAATCCAACTCAGTGACTCAATTCTAACATTTTTGGATGACATTTGAACGAGGTCATAATTTGAATTCTTATGAATTAAACTTAGAGTTCCTCTTTGATTGTCTTCATACAAAACTTTAAGTTTTTGGAAATCAGGTCCAAACTGCTCCTCTACAACTTCATCAGAGAAAAGATCAACAGAATAGCTATTTTTCAAAAACTTTCTCATAAGCTGTTTTTCAATGTCTCTCTTGTTTGTAGGTACAGATCCCAAAATACCATTTTCCCTCTCAAAACTAAAGAGCCAAAAGGAATAAACTGGCCCAAAATCATACAAACATTTATCTAAATGAATATGCAGGTGCATGTTTGGGGTTACACATTCACTTCCAAAAGCTTGTTCAATTTTTTTACAAAATGATATTAACAACAGGTTGGCAACTCTAACATTACTTCTTGACAGAGTACGCGTACATAAAATTTTGCATGCCAAAACAAATTTTCTCCAATACTCCAAATGATCATCAGGTAATACACCTTTTAATGCATAAATAGAAAAAAGGATTGTCCAATTTTTATACTGATCTGCATTAAATGATCCTAAACTACTGGCCATCTTTTGAGGCAATTTTCCAACATCAGAGGGACAAAATATACCCTCAATACGGTTTTGTATGATTTCAAAATGTTCAGATTGTAAAAGTTTGTGATCTTTCCAGATTGAAAGCATGCGCTTGGCAGTCCCTAAAAATAGGTTATGCATTGGGTCTATTATAGTCATTTTAACTGGGTCGAAATAATCTAGCTCTAACAAAACAGAATATCTCACTCCATATTCCTTTTCCAATTGTTCTCTGCTTGTTTTAGTTTTGCTTCTAACAATTTTACCAACTATTTCTTTATGTTTCTCTAAATCCCTTAATTCACAACATGTATCAAAGCCACCATAATTTTTCCCCCTACTCCACCATCAAAAGATTTCATACATTTATTGCAGCCTTTCGTTGCTGCATGTCCTAAAAATCCACATAATTTTCTACTAGCAGGGATGTCACAACCAACACAAATTAAAGCAAGTTTAAATGTGACAGGTTGTGATGGAGATTTAAAACTTTTCATACTAAATCCCTGCCAAGCTTCTTTTAGCTCATCAACCAAGGGCTCAATAAAAGTGTTCGTAGGAGGTTCAGTTTTCATATCTGGTATAAGTCCAATTAATATAATGTTCTTTTTTTTAAACCGTTCTGTCCTTGGCAAGTTCAAAATTGTTAAATAAATAGCACCAACAGAATAGTTGGTGTGTTTAAATGGCTGAAACCAGTCGACATTTAACATGACACCAAAGTTACGTTCAACAGTATAAAAATCATATTTTTCTCCATTAAAACATTTCCATACATCACCATCATACACATCCATCAAAATATCATTTGGTACATTTCTGTACCGCCATGATTCACAGAGATCTTCAAAACCTTCTCTTTTAACCAAAATTTCTAAACTCTCTTCAATGCTTTTATAACAGTAAGATTTTCTAGGTACTAGATTTGTTTTTCCTTGCATAGATACAGGTTTTAAAAGTACTTCACCACAAGGTCTACGAAAGTGTGCTAAAGCATGGTTTGGAAATACAACGTTGCTACACTTCTTGGAAGTTTCTACACCTTCCACTATGTTTTTACAATCAGAAAAATCATACAGGGTGAAACATTTTGGACAAACAACATGCCTTTGAAACCTATCTTTTACAAATAAAATACTTTTATGCAGCTGATATATATTTGATGGAAATCTTTTGTACAGTTCTTGAGTTAATTCAGATGATGCTGCTACCAAGTAAAGCAAAGATTTGATAAGTAAAAGTAAATATGAAAATGCAAAATCAGACACGTAAAAAATGGACTGCCAACATAATAACATTTTCAAAAGAGATACAATTAACATATCAGTTCTATCCCTTGGATGGTCCTCAACAGCATCTTCCTCCTCAGAAAAAAAAATGAATTCCTCATCACACAATTCCTCTTCACTCTCAGAGGACTCTGATAAACAGACATCATCTTGAACTTCTTCCGTCTCTTCATTCCAAAATGTTGGGCTATTTGAATCATTGTTGCAGACTGGAGATGTACGCATTTGAGATCCAGAACATTCAATATTTGCACTACTTTCAAAAACTTCTTTTCTTTGCTTTTCCACACATTTGTGTCTTTTCATGTGTCTTCCAGAATATTCCTCCCCACAGCCAAAACACAAGTGCATTCTTCTCTTTTTGCGTCCATCCATTCTTAATACTTGTATGGCTCTGTCAGGAAAATATGTCTTTTAACTGCATAAAAGAATAACACATTTATAATTATGACCCTTTTCATTAAGTGTGTGCATACAATAGATTTTTGTACGTGTATCAATATATATATTACATATATTTATTTTTACTACGTAAATCAGTAATAGAAATCAAAATACCTGCAAAATGATCGATCATAATAAACATGTCTAGTTTTAACATCTATATATCATGATTAAATTAATTGTAAATTCACAAATTTTCAGAAAAAAATATGCACCAAAAACCTTTTTCTTAAAACCCATCTATAAAAATTAATGCCTTCAAAAAGACAGATTGATTAATGGATAGACAGATGGTGATTCAAACAGTACCGATATACCTTAACAAAGAGTGTTTTAAAATTTCAAGCAATTGCAACTGATCATTACGGAGAATTCTTCGACAAAATTTTGTTACAGACTTGGATGGATGGACAAACAGACACACAGGGGTAAAACAGTAAACCGCACTCTTCTTCAAAGCAGGGGTTTAAAAATGAGCTGAACCAATATCAATCTGTTATTTGGGTTCTCTTTTAGTCACCGTCAAGGTTTAAAAAATGAATATCTTATCATATAAACCTAATCTTATATATAATATATAATATTTACATTTTCCAGTGTCTAGCCTGTGATAACACTACGTATCGATTTTGTACTATATAACCCATAACTTCAAATGACGCAAAGTTGAGGCGCCAGCGGGGTTTGCTTATTTATATTTCAATATTTAATCGTACGATTGCTTAAAATTACGTAAAAATAAGTAACAATGAATCATTCTTTGAATATTATGAGGTGATAATTTCGGTCAGGGCATGATCAAATCTATCATAAAGCCCCGACCAAAATTATCACCTCATAATACTCAAAGAATGATTCCTTATTCCATAATAAAATATAACTTATAATCAATGAAGTATAGTTCTAGTACTATTTCTTCTGGCAGACATTCACATTAACATATAAAGCATCTGATAGTGTATCATGTATACAGCATTGAAAATTTTAATAGTACATATTAAATTAAACATAAAAGAAATAATTACCTATTCCATCAACAGTGTTGATTACATGTCGACTGCTGTATTTCTCCACATCAGCTTTGGCTTTCAAATACTTCCTGAAGTCTTTATAAAGCTGATCATTCTTCAAGTCATCTTCATAATCTGTAACACAAATCAACGATAATTACTGCTAAAACATTGCACAATATTCTTTAAAATCAAGGAATATAAACTAGTAAATGCTGTCATTTATTTGTAAGTTGGGTTTATTCACCGAGATTTCAGACATAAACTTTGAGTTGAAAAAGTGTTTCAGTCCTGCTGTCCTAAGTAAATATGTACACAAGAAAACCAGAACAACATAATGACATGTGAAATATTATGCAATTTGTCCAGAATGAAGAGACATACTTTTTCTTATCAAAACTAAAATAATGTAAATATTGCCTGCTACATCTTCGCTGACTGCTGCTAAAGTTTCTTGATCGATATTGCTGGTGGAAGGAGATTCCTCTGTTGATGGTATGCTCCGATTTAATAGAAGGGTTTCTCGTTTCCTTATTTTTCTTCTTTTACTTTTCACTTTTACTGCTTCTCTGGACCTCTGGCGTCGTTTTCCCATGTACGTAGCTAATTGGTCTAGAAAAAAAATCAAAACAAATTATTTCACAATTTTCAGTTTCTGTATAAAGGCTGAATAATCTCTGCATATAGTATTTATTACCGGTTACTTCCTGCTCTGTAATCTTACATATGATTTGTGTATTAATTTTCATTTAAGTTCAAGTTAATGTAACAAAAATATCTTTAAAATTCATCTATATATTATATTAAGATACTCCAAATAAACTTTTATTTGCACCAGGGTATTTAATCAAAGTGTTGAAAATTATGACATGTATCAATCATTACATTAAATTGAAAATACATCTTCCCTGACTTAAATACTTAATTAACAAAAATTTAATATTTGACTGTATATTAGAAATTCAAGCTCACAAAATTCATGCATGTTAAATGTACTGTACTATCTGAAGCTTTCATAAAAACAACATGGGTCCATGGTTATCATAAAAGCTTTCCTTTCATCTTATTTACAACCACTGACCAGCTCCATGTATTTGCATTAAACATATAGGTTATCAGTAATGTCAAAACATGGTATCTGTTAAATCTGGTTACAAACAGGACTCCATACTGTGACCACATTGACTTACAGTGTTTACTTCTTTTAAGAAATCAGCATGTGTCTATATACACATGTGAACTGACAAGGAGATAGAGAATTGCTAATTGATAAAATGTTAATCCTTATCATAAAATTGATTGGTGAAAGGAATCCTTTGTGTCAGGGGTTTGTTTGCATTTTTAATACAGGATCCTAGTCTCTTATATTACTTTAAAACAGTATTTGATGAGAAAAATGTTTATATTTCAAAATTCTCAAACCAAAATTCAACCTGTTTAGTTTAAAATGTACAGATATATTAACATGAACTCGTGTAGCTAATTAACGTACACTTTAAAAAGTCAACATTTATTGTTTAAGCCATTCCTTTTTTTCTGTTGAGTAATTTCGGTTTTTGTTTTACATGTAGACAAAGAAATGTAAAGATACTTACATGTACCTACAGGGTGACAAGGAATACATCTCTTTATTTGCATTATCATATATATATATATATATATATATATATATGCATGCATGATGACACTAACTCTTAAATCGTGCATGCAATCGTATTCCGTTCAGTTGATTTTCGATCCCGATTCAATTGTTTCTAGTTTAATTTTACAATCTAATATAATAAATTTGTTGTACAGCAGAAATTTAGTTTATTTACACATACTGATAGATTGGGCGCAGAGGGAATGCAACAAGTGCACCCCCCCCCCATTCTTAAACTATTATACTTAAGTTCTTATATCAAATCAATATTAATTCATGTGAAAATATTTCTTTTCTTGACAGCCAAAATTTGCTATATCTGTAATAAGAGTTGAATTGCGCGGAAACAGAGATATTTTCCCCCAAGAGTTTTGTTTACCAAAGGAGGCAGGGGGTGGGGGGGGGGTACTTACTTTTTTTTTGGGGGGGGGGGTTCTAAACCTATTATTTCTGGCTGGTTCCGATTTTCATCTGATACTGATATTTTATTTTAGGGCAATTTATCGTGTGAGAAGTTTCATTTTTCGGATTTTCCAAGCTAGGGGGGGGGGGGTGTCGATGGATCTTCTCGAGTTGGGGGGGGGGGGGGGGTGGTGGTGAAGTTTTAACGAACTACGAATAACTACTGAATTTTCTTGTGCATTATGAATCTTTTTTTTGTTTATATGATAAAAGAAAACAATTCGATTAGAAATATGGTAAAATAAACTATCATTCTGCCAACCGGCCAACTTGCTCCGACGACATTTTTCTATCATAAATTCTCATTATTGCACCTCGTTAAAAAATGAATTAAACAAAATATAGTAAATCCTTATAAAATCGCTACTTACAATTAACAAATAAAAGGGATCCAAGCGTTGGGCAATAACTTCTATCTGTCTTTGAAATTCCTTTGTCTCTCGCAAACTCTTGAAAGGCGCCAATATTTGCGTGCAGAATAGTGTGGTTGGATAGTTGATACAGGGAATTGGATGTGCGGTCATAATAATCTTTTAAATGAATTTACTTTGATTTGGTTTTATCGGCGTATTTAACATTTTTAAAATCTATTTTATTTAAATAACCAACAAATTAACTTATATTCGAACTTGTAGCTAAATATCAATATCATAGTGGTAAATAAAATACGAATTATTCGATGTTCGCTTACCTTGGTACATCCAAATATGGCAAGATGATGACATTGATGCTGCGAACCAATCAGAGCAAAGAGCGCTCAAGCCATTTCTCATAAAGTTTGAAAATTTCCCCAAGACTTCGACAGATGAAATTATGTCGGAGTTAGATTTTAGTGCGACGGACGATGAAAGTCTTCATCTACAAATCGACGAGACAATGGAAACAGAGACGGACGAAAGCCTGGAAACAGGAAAAAGGGACGCCTTTCGTTCGATAACTTCCGATTCAGACTCCGAGTCTATCTTGACAAAGGTAGGGTTCTTTAAATTTCGATGTACAAAGAAATTCTATACATAGGCTGCAAATGCCGCTGCATGTACTGAATTCACTTCGGCATTTCAATCACTGGTCTTTGAAACCGTTCAAAGGTTTTCAATTTTCATATATAAATATTCAGTTTCTCTCCAATGCCCGTGGACAGGACTGTGCTCCCTTTTTTTCGTTAAAAAATATTTTTCATTGCATGTCTGTCTCCTTTAGCTAAATTCAGTTATACAACTCTTCCCAATTGTATGTGTGTTTATTGTGCATATTGTTTATTTACATGATTGTACAACCGAATCCTGGGACCTATTATCCCTTGAAGGCCCATATTTATTTTGTAACTATTAAAGTTTATTTTATTTCACCCCCTTTCAGTGACAGAAGAAATATTATATGAGATTAACAAAATATTCTTCTGAATTTCAGAAACCCTCTGCAAGCTTAAGGCGGTCACCCAGAAAGAAATCACAAAAAGCAACGCAGAGAAGTGTTCTCATGCCAAATTCAGAAACTGATGATACCACAAAGGTAAATACTAAATTTAATTTCATTAATCTTCAAGGAAAAAGTATCTGCATGTGTACTGGGCGAAAACGTCTGTATTTCTTTATAGTTATATAGAATTATAGCATAAAAAAGATATTGTTATTCATGTAAACAAAAGTCCTTGCTGTATTTTAACTAGGGACCTGTGGTTCAGTAGACTTGAGCTTTATCTGTTTCACTACGGAGATAGACATCCAAGTTTTGCAATATAGACAGTTTCACAATTGGTTAAAAAGTAAATGTTGCAGGGTGTCTTGGACTCTTAAAAACTTTTTAAGTTTTAAATTTATATGAAAGTCCAATTATTTCAACTATAAGCCATAAAAAAGGTCCGTGAAAGACAAGTGAATTAGGGAGCCTTTCCATTTTTGATATAAAAAATATTAATACATAGTACTTGATGTCTGTTTAGGAAATTACAACAAGCACTCCTTTGAGGCGGTCACCTAGGAAACGAAGGCAAGAAACAAGAAGACTTGCAATTGCATGTGCTCAAGAAGACACAGAATCAGAAGATGAAACATACTTATCTGCTGCAACTAATATGCAAAAAGAGGTGAGATTTTATTCATTTACTGATTTTGATGATGAAATTATATTATTGCTAGCGCTCTCGAGCGCTAGCAACTACGTTAGTCCTTTTCACTGGAATACGCATGCTCGACTCCATAGTAGGGGATTCTGGGAATACTGTGCTACTGTAGATAAACTGTACCATTTGAATTTCGTTTTATCATCTTCAAGTGAAGTTCTGTGTTTTATCGTTAATGTCAAAAAGGAACAGTAGCTTCGGTCTTAGAAATAAATACAAAGTTATTTTCAATATTATAATAAATAACATGTAGCTAGCTTTATCTTTAATTCCTTCAAGCTCGGAAGACAACTTCGGATATGTTTTCCGAGTTGCCGGAAAGGCCCTAGAAGATACGATTGCTACAAAACAGTACCAATGGTTCCTGAAAAATTTCACCTCGAAATTGAAATTACAGTAGATACATAATGATTAAGGCACGGCCAATGAGCTATGCCATTGCCGATGTGAAGCCCACTCTAAATTCACAATTTTAAATTGAGACCCCACTCCAGCACAATTCCAGTACACCACTGTGCCTTCCTATTGTTAATTAATCGATTCAGAAATTTAAACTAATGTTTTAGAAATCTGCTTCTGTGTTTTATGATTGCTACAGCGCTAGCTCACCAATCTTTTTTAAAAGATAAGCTTGTATTATATTATATTACATATAGTTTACGTACAGTCACAAAGCATAGACAACTTTGGTAGTTTGTCCTGGCCCCAGCCTCACCAACTTTCCTCAAGTCAATACTCAGCCTCAAGTATGAATATTAACCTCAAATTTATGCACTTTTCTATTAAGGATTTGAGTTGAGGACTGAGTTGAGTGATTTGAAAATTTTGGTGACGGTGGGGCCCGATTAACAATAAAATACTCATTTATACAACTTCTTTTTTATTGTTAACTGTTTATGATATTATTTAATGTAATTCATTCTTTCTTTCAGAAAACTGCAAAATCAAAGAAATCAAAGACCCAGTCTGGACAATCTGAAAGACTTTCATCTTTGAATAGCTCAAAATCTAGTGGTATGTGTGACAGAAGTAAGATTGAGATGAAATCAATTTAGGTCATAGTTTAACCTAACAGTTTTTTTATGATAAAAGGTAGATAATTTTGACCAAATGAGTAATGCTTAATGATAATTGCCAGACTGATTTCATGGCTGTCATGGTACAATATTTATTTACTCTATTACATTTAAAACAATTTGATTATAGTTATATTCACATTATTCCATTTTCTTTAAAGGAAAAAACCAAGGTCTACATGGGCATATTAAAGAAATACTGCAAAACCAAAGAGAAATTCTTAGTCATTTAGGAGTTTTGACGAAGGAGTTAAAGGGACTTCGAACAGACATTGATAACAAAAGAGATGAAGTTAAGGAACCAGTATCTGTTCCAAATCGAATAAGGGTTGGTATCTGCCTTTTATTTTGCTAGAGCTTTAAGCATCTATAATTTTAAACAATTTTTTAAAATATTAATTGCAGACAGCATAATACACAGTTATTGAATATGACTGGGTATAATGGCAACATGATTTGTTGCACCTTGAGACAATATTTATTGCCCGAGGCCAATAATAGTGTCTTAAGGTCCAAAAATCATATGTTACCTGAACCACAGTCAACTATCAAGCAAGTCATTCATGTCGCTCAGCTGTTTCTCCATTTTGATTAACAACTAGACAAATATTGATTAATAAGCAATATCATAGAAGTCAATGGCCAATATTTCTGTTGTTGGGTCTGCAGACTGGTCAGCATCAAAATTGTTAGAGCAGTTGAATTACCATTCTTTTAGTAAGAACTACATTAAATAACATTTTTAATGGTCTAACATCAAAAATGCTAGTACCCATTCATGATCATTCATGATGTTTAAGTTTTTATTCTTTATTTTTATTTCAAGAATGCTGTGAAAGAATATTTTGCAAATGGAGAGGAGATAGAGCTGAAATGGGATTATAAAAAAAGGTTTGTCAACTCGTCAACTTTTTCCCATTTAAATAGATATATTTTGGGGATAATTGTATGTACGTTACATTATTTAGTATACTCTTTATTTGATTGTTATCTCAAATTGATGGATAATAATAAAAGTTGGTATTTAAAAACTTTTAGGAAAACATAAGAAGTCAAGGAAAGTACATATATATAATGCTTAAATGATTTTATAAAATTTATATTTTATTTCAGATTCTATGATGAAGTCAACTCTGAATTCACAGATTATATAAAAAGAAGTGTGAAGGGGGTTGCTCCTGATGTCACAAATGAAGTTTTGGATAGTAAGTTTTCTTTATTATTATAAAATAATTCATTGCTAGATGTAAATGTACAAAGTAAATGCATTTTGGGGTGTTTCATTCAGATTATGAAGTGAACATTGTGGACAAAATACATGTAATACATGATAATTTAAAAAGTATGTTAACTATTTATGTTTTGTTTTAGTTTTCTATTCTTGGGTCAAAACTGATTGTCAAGCTGTTCATAATGCACAACAGCATATGGCATATGTACAATAGTTATCCCCTATAGTTAGATATTAATGCTTCTTGTTATTGTGCTGTAGAATAAATATTCATTGCTTTTAAATTATCTGACTTTATATATTAATGATGGCTGGTTATTTCAATATTTGTATGTCTTTTTTCTTGTTTTTCCATAGCTGCTGTAAAACGATACTTTACATCAAAAAAAGAAGCTGCTAACAGGAAATCAAGAAATAAAGAAACACTACATAAGCAGAGGCAGGCCACATACGAGAGGAAGAAAGAGGCAAGTTGTCTTAAAATACTTTTCAAGCACCCCATCATTGCTATAAGGCAGATTATTACTCCCTACATTGGTCATTGTTTATAAAATTGAGTGTTAATTTCTATTTTTATGAAAAACCTACCAGTTATATTCTATAGTTTAATAATAATTGGTCTAAAAAAATCAAAGGCTACCTTATTATTTGAGCTTGAACTTGGTTGCAATGATTTTTACTTTCAAATGAAAAAGCATGACTTTGTTTTCTGCAGAGAAAACAACCCAAAACCGGTTTCAACCCAGTTTATATTTACTTTCATAGAGTAACATAATAAATCATTGGTGTAATAAAATTTTCTACTGTTTATCGTAAAAGTGTTTGATGTTTAACCTTGAAAAATGGTATGATTGTACAAAATACAAATGAATCATGAAGTCGATTGATAGATTTTGACAAGTTTCTTACTGTGATGCAGGCAACACTCTATACATAATATCTACATATATTAGTTCACAAATTCTTCGATCAGTTTAATAGTGCATTACAACCAGCATCGAGCCTATTCTTCAATCTTGTATTTCTAATTCAATGATAAAATTCAATGTAAAGAATATCTTTTAGTTTTAATTATTGGGACATTCATCATTATCATATCATTTCATTGTGCAGAAGGTACGATGCAGAATTCAGGCTGCTGAGAAAAAGAACTGGACAACGGAAAAGAAGAACATGGTTTTAGGGGTACTGAAGTCCAAAGACTCGCACAAACTGATGTCCAGTGACGAGGAGGCAGATGAAGGTTTCATCTCGCATCCATACTCTTGGGAGAGTGATGCTTGGAGGAACATTAAGCAGAGCCTTGACAAGAAATACCAGGAAACATGCTCTTCGAGGAGCAGGCGCCTTCTCCAGAAGAGACAAATTGGCTCAATTCGAGAGCAAGAGAAACCAAAGCTAAAGGAGGAATTTTCGTGGATGTTTAATTAAAAAACATTTTGAATTAATGACTGTTCCCGCTACGATTATAAATACTTTTTCTGTGACAGTATTTTTTTGTACATGTACATTCTAAAATTATGAAATAAAAATAAAATATATGACTTACAGTTATTGGCCATGATTTAGTTTATTCAACATGCTGAAAGAGGAGTGAAACCAGAAAGGTTTTATATATATATATATTTATATATTTATTTATTTATTCCTTTTGTTTAATTGATATTTAATGGCATTTAATTCGAGTAAAGTTAAACTTTACCATAACAGAAAGATGAACTTTAAAGAGCATTAATGAGCTAGTTTTAGTACGAAAATGTCGCTTTTAATGAAGCTTAAAGGTGTTGAAAATATCTAATTTAATTTTTGTAAATATCTACTTTTAAAGAAATTAAAGTTTTATAAATTTGATATTTACATTGCAGTAAAGATGATGTAATGTGGGACATTACATAGACTTTAAGTTAAAGTAAAGTTAGTGTAAATATCATATTTACCAACTTTGCCGTAAATAAGTAAATTTGATTAAAGACAATGTAAATATTAAATTTACAATTGCTTTACTTATTTTGTAAAGCTGTTTTTTCAAGCAGTGATAATTATAATGTAGTGATATTTCTTTGTGTATCAACAATGTAGTGGCTAATGTATGTGTAATTATGATAAATATCTTGCTGTGTGTATTAACAATGTAATGACTTGTGTTTGATATAATGATACACATCTTTCTCTTTTCTGTCTGTCTGTCTGTCTCTCTCTCTCTCTCTCTCTCTCTCTCTCTCTTCATTTCAATATACATCTAATGTACCTCAATTGTTTAAACTTTTCATCATTATGATATATGCTGTTTGAATGATGGAGAAAAGAATAAAACAGGAATATAAAAGAGAGAAAAATAGACGAAGATTTAAGGTACTTCAATACACCCAGACTTATACTTTTTAAGACACTACATCACAAGATGGCGATTTAAATGTTTTGTTAAACTGTTTATATCGTTCGATTCGGTTGTATATATCTTCGTAGCTCAGTGGTTAAAGAACTGGGCTTCTAAACCGCAGATCATGAGCTCAAATCCGCCTGGAGCTTTTGTTCATGTTTACTGAATTAATTTTTCGAAAATGTTATTTTTCATCCAAAATTGCACTTTTTTTTTGCCTATTTGACTTAAATACTTCTTATCCATTATATTATCTATCATAATCAAGTAATTTTCTGCTGATTTGAGAAAATACTTAAAGGTGTAGTGAGCCACCTTAAGTCAAGCCTCAGTCACAACTGGCCGTACGTGTTTGGTGATCGTGCTTGCCAGTCGTGGGTCCCGTGGCTGGAAGCGTTAAAAATCGTATTGAAGTGATTGCGAGTGTAACGTAAGACAAACGGACGTTTGACGTGCCAGTCGGATGTGTTACGTACAATTTTTGTTTAAAGACGGGTTGCCACTCGCAACGTGCGATGCCCGTAGGAACCGATTGTCTTGCACCATACGTACGTTTGCCTTGCGAACGGCAGCAATAACATCCGCGTCGTAGGTTACCTGCAAGTCTTAATGTGCCCCACGACAGCTGCACGGACCATTATTAGTTTTCAGTTAAATAAAGAACAGTTTTTCTCTAAACATGTACTGAAATATAACTACTGTAAGCAAGTAAATATTGAAACGTCAAAAAGAACTCGAAGAAAAGAAGACTATTATTCTTTAATTGCTGTTTTGGTGATTAGACTAGCTAAACTGGTCGACACAAATTAAGAATGTTTTGAAATCATAATTGATCTTTTATATCTAATACCATAAAATATTGAAAACTTTTCTGAAATCTAGAAGGAAGTCTTTGCAAAATCTCACATCAACGAATTAATTATAAACTGATAATATTTTTGGACACTGTAACGTCTTTAAGGTGGAATAACACATCATCACAAAATGGCTGACCTCTTATCATGTAAATCACTCCATAGCCGAGTGGATAACGTGTCGTGCTTGTGATCCGTACATTCCGAGTTCGAATCCCACAAGGGCTTTTGTTGTTACTTACTGAATTGAAATTTTTAGATTATCATTTTTTATCCCCAAACTGCAAATTTTTCGCTTATTTGACATATGTACAGTTTATTTATCATTATATCTTTCATAATCAAATAATTTACTGTTAATTTGAGTGACTTTTTCCAGGTATGTTATTCCATCTTAAATGAGTTACAATTTTGTTTACTCTTTGTTGAACTTTACAATATCTTCGAAAAATGCCTTGACAAATCTTTCAATTTAAGTAAAGAAAGCCACATTGAATTACATTGTTTTTACATATGTTTTTTTTTATTAAAACACCATTTACACTTCATACATTTTAAAAAATCAAAGTCTACCTATTCTTTTCTGATAATCTGATTATGATACAATTATGAAAACATTTTATAAAGTTTGAATGATCAAATGAGATGATAATCAATATTTTCAAAATGGAGATAGTAATTTGTTTACAAACAAAAATTACATACTCATGAAAACAAGAACTTCTTCCAGTAGAGTGTGTTGGAGTTTTGGGGTTTTTTTGTAGTTGGTTTTTACTTAGTTAGAAATATCGTCTGCGTGTAAAGATCATTTTTCCTCTCCTTACTCCGAAAATGTACAAGAGTCATTATCAAAAAACGCAGAAATAAAATTTAAGAAAAATCAAGAATTTTCTTGTGTTGAAAAATAATTTTTTTCAATTCTAACAATAAACACATATCTGAAGAATACAAACACACTTAACTCCCACCTAGAAATTATTTGATTTCTGAGTAAAACACAATCAAAGAACTGGTCATACTTAAATGTTTTCCTTCCTGTTACACTTTAAAAAATACAAATTTTAATAAATTGAAGCAAAACAATATTCCAAAATTTCTTCAGACAATATTGTGAAAGCATGACAAATAAAGGACCAGTAACATTTTTTCAATGAAACAGAAGCAAAATACAAATTACAATAATATAATAGAAAATTTTCAAACAGGTAAACATTTTGTTTGTTATTTTCACAATTTTACAGAATAAAAAGATAAGTATCAAGCTCAAAGTGCTTATATTTGATTAGAAATGAAACTTTAAGCATATGTGTAGACCCAAACCTAAAAGAAATATACACAAGCAACATATTTTTATATTTATGGTGCTGTAACAGGAAAGACAGCCTCGCAACAGGAAAGACAGTACGTTGTATTAAACAAGTCTCTCCTGTTACAAAGTTGTAATTCTGATTTAAAGTTGATTGATAGTAAACTTAGCATCAATCTCACAGTTTGGAGTCAATTAATATGCTGTTAAAATATAGATTAACCTTACACAATGCCATTAAATACTATGTTAAAAGCTTTATAATCTTTACAGTAAAACGTGTAACAGGAAAGAACAAAATAAGCAACAGGAGGGATTTCTTGTGTACATTCAGATCAAAATCTTCATTTGGTAAAACACTGAATATAAAAAATCCTGAAAATTTACTAAGGTGTTCCTAATATATAATGATTTTGTGAAGAAGTAAAATATATTGAAAAATATAGAATAACAATTGAAAAATGTTTACAACTGTAACAGGAGAGACTCCTAATAACACAATCTGGTCAGTAGTGGAAATTGATGTTGATATTTAAATTAAATAATAGATTTATTTCTGATTACTATGTAAAATACAAAAGAAACAAACTTTTCCTATAAGAATATTGCCTAAGAAAATATCAACTTTTAAAGAAAATGAAGTAACAGGAAGGACAAAGTAAAATAAAAAGGTTACATTTAACAGAGTACTTAAAGCATTTGTTAGCTTTATGTATGACTAAGGACTGTAGGCTGTCTCACTTTTCTGTAACTTTTTTTTAGATGTTGTCGGCTAGGCGGGCTTAGCCCCCCCACCCCCCCCCCCACTTTTTTTGCTGAGTTAGACCTAACTATTAGGCACATAGCATCATAGAGGGTTCAGCGCCCCCACTTTTTCTCGCACCAAAGATAATTGTTCCTAAATTAACCTTAAAAGATTGATGGCAAACTTCCGGAAAAATCAGCATAGGTGTCGGAACCGGGGGGGGGGATTAGCCCCCCCCCCCCCACTTTTTTGGCTGAGTTAGACCTAACTATTAGGCACATAGCATCATTGAGGGTTCAGATTGAGAAGTTGGGTATACTAGCGCTCCCCCCCCCCCCCCCCAAGGGATCAGGAATTCCATGATTTGGGGAAAAAAATTTCGGTAGGTAAGATTTTTTGTTTGGCAGTATAGGTATACTCCCCCCCCCCCCCCCCCCCCAAAAAAAAAGGTCTAATTTAGCAAAATAGGATTTTCATGATTTTGGGAATTAGTTTTTTTTTCCTCAATATTTCTGAGAATTAGTCTAGCCCTGCCCCCCCCCCCCCCCACTTTTAATTTTCTTTCCGACGCCAGTGGTGGGTACTCCCATCTAACTGTTCTGGTTCTGGAATGATGGCCAATATGTTATCCAGAGTATACCAGCATCCATCAACACTTTTTTTGGGCCAGAAGAAGCAATTGGTTTTTTTTTATACCAATCTGGTGCATACAAGAGACATATATGTCCTCATATCATAAAAATAGTTTACTTAACTGCAGATCAAATATTTTGATTAAAAGGTGGGAAAATTATGTTGCTTGAGAAACAATTTATTGTCCTTCCTGTTACACTGAATTAAAATGCCTTAATATATTTATACATAATCACTAGATATTGAATTGATTTTTAAACAACTGAGATATAATTCAAAAACATATAGGCTAATTTTTATCATGGATTATATATAATAATCAGCATGATTATGCTTTAAAGAAAAATACAATCATTAATTGTCTATCCTGTAACAGTCCATGTCTTTCCTGTTACAAAAATATATTTTGACATCATTTACTAACAAAATGTATCTGTAAGTAATAAAAAACAGAATATGAAATGATTGTTCACAAAAAATGATATGAAAAATGTTTTGACAAGTGAACAAATATTCATAGTTCTTCTGTTATTATAAAAATTAGTACGCACTGTAACAATGATATATCTTTCCTGTTGCAAAATCACTTCTTATGTGATAACATAAACTATTAAAACAAAAATCCCCACTTAAGGTTAATTTATTGTACATACTACTTTATTGAATATTTTATGAAAAGTTATTGCTATATAAATATTGAAAATGTCTTAAAATCCTCATTTTATATAATAATAGTCTTTCCTGTTCTTAAAGTTGTCTTTCCTGTTACAAATTTACATGTAACAGGATGGACAATAACAGGATAGACAATTACTCTATATATGGTTGTTTTTTTCCCTTCCTGTCTACCATACAATGTTGATGATGCCGTATTTTTAAACAAAATTGTTAGGTTACTTTGTAAGAAAAGTTAACACATTTTACCTTCATGTCTAAGTCAATTTTTAATGTAACAGTAAGGACTAGGTTTTCTTCTACGGAGTAAATCATACTTACATTTGGGACATTTTCCTCAAACTAATGAACTTCAAAAAAATAGTGCCAACAACTTGGCTTCATGAAAATGAAACTGAGGCTGGTTGAAAGTATTGAATCCAAAAAGGGTCATTCTAAATATTTCTATTTTCTGTTTTTACATTCACATAACAGGATAGACGAAAACTCTTGTGACACACATTTAAGTCTTGATATTTCTTAAAACAAGTACATTTACAAAACTTTTATTGTTTGAAATGTACTTCTTAAGAATTGTGTAGAGCATACATTTAAAAAAATGAGAGCAAAATGTACTGGATATATTTATAAACCACATGAAAGTGCAACAAAAAGAGTGTGTGACATAGCAAAACATGCTAATTTGGACATTAAAAAAGGCAAATTTTCTTTAAACTTGTCATGCAAAAAGAATTTAAGTGTTTTGCTAACTGCAGAATATTGTGTGGTATATATCAATGTACAAATTTATATTATTTTTCATTGATATAATTTTTTATTGACCCGTGACCAAAATTTTTGCGGATTTTGAGAATGACTCACATATGATTCTATCTTAGCACGCTTGCAGATCAAAGTGATTAGGAAATCCTATGCCTTTTTTCTACTTTTACGACTTAAATATCTACTTCAATATTCAGTTCTTTCATGTCATGTCCCGTTTTTCTTCTTTGCCTTCCATCTTTTTGTCCAAAAGAACGTATTTGTTTGTTTGATTTTGGTTTTAAGAAGAGGGTTTAATACTAGAATCTTTAATTTGATTTTGATAAATGGTTAAACCGTTAATTCTCTTATCTCTTATATTCGCACGTACCACGAGCAATTGGTGTACGCATGACGTAAGTGTGGAGTACGTTTACTATACTCTGTCCCAAGTTATTTTGGATTCACGTTTGGCTTAATTGTTTGATATTTATAAATACCTCAGGATTCAAACGATGTTCATTCAAAAGTATTAAAAATTTCCAAGATTTATCAGTCAAAACGCCCCTGTTAGCTTATCAGGTTTCAATACAATGCTAAAAAATGTGATGTCTACGGAGATTTTGCATTGCAGCAAGCCCGGATGATAACGTTGAAATATTGCGCGATGTATTCCGAGTGTATTCCGAATGGAGAAAAGATGTAAACATTCCCCATTATAAATCTCCGTAAGGAATCTGTTTTCGTTCCTGTGAATTTTTCCGAGTGAAAGATGATAATGTGTCAATGAAATTATCTTGGAAAATATCCCTTTCAACTATTTCAATTGCACTTCTTTCACAGGTAAGTGTATTTTTATTAAAAATCGTCCAAATGTGCAGCATAAATATCTTGGGACAGACTATAGATGCGTTTAATTTATATATTGTCAACAAATTACAACGGTTAAATTTAAGAAGCATAACAAAACTACTGTGACACCTTTTTCATTTTATGCACCATTAACTGCGTAAAATCAGCCGACACTTTTTCACGGGTGCGCTAAAATATTGATATTTCTGACATGCGGACCCATTTGATCATTTACGGTGGTCATTCATTTTTAGAGAGGTTTTAGATATAACATTCCACATGTAATGCATGTTTTATTAAGGTTATTAATAAAAAAACAATTCAGTCCGCAAGAGCGTTTATGCATGCACAATAGGGCGATTTCACCATGCATCGGACACCTTTGCGTTTTTCCCTTTGTTCGTGCATCAAATATCGTCCAAATATAAATAAAATTTGTTTTAAAAGTTATAGGTTTTCCCCTTGTTTAATTATTGAAGAAGTAATCGTGAAATGTTTCAAAATCTATAAATTAAATTTATTAATCAAGTGTTGAACTATTTCACCATGAATCGGAGAATATTTACCAAGCTTCGGACAGCTATACAGTAATAAGTAAGATTAAAAATAACAGTTTCTGGTTTTAATGTAAATCCTCAAATCTACATATAGAAATTTAGACTAGATCTAGTGCTTCTGGTTATAGGAATATTTAATTTATCATGAGGGGTTCTTTATTGTGCCAGCTCCTACATGAACTTTGGACTAAAAAGCTGTGTCCGTAAAATTCGATTTTGAAGTGGTCTGAAGAAAATATTTGTATGAATTATTTTTCTATATATCAATTTTACTTTACATTTAAAGTACATCACTAGGAATGGGCACATAATTTACTTATTATTAGAAGAAATCATGCACCGAAAACTGTCCGATGCATGCTTAATTTGTGTCCGATCCATGGTGAAATAAACATATGGAGCAAAAATAACCTTGACATTAATTGTTCAAATTTCTTGGACTTATTTTAGTCAAATTTTGTTTGTTTCAATTATCCTTTTATAACATGGTCATAATCTAATGTAAACATTCATTGCACAAAATTTCTCAAAACAAATAATTTACAAAAATATCATATCTCCCGTTGTGTTAGAAATATGTTAGAAATTCAGGACACCACGAAACCATAAACTTCTTTCAGAGATTTTTTCTTAATTCAAGCCATTGCTTTGAAAATTCCGTGTTACCGGTACTTATAATATCATAGACTGAATTACGTACTATTCTGAAATTTTTTTTGGACACTTACTCTGAACAAAAGTGATGTCGTCACCATGTTAATATTCTTTACATAAGCCTATCAATAGAAACCCAAACGATAAAAGTGAGTATTTTAGAGGCTAGCCGTCATTGTACAATATGAATGGGTTGACTGTAAAAAGTTTACTTTACAATACTTCTGAATTTCTCAAGATATGATAATTCATTAATTAACAGATTTTAAAAAGACCGTCATCTTTGACCTTTATGTCATTTTGTTCGGCCACGGTTGACAATCTATATATAAGTGGTCCAAAATCTCTGTGATTGATAGTAAAAAAGTTTGAAGTGATTTTATGGAAATTTAAATACTTTGAAGAGCAATATCTGCTAGAAGGGGGCGTCGGACTCTTTCGGTATGAATTGATTAAAAAACCCTCAAAGTGTACAGAAGACATTGGTTAAAGTTCCAAGTCTCTATCTCTCATGCTTTAAGAGAAGTAGCGATAACAAGCATTTCCTATTCCAAGGGCAATAACTATGTAAGTTTTCGAAGATTTTAGACACACGGTCATTTGGTACCATAACTTTTCCATTCATATGTCTAAAAAAAAGTTCAACCATGCTGTTTCAACAAAATATAAACCCCACACAATTTATAATTGTGATGTCAAACAGCTGGACAACTTTTAATAGTGAAGTTGACAACTGGATCTTTAAATGCAAGACTTAATTCTTACAGATGTTCATGTCATGCATTATCATAGACATGTATATCAGTTTCATTTGACAACTTTAAAAATAGCAAAAAGTCTGCTGACTAATCTTTCTTTTATTATAACAAATCACTACATCAAGAAACAAGTAAAAGTCTACTACAGAAAAACAAGAGGAAAACAACACATGATTATTTGAGAAGAAAAATCGCGAAAATATCTTACTTCAAATAATTTGAACAAAAAACACACCAAATTTTAAACTAATTGCAACAAAATAATTTCTTTTGAAAAATATAACCTAACATGTACAATTTAACATGAATGAAACAGAGAATCTTTTAAAGGTAATGCATAATTGTAACATGCATTAATGAACTATATGAATTACTATAGAAAAAGAAATGAATCTGTAAACCCATCAAATAATTCGCTGAAATTATCAATTTAAAAATAAATAAATAAAAAATGAAATACCATTTACCCATGCCAGCAAGATCTAATTTAAACATTTAGATACATTTTAACAGATGATAATCATTACTTCACAAGATAATACAAATTTCAAAAGGATGTTATAAATTTTAATTATCTTACTTTTCTTAAAATTGTTGCAACAGAAATGTTAGAATGTTTAGCTAATTAGTAAATAAAGAGTTTACATAAAATTTTAAAATACATAAATTTACATTAAATTACATTTACTATGCCTAAATCATTCCATGAATCATCCAGTTCTATTATTAAAAAAAAAAAATTCCTGAACATTTTGATACAAAACTTGACACATGAATTATTTCCCCGCCACAGCCAATTAAACAAAAAATAAAAATATTGGAGCAAGAAAAAATGACATACTGTAATACACTCTAAAATGAGTGTAATAATCTTTGAAATTTGATTTGCTCCATTCCAAATGTTCAACTCATCTCAAATAAGTTTTCCCCCTTCATCACTAACATGCACCATAATGTATTATAATGGTAATTAACAGTTATGCCCCTTTCTACAGCAGTAATGCAGCCCAAAACAATCTGATTTTGTTATAGTACCAAAACCACATTTATTTTACAAAATCTGAAGTTTTTTTTGTAACAAAAAATCTATTGCAATTAGTCTAAAACATCTTTCATTTGCCTTGATTTTGATAAAAATCTAATATTGCCCAATAAATGACTGTTGAGTTATTTCTTTCTTATTGGCATGGTACAGCAATGTCATATACACAAAAGTTGCAAATGCTCTTTAACAAAAACACAGTAAAACTAACCCCCAACAAAATCATAACTACAAGCTTTCTAACTTGCTAATTCCAGTATGTTTTAACAAAAAGTATCTATATAAATGCAGCAAAAAACTCAACAACATAAGATCCATGAAGGCTAATTTTCAACCAGAAAAAAACCCACTACTTCCTCTTCATTAGGTTGTTCTCTTCCTCTCAGGATATGGTCTTTAGTCTACATCATTTTCATCACTCACTGAAACACTATCAAATAGACAAAAAAAAAATGAAGTAAAATTCAAAATTGAACAATTCTAAATTTACATAAAACATAGAAGTGGCCCATAGACCACATTGGCGACCTGACCACTTAAAGTCAGAAAAGCAGAATGTCGTCTATATTAAATAGTTCCAGAATACAAGATGCCTACAGGCCTTCACAGTCACCTGAGTATCAAAGCCATTAAACTTGTCATAAAATTAAAGGTTTTCAAGATGAAGTTAAATGTAAAACTGTTAGAGGTTACCAGAATGGCTCAAGTGACCTCAAAATTTACATGTTCACTATACAGCCATATTGGTAAAAAAAACAAAAAAAACCCAAGGGGCCCATGGCCACATCACGATCACCTTACCAACAATACACATAATACAATCAGCTTTATGGATCTGAACAATATTGTATAATAGATAATAGATAAAAAAAATTCCCCCGCATATTCATTCTTATGTTTATTATTCACCTTTTTTGTTACAGTAGTATTACATATTGAGCATTGCAGTTCCTCACAAAATAAGACTTAAATAGCTATTTATATATGGATTATAAACCTACATCAAACTTTGACCATCTTGTGACATAAAAGAATTAAATGGTTCTGAAGAAGAAGTCAAAAATGTAAAAAGTTTACAGACAGACCTATATACAGACAGACAGACGGATAGACAGACAGAGACAACCGACAGACAAAATGTTATGAGAATAGCTAAATTAAACATTCAGGTCAAGTCAGCTAATAAGTGTCATTTGTTGATATAAAAGATAAGCCCCCTTTGTTCTGAGAGCAATGTTATCAAAATGCAAGGACTGTTTCATTCATGAAATTTCAGGATTAAAATATCAAGCACAGGTGTGAATCAGCAATCATCAGTAGAAAATCAATATTGCTTTCCTACTCATATCATTACACTGAATTGGTGCAATTATAGGCAATATTTGAAAAATTCTTTAACATGCAGCTACATGCATGTAAATCATAAAAAATAAAATAATGAAAGTTAGAAATCTTGTCCCTGCATAGATGGATTATCATATTATAAAAAATAAGAACCAGAATTATAAGTTGACTACAAGAATATAATTTAATTATCTTATGTAAATGTGTGATGTATTTGATGGCAAAGATTTAAACAAAATAATATATTGTGAATGTATTATTCAGAAAAAATCCGTACTAAACTTACATTTCAGTGATACTGCTCCCCTGGTGCTTCGCCTTAATAACTTTTTGGTCAATAAACTGCAATAGTGGAAAAATTCTTTGCATCTGTTCTGGGGTAACGTCAAACAGACTTTCTCCAACCATAATGGACATTTCATCCCTTTCAAGACATATCAAATACAAAAATTTTAATACACATTAAAAAACATGATGATCACTTACAAAATATCTTGTATAACCATTTACATCCATATTATGTAGACCTCTCATATTAATATCAGTATATTGTAAACAAATTGAATACATGTACTATACATACTCATCAAAACAAGCAGCCTCTATGACTCCTTCAACAGGTTCCAAGTCTTCTATGATCTACAGCAAATAAAAATATGTCCATGCAAGTCTTAATTTACTGTGAAAGAATTTTTTTATGAAGAAATCAAATGAAATTTAACATTTACACTAAAATTCAATTTCACTAGGAACTAAAGTACTAAAAGTGCATGCATCTGTTCAGAACATGTACCAACTGCCAAGAGTCAGCAAGTAGTTAGTACTTAGTTTGAGCTTTACTTTTGACAATATCATCCAACACAGTACGGAACAATCTTAAGTAAATGTTAAGAATAAATATCTCCGTAAAATCGCAAAAAGCAATTTTTATGGGATATTAAGATACCTTTTTTATTTTCCACTCAAATTAAATCAAACAAAATAAAACTAACCAATATTTATAGCATTGACGATTCTACATCCTCAGGATATGCTGCAAAATGCTTGAATTATGAAATGAATTCCTCTCATAAATGAGCTACTTAATTGTCTCTCTATTATTTAAACTATTAATTTAAAATTTACCTCCACTGTGGTGGACACGCATGAATTCAATGACACCCTCCCATTATAGACATCAACCTTTAAGCAGGTCAACAAAATGTTGACATTGGGCCTTGTGACAAGGTTGGCTTTCCTCTCACCCCACATTTTAATGTCTATCTCACCAGACTTGTCACCTATGGTCAAGATTCTCCGTTTCGAGTTTGGAGTTTCGAGGACTTCTGATATCTGTTGAATTTAAACAGATTTCAACAAATCTCATCTTCAATATAATAATTAAATATACACACATATCATAATTTAACTGCCAAGTAACACCTTGCAAAATCCCAAATGGTAGTGATATTGGTCATGGATAACAAAGACTTGACAAAGGAGTCAGTAGCAATTTTATAACTAATATTTCAAAACCTGACCATTCAATGTTTGATTCTTCAACTCGCTGTCATGCACCATCAAAAATCTCTACGAAATATTTTCTTAATTAACTCTGAAATATGTCACAATTTACAGTCATGTAAAGACAAAAAGAAAAACTAAATCTAAAACTATACGTGAAAATGTTATTGTTCAACATATCCTGTTTCATGACAGAATTAATTGGATTAAACAATTTTCCTATTACTATATGTTTTTTAAAGATATTCACAATATTTTCACTAATTCTAAATTTTCTTCCATTGAAACAGGGCATTGCTCAACATTTAAATAAATTCCAAACTCCATCTCCCCTGTGAATGGATTAGACATATTGGACTGTCAGATTTAATCCACATAATTTAAACTTAAGGTGGCTCTATACACCCACAGTTTATTCCAATTTTCAATAGAAGACCACAAAACATATACTTATCAAATATTAAAATGACGATAGGGATACTATAGGTATTTTTAAAGAATTTGCTAATGTTTTTTCGTGTTTTTGTAAAATATTTTTTAAAAAGACAGCTATCAACAAATTGAGAGAAATTATCTTGTCATATGATGGATATTTCCTTCGGACACATAAAAAAATATATAACACTTCTTAACATTCAAAAATGTTATTATTGCAATTTTTTTTACCATTTCCCCAAAACATATTTTTTCATATTTTCTTACTCTGTTGACAAATCATCTGAAAGAGTTGCTTGATGTTATAAGAAAATGAATTTTAATAAATGTGAAATAAAAAATTGAATGAAAACAATTGCAAATAAACACAAAAAATATTTTAAATTTTATTTGGTATGAAAGTTCCTCATGTAAGGGTTATCGTTCCTAAGTCCCAGGGCCCAAACACCTTGGGGACTTTTCATTTCTGAGTTGACGAAAATTTCCTAAATATAATGTTGGAATGATAAATACATGCATATTTCATTATAGACTTTGCCCTGTATAAGTGAATATATTCGCTTTAGTGCAAAACTAAAGTCAACTAAATAAAGGGGAACATTGACTATAGGCTAATAGGATTTATGTATCCCAACCTGAGAGAAATTCAAAGCAACCCTCTCACCCCCGTTAGGTGTCGATATTAATGTGCATTAAAGTATATAATAATTGAAATATTTTCACCTGTTTAGAATTTTCTTTCACGGTATTCAACCAAAAAATCCGTTTTAGAAATTTTTGGAAAGTTAAACAATTTATTGTTCTCAACGGGAATCGAACTCATGACCTACTGGTTTGTAGTGAACCCACTAACCCACTGCGCTACGGTGTAACATATCGATGATGCTAAAAAAACTCTTTAAAAATTTATGCTTGATTTTATTGTTTATTTCGATAAATAATACCACACAACGAGAAGGTGTCACATACCACATTATTTGTAAGTATTGAATTTTCCAATTATCAAATTAAATCTATCCATTTAACAAATTTTTCAAAATAGCGGTTCCCATACAATTCACCTCAGTTTAAATCAGCCAGTACCGGAAATGCATGTTTCCAGATTTACTTTTTTGCGTACTGCGTCATCAAAAAGTGGTGTATAGAGCTATACCTTAATCCATGCAACTACCATTGTGAAAAAAACCCCACACAATATATGTCCATTAAAAGTATAAACTAGCTGTTATGAACTGTCTTCAATTTTGCACTTTGAAGCTCTTAAATGGATACCTGAATATCAATACAGTCAAACTAGTATAAAGCAGTCACCTATAACCTAAAGGAGCGATTGAAACTAATATGGCGACCAAATGCTTTTATGAATTCATGTCAGCTTTAAGCTATGCCACTGATCTACCATATTTACTACTTAGAAACAACAGTGAACAGCAATTAGCTTTCCCTACAACTTTGGTTATATTGAACTTTTCTCACATTTAGATATCAATTATAATTGACACTCCTTCAACATAAGCTAGCTAGGATCAAAACAGTTTAACTTCATTATTCACTGTCAGCCAATTTTTCTTTCCACCAAGATCTGTTAATTGGTGTCAATTCTGTTAATCTGTCAAGTCGAATTCAGTTTGGTTTTTTAACTTTCTTCAGAGAATTTTACGAGTATGGAGCTACCTTAAATGTGATATTTCAACAAGAGGCCCATTGGCCACATCGCTCACCTGAGGAACAATAGGTATGATAAAATCAGCTTAATGGAGTCATATAATACAAACTATCTGGACAATTCGCAATTATAATACATGTAGATCCTGTTCAAATAAAATCCATTTTCCCCCCTGGATATTCTTATTTTTATAATCATTAATCCCTTTTTCTAACAGGCTGATTTTAGAGTGATATCACATTATGAGTATTGCACTGTTCTCAAAAAGATCTTTAATAATTGTTTATATATGGGATATAAAGCTACATCAAACTCTGAACTTCTTGTGAGGCTAAGAAATTGTCCTGGAGCCAAAGTCTTAACAATTATAAAGAATCATGTGGCTGATTTGTTTCTGAGAAGAAGACTTTTAAAGATTTACTCTATATATTCCTATGTAAAACTTCGACCCCCAGGTTTTTTTTAGGCGTCGTAGGGGCCTGTATCCGGCCCCTTTCCCAACGGTAAAAAGTATGTGTTTTTTCCCAATTTCATCACAGAAAATTCCGAAAAGTTAAAAACAAATATTGTTTAAGAAAAAAAAAAACGTGTCCCGAAGTTCGTGAAAAGTAAATCGGTATCTTGGTTTTAAATATATCTAAACCGCATGCTCCAAATGAGGGCGGCCATATTGTGACTGCCAACCATGTCGCACAATTCAAAATATTACAGAAAAAAATTAAACTGGATCGATGATGCAAAACTGGTTGAACCTATTTACACATACTTTTCTAACAATATGGTTATGTCTTATTTGAAATATTTCGAGAAATGTGTCACCGAGGGGAAAGGGCACTATAAAATAAGGGGAATTAACTTGTATAGGCCCAACCCAAGAGACAGGGGGTCAGCCTAGTCAATAGGCTTAAATTGACCTCTAAGTCGAATAACTCGAAGGCAGGTTTCACAATTTATTGATCAAGTGATTTTAATTACTTATAAAATATTAACAATAATCAAATAAAATAAAGTCAAAATGGAACAGGATAAAAATTATTTTTTAAAAGGCCAAATGGGTCAGAATGAAATTTAACTCAATGTTGCTTAGTCTTAGTTGACAGACTAATGGACAGTCAACTTATAACATAGTCAGTATGAAGACATAAGCAACATGAGGTAGTGGCCAAAAGTGTCTGACTGAATTGAATAAATTTCTAACTGTATTTATAATCTAAAAGATAATTAATAAAAGTGATGTACATTACTTGTGATAATTACTCAAAAAGCTTAGAACAACTCAGAACAATTATATAGACTGATTGGGGATAATTAGCAGACCAGACTGACCCTAGCTAATAACTTGTCATTTAACATGAGTAAACTCTTAAACATATTCACACAAAATGACACACCAGGACATATGTAAGGTATGATCGACATTTTTCCCAATTTCATCCAAATTTCACTATTTTTTCCAAATGGTTAAAAATGTAAAAGAACTTTGAGGAACAAGGGTTTTTGTACAAAAAAAAAACATTTATTAGCATTTATCAGACCCCCAATACAACCAGAGAATTTTTGACACCCCAAATAAAACTCCCAGATTTCAGTTTGCTGCTTTATAAGATGTAACAGCAGTTTAACATAGTTAAAAGTCGTGACCAATAGATGTGACAGACAGACAGAACAGAATAACAACAATTAATATACCCTAACTTTCTTTAGAAAGTGCAGGTATAATTATATATGTATACCCATTAATGTCTTTATTATACAGTAAATAACTGGAATATATAATTGGAAGATGGATATTCATTGCATAGTTTGAAAATCATGAAATCAATATGCTTGAACTTGAACCCTCTGATATTGTAAACACATGCAATCAAAATTCTTTTTAATTGTTACATCCATATGTATCGTTAATAAAAAATTTCTAATTATATTGATTTTTCTTTTCATTAGTCTATTTTGATTTTTCTTTTCAATAGTTACTTTGTTCAAGTTAGAAATCATTATTGTCGTTGTAAGAGTTAATTATCATTCTCATGCAGGTCCACAACAATCTCCCCATTTACCATTATAGATTGAAAAAGTTACCGTATACAGCTTAATAAAGCTATTCAGAATAGCTTCATTTAGTTATTGTGTCATACAATTTTCATAAACATGTATTTGCTTCAAAATGTAAACAAATTAAATAACACTTTCGTGCAGAGAGCTCGTTTCAAAATACAGCCGATTTTCCCATTTGGCGACAGCCAATGTTTACGTCAGCCACTCGCTAGACTCAGTCAGCCGGCAACTTTGCTGGCATCAAAACCATACTGCCGTCACAACAACGCATGCGGTAAATAGAGTGCAATAGCACTACAGATAGTACACTGCTGGTCGAAAAAACAATTGTTTTCATGCTTATTTATTGTCATATTAAGCATTATTAATATGCATCTTTGAAATGACTTTATAAAAATGAAGGTTAAACATACACAGACACTCAGAGAGAGAGAGAGAGAGAGAGAGAGAGAGAGAGAGAGAGAGAGAGAGAGAGCATGATTCAAACGTGCAACTGCATGTAAAATACATGTAGTGTACCGCAGATCGAAAAACAACTGATTCTTTTATATATACTGATATTTGAAATTATTCTTTTGTTTGGAATGACTTTATTCAAATATATGGAGAGAGAGAGAGAGACAGAGAGAGAGAGAGAGAGAGAGAGAGAGAGAGAGAGAGAGAGAGAGAGAGAGATACTGGCCCTCATCAGACCCCACCATCACCAACTTTTCTGAAACCAAATGAATATAATACTCAGTTTCAAGTCTGAGTATTGATCTCATATTTATGATTTTATTTTTAAAGATTTGAGTTGGGGAATAAGTTGACTGCATGGTTTTTAAGATTTTGGTGATGGTAGAGCCAGATTTTCAAAAGAAAAATTCTCCTTATTTTTTGTTCTTTTCATAGCAGACTGAAAAATTTATGCCTTTATTTATAGTTGCAGCCAATTGAGCCCATTAGAATGCACTAGCTATTCAGCATCGACCCCTGAACCCCATACAGTTAGTAATTAAAGCTTGTAAGGTTTGCTGTACCTTCTTCCCTTATTAAAAGATGTTTACTGAACCCTTCTCCAATCGGATCGTTACAGTTAAGGCAGAGTTAAGAATTTACCGCTCATAACTTGAATGACAGAAGACAGAAAGAAACTGAATGCATTAATTGATCGATACAATTTAAACTTGTAAAAAAAATCTGTGACCTACAGTGTTCAAGAAATCAATATACAAGCAACATTTGTCAGTAAACACATGTATATATGCATGCATGCATTATATAAATCTATGTGAATGAAAAATAAACAGTCCTTATTATTAAGATAGCAATATTTCTTTGATGCCAACAAAGCAACCCAGCCAGCTCTAATGCTGTCATACTGCGTGGGAGTTTTGGCGGCATGTCTTTGATGCCGGCAAAGCAACGGGTATCTGGATTTAGCCAGCTCCTGACAAAAACAAGACTGTCAACAAGTGGGAAAATCGATGGTATTTTGAAAGGACCTCTATAGTCTGTCCCAAGTTATTGCTTCAAGCAATTTTTGATGATTTTTAATGAAAATATATACACATACATGTGAAAGAAATACAATTGAAATCGATGAAAGGGAATATATCCAAGATATCTTCAATGAACAATTATCCCTTTTCACTCAAAAATTTTCACAGCAACGAGAACAATTTTCTTACGGATATTTGTAATGGGAAATATTTACATTTTTTCTCCATTCGGAATACACTCTGAATACATCGCGCAATTTTTTAACATTATCATCCGGGCTTATTAATGGCTAATGCAATGCAAAATCTCCATCGACTTTCAATTTTTGGATGTGTATAATGAAACCTGAAGTGGTAGAGGGGGTAGAGATGGACATTTTTCATATTAGTAGATGAACGTAGTTTGAGCACAAAGGTATTTACTATTATCAAAATATCAAGCAAAAAGTGGTGGAAGCAAAAACTCGGAAAAAAGTATAATAGTTTTTTACTTTCAACTGTTCTGTAAACAATACATGACTATACAGATTACTCATCAGCCATAAAAAATCCTGGATGATATCATTCACAAATTATGCGAGGTATTCTGAGTGAGTTTGAAATGCCTAAAAGATGAAAATTAACATATCCCACTATAAATCTCCGCAAGAAATTTGTGTTCATTCCTGTGAACTTTAATAAGTGCAAATTAAACCATAATGTGTCAATAAAGATATCGTGGATATTTTCCTGTTCATCTGCAATTTCAACTGTATTTCTTTAACAGATATGCATAATTTAATTAAAAATCATCAAAAAGTGATGGATTCAATAACTTGGGACAGACTATAAATGAAGGCATTTTTTACCCAAACCTCCTGAAACTATTTAAAACATCACAACCTGACCATGATTAGAACAAACTTGACTTTAAACTATCTGAGGATGCTTCGAATTAAACCACACAAGTTTCAGCTCTTCTGGCCAAATGGTTTTTGAGAATATGATTTTTAAACATATACTCTACATGTATATATTCCTATGTAAAATTTGACCCCCCCCCCCCCCCCATTGTGATCCTACCATACTCCCCATTACCATAATTTGAACAAACTTGAATCTACACTATCTGCATGAGGATGCTTACACACAACTTTCATCTTTTCTGGCCAAATTTGAATGGATTTTGAGAAGAAGATTTTTGAAAAATATCAACAAATTTTCAATAAATTTTAATTATCCCCCATTCAAAGGGGCGATGACCCTTTATTTCAACAAATTTGAATCCGTCCTTTAACCAATGATGCTTTCTGCCAAGTTTGCTTGAAATTGGCCCAGAGGTTCTGGAGAAGATGTCGAAAGTGTAAAAAGTTTACAGACAGACATGTGGACGGACAGATGCACGCCAGACAAAATGTGATCAGAAAAGCTCACTTGAGGTTTCAGCTCAGGGGTGAGCTAAAAAGCTTTTGTAGTATTTTTTCTGCTTCTAACTGCGGAAAATGACAATACTTCCTATATATTCCTCAGAGACATAAATAGCAGAGATTAGCAACTGATCGAAATCTCGAAGTCCCTATTGTAAAGTTTTCCCAGATTAAATAAGTATATTTTTGAAATTAACAATTATATTGAAATATAAACAGATAAAACCTATTACCAAAACATTCAAAATATGATATTTTCATAAATTTATGTCTTATAAACAATATTAAAAGATAAGTTTTAGGAGGCAGTAGGCTACCCGTCGTCCGATATTTCGCCGATCCTTTATAGCTGGTCAATATATTTTTTATATATATTAATCTTTCTTTTCAATTTTTTGTTTCAAAAGTGTCTAAAACCTTCACCCATTTTTTCATTTAAACAATATATTATTGGTTTAAGATGATTATCTCAGTTTACTAAAATTTGAGTAATTCTCAAAGTAAGGTCGGTCCCATAACATTTTTCAAAAACGAACACGCTAATAGCGAAGTTCCCAATCTCTGTTATTTACATGTACATGTATGTCTCTGCTAAAAACAACCTGATGAAACTTTGCGAATAAATTAGAGTTGGTGTAAATTACATACGGTTAAACAAAGAGTTTTGCTATTGTAGATTTTCCATTTAAAATAACTAAATCGGCCTGCATGTGTCAAACCTTTTTAAAGTTGCGTGTTCGCCTTGAAATCCTACGCAATCCTATATAATTTTGACAACAAGATTAACTTACAAATGTTGATGAAGATTTCATTTTTTTGGACGGTCCAGCTTCGTCTGTCATCTTGTTTGCACCTGTGTTCGTGGGAAAGTGACTGTGGCGGGAATTTCTTCTGAGTAGCTCGCTAAATTTAGACGTTCGTCGCTTTGCCGGCATCAAAGACATGCCGCCGAAGTACCCCTCGCCGACTTGGAGCTCGCTAGGTCGCTTTGTCGGCATCAAAGAACATTAAACGGGAAACAACCGTTCTGGTAAAAAATAAGGCCATGTTTCAATTATTCTAAATGAGGACTGTTTAATTACTTTATTTATTCACAAATGAAATATAAATAAATACATGCATGTATACATGAGTTTATTGGCATATGTCGTATAATTTATATATTAATTTCCTGAACATTATAAAACATCAAAATCTCTCTCTCTCTCTCTCTCTCTCTCTCTCTCTTTCTCTCTCTCTGGTATTATATTTTTTTCTGTCACGTTTTCAGAAAAACGCTTCAGACGATTTTGGTGAAATTTGCAGAATATAAAAACTGTAGTTCTTTTTTTCGTTTCCTCTTAAATTGAAGGATGTACATCAGGAAACATTATCGTTGCAAGCCATCGGCTACATTACATGTATTTCCAAAAAACAACAAATGGACACATGTACAAAATCTGTGGTTTGGAACGATAGCACCGGCCGTGAATAAATGTACAAATTTATATTATTTTTCCATGATGTAATTTTTTATTGACCCGTGACCAAAATTTTGGCGGATTTTGAGAATGACTCAGATATGCCTGACGTAATGCCGTCAGGCAATAAACGATAGTTGTAACTGTTAAGCAAAATCGAGAGTCGGTAGTGGCGTGCTACCAGTTCTTGTGCATTGCTACGTCATTTTATCGACACATAAAACTTTGAACGAAAAATGACACACACACTGTAAAAGAGATAGATTTTGATAAATTATTGTGAATTATGAAATAGCTAGAACTACAATGTGAGTACACGTGTGATGAAACGACAGTTTAAATATTCCTCCATAGTGTACATATAAATATGCATATATTATTAGCTGCATAACTGCATTTCCATGGAAATTGCCTCAAATATTTTCCTATAAATATTCTAACCAACCTTTGAAAGTGAAGTATTTTAAATTCACATTGGGATCAAGTCACCTTTAGTCCACACCATTTCATCTTACTTGGCTGATGAGGGTGTTTAAAAATTAGTCTGAGGTATGTAAGTGAAAAATCTCTAAACATTAGATGTGTTGGGGAAATAATTGGTTTTAAAATTTGACAGAATATACATGTATATATACACACACAAAAAGCAACACCAATGTAAAACGTCACAAAATATGCACACCTTGGAATTGGTAAAAGGTAAACGACACCATAATATATATATATATATATATATATATATATATATATATATATATATATATATATATATATATATATACACACACACACACACACCTATAAATAAGGGTGTAGTCAAAAACTGTGATCAACATCTGAAACCACAGCAAGCATACATTTAGCTATAGACTATTGTTTAACATTAAAAAGACTATGTATTTATCTGCATATGTATATAAAAGCAAGTAAAATATGCTGAAATTAATTACTTTACAAACTTAAATAAATTAATTGCTGAAACTGATGAGTTGTGCACCATCCTAAAGAAATCGTATTGAGCCATTAAACACAGATTTTTGAGAAAATATGGTAAGTTGTGTAAGATCTTCTAGAGGATTAGCTAATCTGAATTTTTAAACATGTAAGTGGACCAATCAGTAACTCCCTCCCCTTGCAAACAAAGATTGGTGGTATATTATATAACATGAGAGTCACCTTGTTCGTCCGTCTGTCTGCAATTGTGTTCGATCCATTTTTCTATGGAGTAAAATTATTATTTCCTACATGATTTTGACTTGAGGTCATTTATGCAAATTCAAAGTCATTAGAAGGAAAAGAACATATTAATATTCTCTGTTAAATTAAACTTCAATATGATTGGATGTGTCATTAATCAATGCAGTACTGGCCTACTACCGTATATTAAATGACATCACTTAAGGTCAAGATCTAGTCTTTTTAGAGCTAGAACCATTATGACGTCATAATTGATTTGAAGAATCTTTTTTCCCTTACTTTACGGCTTCAAAGGAATTATGATAAAAAAAATAACAATTTCATGACATTCTATGTTAAATCATGGAAAAAGTAATCCCGATACCTATATTCAATTTGACATCATTTTAAAGAGGAGTTCAAGAGCTTGTTAAATTCCGTTTTTGGGGAGACTGTAGGCATTCTAGATATATTTTTATTTGTCAAAAATGGACAAAACTCCCGAAATTTGTTCTTCATTTCCTTCATATTTCATTGTAAATGACGGTTTAAAACATGATTTTTCATTGTTTTTGCCAAAACATTTAGCCCCGGAACACCCTATCAAACAAAGCATGAAGCAACGTTGAGAGAATTTATCTCTTAAGTTTTATAAACTTGTAGGCACCTTTTTATTTACTAGATCATGACCTTAACATCAACTGACACACAGTTTAATCAGAATATGCTAATGTGATCAGATTTGATGCTATACTATTTAAAAAAAATGAATTATTGTTTACTTTTGCTGCATTAATTTTTCAATTCTTAAAAATTATGTCCATTGTGAAATGCATAATCAAACATACATGATATTGTACAATTTTTAATGGCATCAATGAAGTGGAAGAGATGACAGACGAAGACTTCATTAAACTTGGAATGTTTCTCTCGGAATAAGATTGAAAATTAAGCAAGCCTGTCGAAATCACAAGAAAGGTTACAAATACATTTATTTACTCAAGAATGAATTGTAAATATCTAATGAAAATCAAGTCTTAGCTTTTACCCAGGAAAACATTCTAGGGTAGGGTGAACAATTTTATTTTAACATCTAACCAATAGTATTATAAATACATTTTTTGTTATTCTCTTCCCCACCCCCTATTAAATCTTTTCTGTTGGGGCCAGAGAGATATAAAAATGCTTCGGTTCCTGCAAAAGACACTAAAATCAATTACCTTTTCATACTGTGGAATCAATTAAAATCGTGGGGGCCAATTTTCGTGGATTGTTGGTTTTTTGCTTATATTGGGAATTAATGTAATTTCATGGATGTGTTGGTTTTCAGTATTAATAAGAAAGTTTACTCTTTCAAAACTTGCTTTCGTGGAAGATGTGAATTCGCGGGGGAGGGCTCCCCATAAAAAACCCACGAAAATTGAGCCACCACGAAATCTGATTCCACAGTAACTTAAAATTTGCTGTCAGTATTTTTTAGCCTAAATTATAACCACTCGTGTACAATACAATGGTCAATAAACCCATTTTTTCTGAAGTAAAAATATGGTGAGAATCACTTTAAGTCATATTTTCAATTTATGCAAACTTGAATTAATACCATTTTCATGTTTTAGTGAGTGATGCGCCAATGAGTTGCATCAAGACCTTCCTTTAACTCCAAAAGCAGAGGAAGACTGGCAGGACCATAAGCTCGAAAAAGGACACGAAAACAAAGTTAACACGACGACTTTATGTTTGGCTGGAAACATTCCATAAGGGCAGGAGTATACAAACTGATCTCAGCAAGCAACCGGGGGGTCAACAGATCGTGGATTTCAATAAAACCTTGACTTTGAATCAGTTGATAAGGGAAATCACCGATATTTTTTTCCAAATGGCATGTCGGAGGCCCAAGGTTTAAAACTGGATGCCTTAGATGTGCAACAGGGATCCTTTTCTGGCTCCTCAATTCAAGACTCGGACGAGAATTGGGAGTCTTTTACAGTTGGAAATTACTTCAAAAAGATGAAGTAAACCCCTGTGCGAATTTACTTACACACAGAGTTGGTGAGTTATAAGATTTTTCAAAGTTTAAGAAGGAAAGAATAAGGTTGTTGGAATCTAATTTAAAACTGGCTCAATTTTAATTTGACTCAAATACATTTAATTGTACATGCCAGTAAAAACATAAAATTAGCATAATCAATATACTGGAATTCCACCATAGAACAGATCAATTAGGGCTTCAATTACATGTACTTTTCAGTTTACAGACAAATCAAAATTAATTGGCCATAAATTTTCAACATAATTAAAGAAATTTCATATACATTATACATTGTAATAAAGTTTAAAATCTATATGAGGTAATTGAGTTCATGAAACAATAAAAAATGATCTTTTTGGTCATGTGATCAAATAATCTGAAGTCCCATAAAGTTTTTTATTGTTCCCCTCCGACAGCAACTATTCCTCCCGGCTTTGCCTCTAGAATTAGTTGCTGTGGCAGGGAAAATAAACTTGCTATTGTCCTTATAGCAAGAAAATAGGAATGAAATATCTTACAGAAAATATAACCTTTTCTGCCTCGTGCAATATAAACCTGGAAGTTTGTCTCCTATGAATGTACAGTGACCCTTGGGTAATATATGATGCGATATTAAAAATGCTATGTAATAATCTATATATGTGTATGACACGTGTGTGTGAGCACCCATTGCACACAAATAAATAGTGCTGCTGAAAGGATGTGATGTGAAATGCGATCCGAGCTTTGTTTAAGCCAAAGACCAGTAAGTTAATACCGATACATATTACACATAAGCATATACATATACACATGTACATAAGAGATTTTGTATAAATGATATTGAAAGATCATACATACAATACATGTGCAAGCATAAATGTAGAACAAGTGAAAATGGCATTTGAACATTAGATGTTAAAAACAAACATAAAATTTTATTATCCTTTCATATTAAATACTGAAATCTGATTGGTATAAACGCAGTTGGTAATCCGTTCTAATACTCTCAGCGTTAGCAACACACTTGGCAACGGGTAACACCAGGAATTATTACATGCGCGTAAATTATGCGCGTACGGTTCGCCGTAGAATTCACTTCATTTCTAAATAAAAGCAGTAAAATTTTCTTTAAAATTAAGGCATTCAGTATAAAAAAAAATAATTGCCTGTTTGGGAGGGTAATTGTTGAAATTAAGACCCCGAAAAAGCCATGTCAACCTTCGCGTCGGTTGACAATGGTTTTCGAGGGGTGTCAATTTCAACAATTACCCTCCCAAACAGGCACTATTTATATGGTGTTAAACTGAGACTGCACTTGATAATTCATTTCATAAAAAACTGATAATCCTAATTTCTTATAACAGGAGATGAATCGTGTTATCCTGGACCCCTTTTCTCTCCATCCTCAGCTGAGGTTCAGAAATGATATTTTTGACAGAGATGCCAGGACACAAAGAGATGCAATTAAATCTTCCAGGCATGACGCCTACAGACAATTTATTTTCTGGATTTGTGGCAGACTTCATAGAGACTGTTGTACCATCGCGTTGTGTTAAAATAATTAGGGACAGATGCCCTGACCCAGAATACAACTATAAAGGATTTATTTCTGCTCATGGTGAAGAATGGTAATTTATTGCAATATTAAGCACCGGTGCTTTTCCACAATTTTTTCTTCATTAGCAAAACTTATTTTGGAAAAGAAGTTAAGAATGACATAGAAAAAACTGTAACAGATGCGGGTGTTGACAATTCTGTTCGTGCCCCAGTTGGACCCACTTCAGCGTCAAGTGACATATTTTATACAGAATGGATGGAAAGAGAAGAATACCATTTGGCAAGACAATGCGCGATCTACAGTGCTGTCTTAACCAGGGGTTAAATGGGTTAGGATGTGTAATGAGCTGATTATGTTAATTTGTGCTCACTTGTATGTAATTATTATAGATCACAGTATATTTACTTTACTTATAGTAAAAAAAAGGAACGCACTAAATCTTATTTTTATGTACTGGTGTGCTTTATTTTACTATTTTAAAGGTGAATGTGTGTTTTCTCCTCCTAAAAAACGTAAGTGACGTCAAGTTTTAACACCGGTGAAAAAAACTGGGACCATTACACCATCCAATGTTGATGAATCCTTCTCCCCATCTCCTTTGTAAGAATATGTCAGTGGATGGACCCCAAGACAGTTGATTGCCATTCCTGTTGGAAGATCAGCTTTGACAACTGTTAACAAGGACAAACCACCTAACAATGCCCTTTCAAAGTCTCTACATATTCAAAGTACTTGCTATGTCCTATTGTGTTTAATATTCTACAGTATTGTAGGCAAGTCGTTAAACAAAAGATTCTGGCTTTGATCACAGTTTTCAGCTTCTTCATCTACTTTTGGACGAGCTTCCAATATCTCATCTTCGATGATTTGTCCTAAATGTCTCACAGCATCAATAATGTCATCTAACTCGGTAGATGGAATAGAATCCTAATCTTCCAGAGTAAAATTGTCCTCTTCATTTGCTGGTAAATCATCAATCCTAACTTTAGCCTCCTCATTGCACACTGTCTAAATGTCGTTGAGTTGGTACAAATTGATTCCTATATCTATTTGGGCTTCTTGTGGGTACAAATTTAATATATATGTGTCTTGCTCCTCATTGACATATTCAGTCAACTGGTTCACTGTTATCACTTACTTGCTTTTTAAATGAAGTATTTTGTGAATGACCAGTTTTCTCGAGTGAAGAATCTACAACTTCCTCACCATAATAACTACAGGATGGGAGACTGTCATTCAAAACATGAAGTTGCTAGTGTATTGTTGATTTCTCTTAAATATAACTCAATTTTTGTAATAAAATTTTGATAATACATTTCATATCAACAAAGGTGAATCCTGCAGCACTAGAGCAATGAGCACCCCCTCCCCCGCATGAAGTGACTTTGTTAAGGGGGGGGGGGATGCATTCCCAGATCCCCATGATTTTTTTTTTAATTCTTGGACCCACTCAGGATTAACCTCTGCCATTCAGGTAGCTGAAATGTGACTGAACTGTAACTGAATGGCATAGCTGTACCTATGAATGGCACCTTTCCAGACATTTCAGTTAACATTCAGTTGACTGAATGGCAGTGGTTCATCATGTGGCACCACTAATAAAATACAATCGTTTATAAATGTTTCTAATTACTATAATTTATTGATCGATCATGTTCATTTAAAACAATTAAGGGTTAATAATGTCTATATTTTTATTTGCATTGGTATTTTTTCTTTTTTCTTCAGCTCACAGATTTTACTGATGCCTATTATTCTCCAGATTATGGATACAATGTAGATTGCAGTATGGTTGAAAATCCAGATTGTAGACCATTCCCCCTTTTCAGGGTTTAATCAGTAATACATTTACCGCAGGTATCTGTTACAAAGCCATTGTAGTTACATTTATTTTATAGATAACTACAATCAACTGGACCACGATGCACAAGTCACAGTGTTTGTTTGTTTTTGAATGTGCTTGTGACGGAGTTGCAAGGTGTCACATATGAACATTATCATCAGATTCCAGCTTGATGAAAGCCCAACAGCAGTCAGTAACTTTCCAGCAGCAGCGAACGGGTAAAAGTGATCAGGTACGACTGTAAGTTGCTTGTATGATACAAAGTAACGATCAAGATTTCTAAACTTTTAGATGTTCTTTTAAGATTGTAAGCGGACTGATAAGTAAAACGATTTCACATTTTTTTTATTACGGGCCGCCAGAAGGCGGTCCGTTATTTGATATACATTTAAATATTGTAACTGCGTTTCTGCGGGATAGCTTTTTGTTTACAGAATTGATACTATGCTTATTTTTATGAATTAAACGTAAATTATTTGCATGTAGAAATATGTTTTATGCTTTTAAAAAGTATTTAATATTTTTTGTTTTGTTCGTAAATGTCATGTTAGGTGCGTTTTTATCGAGACTATAATCTATTCTGGAAATTTCGGAGTTTTTTTATTCCTTTCAAAACAATGTATCGAGATCGGTATAGGGGACAAACTAAAGACCTGAAATACCAAAGACCTGAATGACATGAAATATTATAAAAATGATATTACGTTTACTTCATACTATGGCAATAATCATACAATTACTGTTAGAAATGCTTACAGTAACGAACTCGATTCTTAATAATAGGAGTAAAATGTTCAAAATGTGTTGCTAAGAATATATTAAAATTTACCATAAAAATGAGTACAACCAACTCATTATTTTCTTCTTTGTGGTGTTTTTGATGTAAACAACCAATGGTGATTCATACAACAATCATATTTTTTGCGGCCCATTTGACGCTTGCGTCAATATGATTTCTTGTTTTCAATATTTATGTATTTAAATAGGCCCTATTAATTTTGTGACTCTGATAATTTGAAAAACGTGTCTACATTGAGACATTAATGTTTACAGAGAAAAACCCCATTACTCAGAGTTGAACATGGAACTGATGATTTGTTTGATATGCATTGTGATTTATGATATGCGTTGAGTGACTCTTCTGACTCAAATGCAGATAAAGTGCCAATGAGTCAGGTGAGATGTAAAGATACAGTGCACTTATATCACCATCTTTTTATTTTTAGCATTATGCAGGCGAGATCATTATCAACAATTGGTGGGGAAAATACAAAGGCAACAGTAAGGAGACTCTTATTACACATGATAAAAAAATCCACTAGCGACCAGAATCAACTGGGTTGGAAAAGGGGGGAAATTGCTTTCTCTTCCTTGCAATTTAAGGAAGTATTGAAAGGTATGTAAAGAGAGAGAAGAGGAAAAAAAGAGAGATAAACTTGATAAATCAAGCTTGGAGAAAAATATATATATTTTCATTATTCCTCTTTTTTTTTTTAGAAATAGTGAGGAAAAAATCGTCTTTGCCCCCATGCTACCGATGCAGAAATATATTCTGTTGCCAAAAACTGGTTCAGATTTGCCAGTGATCGGGAGGGAGGGAGAAAGAGGAGGGCAGAAAAAAAAAGGCTTTCAGCAGCACAAAACGAAACCGAACAGGAGGGGAGTGAGCCAGAGGATTACACTCATGATTAAATTCTTCATAACATGAACTTTTTAATGTCATGGCAACTTTGAAAAATTCAATAATAGAAAATGAATCGATCATATTTGTCGAATTAAAATTTGTTTTATTTTTGTAAGATATATAAGGGTTTAGTTTACATTTTGTTTTCGAAAATCATACAATTGAACAAAATGAATTAAAAACGAATGTTCCACTTAAATATGCATAATTTACTCTCATACCAAGTTAATTTGATTGTTGTTATGGTTATAATAACATTGATAAATATATTTTAAATGGTGAATTGCTTTTAACTAGAAAAACAAAGTGTTGAGTAGCATCGTATTGGTGGCCAGGTAATAATAGGTCAAATAGGGCCACAGGATCAACATAGGCTCACCATAATGGCTCAGTTAAGTTTATCAAAATATTACAGTGGCCCAACACATGCTTTTGTGTTGGGCCAACGTATGTCAAATATTGTTTGCTATTGTGGACCATTAAGATTTCGTATGTTGTGCCAATGTTATTACAACACATTGGGCCATTGTTGGACCAACGTGGTGGGCCAAAGTTTAAATCAATGCGTTGGACCAATGTAGGCTCTACACGTTGGCCCGACGTAGAGCCGATGAGCAATATAACATTGGGCCAACAAAGTTTGCCCACATTGGCCTGACGTAAACAACATTGTTGGGCTTAAGTTGGCCCAACGTAGTCATTCTATCTGGGTATCGAATCCTTCAAACTTCCACGTGAAGATGCCTTTTATAAACAAATAAAATGTTGCAGTCCATCCATTTCCCTTCAATGCTATTGCTATCAGCATCACAATTGCAAATCACAAGTGTACATTTGAAACGGTTGAAAGAGTTATCTTCCCTTGTTTGTATTTTTGTTATTAGTAATTATTGTGTATAGTGTAATCAAAATGTCAAGTGATTAAAAGAGTTATTCAAGTATTTTTATTATATAAAAACAAAACAACAAAAACAGTTATTGTAGTTTTTTATTAGTCGTATGACTTATAAATCGAGAAAGTATGTTTGGATGTCCTTAAACATTTATGATAGATATAATGCAATTGATTTAAGAGCCAGATAGTGTCGCTAGTTGTGGTGATACGAGAAGTAATCCCTAGATGCGAATTACCGTATAGGAGAATATCACGTCGGTGAATTTCTGTAAGTTGAAACTTTGGATTATTAAAGTTGATTAGGTTGGGTTCTTTATCAAGTAACAAATTGATAGGCCAACTGGCATTGCCAGTGGCTGAGTGACAAGTTGCCTTGCTAGGTGGCGAGGGTGGTTGGCAAACATAGAAATAGCCACAAGGCAGTGGCTTATATATATCTGTATATTTTGAATTAAAGCTTTTCTGTACATCATAGAGACACTTTGCAAGTGTCATTTTACTCTTCGTTTACATTCCCTATAGAACTCGGGTGAACCGGGTACAGACCGAGACGCCTAGTCGAGGCCGCGACAATTTACACATTTAGCATTTTCTTTTACATTCAAGGTAAGCGCTTTTCAGTACTTTGATTTCTGCTTATTGTCCTGCATTGTCTCTATTTTGTATTCAATTGTTGGTTAAAACATTTACGTGGATTTAAGATCAAGGTAACAAAAGTTTGGTTAAGTCCGTTTATACCATGTGGACGTCAGTTAAACAGGTCACAAATCAGATGATACCGCGAACGAGAGTCTTTAACAGTTTAGAATCTAGGTTGCACGGGGCAGTTTTTTTATACAATTCATTGTAGCCAAGGGATGTGTGTCTTCGGAACTCTGTAACTAGAATTTCCTCAGGTCCCATTCAGCAAAAAATACCTTCAATTCACTCGTTATAAGGCCAATCACCAATTTCTGAAGTAAATCATATGTCAAAACCTGTCAAATTATCTACAATCTGGTTTATATGAGATTTTGAGCCTTTAATATTTTGTTAATTTTTAAAGATTTTTCAGCTTTTTAGACCTCCCCCAGCTAATTCCCTGCAAAGGGTTGACCTTCCGTACCATGTGCATGTTGTACCATCACATGTCAAAAACTTACCGGTGTATAATTTCTTACCGGTGTATAATTTACAATGTCCCATCCACCTACTTTTCGTGTTATTTTACCTCCCGTCTGTAACTTGCAATTTCACTTTGTAAAGTCAACAAAACAGTCATAGCCGCAGGTTTTGCATTTTACACCTGATTCTCATGTATTTAACACACGGGACCTACATATTGCATATCAATTTCAACAAGAGACACCCCTTTAATGATAAATATTAAAAATCATTTCATGAATTTTAGCAACACTCGAAAGCCTTCAAGTACAGCAACTCAATTTTACAAAAATATTGATGTGTGCTTTATCCGAAACTGTCCCTTGTTACCTTTAACTAACATTAACATTCTCTGAAAAGTCATCTTGTCCTAATATTAAAAAGATTGTGCTATTCTGAGAAAAAGTACACCACATGTTGCTAATTCCATTAAGGTTTAAGAAAAATTTGGCCATTCAAGTGAACCCACCATTTCCACTTTCCTCTATTTAACACAGATTCAAAGGGCTGTCCATAAATAAAGCATCTTTAATTAATCTTTTAGAGGTCAATTGTTGTTCAACCTCCTTAAATACGAAACCTTATTTAATACTACATATTATCATTTTATCACGATAAAGGCATCACATCACTTACTAGCTGCAATAATGTAGCCCTCTCCCGATTTTTTTTTTTTTTTTTTTTTTTTGGGGAGAGGGCTACAACTCCATAGGATCTCCGTAATGGTGCAAGTGCGGGAGTGATTCACTCCCGCAACGATTTCGTCTCAAATCGTTTATAAATGACAATAACATTTGCATTTCTTACCTGACCTAAAACGTTGTAGATGTCTATGGCATATATTAATCCAAAAATATCAAGTATAGTCCATATATCGGTTACTTTTCGTGTATGTCAACAACGAAAGTTGAATTTGTCCGCCATGTCTACTGACCTTGACCGGTTTTATTTTGGGACAGCCAATGAGAATTCAGGAGCGGATCTTGAACTGAATATAGGAATTCCCCTATTATAAACTTAATTAACGCGGTAAATATGAATTTTCCATTATATACCATTTCCTTAAATGATGTTTTAGTGATATAACGAGGTAAGATCAATTATCAACACTGACATTTGCGTTATCAAGCCAATCAAAACTCCAAGCGTACATCCCATAAAATCACGCGAGAACTGTCATGGCTGCTGAAAAAGACGACTGGTAAACATGCTGATGTGTTTTATCTGGTTTTGATTTATATATGATTAATTTGTTCAACCTGAATTAAAAAATCATGTTATCTCAAGGAAGACAAATATAAAATCGATCTTTTCAGACCGAAGCCAGCCGCATTAAAAACCTAATTTTGCACCATTACGGAGATCCTGTGGAATTGTAGCCCTCTCCAGTAAACATCAGATATAAAAAATCGGAGAGGGCTACATTATTGCAGCTAATCACTTACTAATACCTTTACATGCATACCCCCCCCCCCCCCCCCCATCTTTGGATTTTCCAGATTTACATTAATCTGATTTTGATTAATTTAGATGAATAGATAATTTAGAATGCAGTAAATTTTAAGATTATTTTTCTTTTATTTATGTTATAAAAATGTTGGGTTAAAGTTGAAATGTTTGGTTCACAGTGGCCACACTTCAGAGCCTATTCTAGATAATGATCTTGTGAGGAGCCAGTGAAAAGAAAAAAAGGTTGTTGTACACTCAGCAAAATATCCAGTTGATAACATGCCCACATTATGGAACTTGATAGCTACACATCATTATGAATCCCTATTAGAGATCATCAAGCTGGCCCGAATTGCCCTTCTTCCTCCTGTCCACACAGCAGGCTGTTAGCGTGTTTTCATCCAGCAAAATCTGATTCTCACAAAGCAAAGATACAGGCTGTCACCTAACATCTCGGACAAGCTTTTGCGAGTAAAGTTAGAAGAAAGCAGTATCGGCTTTGATGACGCTTTAAAACATTTCAAAGATATAAAATAAAAATAAAGAATTGAAACTAAATTATGGTTTTCATTACTTAAGTTCAGTCAGGTTTATTTTAAAATTGGAAAATTGCAATGTACTGTAATCTTTCATAAACACATTAAATTTTTAATTAGTCGCATAAAATTTCCGTTTGGCGCATTGATTTTAAGAAATGTCACATTAACACTGTCTTGGAACGTGCCATTGTCACATTTAGCCTATTGCTGATCCCAATCACTGGGACCGAGAAGAGCTTTGTCGTTGACCAAAAAAAGGCTAGTGTGGCGTTTGACAGAGGTGAAGAAAATTTGGCAGAAAACAATGGCGAGGAAAGATTGACTGTAGAGAAAGATAATCCTGAGGATAAAAATGAAAATATTCAGACATCTGGAACTGTAGTAAAAGATGTCCTGAGGAAGCTTTTATTTGGTACGTCTCACGCGCTAAATCTTATCCTTATAATACATTCAAGGTGTAGTCTAATCATCTATTTAAGTTATTCTTTCACCTGATTAAAATGTATCTTTAAAGGATATTTTGTTAATGTACGTACCTTTTCATCACGTTTTACTTAATACTTTTTTAATTGTAAACATGAGTAAGACTGGAGTTGAAAGGGCAGCTAAGTTGATTCCTTCCCAAGCAGACATTACATACTTTTACTGAGCTGCTCATTTGTGATCATATGGAAATGAGATCTGGGGTTTTCATAAATTACCAGAAATTGAGCGTTTACATCTTTCATTTTGTAAGAATGTTCTTGGTGTTAGACATATTGTGTGTAATTATATGATTTATAGTGAATTAGGTCGACGTCCGCTTATTTTACAAAGAAAATTGAAAATTATGAAATACTGGTGTAAATTACTAAAAACAGAAAATTGTATTTTAAAATCGTCTTATAATTACTTACGAAATAGTGTTGAGAATTGTGCAGCTTCTAGTGTCAATTGGGTAAGAGATGTCAAAAATGAGTTGTTTTATGTGGGTCTAGGAGAATTCTGGATTGGACAGCAGTCACTTAATCCTGGCCAGTTTTTACATATATATGAGAATAGAATTGTTGATATTAACATGGAAGAAAGCAATGCCTTTATGGGAAATTCTTCAAAGTGTATTTTATTCAGATATCTTGCAAAACACAATTACTCGAAAATCCAATCATACCTAACAGAACCAATCCAGAATAATCTTAAGACACATATTTCTCGCATAAGACTGTCTTCACATTGTTTAAATATTGAAACGGGAAGATACCAAGCTAGGTAAAAGCAGGCAGGCTCGATTATGTGATGTTTGTGATACTCAACAAATCGAAGACGAGTTTCATTTTATTCTTCAATGTCCAAAATATTACAATTTAAACCGATGGGCTGTATTGCCTAAGGTTAATTTTATGAATATATAATAATGATTTGATAGGGTAATAAGCCAGGTGTAAATTTCCAGGCACCGGCCATACTCGAGACGGATCATTAAGTCCTGTTAATATATTGTGCTACAAATCAATTAAGTTAATTATGTAAAATTAATCTTTACCTTGACTACTTTCCATACAATCATATACCATAATCGTGACTCATTATGATGATATGCCAATTTTAAGTGTTTATATCCCATGATATTGAATAATGTTATGAACATTCTTTAAATTAACTGCATGCAATTGATACATTAATGGTAATTCTTGAAATAAACATTTAGAATGCATGCATGGCAGCACTCTTCTCAAGACAAGTTTTTGACTTGGGAAGATACGATTTATGCATATTTGGAACATATCACACCTGCTTCTTGCCCTCCTGATGAAGAAGATGATGCATGGGGATGTTTTTAAAAAATTTCATCTTCTTTCAAGACATAAAGTTTGTTGCTTTCAAGTTGTTGAAAAACATCTTCATCATCTATTATACACCCATCACTTAAAACAAGTCGAATATTTCCTTTTTCTTCGCCTAATTCAAATTTTGTAATTACTGAAATTGAAAAAAGACTCGGTTATCCTATTAAATAGAGTACAGATGCACATAAACAGTACTCTAGTACATACTATACATATCATTATCAATAATTAATTATTATACATCTAATTTGAACTTTAAAGTAATTAATGATGAATTCCTTTTTAGCCCTTAAGTACGGGAAAAAAGATTCACCAAATTATTTATGACGTCGTAATGATTCAAGAACCAAATAGACACTCTTGCATCATTTATATTTATATTAAATGCACTGAGTTCTGTTATCTCCCGTATGTCCTATGATGAACAGAATATATGTGTATTACTTATACAAATCATGATAATATCTTTATATTTGTATAAACTACCTTTATGACTATTTGTTTTGCCTCGGATAAGAATGTCTCGTCATTGGATGAATCGCGTCACGTGATTGCCTTATACATTTCTTTACACGACAAGCGTCAAAATTTATACGGCAACATGGCGGACGTAACGTTATTTGAGCTGATTTTTTACACAAACGTTCAACCATACCTTTAATTTTTAAGCCCCCGAAATATTTAGAGTGACCCCCCTTTGCCCGTGACGTAATAAAACGATCATATATACAATGGCATCCAGGTTTGCACAGACGACTGACGAGAAAGGTACAAAATAAGAGAATAAGCCCATGAATTTAATTGTTATATATTGTCTTTTGTTGTTTACATATTAAACTTTAGGACCTCGACAAAACAAAACACTTATTAGGTTTGTAACTGACTGTTTACAGAAATGTGTGGGGTTGGTAAAGTCCATAGAAGGCGAGGCGGAGTCGGTAAAGTCCATAGAAAGCGAGGCGGAGCCTCGCCTTTTATGGACTTTACCGACCCCACACATTTCTGTAAACAGTCAGTAACAAACCTAATAAGTAATAATATTATATGCACACTGTTCATATGTTTTGACATACTGATGTACATTTGTCCGGTTGTTACAAGTTCATGTATGTGTATGGACTATTTTTATATGTAGAATCTCTCTTTAAGGCATTTCTATCTTATATCTGTAATCTAATCTTGTATGCCCTCTGGGCCCAGAAGTGGAAATAAACTATTATTATTATTATTATTATTATTATATATGACAAACTTTCAATCAGGCACGTAGCATCAGAGTCGCCGGGGGGGGGGGGGGGGGGGGTTGCAGCCTTCCACTTCTTCTCGCAGCAACTAATTTTTTTAAAATTTACATTATAAAAATTGAATTATCATGGAGTTGCCCCCCCCTTTTTCTTGGGAGTATGTAATAAATTGGTATGAAAATAAGGAAATTATGAGATAAATTGAAGTTATAGATATACTAGCCAGACTAGATTGCTGTTCATTTCTTCAATGTGTGCCGATCATTATCAACATATATGGAGGATTGATGTTTTGGCTTTGAAAACAGTGGTATTGTTTTGAAATGTTGTACGCCTCAACGTTATAAAAAACAAAAATGTTCACTAGTTTTTTTCATTCCACTTTCTGTCTCTTTACTCTGGAGCTGAAAAAATATGTAAAAGTTTAAACAGTGCGACATTTAAGTCCGGACATGACAAGGTCCGGGCTTTTCGCTACCATTTCCGTTGGACATAGCTTACTTTTGTTTATATATCTTGGTTGGACATTTTACTTTGATCCTATCATGTCAGCATGAATGTACACATTGCTCTAGTTTCCTTATAATTGTCTCTCAAATATCAAAATCCCATGGGATTTTGGTGGGATTTTTCATCCCATCTCAAACCCCACCAAAATCCCATGGGAGAAAAAAATCTTTGTGGGATATAAACTCCCGTGGGATTTTTTCTCCCATCTTTGGTGTTGATAGGATAATTAATCCTATAAAAGGCTTTTTAAGGATTTAAAATCCTATGAATGACCATGTTGGGATATTTTATCCCAGAGGATAAAAAGTCCTCTAAATACATCATCTTGATTGATTGTATGTTGGGGTTAACTAAACACTTATGATTCAATTGTCTGATCATATAGTCTAGTAAAACCAATATTCAAACAACCAATGTATTAATTTATTAGATAATGTCATTATATCCATCTAATGAATTACACATGCTAAATTATATGTACCATCAATAACATATTCTTCTTGAAATGACTTAATAGAGCTTATAACAATAAGATTTAACAAATTCTGAGAAAATAAATACCAAAAATTACCAATTCTATTGAATATTAATGAAAATATTTCTGTTTATGTAAACCTATAAACTCTTACTTTTCACTGCTGCAAGGAGACTCATTTTTGTTTTCAATTTTGATTTGATACTGTACATCAGGTGAACCGGCATGACCCAAGGAACAAGAATATATATGATTTATGGGCGGGGATCTCAACTGTTTTCAAGATATTTGGGCACTTCCTGTTCAAAGGGGGGGGGGAGGGGGGGGGTCATGACCACCCTTGGGGCCCATGACCTATATACTATTTGATGCTCCTTGACACAAGGAACAAGAATTTATTTGGTTTAGGGGTGGGGATCTCAACCGTTTTCGAGATATTTGGACACTTCCTGCCAGGACAACCCCAAGGGCCCATAACCTACATACCTACATACATACCATTTGATGCCCCTTAACACAAAGAACAAGAATATAAGTAGTTTGAGGTTGGGGATCTCATAGGAATTTTATGAGATATTTAAATTAGGGCACTTCCTGTTTCAGGGGTAGACGGAACCACCCCCATATGGCCATAACCTATATACCATATGATGCCCCATTGCACAAGGAACAAGAATTTATATGGTTTAGGGGTGAGGAATCACGGTTTTTTAAATATTAAGTAATTTCCCAAACCTCGGGGTTGGGGAATATATATAGTCCCCAGAGATCATATCTATAATGTACCATGTATTGACCATAATTAACACTCAATATATTTAGCATTTGAAAAATCCATGTCAATATCTTTAACGGTTTTTAAGTGATAACCATTTACAATATAGTGTATAATTTTCCCCTACGGATTCAGTGTTAGACCCCACCCCTATTTGACCCCCAAAACTATGGTTGCCCAACCCCAATTTAAAAACAAAAAATTTAAATTTTAAAACAGGGTATGCAGGCCTATCATATTCTAGATCTAGAGTTGTGTACAACTCTGTTCATGCAGCCATCTCTGAGAAAAGTGATGGACAAGTTCAGAGGCAAGAAAGAAGAAAAAGAAGAAACCGCTAGCTGTCAAAAACAATGTCTCCAAACTTCTTTTGGGAGACTTGATTACAAAAGGTACAATGTAAACAATTATTTTTATATACATACAGAAGGAGAGTTTATTAATACTCCCTCTTCGGTTACATGTGTAGAATGGCCACCACTTGAGTAAAATTTGGCCTACCCAGAAAGTTGGAATTTCCTATTCTGATGACAATTTATAGGCTTAAGTTAATTACTGAGATAAAAATAAATTAATACTTTTAAAACAGTTTTTATCAATTTAATCATTAAATTTATAGATCTGCAGTGAAGTTGCTCTCTGGTTTTATGAAATACCAATAAGAAACCTGACAAATTATAAACCCATTTTTTTTTTTAAAGAATATGTTTCTTTCAAATGTAATACAAATGTAATTACATGTAAACAAATGTAGTTATTATAGTATCAACCTTAAAAACCCAAGTGTATGTATCCTGTGCAAAAGTGATATTTAAGATGTTTTTACATTAGTTAAAAAATCATCTCCGTTCTTTCATTACGTATACATGTATGATATGTAAAGGTACACTTGACCTTCAAATAACATCTAGCTACTATAATTACGGTACTACTATTGAAACGAACAAGAATCAACATATTTTTACCCTTTTATTGTATATATATATGCGTCAAAAATGTAGAAATACATGTAAAAATTAAACATTTTTCATGAAATTCTTATATATATATCCATCTCCAGCGTAACCCTGGTGTGTTTTAATTTTATTTAAATTAAAGGTAGGTATATCATACTTGCAGGTCCTACTGTTTATCAAAAGGAGACTAGAAACCAGAATAGATAAGATATTCACTAAATATGATTGTTAACTTCCATTTCATGGAAACAAAAAAAACACATGCAGGATGGCATGTCTAGTTGTGAATAAAAATGCTACAAATCATCCAATTTACCAAAAAAGAGCAATTTCTTAGCATCAGTGATGATTATTTCAAATATGTGTAAGAAATGACCCAAGAAAATTGCAACAAGTTTCATAATATTAGGTAAAATATTTCAAACTATAAATGCTTTTTCTGACAATCAAAATACGGGGAGTGTAATACATGTAAGAGTATTTCTAAGTGATTTGATGCTTTTATCATGGTAATATTATGTAGATGTATGTAGTACTGAATAAGGTTTCTTATTCAAGGAGGTTGAACAACAATTGATGTTTAAAAGATTAAGTTAATATGTTTTAATTACTAAAGGAGAGCCCCATGAATCTGTGTTAAATAGAGGAGTGGGGAAATGGTAGGTTCACTTAAATGGCTATATTTTTCTTAAACCTCAATGGAATTGGCAATATGATGCATATTTTTCTCAGAATTGCATAAGCTTTCTAATTTCATCTTTTCATAGAATTTTAGTGTAAATTAAAGAGAGCAAGTCAGACAGTTTTGAATAATAATGGGAGTAACTCCCTCCTAAATTATTATTTTTTTTTAAATAAAATATGTTTTAAGATATTAATTGTTCCTCTTGAGTTGGGAATTGTAACTTATTTTAAAAAAGTGTTCATCCCACAGGTACTTAATTAATACTAAGGAAGTTTTTGTCCCATGCTTTTCCTTTATGAAAAAAGTCATTGCCCCATGCCTGTTAAATGAACTGGGTCCCATCATTGTGATAAATTTAAGGTTCTCAAAAATTATAGCTAATACAGCCTCAAAATATTAGATTTGCTCATCTGACTTATATTGGAATCATTATTATATGATTGACATTTATTAGTCAAGATTGCAGTTTTAAAATATTTACTGAATGGCGGATCAGAGGCTAGAACCCATTAATTTCTTAAATAACATTTATTTATCATGCAGTTGTATTATGTTGGTCTCAGTGGTACTTTTATGAATATTGTGAGGTTATACTACAAACACTTAAATGTTTATTCAATAGTTATGTTACATATTAAATTTTTCCTAATACTCTACTCAACAATGCTCAATGAGCTTAAATAAAGCTCTGAATACATACCAGGTACATGTATTTTTAACCAGTGAACCCTAATGTTCAACAATCTCTCTCTCTCTCTCTCTCTCTCTCTCTCTCTCTCTCCTAATGAATGATTTTGGTTTGTTTCAAAGTTAATTATGAACATAATTATATATACGGGGTATGTTCTAGCTCTTTCTCTCTCTCTCTCTCTCTCTCTCTCTCTCTCTCTCTCTCTCTCTCTGAAAGTTTTTGGCCATAGGTTTTAAAGGATTAATTCTGATTTTTAACTTGCAGTTACCTATATATGTAGTACTTAATTATTTCTGATCGACTTCTTCTATTCATTGACAAGATGTTTTAGTAACTAAAAGCCTTGTATTTATGTTACTCATTATTTACTGAAGTTGTTGTCTTTCTGGGCAGTCATATGGTATATCATGTACATAAATTGTTGTTTGACAATACACGTATTAAAATGTACATGTAGTAGTGTGACAAGGACTATTCATAAAAGCACAATGTCTATTCTAGATGATGTAGATATACTAGCTGGCAACCTATGAAAATATGCCCCCATGTACTTCATGTATATATTAACTCATTTTATTAGCAAACAGCCGTTAGAACATGAACTAAGATGGCAAATGGATATATCCACATTAAATACTCCTAAATTAAGAACATACAAACTATCAAAGGGAAATGTTTGCCTAGAAAATAACATCTCAATGAACATTTCTAAACATATTGTTAGCTAGATCAACAATGGCACAGTTTCGGTGTGGGGTATATAGTCCTAATACTACCCCTGAAAATAGAGACTGCACAATTTCAGGGTGAACTTGTCTAGACTCAGAGTGCACATGAAAACTCTGTAGACAAAATACATGTAGAGGACACATTCCAATTTCTTCTAAAATGAACTTAGATTACAATCTCAGAAAAAACTATATCAAATTGTTATTTTTCCAAATAATCTCTCTAATTTCTCTAGTTTCTAAATTCAAACTCTCATTTGTAATTTTCCAAGACAAGCTGCAAATTTTATTCATTCTGCATTTTAATTAAGACAAATGAAGTTCTTGCCCATGCATAAAATCATAACTTAGTGTTAACAGTGACTTATCATAGGTCCAATGGGCAGGTGTTTGATTTATGTAATTGTATACTACTCAGTTGTAAAAGATACACATGTCACAATAATGAATGATTTACTTACTTACATATAACTTAAATCATTCAACGGACTTATATAAAAATTGGTAAGACTATCTTAGATGACCAGCTCATTCAATTAAGTTATTCAAGTTTTTACAATCATCATATGGTATATGATATATATTACATCAAATTAATAATTTTTGGTAAAAATATGCTTTGCATAAAGACATTTATAATTGATAATTTTATACACATGTATAATATTTTTGGAAGAATATAAGTTGACATATTAGTTTACTTTGTAATAGGAGTAGTAAAATAATTTGACTATAACGACAGAAACGGGTGCTGGAAAAAGTCTCCACCCTCCCCCCCCCCCCCCCAAATGAGAGAATGCAACAGTGCACAGTCTATAATAGACATGATGCCAGACTATATAATGTTTTTTAAAATGTTGCCAATTGTACTAATGACAAAATTGAAATATGGATCTGTTCATATTACTTATAAATATTTCCTTAAAATGAAAACAATACAAGTGTAGTTACAAAACTGTATTTAAACTTTATCAATATAGATCAATGCATATATAGTTTTGTGAATGCAATGATTTGTATTACATTGACTATATATGATAATCTACTCTTTCAACATTTTATTACTTGCACATTCATTTTATTTATAATATCATTTTAATAACTTTTAAATATTGTGTTGAAGTCAATTACAAATAAGCTTTACATGTGCCAGCTGTGTACATGTAGCATTAAAAGTCTTTGTTGTGTTCATTATGAATTTCTCATAGATAAGTCAACTGACCAAGGAGACACATTCTGTGTATACCTAATTACTATCCCATTGTCCTAAAGCATCTACCAATTCACATGGCAGTATCTACAGGTGTCAGTCTGTGTATATTAATTAGCACCCTATTGTTCTACAAAGAATGGAGATATACACGTGTAAGACACGTGCGAGCAGATACCAGATTGAACAGAAACACGTGACACAGGTGAACTCGCTGTAGGCTAAAATTGGATGAAGAAAATAATTAAGAACATACATGTACTTACTGCTCATGATAGCAAAATTATTCCCCTCGTTTGTCTTCACTCCACTTCCGAGTTTTGGAAACTGGCTGTGAACCAGTTTATCAAGTTGCATGATAAAATGGAAATTTGGCACATACAAGGAGTGAATTGTGAATCTTTATATTAATTTTGGATTGTTTTTCATCCATTTTTAAGGTTCTGCGTTCTTATTTTTTTTTTTTTACTGGAAGTTCAGAAGCGAGATATTTTTACCGAACACTTATCATTAAGGTCTTCCGTCTCTACGAAATCAAACACGGTTTTTATTACGTGAATGTAAACATTATTAACCAACTTTTATTCGTTACTATCAATATTAATGAATTTTTGAATTAATTATTCAGATAGCTTTTGGAATAAGATATTTATGTGGATCAATGCGACATATATCATTTTAAGTAAATTGGTAGTTTTCTTGCCAGTGAGACACCAGCGTCCCTGGTTTTGCTAAGCCCGTTACAATGCCATCCCGAAACGAAGATTATTATATTCACATTTTGCCAATCAATACAAATTTGCGTAAGTTTTAAAACACTGTTAATTATCGGGCTTCTTAACATGTATTAAACGGGTTGCCACAAATTTGGGCTGATCATTCAATTAAATTATTTCGTGTAAAACCAAGTTAAATGCAATACATGCATGATTTTGAGAATCATTTTCAAGAATGAACAAGTGCTTCGGCTATAATAAAAAAAATATAATTGGTTTCTAATTAGAACATATAAAGGATAACGAATTTCAAAGCTAATGCTAAGCTGAGTATCAAACCGGCAGTGACAAAACGCGTATCATTGACCGGACGGACCCCCTTGAAAATTTAAATTTACATAAAAAAAATATCGAAAATATGCCTCTGACCTCCTGGCAAACTAAAATGCCACTCCGAACCCCCCCCCCCCCCACCTCCCCAAGGAAAAAAAGCTGGATCGGTGCATTCCATGTCAGGCGGTGATATACATAAATGTCCCTGGTAGTACTATAAAACATCAAAAAGTAATTATTCAAATTTTGAATAAAGAACCATAACAAGGGGTGAAATACTCTATATTTTTAAGAATATATTATTCCGAAGAAAAAATTAGCTTTACTTTTATTGATTTTCAGTTTTTTTCCTTTTTAAAAAGATAGCCTTACCTTATATTTAAAAAAAAATGCACGTACAATTAAAGCGCGAGTGGCGCAGTGGCTGCGCGGAGGGCGATATAAGTAGCACTATTGTATTGACGTGGGATCAAATCACGCTCGCGGCACTGATTTTTCTCCAAAATTTCTTCATGACTAATACAAGTTTATAATTGAGAGCAAAATTAATCACAACTTGAGAGAAAACAAAAATCTAGACAAAAACACTGACTTGTGTGCTGTGTACACAATGACCTTCTCGATATACATGTACATGCATAACGACATGAATATTAAATATACACAGATAAACAAAGCAAATATATAGGAATTGGTGAATAATATATTTACTTATTCAGCATCACAAATAAAGCTCTATGAAATGGAGTATTTATGGCATGAATGCTAGCAGTTTGATATTATAGAAAATTATTTGTTGTACTTACATAATATAACTATAATTAAGGCGACATATTTAACATTATTTTATTAATTTGCTTATTCAACATGCGGAAGAGAGGTTATGAGATCAACAGGAAGTAATTACCTTAAAAAGCATTACAAAATAAATTCGATTTTGCAGTCAAAAATTTAAAAAATTGATATAGCTCTGATGTTTTGACGTATCTAGTTATTTAAAGTATTGTAGCTTTAGAAATTTGTATCCGTAATTATTTTGTTACAATCAAGTTTCTTTTTAAAGGATTTTGGCTATTCTCGTCGGCTTTTTTACCGATGATTACGATATCTTAAATGCTTGCATGGACAGATTGATGTTCATTATTCAGTTGTTGATTACATAATCTCCCTTCACACACGATTGACCTGAGACGATGGCACAGGTAAAATAACGAAGCTACTGCTCCAGACACGTGTGTGTCTGGGGTATGTATACACATGGTACACGAGTCTGGTGAACAAAGAGGAGGTTTCACACCTCTAGACTAGTAAATTGATTTGTGTATAATTAGCTACTCGATTATTGACAGCTAAAACAGAAATCAAATTAGACTGTGTAAAATAAGCATTCATTAGCTAATACACGGGTATAGTCCGTCAATCAGTGGTCAAAGAATCATGCATGAGACTATCAAAAAGAAACTAATGTTCAAAATATGCCTTAATTGTTACTTATCTTTTAAAAAATGACAAAACTCACAATTCAGCAATTTAAACCTTGTTTAAAAAATGCAATCAAGTAATAATGAAGTAATAATTTCGGAAGTAATTACGTCCCTGGTCTTAATTTCTTGTCCAATAAAGAACACCTTTCTTTCGAGCGCTATAGTCAGCAATTTAACTCCAAATAGCTTAATTAAATTGTTATACTGACACTGAATCATTATTAAAACTGAAAGAAACTTTAACATATCTTGACAAAGGATGTAAATAAGTGTAAAATAAAATTCCATTATCGTATTTTCAAAGAAGTTACGAGACACACTTCATCATGCGGCCATCTTGGACTTTCTCCTTGATCCGTTAATAATCCCTCGATTGTTTGTTAAAATGTGCATGCTATTTTGATTGTTATAAGTCCGAAATCAATATTAAAATGAATAATCGGGCAATATTGATGTAATTTTTGGGCAGGTAGCATCGTTTTTGACCCCCCCCCCCCCAAAAAAAAAATTAAAAAACGATGCTACCTGCCTGAAATTACATCTCAGACTAATCCAAAAAATCTTGACAAGCAAACAAAAAAAAAGGGGGACATTGAAAATCTTCTATATCTTTATCCGTGGGGGAGGGCGGGAGCTGGCGTGGTATATATCTGTTACTTCAATTTCACTCTTAATTTCCTTAATTAATACTTACATACTCCCCCAAAAATGAGAGGGGGGGGGAGGCTCCATGATAATTAAATTTTTTATATGTAAACATGGTAAATGCAAGCCCCCCCCCCCCCCCCCCCCCGACTGATGCTTCGTGCCTGAATTTTATGTCTCATACGAGGAATAGACCCCCACGTCACCTTTTACAAAACATATGAATTTATCAATATCATTATTAATGTCATGAAAAAACATCCGAAAAATGTTTGAAAAATAGGTTTCTTATAACAATAGTGCCTTGATTGATTGTCAATTTGCTACATAGAATACACATGTGATGCAAAATGTGTCACAATTATTTGACTAAATTCATGAAGCAAACGTTAACAAGTTTCCGAATTCGGCATTTTTGTTCGATAAAATATGGGTTTAAACTCAAACAACAGTATATTTAGTCATTCAGTGTTGATAAGGAAATTCAAAAAAAAAAAATGTTCAGATATCGAAAAAGCAACGCAAGAAAGCAAACAGTTATCATACGATATTCTTGTTTCTCATAATTATTATAGTAGTTGACCCCGTGACGCCACAGTTCATCCCGCGCCAAATCGGCTTGATTAAAAATCGTTCTGAAGGTGTGAAATCGTGTTTTCCCCAAATATCTCGAAAAGTACTTATGCGACCGCAGTAAAATTTTCAGGATGTTTTTACACATAGATCTCCATTATATCAAAAATTGACCGCACTATACATGTAGGTAGTCTAGATACCGTTTGTCCCTGGTATACTTTAAAGCAGTACTTAAGCAAGCAAATAATGAGAGAGAGAGAGAGAGAGAGAGAGAGAGAGAGAGATAGAGAGAGAGAGAGAGAGAGAGAGAGAGATATTTCAAAAAATGAAACATTTGGAAAATGATTAATTCATTTATAATTTAATTTATAGGGAAATAATATTGTAACCAGTAAATTGAATTTTAAACAAAAATTTCACTTTTGTGTTATCCTAGAACAGTACATCGCGGATTTAATTACAGGTAACAAGTCTTAAACATCCGGGGATATAATTACATGTATATACAATACGAACCACCGAGGGGTAAGAATATTAATCAAGGTGACAGTCTGGCAATTTATAATTACGTGTTGATGTTTGCAACATTGCCACCTTTGGTCTTCTGTACTATGTATGTGCATGTATTTTTAAAATACACTTATTTGATCTACTGTTTGCAGGTAATATACACAAGTACAGAAACTCGCTCAAGCTGAGCTCGGTGCAACCAACCTATAGAAATAGCGTTTGTGAAATTTATTAAACTTAGCGACAATTTGAAGTCTTGTTACCTTCTTACATGTATCAAAACAACAACAATCACATTGAAAAAAAAAACCAAACAGTCTCACTTTAATGACTTAATTAAACTACAAAACTTGATACAGTTATTTTAGCATGATTTTGAAGTCAATATAAAACATTTTTTTTCCCAAATGTTATATTTTACTCTCTTTTATTTAAAAAAAATCCGTTCAATGGGTAACAATGCGGCGTAGACAATCGCCGTTATTGACGATGTGGTGATGTGGTTCTTGTTCTGTGCACCTGACTCCATGAAACATGATATGAGATTGTCTTAGTATTCCGAATTCTTTTAAAGGGGGGGGGGGGGGGTATTTAACAATCGGGTTCGTAATTCAACATAATTATTACACTCCAAGATGGAAACTAGGAACATCACTGGGAACATTAGTCTGATCATCAGAGTTGAGAAATGAATACATGAAGTTTATGAGCATTAGATATGAAAAAACGTCATCATTGGGTAAACATTTGGTTGCTTACAATCTGCATAAGGTATTTTTTAAGCGTTGCATTAGTACTGCACAGCAACAAAGGTCATTCTTATCTGCTGAGGTAAAGAACCGCACCTGTTAAACGCTCACCATCTATACATCATTGTGCCAAATATTCATCTCTTTTCGGGATGGATTTTTTATACACTGATTTTAGGTGGGAAGTGTCTATGGTAATTACAGGAAAGAGCTATATAATATGTAATGAAATTATAAGTTCTTAAGAGATAGATAACAAGAAAGTCTAATTAGATGGATTAAAAATGAAGAACCAAATAATAACTATTAATTGAGGATTAGAATCTGCATTTTATAGCAAACATGCACCTACAGTATTTTGGAAAATCAACACAATACATTCTCTCATGCCTTTAAAAGATTAATATCAGATGAAAACATGAAATGTTTGTACAGTTCTTGATCCAATCAATTACTATGAGACAGAGTTTAATGTTATGTGCAAATTAAGGTGAAATAACAAAAGAAAATAATTTATTATGAGAAATCATGAGAAAAATATCTGTGATATATGGGAACATTTATCCTATGTGAAAAATCATGGGATATATCCCATTTTCTTTATTTTGTGGGATATTTTGTCCTATATGGGAGAATTAATCCCACCTTTTAACAATTATGGGATTTTTTCTCCCACATGGGACAATTTATCCCACAGTACTTTTTCTCCCATGGGATTTTGGTGGGGTTTGAGATGGGATGAAAAATCCCACCAAAATCCCATGGGATTTTGATATTTGAGAGACAATTATAAGAAAACTAGAGCAATGTGTACATTCATGCTGACATGATAGGATCAAAGTAAAATGTCCCACTAAGATATATAAACAAAAGTAAGCTATGTCCAACGGAAATGGTAGCGAAAAGCCCGGACCTTGTCATGTCCGGACTTAAATGTCGCACTGTTTTTAATCTTCCAAGTGGAGCAGAACCCCACCCCGTTAATCATTATTTGAAGAAACTTGAATTTTCACTACCAAAGGATGCTTACCCACAAGTTCACCGTTTCAATTGATTTTGGAAATAAAGGGTTTTATTAAAGTCTCAATACATGCCTATTAAAAACTTAAATAAAATTTTTTATTTAAATGAAATTACACTCAAATATTTTTCAAAATTTTGTACCGAATTGAAATTGATAACTTAAATCTCTACGACAGAACCATTCCTCTTGGTTCCTCTTATCTCCGTGTTTGCTTCGAACTTCTTCTCTGTAAACACGGCGGCAAGGACCTCTGGGGTGATTGACAAGACGGTGTCTTTTACTTCAATGAGATTGCTGAAAGATATCACCAATTCAACAAGCATTCTGAGAGTATTGCATAAGCAATACACGTCCCCTACCGGTTTGTAGAAATTTGTGAAAACAATGCACTGTTATGCATAATATCATTTCTGACCGTCTCAACAGACCAACCCGATAACGAACCCGATTGTAATAATACAAAAAACAAAAAAAACCTGCCGATTAAATTTACAACACAATGCTTCACACTATTTTAAAGAACTTATTTGTTTGTTATAAACAATAAAAGGAATGGTCCAAGTAATGCACGATATCATTACTGACAACATACTTTCCTCGTTTATTTGATACACACCGAGCCCGATAACGAACCCGAACATTAAAAAAATTGGAATATAAACAATTATTTTTCTCAAAAATATGTCAACCAGACGCTACAAAAGTGTAAACTTGATCTGTAGTTTGATATTTTGAAGCTGCTCAGCAAGTTTCATATCATTCGTCAAACGCATAAAGAAAAAAAAACAGTGGAAAACTGAAGTGGGACAGACAGACGGACGGACGGACTGACGGACGGACGGACCGACAGACAGACGGACTGACGGACGCAGAAGAAAGCTATAGTCCCCTCCGGTGAAAACCGGTAGGGGACTAATAAATTATGTTGAACAAAATCTTTGAATAGTGTGTTTAATAAATGCAAGGTAATTTTGATGGGAAGCTTCCTCCCTGGTTAAGCAAATTATGTAAATATATAACAATAAGTAATCATAACTTTATGGTGTATTTACTGGTGTTTTGTTGTTGTTTTTTTTTTGGTTGCTGATGGGTTTTTTCAAATATTCATAACGATCCAAAAGTATTAATCACAATTGTTGTTTTTCTCCATCAATATTAATACGGAATGATTGGAAAGATTTTACCTCTCAAAGGAGACGGACTCGACCAGTCCCTCAAACGCCTCCACCTCGTCGTCTTCAAAGGTCACCAGCTGCAGATAAAATAGGTTGTGATGTATAACGAATAACCTTTTAAAATTACATTGTTCTTTTTCAACCGCATTTATTGTGCTTAAGATTTGGAGTTATACATGTATTTGAATATTAAAAGATGAATAAGGTATATTACCTCAAACACAGTTGATGGTGTCGAATTGTAACATCGGTGACCAGCAAAATCATTTGGTCGGATGCAAACAATATTGAACACCTCTCCAACTGGGGCGTTTGGGGATTTGGCGATCCCTCCCCAGAGGGTAAGACGGGCTGTTCTCCTTTCATACCCCAGCTGGAGGTCCTGCCTCTCTGTAGACGTCGTTGTGTAAGACATCTCTGCAATCTGCAAAGATAAAATTAAAAATGATAATTAAAACATTCAGTCTTAAAGAAATTGCAATGGCGTCAGAACCGGAGAAGAGAAGGGACTAGGAGAACTTATCCACTCCTCTCTTTTGTTGCAAGGTAGACATTTTCATAATTCATGTAAATGAAAGCAATTATTTTGTAGAAGCAGGTTAAAGAGGAGTCACACTAGTCCCTTAAGATTTTCAAAATATAGTTAAATCGTTTTCCTTCTGCGAAAAAAAAAACAAATTAAGAAATTTGGGGTCTTACATGTAATTATCAACTTTTTGGAAACTCGTGGTTTTTCTTTACATTAGCCTGATTTATGCGGCACTTGTCCTCCTCCTCATAAACAGAAACCGTCTGTGTTGCTGCATCCATCTGACGTAGAGACCGTTATGGTGAAGGGTATCTCACACGTCCTGTTGAGGGTCCAGGCTGTGTTTGTTCTACATCAACAGAACTTTGCTTTGGCTGATTTTTCTACATGTTAATAAAAACCAATATAATAACATTCTTAATCAACTAAGAAACCTAAAAAATGTACAATTACATACTATAGCTAACATGATTTAAGAACCTCTTTTATTAATATCTTTGTTGCAAATTGCTGATTAAAATGTAAAACAGGTATTACCTCTGCTGGCAAGCCATGGCTCCGGTAAAGATACCTGTTGTCGGAGTTGGGTACATATACCTCAACTCCGACAGTTGCCCCCGTCACGACATGCAGCTCGTGTGCCTATATGAATTTATTACACGTGTAATATAAATATGCAGTCTTAAATAACTTTGGTTGATATGTTTTAAAAGTAATTGTCTTAATATACTACTTAAAATTACAAACCATGGTGAATAAAGTGTTTTTCTCCTACGTAGCGTTTTGGTGATGAGAGACTGCTTCAGTCTCACAAACCCCGACTTCACCTTCAGTGGTTTTAGGGACACCATCCCTTTCTTAGAAACCTTTTCCTAAAAAAGGGTACATATATGAATTGTAATGCATTTGTGTATTTATAATGACAAACTTTACGCAGTTCATTGGAAAAGGAAGGGGGTGATAAATGAATACTAACGATTTGAAATATTACATCAATATATTACAACATGTTATGAAAAAATTATATATGCACGATGGTTTGAATAGATATATTTATTTATTTCAAGAGATCTATATCAATGGCAACAATTTGAGAAATCTTTATAGAAAATTTGTTTGAAAATCTAGGCAAAAAAATAAACAAAAATTGCCGTTTAACAGGAAGTTGACATCCGAATGGTACAAACATGAATCCTACCATATGACATGTCTTAACAAATAGTGGTAAAATTTTAAGCATCTGCTATGAATTGTTGCTGAGAAAAATGTAACAAATTGTTTTTGTTTTTGTCACAGACTGCCACAAAAGGGTAAATTAATATCACCCCATGTCCTTTGTAGATGGGTTATGAATATCTATAATGACATGGTATCTTAAAATAATGTAAGTGTTGATGTAGTGGGGTACCTTAACTAATCCAGTTTTTTGTCAGTTTCGTTTTGATTAGAACCTCGTCCTAGACCATTAATCTACTACCCCAGTGGAATTTCACTATCCCACATTCATAAAATTAAATTATTCCAAACAAGGATTTTTCAACGAAAAACATCTCAAATCTAAGCATTTAGTACAAAACATTTTAATTGATTTATTCATACCGTGCCATCAACAAGTGAGCCTATTTCTGCTGTTAAACCTTTACCATCTGCTCTTTTGTCAGCTTCTTAAGCTGCAGCTGCTTGAGCACGGAACACTCTTTACACTCAGTGAATGTTGTTCGCTGAAAGAAATGAAAAAAAATATATAAATTAAAAATATTGTAATTTTTCTAAAACTGCGATAAAACTTTATTTAATTTCAATATATCAGATTAAGAAACAGGTAAAAGATACAATTTATTAAATACAACAAATATATATGTCAAGGGTTTGATTTTCTCATTCATAATCAAAATTTTGATGTTTCATTTCAAGAAAACAACTGAAATAAATTATTCAATTCTAAATATTTAATCATTTACCTCAGAAGCCTTCATGTCTGGACAGCGTTCTTTCCATATTCGCTGAAAATGTCGTAAGGAAAATGGATTACTGTACTCATCATGATAGTCTTTGTATGCATTTTTCAGCGTCATACAGGAGTCTTATTGTGGCTTTGTCAGGTATTTGCTCCCCCTGTTTAGTTCCCAGAGATGAAAGGTAATTTGCCAGGTCTAAAACCATTTAAAGTAAAAAAAGTAAAAAAATTCTTCGCATTTATCTTTAATGATCGTGCGCGTGATATAAATACAAAATATCTAGGTATTATGATACTGCAAGTATTCAAAATGCGCCATAACCCAAAAGGTTTGTTTAATTATTCAAGAATCGCATATATCGAATATTGCCGAAGAGAGCCATTATGTGTGGATCTACTAGCGATTTGTAGTTATCTAATTCACAAGCTGTACGTCCCTGTATGTGATATACTTAATTAAAATGAATATAAACGTTTTTTAGTATGCCAATTTTTACTTGCGCAACAATGTTAAGGACGTTGTTAAAATACGGCCGGTAAACGATATTTTTTAAATCATCGCAAAAATACTTTGACCTGGAGAATTTCTTAAAATCTGTGTTACATTTATTGAAAACGATGTTATACATTATTTTTTATGCATTTTTGCTTATGTCCATACTTCATACCAAATCTAGAGGTATAACCATACTTCATCTTATTTATTATAATCCTGTTTTCTTGTATGTCTGAATTCATCATAAACTTTAAAGACTTCTCTGCATTACCTTGTCAATAAGAGCAAGACATAATGTTTGAGAGAATTCAAATTAAGAATTTACTGTGAATGATTGTGCGGTTAAAATTTTAAATTATTAAGCTGAATTTATCTTGATTGTTTTAATTTTTTTAGCACGGTGAACTAATACATAAGAACATCGCAAGCTGAATTTATGCATCCTACTTCCACGGATTGGAGTTACGCGTCTTTAAAGCTATCGTTTGAGATGTGGAACAACCCAAAATGGTTTTTGTTTGCAAAATGATGAGTAACTAATCCTGGATTTATTTTCATTAAAATACTTCTGATGTAATTCCTTCAGGCTGCATAGCAGATTTGTTTGCGTCTTATATCTAGTAATGTCTAAAACCTTTACAAACAAGTAATTTTTGACCCATATTCGGCATCAGCTGATCACAGAATACTTGTGTATCGGTTTTCTGACTCCTCAGGAAGGATCCAAGAAGGATACTATGACGATGGGGAGCATGGAGCGGGCAGGCGCTTACTATACTATATGAAAACAAATCAAATGCAGGGTATAGCGGTGGTCATTACACCACGGGGCGGTCACACGCAACTGGGTCCCGAGAGATTCAATATTATGGAGGAACATGTGTGCGATGTTGCTAACTTACTGGATCACCTATAATAATAGGTTTCAAATAAATACAATCCTTGCGAATATTTATATCGGAATAAAAAATACTTCATATTTTTCTCGTACAATGTATTTATTTACACGTGTGAACATTATACCAAATTTCAAATGAACAGTTAGTCCACCTAAATTTTTTTGCGGATTTATTATGTTCAACTAATTTATTCCTTTTTAACTGCGCATATGAAACATCCGGTTTGTGTTTATGGACACTGAAATTGCAAAAGTTGACGTTTACCTTCAATCGCATCTTCCCGGGCCTATTCGGCAGGATCGGAAAAACACTTCGAATGTATTAACATCACCGGATGTTAGAATTTTATACAAAATGGAGTCGCTTCCCATTAAATTAAGTATCGGCTAGACAGTGTTGTATGTTGCTTCTATGTAATATGTTAGGGTATATCATTTATTTTAATGAAGTCTTGCTCACATCTCAACAGATTGTAAAATGTGTTGTATTTATATCAAGTTTTATAAAAAGGGGGGTTGTCATAGACGCCTAGGTAATACATTCGAGGTGGTTTTTTTCGAGCTTGCCGGAAAGGCCCAAGAAGTTGCGATTGGTTTACCTTTTGTCATAGTTATTTTGAGCATGTCTATAGAAAGGTATTCTATCTTCTTCCAACTTTCTCTTCTTTCGCCCTCTTTGACAGTACTGTTTACCCAAAATTTGATTTGTTTGAATTACTTTATTGTGTTCCACGTTTGCGATTTTAATTGCAAGTTAAAAAGAATCTGTTGATAGGCTCATGTCGGACGTTAAGATACTTTCTGTAAACTGAGTATTACATGATATTATATCATATTTTAAGGCAATTAAATACACTGCAGGTTTTGAAAACCAAATGAATGAATTTAATAACAGATTGGAACTATGGCAACATTTATTTACATGAAACTCTCTCTCATAAGTTGTTTTTAATTTATATCATTCATTTAAAACTTTTTTGTTTTTTCATCATGAATATTGTTCTTGTGTATGAAATAAGTAAGTTTATTCTTTAAAAAAAAGATCGGAGTAACATTCCTCCGAACGACATTTAAAGATTTTCTTGGACAAAGCTAAGCGACGGGTTAACGGCTTTCTCAACCATTATATCATTGTAACATGTATATCAATCATTTTATCTGGTGTTTTATCCGAGTTCTAATCAATCACCATTCCACAGTTCATTTGTCAATATAAATAAAATGTTCTATCGTTAAAATGACAGATGCCCTACGTACCCGGTTCTACGATAGAATTCGTCCCTTATACTCGCTTCGTAGCAAATAAAAAATTATATCGCACTGTCTTAAATACATACAATGTTGCTCTTTTATAATCCCATATTACCACATTAACTGTTTTTGCAACGAAATCACTGCCACTTTTAACATCACGTTTAAAATTCGCTGTTTATGGTCACCATGTTAATGATACAATCCGAGACATTTCGAGTACGATTTCCGACAAAATGGCAGGCAGATTCAAACGTATTTTTACAAAATGCCTTGGTACGACTCATTTAATAGATATTTTGTGGATTAAGCTACATATGCATGTTCATAAAGGTTTGTAATGTATAAAAATTTGTTTTTCCCATGCAAATTTAGTTTTAATTTTTAATTTAATATCGACGCGAAGCTTCGCGGCTGCTACTGCAGTGTCCGGAAATATCCGTCCCCGGTTTTAATTTTAGTTTTTATTTGTTTGTGTCCGCCCAGTCTATCCGCACAACGTTATTTTTACAGTTGGCGTGTTTTGTCCCCCCATGGAGTAAGTTCTGTTGCCATGTCTTCTTTTTGTGTATTAAATGATCGAATACTCTTTAAATATTGTGTACGCTGTGTGTAGTTTGTAAACATTCTGTATATTTTGCATATTTTGGCATTTCTATCAGCTTTATTTGTAAATGGGTCATCGTAAATATGGCGAACAATTTCAGTCATTTTTATGTATAAACGCAGCAAATGGTTTAGAGTAATTTGTCATTGTTTTTATCCTAAAAGTCTGTTAACGATTCCTAACTACAGATTTAATAAGACTAGTCAATATTGTCAGTATTTTATTGTAAAATTGTGTATTGATTTTGTCTAAATGTGTGTTATCTTATTTGTATTTTTTTACTCTCTTCCGAGAGGTTTCTGCTAAAATAAAGCATAAAACAGTACAGGGGTTGTAGGGACAACAGTGATGAAAAAGAAATATGGCGGACAGTGCCTGTTTACTAGCGGTGTTCAGCTTTAAAAAGCTTCAGGTTAGCGACGGGTTGTACCGAATTCAAAATTGTTTATATTTTTAGTTTACAGAATTTTAAATGTTATATTATCTGCACGGGTCAATCAAAATAAGTTCTGGTTTCAAAATGTCTTCAATGATTTCAAATCGAATAGACTCCATTAGAAAAAAATTATATAATTGCGCCCATATAATTTATTATTTTGTTGTGTAAATAATTACCATGCCCTAATTAATGTTCTATTAAAAGAAAACAAAATACACCATAAATGCAATTTATTGACACCACAGTAATTAAACAGAATTAAACCAATAGGTACTGATCAAAGTTATTTAAAAAATGTTGAATTAAATATAAAGGTACATTAACAAGCTTCACAGTTAAATCCAATGTAAGTTGCATTATAAATAAGTCAGACATGTAACATTAAAAGCAAAAACATATAGAGGTATAAATAGGGCAACAGCTGTAGAATTTGAACTTGAAGCGATTTGAAAAGTCACATTAAATAAGAACAGATAATCAATTCCTCAGGATACGCAAACATATACATATATCTGAAGTCAGCAACATTTCAGCTTAGTCATCAGCTTGAATGAATATTAGCCAGGGACGCCAAACACGTCAACCTCACAAAGAACGAGATGACTGGTTGTCTTGGAGATCTTAACGAATCTTCCCTGTAGTAATGTCGGACAGTCGATGACGACCAGCTGTGACGCGGTACCGAGACCAGCAAAGAAACCACAGGTAGTGTTGACGTCTGATTCTGTCAGCCCTACAGTGACGGTAACATCATGCAGCCAGTGTGAAATATCTGAATAAAAGTCAAATTACAGGTGTAAACTAGATTCTGTAATCTTTTGTCTTGTATGGTCATAAAAATAAGCACAATATAATTATATATAAATATAACACAGGAAAAACCTTACCGAAGTGTTTCCCCTAGATTAAACTTCCCTGTACTTGTTTTAATTTTTATTGTTTTGCATAATTAACTCATACAAAAAGGCTCATATTGAGCAAAATATGATTATTTTGTTTTTAACGTAAAAAGAAAAGGTTGAAATTTTCTGTGATAATTTTTCAAGAAAAATGTGATCAATAAGAATGATTTAAGTTTGACGAGATCTTGCTTTGGCGATTCTAATATTGTTACGGGTCACAATTACAATGACTGTACCTTATATTGACAAATAAATTTGTTGAAAGTCAATATATGTTAAGCAGCTTAATTGTAGGATGTGGCAGGAATAAGTATGCTAATTCATTTTCTTCAGCGGGTTAATTTTTTTTCTGCAATGATGGCTACCTTAAGAACCCGCATGAATCTCAAAAAAGATTTTATATTATGACACAAACATATTTACATCTATCTTTTAACAAATTAATAAATTGATTGTAAAAAGTCTGACGTCATCTTGATTGTTTTGTGCAGTCCGTGGTATTACGTAGGTTGCTGTACATGTAGGTTTCGACCAATCGATGAACATGTGCGTGTAAATTTCAATATTGTTGTTTCTATAGAGTTATGAATTTACTATTAGTTTTAATATAGGGAAAAATACTTGGTGGATGTAAATATATTATTATCGTTGTAAATCCTTGATATTACGTGCTACTTTCAACTATCTTGATGACTACGGAAAACTTTATAATGTCGTAGACTTTTGTTACTCTAAGCAGTCTAATTGAGGCCCCACTATGCATTTGCCCTATAGTAATCACTCTATCATATTCTCTGCGGTGACTTTACGTCAAGTTTCTATGTGAAAGCTCACTGCATAATCCTCGTCTTGACTTATTTTCTCCTCTTTAAGTTACTTCCTGTATACTACACCAATAAATAATCCATGTTTATTACAAAGAAACGAAATGCACGAACTGGATTGCTTAAGTCAAGGGTTAAGGTCAAGGCAAATCTTCTCTTAAATGATGTTTGATATTTTAGATATTATATGTAATGTTTTCTATGACAATCGTAGGAAACAACCTAGACGTAACGCTTTTAGATTTCAATAATTTACAAAAGCAAAGATCTGAATAGCTCACATTATTATAACTACTTTGTAATAACAGCCTTATAACCTATAACTAATAGCATATAATTTATAAATTAGGATATCGTGCTAAACCTGATATTATTTCCACTTTATGAATCTAACTGTATGTTTGCTACAAACCCACCGCCATTTAAAAGTTCTTATATATTATGACAATGTGTTGAAATTCTACTAAGAAATTTTTACTTTTTTTACTTGCATTGCGTAGTAGCCAATAAATTTATTATCAGTAACTTTACACTAAACAATCGCGCAAGAGTGATTTCTGTATACAAATGTGTAAACTGTCTGCAGAACAAACAGTTATGGATAATTCCCCTCCAAATATTGCCAAATAAAAAGGCTGTGGAACTGACTTGAAATTGATTTATGTTTATAACATTTATCAAAGCTCAGGGGCTTTATCCACCCCCTCTTTATCAACTATTTACAAATTATTGAACTGTCTTGTATATGGTTTAATCCTTATCCCTTAACCATATAATTTTTTGATATCCCTTACCCATATATATTCCCGTTGATCATGTCAAGACGCAATTCAGACATATCCCCTTAACCTGGGGTCATCACCTCACCCTTCACCCACCCTCCAACAAACTCAAAAAGACTAAGTATCTTGAAAACATGCATTCTTCATCAATTATATTTTTTTTCTGGTTTTATGGCATATCAAATACTATGTATATCATGATCCTGTGAATGGTTTTGACCCTCATGAAACGGAAAAAAGGCTGACTATCTTTAAAACTGTTGAGATTCATCTTACCGCCTACACTGTAGCCATATATATTCATGTGTTTTTATGTCGGGGGCATCAAATGGTGTAATCCCGAGGAGTTGCCAAATAGAAAATGATAAAATATTTTAATGATTATGAAGATCCACATGTCTATTAATCCATTTTTACTTATATTTCAATATTGATTCTTCAGATTGACAATGATTAAAATGAATCCCACCACATGACATACCTAATCAAAAAATTAAAATTTCAAGCATTAAATTACGGGGAAAATGGAACATAAATGTGTTATAGACAGACAAACACAAATACATTCAAACACACAGACAGACGAGTATATGACGTATACTCCCAATCTCATTTGAAGCGGGGGTATGACAATTCCAATCCTATTCCAAGAGATGGTTTTGCAACTGAAATATATTTTGTTTTTGAAGAAAAAAACCCTACAGTATTGATTATACCCAACCTAACACCAGAGTAAACACCATCTGAACCCTGGGCTTACATTTGAGGTTTTCCTTTGATTTACTATAGGTTTACTTCTTAAGAATTTGTGTCCACTTTGGGTTTACTCGGGATTTGCGATTGGGGTCAACTAAACGGGGTGTTGCTAAAACGCGGAACGGAAAACGGAACGGAACAGAAAACGGAAAATCTTATCTAATGTTATTTACTTTATAGATTTGTGTATCATGCTAAAACAAATATCCTTTGTCTAATATTTAATTTTTTTGAAAGATTATCAATCCGAGATTATTTATTCAAGAATAATTATTTCCCCAAAATCAACAGTACATGCATTGACCACAATACCCTGTCCTAAAATATCATCGATTCACATTTTGCTGCATAGCTCGATATTTTTATGTACCTCAGGGTTCAAGCGATGTTCTTTCAGAAGCATGAACATTTTTCACGATTTCTTCTTTAAAACGTCCTTTCTAGCTCATTAGGTTCAATACACAGCTGAAAATAAAGAAGTCTACAGGGTTTTGCATTTCAACTGACCCGAATGATAACGTTGAAAAATTGTGCGAGGTATTCTGAATGACCTACGAATGGAGAAAAGATGTCAACATTTCCCATTATAAATCTCCGTAAGAAATCTGTTTTCGATCCTCTGAATTTTTCCGATTAAAAAAAATGATAATGTGTCAATGAAGTTTTCTTGGATATTTCCCGTTTCATCTGAATTAATTGCATCTTTCACAGGTATGTATATTTTGGTTTTAAAAATCGTCCAAATGTGTTGTATAACTATTAATATTTTGGGATCAGCACACCATAGTCCCTATTTATAAACGGAAAATAAAACCAGGCAACGTCTAGATCTCTATATTCAGATCTTATGTATATAGCTGCAGGAATGAACAACTGTCAAGTAATGCAAACGTATTAAAAAATTGCACCGCTTAAAATACTAATTTCACTAAGTACCGGGTATTATTAACGGTACAAAATGTAGAAAACGCACGCCGATATTAGAGGAAAAATAAAACATAACATAAAATCCACAACGATATTGGTCCAATTAAAAGATGACACTTTGTGGTAAAATGATATTTACAATAGCGGGACATGTTTGCAAATAGAAGATACAACAAGACTTCGTAAAGATGATCATGGATTTCGTCAGTGGTACATGTACTTTTATATAAACACTTTGAAAATAGTAAGATTTTATATAATACGAACAATTTAGATATCCATGTACTCTCTTGTATTCCTACGCCAGAGTTTAACTTCGTTCAACCAAAAGCTCGGCTGTCTCCGTAAATCTTCGACAAACATAGAGGCTCTCTTGCTTGGCGGAGATTAACGGAGACAGCTAAGCGTCTGGTTGAACGAGACTGGAGTTCAATATCAATATTGCTTTGATCCATACACTTTTTAGAATTGTTTCGATTGTTAATACATAGTTTGAAATCTATCTTTAAATATTACACAACATGATTCATTTGGGGTTTCTCTTAATTCTTGTCTGAAAAGTCTAATTATTAAAAAAGTGCGTAATTTAAATAAAAACTAGAAACTAATTGCCACGCAAGATAAGTTGATTTTAAAATAAATGATAATCGATTAAGTCAACTCCCGTCAGTACTTTGATTTATCTTACTATCCTACTGCCTGTAATTCCCGCCCCTTGTACATGTATATTATGAATACACATGTACCGTCTGCTTTCTGATCGGGGTTTACTTTTTGTGTCCACTATGGGTTTACTTTTGGTTTACTCTAGTAAACCCGGAGTAATCTCAGAAAGTAACCCCAGGGTTTAGTTGGGGTTTACCTTCTGTTTGGTTTGGTCTGATCGATACTGTAGGATGGGAATAAAGGTGTATCATTCTAACCGTATATAGTCAATAAATATAACTTGAGTATATGTTATTGACCCCCCCTTAAAAAATTCTGGAACTCTACCAGACACCAACGATCGTATCTGGATAAATCATTTATAAATTCTTTAAAGTTAGAAAATTTGATATTGTTTATATTTTTTTTTAAAGAAAAATTGTCATTTTTACCAGTTAATATTAAAACCACCATTTATATTTCATTAGAATTTTGACCATTATGTTAAATATGAATGTTCGGATTTTTTGTTGTTTGTTGTTGTTGTTGTTTTTTTTTTTTTTGGTTTTTAGCTCACCTGAGCTGAAAGCTCAAGTGAGCTTTTCTAATCACCTTTTGTCCGTCGTCCGTCTGTCCGTCCGTCCGTCTTTTCACATTTTAAACTTCTTCTCTAAAACCACTTTGTCAATTATAACCAAAGTTGGCACAAAGCATCCCTTTAGAAAGGTGATTATAAATTGCAGAAATGAAAGACCGATCTTTATTTAAAACGGAGAAAATCTTCTTCTTGAACTATTGAAGCAAATTCAACGTAATTTTGCAAAAATAATCCTTATGGAAAGGAAATCATAAATTGCAAAAAATTATTGGCGACCTCTGTTTCAATTTTGAGTAATTAACGAAAAAAAAAATAGAGATAATCGCTGTCAATCAGTTTATAATTTAATTCTGGTTGTAACGCGGCATTTGATTGGATACAAAAAATTAAGTTAAATTTGTATAACCTGGTTTGCACGTCACAAGACACGTCACAATGCACTAACGTCAAAAACGTACTAATCCGCTTGACGTTACGTTTGAATTTTGAACAGATTAATATCATTTTTAAAGGTAAACGGACTCAATTTGTACAGCAAATTACAGAAAATTAAATTATAAGAAATGAACTCAATGTCTACCCAAGTTATACGAGTATAACCTGGGTTGGGGCAATTTACGCTTTTTTTATAATCCGCTTCGCGGATTATAAAGCGTAAATTGCCCCAACCCAGGTTATACTCGTATAACTTGGGTAGACATTGACTTCATTTCTTAAATAACTTCGGGTTCGGTATTCCATATCGAAATCGAAAGTTCATTGTGTAAGGCAGCCAAGTTTGAATGTTGACGCATGGTAAACGGGTCAAACTGACAAAGATGTATTTGCTTGTTGTGCAACAGTTTACATGCGAAGGAATACTTGAAACATGCTAAATATATTTGTGCCAATTTAGTGAAGTCAGTTGAGATTCAATCTTTCGATGCGTTGACCATTTCACTCCTGACCGTGGTTTTACGTTGTTTTGAATTTCGTTTATGCTTTTTAACTTGAGAGGAAATATTGCCTGTATTTTGGGATTTTATGTAAATCAAATATAGACTTCGGTAAATCAGACAGTTAATATTTCACCTGCGCAAAATTAGCATAATTTGATGCACGAACAGCATATCATATTATAAATACTATACATTTTATTGGTAATTCGGTACTATCTCTACGTTATGGTTGATTATAATACAACGTGTTTGGTTAAGATGCTCTGCATTTTCAGACTAAACGGAGATTGTTTTTGCTGCTAGAAATATATAGGTATATATATATTATGAAAAATAAATTGTGCTCTTTCTTTGTTTTAGTGCATGTTTCTTCTGTTTTAATTGTTTATTTACAATTTTCTCTTTACTAATCATTTTCAGCTGAGTCAAGTTTCGAATTATAAGCAAGATACAGAGCTTTGCTCCCAGAACTAAGGTCATGCTTTTATTCATTCTGAATAGGAAATACCAAGTTTAAAAATCTTAAGTTGAATGTAATTAACTCATGTGAACAAAAAATTGACTCAAACCAAGCAGAATTGTGAGTTCTGTATCTTTCTTATAATTCTATGATTGATGCTGAAATTTTGATTTATCAATAGAAATGTCTCACTAAACGTTAAATACTTGTACAGAAAAAATTAAAAGGATAATATGCTATAACAACTTTTTGGAGCCACCTTCTTATGCGATGATTCTACACCAACTTTGGTGGTTATTCAGACACAATTAAATTAAAACAATCTCTTTAAAACAGTTTAAAACATTTCTGTTACGGGGATAAATCTATTATCGCTATTCTTAAGAAAAAATTACAGCGGAAAATCATCTTGATTTGTAGCCATTTTTTGATGTGATCTTGAATAAAGATGAAAATAAAGTGTGGGCCTTAGTAAAATAGAGCGATATGCCTGTCAATACATTGCAGTCTGAGGCTCATTGAGGGGTTGGGGTTGGGTTAGACCTTATCAGAAATCTTGACAAGCAAAAAAAAAAAGAATTTGAGTGTGGCTATGTCTAACTTTGCAAAAAAAAAAAGGTGTGTGTGTGTGTGTGGGGGGGGGGGGGGGAAAGAACCCCTTACCCCTCCACCCAGTTCCGACGCCTATGCATTGATTATACATGTAATAGCTCTTTAACATATTACATGACAACATTTTTCATTCGAGTTTATTCATCGATCTTATTCATCGATCAAGTGAGTAAGGTTATAAAACATAGCACGAGTACACGCCTTGTAAACAACAATCGTTTATAATGTGGAAGACCAATTAAATATTTGAATGTTTTTAATTGAGCACCTTGAGGTACACTTTTCCTCTTTCACATATAGGAATCTTTTTTAATAAAATACAATAACTAGCAAGTACAATGTAGTTGAAGATGAATATGTACCTATGTGCATATTCTCATATATAATTTGATTTTTTTATAAAGTGAGGGGGCAGAACTGAAATAAAGAGAATTGGAAGTTAAGAGTGTACCTCTACCAAAATGTTGTTTTCTATCTTGCATAGGATCTTATTTTTGGTAAAAAAAAAAAAGGGGGGGTTTAATGTCATATAATTGAGTGTAGGAAAACTAGACACGATCTCGTTGCGAGCAACGAGGAGGTCTTCCGTCCGATTTTCAGAACGTGATATGACGTCATGGACTTTAACTTTCGACAACTAAACATGATTTCGAAATAGGAGTTGAGTACTAATGCTTTTCTGTAATGTTTTTATAAGTTCTCTTACGTTGCTTTTTTAAATACTTGCATTTCTTCCAATAAAGATAGAAAAGATTAAACTTTTTTACCTCTGGCCCCTAAAAACCCTTGTTAGGTAATGCATGAGAAAATCAGGATATATAAACGTATTATACTTAATTTTGCTTTTATATCCTATTACAAAACATCTCTCAGTAAACGACTATATAGATATCAGACTTTAGGATCATCTTGATCCTTAATTTGAAGAGTCGTTCCCTTTTTCTTGATAGCAAATGAAAGGTCTTTAAATTTTAAACATAGTCTTTGGAAATTCCTTACTGCTCATGAAATATATGTGAAAAAATGTTTTAGGGGCTGATCCATTATCGTCCCTAGTTTGAGGGGCCAGCCTCTTTTTCTTGAGTTCAAACAAAAGATCTTGTAACTTAAAATATTTTTTATTCTACATGTCTTAACAACATATTTGCGAGAAAAGAGATAAACTAAGAAAACCAAGCAAAATTACAACACTTTTTTATCTCAATTTTCGAGCCCTATCGAGCTCCGGCGTTTTTTGTGGTAGGCTAACTTGAATGCTTTTGTGCTTTCAAACAATTTTTTGTCTATCATCCCTGAAATTTTGAAATCGATATCGTTTGTAGTCTATGAGAACACTCTTGGACAAACCAACACCCTAAAAATCCTTAAAATGACAATATCTCAAGAACGGATATGACGTCATCAACCAAAACAAATTCCGATAAGGTTCAGGACATAGGTAGTAAGATCTGAAAATTTCGTGCAAATCGGTCGAACCATTTCTGAGATATCGCGTGCACAAAAAGTGTTAAGAAAAAAAAAGAAGAAGAAGAAAAAGAATCCGAAGAATAACAATAAGGTCTTCCGTTGGAAACGGAAGACCTTAATAAGTGTAAAATTTGGATACAGTTTATTTATGGTATTCTTTTTTTGTTTTTCTACTGAGGTGCCATATGGCACAATATCCTTTGAACACCTATATAAAGCCATTGTTACTCAGGTGAGCGATGTCGCCCCATGGGCCTCTTGTTTTTATTTGTGTGTTTAAAAAAGAAAATTTATCTTGAGGGAACTAATGTCATTTTAACTATTATTTACTTATCAATATGACAATTTTTCAAAAGGTTTTTGTGCATCTAACCGATATCCCATTTCATAATTCCAAAGAAAACTCAGTTCTTTGAGTTTTTGGAACCATTTCTTTTGTAAAAAAAAAAAGACCCACCTTTTTTACCCTAAGGGTTAAAATAAAATTTCAATGACCTTATACATCAACAGGACGCCTCCAATTATATTCCAGGAGTTGGTTTGGCCTATGCATAAACTAGTTAATTTATTGAAACCACATTTTTTTGAAAACAAAATAAACGTCACTTTTCGGCATTTAATTAACCCCTTGGCCGAAAATTAAATTTCCGAAACCTTATTGCACATCTATAGGACACCCTAATCATGATTAACATAGATACTGTGTAAAATAAAAGAGGAATTTAAAGAGTTTTGGATATAACAAAATAGTAAATCAATATTTTGGGGGCTTCATTCGATCGAAGCTATGAACCAATTAACTAGAATTTAAACAACATTTTCCTCTACATTTGCTATACTTCGATTCTGTAATGTTGTTGTTAGATACGCTTACCTGTGTTTAACTGTCTATTTATTTGTTAAGTATTCTGACAGTTGTGATGTTATACATATATAAAGTTTGGATATAAAAACAAACAAGCCTTGCAATGTTGTTTCTTTTTAAACTTACCTATTCCGTATCGGTCTATTCCGCTATTGAGTATTCTGACAGATGTGATGGAGTACACAGCCAGTAGATCCACCCTCCACCAAGGACTTGTGTCACCAAAAAGTGTGAATGTACACTTGTCTACATAAACGTCAGTTCCTCTGTTGCCATCCACTGCATACGTGGCGTTATGGTCAAGATTTGTTGATGACTGTTCGGCAGGTTTACCTAATGCGATGTTCGGCAGAACTGTCAACGAAATAACAATAAATAATAATATTTGCGTGATAAAGATATGGGGATATAATTAACTACAATAGAGAAATATCTGTGATAGTTGTTCTTAAGTTATTAAACTGAACTGTAAATGTAATATTTAAGCAATTTACTGCCGCAATGGGTCCATATATTAAATAGTAAGATGACGACTGTTCGGCAGGTTTAACTAATGCGATGGTCGGTAGAACTATCGACACTAATACAGAGAAAAATGTCGATGTCTAGTGATTACGTAACGAAAATACAATACAATTTAAATATGGAATGAAGAAACAGTTTGTTAATCAAAAATGAAGCCGATCTGCAAAATTTTGTTTCATTTCATTTCTTTGGAGATATTCAGCTATAGACTTAATATGAAGTCTTTCATAAATGACTTCATATTAAATATGATTTTAGACATTATTATTAAAATACACATACAAAATTATTTAGCATCAACACTATGTCAACATCTATTCTACAATTTACTGGCATTAGAGTGAAAACTTTATGAATCTGGGTTTTTTTAATGGAGGGTAATTGTGTTCAAATATCCAGATATGTCAACTTGTAAATCCGAATATGCAATCATGTTGGTGTGTGAGCCTGAGTATGAATGAGTGTAATTTTGATCGTGTCACCTATAAAACACAGGAATAAACACTTTAGAGTTGACCGCGCAGGCCTTCAATCGAATGTTTCCTACAGATGCTTAATTGCAGCTGTAAAATGCTGTCTGTTATTTACATGAATACACACTTTCTATCTGTAGTCTCTGCATTTGTATATCAGTTTTCCGAAATAGCATGGCTGACATGTTACAAATCAACAAATGTAAAGTCTACAAGTTTGTCGAATATTGACATGATCATATTTGGAAACAGTGACGTCAACAATAGGAGGTTAGGTGCAGGTAAAGGCATGCTGTTATCGCCGGAATGGGGACAGAATAAATAAAATAAATTATATATTACGTGGGCCTATAATTGGTATTATCTCTGAATAACATCCTTTCTTGGGAAGTATGATTTTTCGGAAAAACAAATTATGAGCTTGTTGTACATTTTGACAAGAGAATGTATAAAAAAAATGCGAGTAAAGAATTCGATCGGCTTCAGATATCTTCTAAGAACTAGAAAAAACTGCATAAAATGACTTTGTTTTAATATACATGTATATAGATAAAAAAACATGCAACACATTGTTAAAGTCTAGACCTAGGTTGAATTAAGAAAATATCTCCAAAAGCTTCTAATCGCTACCACAAAGTTCGGACAAGACCCCTCCCCCTCGAAAAATTACACGGAGTCGGCCAACTAGTTAATTAAATAACTTAGTTGCAAAGTACTCGACAAGGAAAACAAAATATTTAAAGACATTGGTTTTAAATTTTGATTACTATGAGAAATAATAAGCAAACCCCCTCTTTGAAAAATAAATAAAAATTCCAAAGTTAAGGTTAACTGTCGTGATATTAAAAATGTGTATGAATTATTTTTAAAAATTATTCATTTTGCATTGTTAGCAATACATAGGGAAAACGCGTATTTTGCTGGTGAATATTGACCTTTTTTTTTTATTTCAAGCAATTATTACGGGAAAAGAGTATGACGTTCTGAATGTCAGTTCGATACAGACTCACTTATTGATGTTTTTTGATAAAAAAATTTCCAGAGAGCTATTATAATACAACTTTACAGCCACTTGTGAACATGAACTGTTTACCATAAAGCAGCTACTTAATTTTGAAAAATATCGTCAAAACAGTATATATTTTAAAATATCTTATAATTACAAGAATAGAATTCCTGGGTCCCCCGCCGGTCAAGCTGTCTAGTATCGAGTCCATCGACCAAGGCTGATTTTGGAACTTGACCAAGGTATTAGTGGTATAAACATTTAGTATAAATTTAATGAAAATCCGTCAAAATTTGTAGGCATGAGAGCGCTTACAAGGTCAATTTTTGGATAAAACGGAGTCATTATTGCGGTCAAAGTCCCATAACTCCAACAAAAAGTATCGACCAATGCTGATTTTCGAACTTGACCAAGGTAATAGTGGTATAAACATTTGGGATAAATCTAATGAAAATCCGTCAAAATTTGTAGGCATGAGAGCGCTTACAAGGTCAATTTTTGGATAAAACAGAGTCATTATTGCGGTCAAAGTCTCATAACTCCAACAAAAAGTATCAACCAATGCTGATTTTCGAACTTGACCAAGGTAATAGTAGTATATGCATTTGGTATAAATTTAATGAAAATCCGTCAAAATTTGTAGGCATGAGAGCGCTTACAAGGTCAATTTTTGGATAAAACAGAGTCATTATTGCGGTCAAAGTCCCATAACTCCAACAAAAAGTATCGACCAATGCTGATTTTCGAAGTTGACCAAGGTAATAGTGGTATAAACATTTGGTATAAATCTAATGAAAATCCGTCAAAATTTGTAGGCATGAGAGCGCTTACAAGGTCAATTTTTGGATAAAACAGAGTCATTATTGCGGTCAAAGTCTCATAACTCCAACAAAAAGTATCGACCAATGCTGATTTTCGAACTTGACCAAGGTAATAGTGGTATATACATTTGGTATAAATTTAATGGAAATCCGTCAAAATTTGTAGGCATGAGAGCGCTTACAAAAAAGTGTGACGGACGGACACACGGACGCACGGACGCACGGACACACGGACGCACGGACGCACGGACGGACGCCCGGCATTTCTATGTCCCCGCACCGCGTTGCGGCGGGGGACAAAAACTCTACCAGTTCATATACGCTCTAATTCATCTGACCAACCCCGTTCCATACTTTTAGAAATCCAATTTCCGAAGAAAACAAAATCATCATTACAGAAACGTAAACATACTAGTAGTAGTTTACCCTGAATTTGAGCTTTAATTAACTAATATAAAACTTTTATAAAACCCTGACTCTTTTTTTTTTTTTTTTACAGTTTTAGATTCTTTTATTATCTATCTTTCACTTGCACAATAAAATCATTTTGATATTTAAAAAAGTATAAATACATGTGTAGTTACATAACGTTTTCAGCGAAAATTTACCAAGTCTTTGCAAGTCATTTAGTTTTAACTAATTCAGAAAAATAACAAAAAAAAAAACAATAAAAGAAAAACTGTCAATGTAACAGCAAACCGGGTTTTGATTGTGTGTGAACAGTATCCATAATCCATTTGTCCATACTGAATTGATACAAACTACCTATCCAGAAAAATGGGGTACTCTATATGCAACGTTTTTGCCAAAAGTGACCAAGTTAAACAGCTGATATTTTTTTTTTATAATCCCAGCAATTTGCATACCTCTGATATATGTTTAAAAAGAACAACTTGCTATCTTAATCAAAGAACTGAAAGTACTGGTAGACGGAGGAGGCATTTCGGGGGAAATTAAACTAATAAAAATTTATATGATTTTTTTGATTTAAGGAAAAACAGCGCGCATACTGCTTATCATGTTGGAATATTTGCGAAGCGGTTTATTATTATGGCAGTTTAAGGTCGCGAGGATATTTTTCAGGTTGACATCAGAGTAAGGTAGATAAAATTAAAAAAAATAGTGTTGTTCTCTTATTTTAACCTTATAAGCTTGTTATATTACTACTTTTTGCATCACAAAACAACATGGGAAACTGTACATGTTATTAAATGCATACAATCGAACTTAAAAAATACAATGCAAACTATTTATGTACACATTTCTTTTCTTGTGTATATTTAGTTTAAGTCGATATTATTTCCTGTGTATAGTGATTTGCAAACCAAAGGTAGAAAACGCCATAGCCTAGAGGTTTCCACACCTGTTCAAGACAAAAGATAACCTCTAAATTGCAAACTACTTTGTCTAACTGTACAACACACCCCCCCCCCCTCTCCTTTTTAATCTTACAGAAGGGGTTTCTTCATTAATGAGTGTCGTCGATCTATATGTTCTCTTATTATGATCGTGATGAGAGAGAGAAAGAGAGCGTTTAAGGCGTAATTTTACGTACGTTCATTTGAAATATACTTATATAATATATTCATAAAATTATTATCCACAAAAGAATATAGTATAATGTGATTTAATCCAGCATGCAGTTTCAGTCCGAGTCCACGTTTTACCCCTGTTAATCAAATCAACACGCGAGGTGCACCAAGTGTTCCTTCAAAGATAAGGGAAAACAGTTTCGTTCTAATAGTTTTCATTTCAAGTAAGGAGAACAGAAGTATGCCAAACAATAAAGTATTCTACACTGTTTGTGATGTTTGATTTCAAGTAAAGAGAAAGGAAGCATGCCTAACAATGAAGTACAGGTATTATACACTGTTTGTGATGTTTGATTTCAAGTAAAGGGAAAGGAAGCATGCCTAAGAATGAAGTATATGTATTCTACACTCTTTGTGATGTTTGATTTCTAGCAAAGAGAAAAAAGTATTTATAACAATGAAGTACATGTATTATACATGTATTATACACTGTTTGTGATGTTTGATCTAAAGATTGATATAATGTGTTTGTATACTTCTTTTTTCTTAACAGAACTCTCTCTCTCTCTCTCTCTCTCTCTCTCTCTCTCTCTCTCTCTCTCTCTCTCGTTCGTTAAGACTATGGACACAATAAACATATGTACTTTATTTTGCTATTTATTTTGAATTTACAGAGAACTCAAGTTCAGTTATATGGTACCAGTTTTAATGATATTTATAACGGCTATTGTTTGCATCATATAAAAGATTTTTTTGTCAATTCTATCCTTTTTTTCACGCGTGATCAGCTTGTAAAATACACTGACTTCCCAAATCACTTTCCGGGGGGGGGGGGGGGGGCTGTAAAGAGAGATACGTCTCCACGGGAGATTAATTGATAATATGCGAACGATATACGACAGAGACAAAGAAGCACACCATGTTTATTCATCGAATCTTATAATTATTCATTATTTCGTCCACCGCTAGCTGGTGCTTAAGGAATCCTCATTATTTGACGTCACGGGCAAGCCAATCACAATATACGGAGGCTGTTAATCAGCTTCCGTATAAAAAACTGTACGAGGAGTTATCCTGTACGAGAAGTTATCGATACAATAAGGATACCTTTATGGCAGCCTCTCCCCCGCCCGCCGTTTTCACTTTTTTAATAACCGGAAAACCGAGTTAAAAATTTTCTCTCAAAATTCTTAGAACACAGTAGAAGCAATTGAGCTACATGGGACCTCACGGCGGTCTCCGCACCCCATGCCGATCAAAACATGTCATCCCGTTATGAAACCTCTTGATCCGTCTCATTTCTAGACAGGAGTACACATTAACATTTGTTATATAATTGATTATTTCCTAGCTTTCTGATTAGCTCATATCCAACTTTATCGAAAAAACAAAACGTTATTTCACCTGCACGTAACCAAGAAGGTCAATATAACATTTCATTTTCTCTACATTGGACTAAATAAGATAGCCAAATGAAACATCGCATTTCTAAATTTGTTCTGCTTTGGCTTTAAACTAAAACTTTGCTTGATGACATTCAATTAATATATGTCTGTATCAATTTGTCGATGAATTATATAAAAAAATAATTATTGCTCGTTTTTTTTCGATTAACACGATGATTTAGCTACCCGAGAAGTACAATATTCACCTTGCCTCCGGATCGGTGAATATCGTACTCGGGCTCGGTGAATATTGTACTTCTCGGATAGCTTAATCATCGTATTGACCTAAAAAAACAGCAAAATATAATATTCAAGTTTACATGTCAATTTTTTTTAAAGAAATAAGATATTAAAGATTTCTTTTTAACCATTCGTACAGTACCATGATAATTATATTACAGAAATCAGCACATTCGTCATATCGAAACGAATTTTATATACATGAACCTCTTCTTGTTTGGTTCCGTTTTAATTATACCCCAAATATTTTCTAAAAATAATGCCGGTATTTTCAATAGAAAAATTGTCGTTCATTAATAACGTAGTGCAAAAGTTTAGCTGAATATCATGTTTTTCGTCCATTCTGGCATTCTCGTCCTTTTCCCCGCAACAAGGCAAATGCCATGTACGGTTATGTCAAAATTCGACAAACTTGTAGACTTTACATTTTTCAACTTGTATCACGTCTGATGTGCTATTGCCAAGCATGAAGTTTCAAATGCAGAAACTACGGATTAAATGTGTGCAGAGTTAAAGGTTTAATTAACTAATGAAAACAATAAAGCTGTGAAATGTGCATCATGCGAAGGAACAGAGTCAAATCTTACATGTGTTTATGTCCGAGTTTTATAGGTTACACGATTAGAATTATACACATTCATACTCAGGTTCACACACCAACACGATTGCATATTCGGATTTACAAGATTACATGTCTGGATTTTTGAACACGATTACCCTCCATATTATTTTAACAAAGCCCGGGTTATAATAAAATGTGTTCAGTTAAATACATGTGAACTTATAATAAAAATTATGCATGACAGTTAATTAAGGAAACAATTGAACATAATTGATATATAGTTTGAAGTTTTAGATCAAATGATTGAAAAAAATTATAGAGCGAATAATATCCGTAGAGGTCAAAGTAAGGGTCAAATTAGTCTCAAGTAATTAAATTCATGTGTTGACAAGATTTGCGTTAAAACAATTTAATTGCCGTCTGTGTTGTTGATTACAGTGTGTTGTTGATTACGTTCTACTTTCCCAATTTTTTGTGCGTTTAGAGTGCGCTCACCCTGCGTTCACTAGCGCTCCGCTCCGTTCGCGCTCACCGTTTACAAGACGCTCACATTGGGTTCACTGTGCGTTCACTTATCGTTTGGTCCTTTTCATTTATTTTCAATCGGAACTCCAAAATGATAGGATCGGTCTTTGCTAGTCACAGCAAATGAGAAAAGAACCCGAGCGAAAAGGTGGAAACTTACATTAGACATAAAACATAATTTTAAGAAGAATTTAGTCCTTGAGAATTTAAAGTACACATTTCTGAGCAGGCAGTGTCCGTTTTTAGTTATTTTTTATGACTTCAAAAATTGATACCGTTTTATGTTTTTTTTAATATATGTTTGAAGAAATATGATGCGAATAATTGATAAGAAAAAAGGTAGGAATGTTTTCTTTAAGTAATACATTCCCTGAAAATGGTTTTCTCGGGGTGTCAGCTTCAACTGTCACCCTCCCAAACAGGCATTATTTTCATGATTTTTGTCGATTTGAAAATGGCGTAAATATGTAAGTAGGCAGTTCCTGTGAAAATTTTAAGTTACACAATACATCGATTAATTACTACACAAATATATTTATTGATTCATTTAAAAACTTCAGTCGTTTAAAACAGAAGAATTCAATCAACGAACGATTCGATACGTTTATAAAGAAAATTATAAAAAAAGAAACGGGCGTCGTATTTTTGTACTTTTCACGATTCATTTAATTCCTCTGATGTCCGAATACAAACGTATCCATTTTCGACAATAAACTGAACAGATCAACTTTAAAAAATGTAAGCTTACTAAAGATCCGTGTAATTTTTTAGGTTAGCAATAAATCCAAACGATTTTTCTGTAAATGCAATTTGTTTAAAGTGATTTATAAAGTAGTTATAATTTTCTCAAATCGTGTTTACATATTTCGCCGAACAACTCAGCCGATTACCGTTAAACTCATTTAATTACTATAAATTAGGGAACAAATTATGTAAATGTGGGTTGAAAAATACAGAAAAGTTCTTTTACTGCTTTATTTGTTATAATACATATATCTAATGTAATCGGTTATATGTTCATTCACGTAATGGTTTACACTCCGCGTACGATTTAATATTCCCGATGCACATATATTTAAGTTACCTCGTTCAAAAGAGTATTAAACATTTTTATTATTACATTACTCGATTATTTTTTGATAAAATTATTATTGTCTTAAATTTGGTTTCATTTAACTATTTTATTTCTAAACATAAATGGTATCATGGTATAAGATATAGTAGTATAAACATTATTGTCTGACGTCAGGCATATCTAAGGTTAAAGAGTTGCATTCTCCGAAACAGTGCAGGCAATGGGAGCGAGCAAATATATCAATATTGTTCATGAAAAAAGGAACCAATGCATGTTTAATGTGTCAACATTTACATTAGCAATCGGTGAAAATGTTATATAGGATGTAATTGGCAACAGTGAGCAAGAATTTTCAAGTAAAAGGGCTGTACACCATGAACTTGTGTATATGGTGTTATCCTGATTTAAAAATGGATTGCCATATGGCAGGGGTTTCAACGGAACAAGTTGTTACACATTACGGTACATGTACAAAGCAAGTATAATTGATGTTGGATTAACATCACTAACAACGAATCATCAGTTTGAATTCAACCAATATGTATTCATGTAGCTGGAGTATTTACTGGAGGAACGAATTTGCCGAAGCGTGGTGTGACTCGATTTTCGATCAATCTCGCGAGTTCATTCATCTTTAAAAGGTGTACTAAATGCGCATTAAGCAATTACAACTCAAGTGTGTATAAATGTATATATTAATTCAAAACATTTCTTCTGAACATTTGATGCAAAGTATGATTTAATAATATAGTTGTAAAAAAAAAACTAGAGCAGCGCTCGTGGCAAAGACACGAGTAGGTCTTCCGTTGTTGCTGCGAGTTGAAAATATATGTGATATGGTGTCAAACGATTATAATGACTAAACTTTCAGTTCTTTTTTGTTATAAAAACGTGTTGTGATTGAATGCCTGTATATAAAACGTGTTTTTAAAAGGAAGAACATTTTTTTAGGAAAACTATTTGTCGAACACAGTTTATGTAATCGTAACAAACACTCTTTAAAAAATTAGATGTTTATTGGCGAGTTAAATTTTCAGAGGGTAGCATGCGTTGTTAAAAACAGTATGTACTCATGATTCATTTCAGGAATTGTGATTTTTAAAAACCGAACCCGCCTACAAAACACGTAACCTTTTCTCTTAAATAACTTCTTTATTTAAATATTTCTAAATTTTTGAAGACTATGTGCAATTTAGAATTGTTGCGTGCTGACAAAATTTACAGACCCTGAAACGTACTACTACTGAGGTGTTTTACATTACTTAAAACTGTTTGTGATTGGTAAAACTCTCTTGTAGGTATTTTCATGAAAAAAAATGTAGAAGAAATGATATACAATGTACTTTTTACGATTGAATTAATTTTTAACAATTAGAAGAAAGGTATGTATTACATAAAAAAGACGACTAGTTACAAAATACATGTACATGTATATATAACGTTTTTATACGATGTTTCAGTACTAGTACAATATTTAAATTCGCCATTTATATAAAATATTAAATACAGTTAGCAAAACATGATTTCTATTGGAAAAAACCTAAATCAACTTTAACTTGCACGATCATGTTTTGATAAGCATGTAATTGCATGGACCCTGAGGTCAAGCCGGATGCTATGGGAAAATTCAACCTGCGCATGAGCTATCCTGGTTCCTGTGCGTAATGTTTAGCTAAGGGAACCAGGCTAGCACATCTTTATCTGAACCTGGATAGGGATTCCATGCCATATGCACATATAAGTTCAAAGGCGCTATAATTGTAAAGTTGTCGGTAAACAGTACAGCAACAAAGTATTCCTTTTAAGAAATAATCAGCATTTGATATAAACTGTCAGTATTATGAAATAAGGTAATGTTGTGCCGAAACTACAACATGCATCAAATAGCATAATTTGCAATGTTTTGTTGTTTTCCGAATACACATGTAGCTTAATTTTACTTTTATAATAGGCGAGGCTAGAGTACTTCCCGATTAAAATTTTATTAAGCATTTAAGTATGATTGAATGATTATGGGACTGTATATATTAGATGATTGAATAATTATGTCACGGTATAAAGTTTAAATCTCAAGAAAAATGCATTAAAATATGATATTAATTTACACAAAGCTTTGAACTGTAAACTTTAAAATCAGGAAAATAATTGTTGATCAAAATCGTGACCATGCCCCTTTAATATGCAGTCAGTTTCTACTAGGTGTCAGCAGAAGAAGAAACAAGAGGCCAATGGGCAACATCGCTCACATGAGGAACAAAAGGTATGAAAAAATCAGCTTAATGGAGTCATAATATAAACTATCTAGACAATGTACAATAATACATGTAGATCCTGTATAAAAAAAATCACTTTTCCCCCTGGGTATTCTTATGTTTATAATCATTAGTCCCTTTTCTAACAGGATGATTTTATAGTCATATCATATGTTGAGTATTGCAGTTCTCAAAAAGATCCTTAACAATAGTTAATATATGGGATATAAACCTACATCAAACCCTGAACCTTCTTGTGAAGCCAAAGAATTGCCCTGGGGCCAAAGTCTTAACAATTATAAAGAATCATCTGGCCGATTAGTTTCTGAAAAGAAGATTTCTAAAGATTTACTCTATATATTCATATGTTAAACTTCAACCCCCCCCCCCCATTGTGGCCCCACCATACCCCTGGGGGTCATGATTTTTACAACTTTGTATCTACACTACCTGAGGATGCTTCCACACAAGTTTCAGCTTTCCTGGCTGATTAGTTTCTGAGAAGAAGATTTTTAAAGATTTAATTTATATATTCCTATGTAAAACTTCGACCCCCCATTGTGGCCCCATCCTACCCCCCGGGAGTTATGATTTCAACAACTTTGAATCTACACTACCTGAGGGTGCTTTCACACAACTTTCAGCTTTCCTGATATTATGGTTCATGAGAAGAAGAATTTTAAAGATTTACTCTATATATTCATGTGTTAAACTTCAACCCCCTTTTGTGGCCCCACCCTACCCCCGGGGGTCATGATTTTCACAACTTTGAATCTACACTACCTGAGGATGCTTCCGCACAAGTTTCAGCTTTCCTGGCTGATTAGTTTTTGAGAAGAAGATTTTTAAAGATTTACTCTATATATTCATATGTTAAACTTCAACCCCCTTTTGTGGCCCCACCCTACCCCCGGGGGTCATGATTTTCACAACTTTGAATCTACACTACCTGAGGATACTTCCACACAAGTTTCAGCTTTCCTGGCAGATTAGTTTCCGAGAAGAAGATTTTTAAGATTTACTCTTTATTCCTATGTAAAACTTAGACCCCATTGTGGCCCCATCCTACTCCCGGGGGTTATGATTTTCACAACATTGAATCTACACTACCTGAGGATGCTTTCACACAATATTCAGCTTTCCTGATCTTATGGTTCATGAGAATAAGATTTTTAAAGATTTACTCTATATATTCCTATGTAAAACTTCGACCCCCCCCCCCATTGTGGCCCCACCCTACCCCCGGGGGTCATGATTTTCACAACTTTGAATCTACACTACCAGAGGATACTGTCACATAAGTTTGAGCTTTCCTGGCTGATTAGTTTCTGAGAAGAAGATTTTTAAAGATGTACTCTATATATTCCTTTGTTAATCTTCAACCCCCCCCCCATTGTGGCCCCACCCTACCCCTGGGGGTCACGATGTTCACAACTTTGTATCTACACTACCTGAATATGCTTCCACACAAGTTTCAGTTTTCCTGGCTGATTAGTTTCTGAGAAGAAGATTTTTAAAGATTTACTCTATATATTCCTATGTAAAACTTCGACCCCCATTGTGGCCCCACCCTACCCCTGGGGGTCATGATTATCACAACTTTGAATCTACACTACCTGAGGATGCATCCACACAAGTTTCAGCTTCCTGATCTTATGGTTCATGAGAACAAGATTTTTGAAAATTTCTCAAAAATTTCCATAAATTCCTAATTATCTCCCTTTGCAAAAGGGCGTGGTCTTTAATTTTCACAACTTTTAATCCCCTTAGGCTAAGGATGCTTTGTGCCAAGTTTGGTTAAAATTGGTTAAAGAATTACTCTTTATATTCCTATGTAAATCTTCGACCCCTATTGTGGCCCCACCCTACCCCCCGGGGGGGTCACGATTTTAACAACTTTGAATCTACACTACCTGAAGTTGCTTCCACACAAGTTTCAGCTTTCCTGGCCGATTAGTTTCTGAGAAGAAGATATTTAAAGATTACTTTTTATTCCTATGTAAAACTTCGACCCCATTGTGGCCCCATCCTACTCCCGGGGGTTATGATTTTCACAACATTGAATCTACACTACCTGAGGATGCTTTCACACAATTTTCAGCTTTCCCGATCTTATGGTTCATGAAAAGAAGATTTTTAAAGATTTATTCCATATATTTCTTTGTAAAACTTCGACCCCCATTGTGGCCCCACCCTACCCCTGGGGTCACGATTTTCACAACTTTGAATCTACACTACCTGAGGATGAATCCACACAAGTTTCAGCTTTCCTGATCTTATGGTTCATGAGAACAAGATTTTTGAAAATTTCTCGATAATATTCATAAATTCCTAATTATCTCCCTTTGCAAAAGGGCGTGGTCTTTAATTTTCACAACTTTGAATCCCCTTAGGCTAAGGATGCTTTGTGCCAAGTTTGGTTAAAATTAGTTAAAGAATTACTCTTAATATTCCTATGTAAAACTTCGATCCCCTATTGTGGCCCCACCCTACCCCCCAGGGGGTCACGATTTTCACAACTTTGAATCTACACTACCTGAAGTTGCTTCCACACAAGTTTCAGCTTTCCTGGCTGATTAGTGTCTGAGAAGAAGATTTTTATAGATTTACTCTTTATATTCCTATGTAAAACTTCGACCCCCCATTGTGGCCCCACCCTACCCCCGGGGGTCATGATTTTCACAACTTTGAATCTACACTACCTGAGGATTCATCCACACAAGTTTCAGCTTTCCTGGCTGACTAGTTTTTGAGTTGAAGATTTTTAAAGATTTACTCTATATATTCCTTTGTTAAACTTCGACCCCCCATTGTGGCTCCACCTTACCCCCGGGGATCATGAATTTCACCATTTTGAATCTACACTACATGAGGATGCTTTCACACAAGTTTCAGCTTTCCTGGCTCATTAGTTTCTGAGAAGAAGATTTTAAAAGATTTACTCTGTATATTCCTATGTAAAACTTCGACCCCCCATTGTGGCCCCACCCTACCCCCGGGGGTCACGATTTTCACAGCTTTAAATCTACACTACCTGAAGTTGCTTCCACACAAGTTTCAGCTTTCCTGGCTGATTAGTGTCTGAGAAGAAGATTTTTAAAGATTTACTCTTTATATTCCTATGTAAAACTTCGACCCCCCATTGTGGCCCCACCCTACCCCCGGGGGTCATGATTTTCACAACTTTGAATCTACACTACCTGAGGATGCATCCACACAAGTTTCAGCTTCCTGATCTTATGGTTCATGAGAACAAGATTTTTGAAAATTTCTCAAAATTTTTCATAAATTCCTAATTATCTCCCTTTGCAAAAGGGCGTGGTCTTCAATTTTCACAACTTTGAATTCCCTTAGGCTAAGGATGCTTTGTGCCAAGTTTGGTTAAAATTGGTTAAAGAATTACTCTTTATATTCCTATGTAAATCTTCGACCCCTATTGTGGCCCCACCCTACCCCCCGGGGGGTCACGATTTTCACAACTTTGAATCTACACTACCTGAATATTCCTATGTAAAACTTCGACCCCATTGTGGCCCCATCCTACTCCCGGGGGTTATGATTTTCACAACATTGAATCTACACTACCTGAGGATGCTTTCACACAATTTTCAGCTTTCCCGATCTTATGGTTCATGAAAAGAAGATTTTTAAAGATTTGCTCTGTATATTCCTATGTAAAACTTCGACCCCCCATTGTGGCCCCACCCTACCCCCGGGGGTCACGATTTTCACAACTTTAAATCTACACTACCTGAAGTTGCTTCCACACAAGTTTCAGCTTTCCTGGCTGATTAGTGTCTGAGAAGAAGATTTTTAAAGATTTACTCATTATATTCCTATGTAAAACTTCGACCCCCCATTGTGGCCCCACCCTACCCCCGGGGGTCATGATTTTCACAACTTTGAATCTACACTACCTGAGGATGCATCCACACAAGTTTCAGCTTCCTGATCTTATGGTTCATGAGAACAAGATTTTTGAAAATTTCTCAAAATTTTTCATAAATTCCTAATTATCTCCCTTTGCAAAAGGGCGTGGTCTTCAATTTTCACAACTTTGAATTCCCTTAGGCTAAGGATGCTTTGTGCCAAGTTTGGTTAAAATTGGTTAAAGAATTACTCTTTATATTCCTATGTAAATCTTCGACCCCTATTGTGGCCCCACCCTACCCCCCGGGGGGTCACGATTTTCACAACTTTGAATCTACACTACCTGAATATTCCTATGTAAAACTTCGACCCCATTGTGGCCCCATCCTACTCCCGGGGGTTATGATTTTCACAACATTGAATCTACACTACCTGAGGATGCTTTCACACAATTTTCAGCTTTCCCGATCTTATGGTTCATGAAAAGAAGATTTTTAAAGATTTATTCTATATATTTCTTTGTAAAACTTCGACCCCCATTGTGGCCCCACCCTTCCCCTGGGGTCACGATTTTCACAACTTTGAATCTACACTACCTGAGGATGCATCCACACAAGTTTCAGCTTTCCTGATCTTATGGTTCATGAGAACAAGATTTTTGAAAATTTCTCGATAATATTCATAAATTCCTAATTATCTCCCTTTGCAAAAGGGCGTGGTCTTTAATTTTCACAACTTTGAATCCCCTTAGGCTAAGGATGCTTTGTGCCAAGTTTGGTTAAAATTAGTTAAAGAATTACTCTTAATATTCCTATGTAAAACTTCGATCCCCCATTGTGGCCCCACCCTACCCCCCAGGGGGTCACGATTTTCACAACTTTGAATCTACACTACCTGAAGTTGCTTCCACACAAGTTTCAGCTTTCCTGGCTGATTAGTGTCTGAGAAGAAGATTTTTATAGATTTACTCTTTATATTCCTATGTAAAACTTCGACCCCCCATTGTGGCCCCACCCTACCCCCGGGGGTCATGATTTTCACAACTTTGAATCTACACTACCTGAGGATGCATCCACACAAGTTTCAGCTTTCCTGGCTGACTAGTTTTTGAGTTGAAGATTTTTAAAGATTTACTCTATATATTCCTTTGTTAAACTTCGACCCCCCATTGTGGCTCCACCTTACCCCCGGGGATCATGAATTTCACCATTTTGAATCTACACTACCTGAGGATGCTTTCACACAAGTTTCAGCTTTCCTGGCTGATTAGTTTCTGAGAAGAAGATTTTTAAAGATTTACTCTGTATATTCCTATGTAAAACTTCGACCCCCCATTGTGGCCCCACCCTACCCCCGGGGGTCACGATTTTCACAACTTTGAATCTACACTACCTGAGGATGCATCCACACAAGTTTCAGCTTCCTGATCTTATGGTTCATGAGAACAAGATTTTTGAAAATTTCTCAAAATTTTTCATAAATTCCTAATTATCTCCCTTTGCAAAAGGGCGTGGTCTTCAATTTTCACAACTTTGAATTCCCTTAGGCTAAGGATGCTTTGTGCCAAGTTTGGTTAAAATTGGTTAAAGAATTACTCTTTATATTCCTATGTAAATCTTCGACCCCTATTGTGGCCCCACCCTACCCCCCGGGGGGTCACGATTTTCACAACTTTGAATCTACACTACCTGAATATTCCTATGTAAAACTTCGACCCCATTGTGGCCCCATCCTACTCCCGGGGGTTATGATTTTCACAACTTTGAATCTACACTACCTGAGGATGCTTTCACACAAGTTTCAGCTTTCCCGATCTTATGGTTCATGAAAAGAAGATTTTTAAAGATTTACTCTGTATATTCCTATGTAAAACTTCGACCCCCCATTGTGGCCCCACCCTACCCCCGGGGGTCACGATTTTCACAACTTTAAATCTACACTACCTGAAGTTGCTTCCACAAAAGTTTCAGCTTTCCTGGCTGATTAGTGTCTGAGAAGAAGATTTTTAAAGATTTACTCATTATATTCCTATGTAAAACTTCGACCCCCCATTGTGGCCCCACCCTACCCCCGGGGGTCATGATTATCACAACTTTGAATCTACACTACCTGAGGATGCATCCACACAAGTTTCAGCTTCCTGATCTTATGGTTCATGAGAACAAGATTTTTGAAAATTTCTCAAAATTTTTCATAAATTCCTAATTATCTCCCTTTGCAAAAGGGCGTGGTCTTCAATTTTCACAACTTTGAATTCCCTTAGGCTAAGGATGCTTTGTGCCAAGTTTGGTTAAAATTGGTTAAAGAATTACTCTTTATATTCCTATGTAAATCTTCGACCCCTATTGTGGCCCCACCCTACCCCCCGGGGGGTCACGATTTTCACAACTTTGAATCTACACTACCTGAATATTCCTATGTAAAACTTCGACCCCATTGTGGCCCCATCCTACTCCCGGGGGTTATGATTTTCACAACATTGAATCTACACTACCTGAGGATGCTTTCACACAATTTTCAGCTTTCCCGATCTTATGGTTCATGAAAAGAAGATTTTTAAAGATTTATTCTATATATTTCTTTGTAAAACTTCGACCCCCATTGTGGCCCCACCCTACCCCTGGGGTCACGATTTTCACAACTTTGAATCTACACTACCTGAGGATGCATCCACACAAGTTTCAGCTTTCCTGATCTTATGGTTCATGAGAACAAGATTTTTGAAAATTTCTCGATAATATTCATAAATTCCTAATTATCTCCCTTTGCAAAAGGGCGTGGTCTTTAATTTTCACAACTTTGAATCCCCTTAGGCTAAGGATGCTTTGTGCCAAGTTTGGTTAAAATTAGTTAAAGAATTACTCTTAATATTCCTATGTAAAACTTCGATCCCCCATTGTGGCCCCACCCTACCCCCCAGGGGGTCACGATTTTCACAACTTTGAATCTACACTACCTGAAGTTGCTTCCACACAAGTTTCAGCTTTCCTGGCTGATTAGTGTCTGAGAAGAAGATTTTTATAGATTTACTCTTTATATTCCTATGTAAAACTTCGACCCCCCATTGTGGTCCCACCCTACCCCCGGGGGTCATGATTTTCACAACTTTGAATCTACACTACCTGAGGATGCATCCACACAAGTTTCAGCTTTCCTGGCTGACTAGTTTTTGAGAAGAAGATTTTTAAAGATTTACTCTATATATTCCTTTGTTAAACTTCGACCCCCCATTGTGGCTCCACCCTACCCCCGGGGATCATGAATTTCACCATTTTGAATCTACACTACCTGAGGATGCTTTCACACAAGTTTCAGCTTTCCTGGCTGATTAGTTTCTGAGAAGAAGATTTTTAAAGATTTACTCTGTATATTCCTATGTAAAACTTCGACCCCCCATTGTGGCCCCATCCTACCCCCGGGAATCACGATTTTCACAACTTTAAATCTACACTACCTGAAGTTGCTTCCACAAAAGTTTCAGCTTTCCTGGCTGATTAGTGTCTGAGAAGAAGATTTTTAAAGATTTACTCTTTATATTCCTATGTAAAACTTCGACCCCCCATTGTGGCCCCACCCTACCCCCGGGGGTCATGATTTTCACAACTTTGAATCTACACTACCTGGGGATGCATCCACACAAGTTTCAGCTTTCCTGACTGATTAGTTTGTGTGAAGAAGATTTTTAAAGATTTACTCTGTATATTCCTATGTAAAACTTCGACCCCCCATTGTGGCCCCACCCTACCCCCGGGAATCACGTTTTTCACAACTTTGAATCTACACTACCTGAAGTTGCTTCCACACAAGTTTCAGCTTTCCTGGCTGATAAGTGTCTGAGAAGAAGATTTTTAAAGATTGACTTTATATATTCCTATGTAAAACTTCGACCCCCATTGTGGCCCCACCCTACCCCCGGGGGTCATGATTTTCACAACTTTGAATCTACACTACCTGAGGATGCATCCACACAAGTTTCAGTTTTCCTGGCTGATTAGTTTCTGAGAATAAGATTTTTAAAGATTTACTCTAAATATTCCTGTGTTAAACTTCGACCCCCCATATTGGCCCCACCCTACCCCCGGGGATCATGAATTTCACAATTTTTAATCTACACTACCTGAGAATGCTTTCACACAAGTTTCAGCTTTCCTGGTCTTATGGTTAATGAGAAGAAGATTTTTGAAAATTTCTCGAAAATTTTCATGAATTCCTAATTATCTCCGTTTGCAAAAGTGCGTGGTCCTTAATTTTCACAACTTTGAATCCCCTTAGGCTTAGGATGCTTTGTGCCAAGTTTGGTTAAAATTGGCCCAGTGGTTCTTGAGAAGATGTTAAAAATGTGAAAAGTATACAGACAGACGGACAGACAGACAGACAGACAGACAGACGGACGACAGACAAAATGTGATCAGAATAGCTCACTGAGCTAAAAACATTTAATACGTGTGTGTATAAAATCATACTATATCAGCATTTTACCCTGACTTGGATTATTAACCTTAAACCCGGAGGTCATAAAATGTTAAAAATTATGTTAAAAAGTTTTGTTGTCTTTCTTAATATACAGTCAGTTTCTACTCAGTGTCAGCACGTGAAAAGAAGAGTTTTTAACATTATGTGCAACGATACTAAACTAGCATTTTTGCATGGACCTAGAGGTGAAACCCATAAATTTGAACAAATGAAAGTTACAATTTTTGTAGAGATATGAATGCATTATTTTAAGTAGATTTTCTTAGATACGCAGAGAAAAAGTAAAATATTATAAATGGTCAAACTTAGCAAATTTGGTCCTGCCCATAGGCAATCAAAGCAAAGAGTCATAAAATGTACAATTTATGATGCAACATGCCACATTTTAATAGAAACGGCCAAAGTAAATTTTTTACAAAGTTATAAACGGGCAAATGTTATCGCACGACGAGCGTCGCATTAACACGGACGATGACGGTGAAATACTAATTCTAATAAGTAATCAAAGTGCCTCAAGTGACCTGAAATTGAAAATACCTGATGTACTCTACAACACTTCCTTCTATTTGAATGTTTGAAAATAAGGTATAATTACAAATACGTCAAAATCAAATAAAGCTTATGAATTTGTAAACCTTTTAAAAATTAGATCTGACTTCTTCTTTACAGAGAATATAAACGTCAAGCATGCCTGTATTGATATAAAAATGAAACTATATCCAACAAAAATAATCTACAAATAACAGTTTCTGTCTTTATACGTATAGAAAAGATAAAGATGTAATAACATGTTGGTATTTAAAAGTACGAACACTGTAAAGATAAGTATCGATTTAGAGAGATAATGACAAACATGAGAGAGGAAGGCAGATACACAGAAATAGCAATCAGAGTAGATAAACATCAACTTAAATTAAGAGAGTCGGAAAGAAACACAGAAAAAGAGGAGCAAGGCATACATATTTATATTGATAGAGGGAAAAGAGAAATATACATTAATATTGATAGAGGGAGGAAGAATAATATACATTTACCTTCATTACAGAGTGCCCCTGTGAATCCACCAGCGCATGTACACGTGAAAGATCCATCGCTGTTGCTGCATGTTCCTCCGTTTTGACAAGGATTGTCAAGACATTCATTGATATCTAAAAGTTATGATTTTTACCTGTTATATCATCCATAATAAATACTAGAAAAACAATATAACATCAAAATTTACAATAAAAAAATACAACACAGCAACACCAATTAAAACATTAAAATGCATGTAATAGTCCTCGTATTTAAAGCTGACATGAATTCATAAATACGCATCATTTCTCTTTTATCTCCGACTACCGCCATATTAGTTGTGTCTCATCGATACACACCCCCTATATAACTGCATTCAGGCATTTCATACATCCGAACCTTGGACGAAAAGACGTGTAGAAAAACGTATTGAACAAACATAATATGACAACCACTAAACTTGCAAGGCATATCTAAGCAAACAACGAAGTAGACAGACTGAAACCAAGGTACAGATACTTAAAAAATCCTCGATAATTGTAGACCGCTTCCTGTGTTGTTTCTGTTTAAACATCGCATATGCGCAAACCACACAGTATGGCAGATCGAGCAATATCAATAACAGGATGGATTTTAGAAACTGAGCTTTTTGTAGAAATCGATGGATCGATGTTACGTGTTACTTTCATGGATTTACTATTATTTAGCTACTGAGTTGGATATAGTTCCGCCAGGATTTTCAAAAAGACGCATACGTTATGCATTCGTATGAACGGCAGACATGTTCGATATGCATAAGGGAGCGCAATCTGTGCAAAATGATACCTGGAAAATTCTTTTGAAGAATAAATAAAACTTGTATTTTATTGATTGTTGTTTCCTTTATTCTTTATCACAAACATTTTACTACGATGTGTAGTTCATGCATTTACAAGTCCGTGCAACCTACATGCCTCGATCGGAAAGCAACCAACCGTAACTTTCTCAACTACTGTAGATAACCCAGTGGCAGTAGAGGAGCGATCGAAACTAATATGGCGAACAAATGATTTATGCATTCATGTCAGCTTTAATGTATAACAATTTTGCAAAGGAGAATTTGGTTTTAAGTTGGATTTCAAAAATTATCCTTATTTTAACGGAAGGAACATTTTAACAATTGCTGCCTCCACAACTATAGACATGCTTATTTTACATTTGATTTTAAAAAAACAAACGTGAAAATTTACGCATTTTATTGTCGTTTACCTTCATCACAAACTATCCCGGTCCATCCGGCGTCACATGTACAGTTGAATGAGCCGGGTGTGTTCGTACATGTGGCTCCGTTAAGACATGGGTCATTCTGGCACTCATCAGTATCTTGAAATGTATAAATGTTAAAATTAACTGGACGTGATTCATTATAATCATTTTGTCACTTTTAAAAGAAAAAAATAAATAAATCAAGAGGCCCATGGGGCCACATCGCTCACCTGAGAAACAATGGGCGTTAAAAGATATTGTGCCATATATAGCCCATCGGTAAAATAACAAAAAAAAAACATTGTAATGTATTGGAATTTTACACTTATTTTTGCATACACGTAATTTTTTACATTGTGCTTTCAATGAATACCATTTTTACATAGAATAAGAAAATCCTACGCAAGAAATAAAACTTAACATTTGGTAAGGGTTCACCGTTAACTTCATATTCCCCATTTTTTTGTTCTGCTCCCCCCCCCCCCCCCCCCCCACCACTTTATAAAGCGATCAGAATATACGAGATGCAAATGTGACCATTTCTTCCTCAACTACTTACTAGTTATTGCATTTTTTAAAAAAATATAATATAATAGTTATTGTATTTCATTTTTAAAAAATCCTATAGATGTAAAGAAGAAAATTGTACATCAATTCACTCATTTCCTCAAATTAAAAACATTTAAAAATTTAATTTGTCTTTTCTATTATAATTAAATGACTGTTGTTTACCTCGAGTAAACTCGTGTGACTTCATTCACACTTGATTGATGAATACATTGGAATGAAAAATGTTTTCACGTGACATAAAAAGAACTACAGTATTGACAGGCACATCACTCTAATTTACTGAGGCCCATCTATTATTTTCGTCTTATTTCATAAAAAACAAATGGTTACAAACCAGGATAATTTTTCGCAGTAATATTTTCTTAAGAATAACGATAATTCCTTTATCCCCGCAACAAAAATGTGTCAGAACTATGGAAACTGTTTTAATGGTGTCGTTTTTATTTACTCGTGTCTGAAAAACTATCAAAAATATTGTAGATTTTACATTATTCATTGTATAAAGATGGGCCCCAAAGAGAAGTTATATACACAGCATATCAACCTTTATTTTTTTTGTACAAGTATTTACTATACTATAATTCATATAAAATGTCTTATGATCAACCAAAATATCAGCGTCAATCGTAGAATATTAAGCAAGATACAGAGCTCACAATTCTGAGTCATTTTGATTACATGAGTTGTTTACATTCAGTTTAAGATTTTTAACTTGGTATTTCCTATTCAGCATTTAAAATGGGAAAAAAAGAATGGCCTCAGAACTGGAGAAAATGCTAAGCATCTCAACAAAACATATTGCATTAGTCTTCCATTACACAAAAGAGCATATCGATTTATCGATAGAATGAATTGTAGTTTAGTACTTTTTAATACTTCAGATTTTGCTTAAATTTGCGCAGGTAAACAGTTAGCTGTCTGATTTACCGAAGTTTAATTTGATACGTAAAAATCACAAAATACAGGCGAGAGTTCCCAGGTTACATATCATAAATAATGAAAACGGAACGAAAATCAAAAAAGCTAACACCACCGTCATATGTGAAAACTGTCAACGCATTAAAATATTTAGCCTCAATTTACTTTACAAAATCGACACTAATGTATTTTGCATGTTTCAAAGATTCCTTTCGTACGCGAACTGTTGCTCAACAATATCAAACAAATACATCATTTTCAGATCGACCATTTTCGCTTTATTGTCAAGGCTGCTTTGAACAAAGAACCTCGTTTTAGAAGTATTGAATACGAGTCTTGGTAAAATTGATAAGCAAAACCGGGCCGGGGCAAAAAAAGCCGGGGTAGATCGGCAATCGTCAATTTCAAAATACGCTTTGTTTTGCAGTAATATATACAGCGAAAACCAATATACTGGTTCTTAAAATTTCCTGAAAATTTAAATGAGATTGGCAGCTTAATAACTGCCAATCATTTGTTTTGCCCCGGGCCAACTGCCATTTTTTGTTTTGCCCCGGCCCGGTTTTGCCTACCCATTTTAGCAAGACTTATGAATACCGAACCTGAAGCTATAAACTGATTGCAACACGCCCTTTCTTTATTTTTTTCACATAACTCAGATTTGAAACAGAACTAGACCATAATTTTTGCAATTTATATTTTCCTTTCCATAAGGAGTATTTATGCTAAATTACATTAAATTTGACTCAGTAGTTCTTGAGAAGAAGTTTTTAAAAAATATACCCCCCTTTTTCTACAGTTTCCAGTTTTGAATAAAGCTCGGTCTTTTATTTCTGCAATTTATATTTGTCTTTCCCTAAGGATGCTTTGTTTTAAATTTGGTTGAAATTGGCCAAACGGTTTTAAATGAAATTCAAAATGTAAAAAGTTTACAGACGAACGATGGACAAAATGTGATCAGAATAGTTTCGAGTTTTGAATAAAGATCGGTCTTTTATTTCTGCAATTGATATTTGTCTTTCCCTAAGGATGCTTTGTTTTGAATTTGGTTGAAATTGGTCAAACGGTTTTAGAATGAACTTCAAAATGTAAAAAGTTAACAAACGAACGATGGACAAAATGTGATCAGAATAACTCAGTTGAGTTTCGGCTCAGGTGAGCTAAAAAAGTATGACTGGTAAATCTTATAAATTAAGACGTTTTGCTTATAAACTAAAAAATGCTAGAACCAGATTAACACCTATGGCATTTCTATAATATGCTTCTATAATACTGGTATATCAAAATGAAAGAGAGGTGAAATGTAAATTATATATACACCTGACACTAATATAAACCGCTAAACCTTGTCTTACCAGAAACAACAACCCCGATAGTTTATTATTGAGCTAAGATATATCTTAACCATATGAAATAAAGACACATAGTTTTTTTTATGGTCTTGTTACTTAACTATAGTAAGATAAACACATCACTTTTATTATGGTATTGTTACTTTGTGGCATCCACTTACTGATTTTGCATATTCCTTGAGCTCTTAAGAATAATCCATCCGGGCAGTCTTTGCTCTGTAAAAATAGAAACAATGTCAACACAATAAACATAGATATATAAACGAATGAAATACTAATTAATTAATCAAAATTTAATGACAGGTTAACGTTTAATCACTGTTTTTTGAAGTAATTGTTATCAAATATATCACTGAGATATATTACAGTTATTTGTCATATACATGTAAATTGAGTTTAGATATTAAAACTGATTCATGTCAGGTAAACAAACTTTGCAGACAGCAATTGTTTTGGTTACATATTGTTTGGATGTCTTTAAAAAAAAAAAGTATTATAAATGTCACAGGTGGTGAAAAGTCAAGTCTCAACCAGGACTCGAACCCAGGGCCTCTGGCGTACCGTGCCAGCGCTCTGACCACTGAGCTATTGAGACCCGATATATTGACTGACAGTCACACACCTGTGAACCCGGTGACATACTCCCCCTCTTGGTAGAAATTCGTCCTCGAATTTACGATTAGAACTCTACGAGTGAAGGAAATGTTGTGAAACATGTTCCTAGGGAGTGACCGTGGGTTTTGTACGTTGGGCGCCAAATGTCACAGGTGGTGAAAAGTCAAGTCTCAACCGGGACTCGAACCCAGGGCCTCTGGCGTACCGTGCCAGCGCTCTAACCACTGAGCTATTGAGACCCGATATATTGACTGACAGTCACACACCTGTGAACCCGGTGACATACTCCCCCTCTTGGTAGAAATTCGTCCTCGAATTTACGATTAGAACTCTACGAGTGAAGGAAATGTTGTGAAACATGTTCCTAGGGAGTGACCGTGAGTTTTGTACGTTGGGCGCCAAATGTCACAGGTGGTGAAAAGTCAAGTCTCAACCGGGATTCGAACCCAGGGCCTCTGGCGTACCGTGCCAGCGCTCTAACCACTGAGCTATTGAGACCCGATATATTGACTGACAGTCACACACCTGTGAACCCGGTGACATAAAACTTGATTTTAGAGAGTAAAAGGAGAAAGATAACAGTGTATAATGTAGTTGGCCTATGTATTGTACTACAATTGAACTACATCCGCGACACACCCTGCTGTGGCTAAAAGTTTAGACACCTTTTTATGTCAGGATGCTGTTATCATGTGTATTTTGTTCTGAAAACATATAACGTTCCTACTACAGCAACTGACACAAAAAGTAGGATTTAATAATCAAGTATAATGATTGAGAAAGTCGTTAAAACAGTATAAATGAATGAAACTACAACTTAATACTCTGTTAAATGCTTTCTTATTGTACAAAACATTTATCAAACACCCCAAATTTAATTCTATGAACGATTTAAAGAAAATATTTTCAGTCTAGCACCACAATAGATGTCATTTCAGCTGTAATCATTTAATTTTTTGAGGGGGCTTCAACTCCATAGGATCCCACTGCTTAAGCGAATGACTGAATTGTATCGCGCAAATGATGAATAAATTTCATAGCTTAGCATTAATTACATTAAATCAAACAATGCGGTTGTAAATGTGTAAGATCTGTCTTGATTAAAAAATATCACGAATAATTAATGTTAATGTCATTTTTGCGTATGACAACATCACAAATTGAATTTGTACGCCATGATTAAAAAACCTTGATCCAGTCGTCGACCCTTTACAGAACTTCCGTTGAGCTCTGATACATGTAACACATCGGATACTTTAACCTCATGGTATATTAAGAAATCATACAAAATGGCATAGCTTCTTATCGTTTTATGAACTGGTTCGACAGTCTTGAATGTTTATAATTGGTTTAGGCTCTTTGTGTGGTTGTGTGAAAGTACAAAAAAGGAAATGAGACGTTAATGATCCCGTTTTAGCTTGTATCATTGAGTTTAGTTCAAACACCTAGATAATATATTGTCCTTATTTCATATATATATATATATATATATATATATATATATATATATATATATATATATATATATAGAGAGAGAATATACTATTATATATAAAATTATTTACGAATAGCGGTAGTCATAAATGCCTCCACCAGAAAGACCCGCGAAAGTGAAATTGTCCCTGGTCGATTTTAACTTGAAACAAACAATGAAAATTCAGGAGCGGTTCATGAGCTTGTAATATAGAGCCACCCCCTTTTTTTTAAATACCAGAATTACAAGCAAAGCTCAAGTATGTTAAGCCCAGTATGGACTACATTCACTTAGCGATCGCTCTACGAACAATAATGATATACTGAATTTTAGTTTAAATATAAATTTGAGTTTAACAAACTAATAACATTTGATTGCTTTATTTTAAAAAAATAATAACATTTATCGCCAATAGGATCAAACAGGATTTATGACAATTCAATATACCCTTTAGTACTTTAAAATGTTTAAAAAGTAACATTTCAAATCAGGTTACATTCTTATTTTCATTATTATGGACACAAGGTCACACCGAAAATTCTGATTCTTTAATTTTCCACTCCCCATTCTCTATTCCCTTTCAAAAATGTTTAACACGGAAAAATAAAATACTATAAAAAATTTCAGCACATTTCAGGACATTTTTTCTTTCACTACCAAATAGATATAAAGATAAAAAAATAAAACATATTTAGATGTGCATTGTCGCTGAAAATTCTAATTTCATTTTTTTCTATCCGACGTTTGCTTTTTTAAAAGTTTTTGAGAGAGAGGTCTGCAATAAAATGACGATTTTTATTAAGTCAGAATTTCTTTCCTCAGATTTAATTCCTCTTATGACTGAAATTATTTTATTTCTTAATTATATTTTAAAACAAGAGAAAAGCTGTCAATGTGACAGCAAACCGGGTTTTCTTTTACGTGAACTGTATCCATAATCCTATCAACACGTATCCAGTGAAATGGAGTACCCTATATGCAACATTTTGCCAAAAAATGACTAAGTTCAAAAGCTAGTATTTTTTCATAAATTATCGGAAATCAAAATCCTAGCAATATGCACACCTCTGATATATGTACAATTGATCTGCAAAAGAACAACTTCCTATCTTGAGAACTGTAGGAGGAGTTATCCGTACAATGAGGGTACCCTATATGCAATATTTTGCCAAAAAATGACTAAGTTCAAAAGCTAGTATTTTTTTCATAAACTATCAGAAATCAAAATCCTAGCAATATGCACACGTCTAATATATGAACAATTAATCTGCAAAAGAACAACTTCCTATCTTTAGAACTGTAGGAGGAGTTATCCGTACAATGAGGGTACCCTATATGCAACATTTTGCCAAAAAAAGGACTAAGTTCAAAAGCTAGTATTTTTTTCATAAATTATCGGAAATCAAAATCCTAGCAATATGTACACCTCTGATATATGTACAATTGATCTGCAAAAGAACAACTTCCTATCTTGAGAACTGTAGGAGGAGTTATCCGTACAATGAGGGTACCCTATATGCAATATTTTGCCAAAAAATGACTAAGTTCAAAAGCTAGTATTTTTTGCATAAATTATCAGAAATCAAAATCCTAGCAATATGCACACGTCTAATATATGAACAATTAATCTGCAAAAGAACAACTTCCTATCTTTAGAACTGTAGGAGGAGTTATCCGTACAATGAGGGTACCCTATATGCAATATTTTGCCAAAAAATGACTAAGTTCAAAAGCTGTTATTTTTTTCATAAATTATCAAAAATCAAAATCCTAGCAATATGCACACCTCTGATATATATATACAATTGATCTGCAAAAGAACAACTTCCTATCTTGAGAACTGTAGGAGAAGTTATCCGTAGAATGAGGGTACCCTATATGCAATATTTTTCCAAAACATGACTAAGTTCAAAAGCTGGTATTTTTTTCATAAATTATCAGAAATAAAAACCCTAGCAATATGCACACCTCTGATATATGTACAATTGATCTGCAAAAGAACAACTTTTTATCTTAAAAACTGTAGGAGGAGTTATCCGTACAATGAGGGTACCCTATATGCAAAATTTTGCCAAAAAATGACTAAGTTCAAAACCTGGTATATTTTCGATAAATTATCGGAAATCAAAATCCTTGCAATATGCACACCTCTGATATATGTACAATTGATCTGCAAAAGAACAACTTCCTATCTTGAAAACTGTAGGAGGATTTATCCGTACAATGAGGGTACCCTTTTGGCAGCCGCCCGCCCGCCCGCCCGCCATTTTTACCATTTTAATAATCGGATTTTTCCGTTGGAAAACCCGGTTAATAAAAACGTTCAAAATATTTCTGAAGATTTTTATGTTGAATGCTTTTTTTTTAATTTAATGGCTTAGACAATAAGTTTTCAGCAGATTTTTAACATATAGATACAAACTACGCCAAATTCAAATAATGTGAGTAAGGTGTACTTAATCTCAAAAATTATCTATCTATGTTCTAAAACCCTTAATATAATTGTACTTACAGCTGTGTTTTCATAAGCCTCACACTGTGTAATGGTGTTTGAAAGGTTAGCATGTCCATAACGGAATCGGCAGGTGTATAAACCATCAAGAAAGCAAAAGTCCACAGCGTTACAAAGTAAATTCATGCCACAACGCAATGCACACTCTATAAGAGACTTTATTTCCAGGGTGTGTACAGCAAAAACACCTTCATCCATGCTCTCGGACACATAGCCTTGCTTGATAAAGTCCGAAGTTAAAGGTAACAGTTGTCCATAACTATACATCAAGATAAAACAAAGTAAATATGAACTCGCTGCAAAGACGTTCATTGTGCAACCTCTTATTTCGTCATAGTTTTGAACGATATTTGACATGAACATAGAATTTATACAAAAGTTTGATCAATCATTATTCCAGATCAACCAATCCGTACACATTTATCATTTTCATAATAACATGATGATAAACAACTCATGATATGGAAGGGATGGTACACCGACTTAATATTGATTTGTTGTTTTAAAAATCAATTTTATTCTCTAGATTTTAAAAGCAAGAAAAACATAGCAGTTACAATCATAAGTCTTTGATGCATGTTATAAGATATTTTATTAAGTTATTGATGAATTATTTCCGGAGATAATATAATCAGTATCCTAAATCTAAATTGAAATTTCTATATACAAGTTAATCAAAAATAGACGCATAATAAACATATTACATGGTACATGCAAATGTATTGTAGTGAAGTTATTGAAGAGTAAAGGTTTTTCATTTTTCTAGACTTTTTTTTCTTTAATCAGGGTCGCAGATTCTTTAAATTATCTTTTTGAAAACTCTGATTATGAAAAAAGCATCACTGATATATTGATTGTTTCAACACATCGTTATTTTGTAATGATGAATAATTGATACACGTATACTTTAAAATTTTAGCGACTATGAGAATATTTTTATTCTAATTTTGCAGTATCTCTCCCAAATTTATCACACAAAAAACAATTGAATAAATCTAATAATGTAAAATATAATATAACAGGGACTAAGAAACGATTTGAGCTCAAAATTTTCAATTTTGGTTTTCCAATTTTAATGTTTAGAATTGTTCATATGGGTATTTTTAATGCCTTGTCAAAATTTCAAAGTCATTCATTGAGTTTTAAGCAAGATATATGGATCTGGAAATCTGTGTTATGTAAACAAAACTCGATCTAGTCTTGCTATTGTTTACATATTTGTTTTATTGGTATAAGTTTCAATCAAATGTTGCTTTCTTTTGTTGATAATAATATTTATAAACACATTGAATCAGTTAACCTTGTTTGCCATGAGTCATTTTGTAAAAAAAAAAATGGTAATTCCACATCTTTCATTATTTGTAAACAAATATAAGACTCGAGCTTTGTTTATATAACAATGAATTTTTACTTCATTATCTCTCTTCTAACTTGACTACGAACATTTACAGTTTGGTCATCCATTCAAAGTGTGTATGTAAACCATTTTATAACATTTTATACATTAAAATCGAAACTAAAATGTTGATCTAAAATCGTGTTTATGTCCTTTAAAACCTGTGCAGACCTTTACCTTTTTAATCTTTCGTTAAAAGAAGCTTTCCAAGTTGTAAGTTAAAAAAATGCATCAAATAATGGTCCATATTCAAACTTGCATGGTTGATTAAACTTATTAAATAACTCATAACTATCTTCAAATAAAAGAGTGATTTTTATTATCAGGATGCTACGGCAAGTGTAAGATTTAAGACTCAATTCGTGTAGTACTTTTTTTGTAACATCCAGATAATTCTTTCATTGCAGTTATCTGCATCTTAATTGAGTTATTTTATTGATCATGATTAACAGTAAATGTAACATCATGAAATAAATATTTTATCTTAAAAACGTGTTGTTGACATTGAAATTTTGAAAATAATTTCTTTGCGAATTATCATTTATTTCGATTGCTCTTAAATGAATTTTATATTTATTTAAAAATGAATATTTGAAAGACAAACAATTTCAGATAATTCTGAACAAAAGTTGAATGGGTCATTTTTACGCTTTTGGTCTTTATTTTTTTGTTTTTACTGTCCGTCGTCGAGTTATAAGCGAGATACCCAGCTCACATATCTGTGTTATGTTAACAAAGCTCGGCCCATGTTTTTGTTAACTTTGCAGTTTGAATTGGAGGACCAAACACCATCATTATGTTAAATAACATATAATCCGGGTTTGCAGAGTGTGACCCGTAAGGTTCTGTGTTTATATTTTGGTCTGTCATTCTCCGCCTGTTTTCCGGTTTAATAAATGCTGCGTTAATACCTGTGTGTTTGTTGCTGTGTTGGATATACATTAACTGGCAACGGTCATTTACGAACCCAAGCTATTGTTCATGCATGTTCAACTCTCCTAGAAGCGGACAGCAACAGCGTTTCACCCCGGACACTCAGGTATTGTCGTATTTTGTACAACACCGTGAACAACATGGCGAATAGGGCGCCAAACAGTGGTGCTTGACAAAAGTAGAAACTGTTAACTACTTCGAAAACTGGAGACAAAATTTATTATACACTCTCTCCCTGGACACTAATTTCTTACCATATCTAGAGAACGGTGCATCTTGGGGGAAGAAAACCCGCGCTAACCCCCAAAGAAAATTCGTGGACGACGATGAAAATGTCCCCGAGGCCAATCGCAAGATCCGCGCACAGAAAGTCAGGACACTCGAACCCATGCTCGGTCAGATAGCAAATTATACACCTGTTATTTCGAGGAGCACCATAATAAATAATTCTACGACACTTAGGAACATATGGCAGATTATTCGCCTACACTATGGATTTCAGTCCACTGGTGCCCATTTGCTGGGACTTTACAAACATCCAACTACAGCCAAACGAAAGACCTGAGGACTTATTTCAGAGACTCAGTGGCGTTCACTGAAGATAACCTCTTGAAAACTTAACTGGGTATCACACACACTGGCCAAGAAATCCAAGAGGATGAAGAACTGACCCCTACACTGGAGAACTTTATTGTACTCACTTGGCTTACCCTCATCCATCCCGATCTTCCAAGATTAGTGAAACAAAGGTATGGGGCCGAATTAAGATCACGTCCACTAGCTACATTGAAGCCTAATTTCCTAAGCCCTTGATTCGCTACTAGAAAAACTACGAACCACAGAGGATACCAGAGGTATGCGCACTCAGTTTTCGTCAGTGACAAAAAACTCATCACTGCAAGTCCAGAAATCATCCCCTTTGTGTAAAGCTTCTGGTCGTCCTTACAATCACTACCTTAGTAATTGTTCATACCTACCCCAAAGTGACAAAATATACTTTGCCAAGGCAAGACAGATAATGGGTACAGACAATAACCAGTGCAGTGATGAAGAGGAAATTTCATTCCCCCAGGATGCCTCTGTTTCCAGGGTACAAATCCGCCAATCGCCATGTTACATATTCGCCCTAGCACTATAACACATGGATCACAACAGAGGCTGCCATCTTGGAACTACTTTATTATTATGTATTAATGCGCAAGACATAAACAACATATAGAACCGAGCATGTAAACATTCCGGATATAACACTCCACACATTGATGCATTTCTGGCACATCATTCTGTTCGTATTACCATTGACAGTGGCGCAACTGGTGACATGATTCGATCGGATGTTGCCGACAACCTACAAGCAGTAGTCACCCCTTTTTCACAATATGCCCACCAGGCCGATGGATTATCACCAATCGACAATCCTCGGCTGATTCCGCTACGCTCCATACAAACCTCGGATGTGATTGTTGTAGGAATATGCATCGAATCGATGCATTTCTCCGCCGGAAACTGCCTTTTTACTCAGTTGATTTACGAGTAAAGATGGCTGCATCCAGTATACAATGTGATTTTGATGAAGCTCTGGAGTTTGCAAAAGAATGTGTAAATATCAACTTCGAACTGAAGGAAAAACAGATACAGACATTAAAATCATTATACGAGGGCATGATACAATGGCAGTTTTACCCACTGGGTTTGGTTAAAGTATTATATTTCAGCTCCTTCCCTTCCTGTTTCAGAGGAAAGTCGGTCAACAGCAACCCATGATTAGTTTGATAGTCACGCCTTTAAATTCTATCATGCAGGATCAAGTTCGATCGCTATCAAAACTTGGTATCAATGCCTGTTATCTTAATATTGAAGGAACAGGTCTTAAAACCTTCGATGCAGTCAAAAGGTAGGTGTTGATTTGTACCAGAGACTGGTTGTACAATGAACCAAAGTTATCAAGTTTACATTAGCCTAATAAATTTCTATATCGATAGTTATTATTATACCTGAGACGATCTACAGAAAAACCTTCGTGCATAAAACATATTTATTCATAGTTTTATAAATTTATAAGAAATATATGCAGGTCCAGAACAATCACAAGATTTAGCTGCATAGCTTGATTTACCTACATAGCTTTATTTACCTACCTAAAGTAGGTTTTTTAGCTACTCAATCATACTTTTGTTTTAATTGGGCATAAGTACTAAAAGTCGCACTCGGGTGAAGCTATATTTTTCAATAATTTGACTTATAGCAGTTGTCAAGTTTATACTTAACAATTAATAATGTTATAATTTCTTCAAAACTTCAAATGTTTAAATAACCTTTATTTGCAATTTGTCTATTGCATGTATGATTGATTTCGTGTAATTAATTCTGGATGGGCAATTTTTTCTATTTTTGGGTCGGGTAAAACTTAGCGTATTATGTAACTTCCGCCCAGCATCTCTGTGCACATGGTTTGACGAGAACAATAAACGAATCATAACACTTAGTGACTTGGTCAGGAGAACAAGTTCTTACTGTAGCTGGTCATCAAATCGAGTCAAGTCGCAGATACTGATTTTGATTATTTACTGACATTGATTAGTGAATATATAAAATTAATGTATGGTTGTTATGTAATTACTTATAAACGTTGTATAGTTTACAGTTCTTAATATGTTGAAGAACCAACATTGAAGAAAAATCTTCATCAGTATCAAAGATTTGATTCGATTCGATGACAAAGCCAGCTACAATAATCAATATATATTAGGGAGGGTATCGAACCCTCGTACATAGTCATCGAACTGAACTACTTACAAAGATCTCTCTCTCTCTCTCTCTCTCTCTCTCTCTCTCTCTCTTAATTAGATCACATAATCACCAATAAAGCTGATATGGTGTATTCGAGCACATTTCCTGTTACCCCCCAGGAAAAGGAGTGGGTTCGATTCCCGCTATCAACAGAAAATAGGTGATACCTGTACAAGCTAATGGTTAACTTTTATCAAACAAAGCACTTGTTCTTATAGCTATCTGTGTCATTTTCTCTAAGTAGCACTTTGAATGTTTTAGAAGCAATTAATTCTATCGTTTTGTATACAGCTCTGACTATGCGGGGCCACTAGGCTATCTGCCCGCTTTGCACCAGCTTGTTCCATTATGCCTAGGGAGGGAATCGAACCCTCGTACATAGTCATTGAACTGTACTACTTACAAACAAAGATCTCTCTCACTCTTTTTCTCTGAATTAGATTTCGTAATCATCAATAAAGCTGATATGATGTATTTGAGCACATTTTATGTTATCAACCAGGAAAAGGAGTGGGTTTAATTCCTACTATCAACAGAAAAAAGAATACATGTGCAATCTAATGGTTAACTTTTATCAAGCACAACACTTCTTCTATTTGTGTCATTTTCTCTAAGAAGCACTATAAATGTTTTTGAATCAATTTATTCTATCATAATTATAATTACAGCTCTGACTATGCGGGGCCACTAGGCTCTCTGCCTGCTTTGCACCAGCTTTCTGTTCCATAATGCCTAGGGAGGGAATCAAACCCTCGTGCATAGTCATTGAACTGTACTACTTAAAAACAAAAAATAAACGGTTTAAAGGTTATTAAGCTGATAATCCTTCAGCATATGGAGAAAACCATCTCAGTAGTGTACCTGAAGGGGTGGATACTGAACTTATAGCTTAATGCATTAAATTTCATCCTGTTTCTACTTTCAGGTAACTGTACTCAAGATATAAATCAAGATAAAAGAGAGGAATTTAAAGATAAAAATACCAAAGCAAAGTGATTAAGAATATAGATTTTTAAATGATAAATTCATAACAATGGCTTTCCTACAGGGGGTGTAAGTTCAAAATAATACGATTATCCTCTAAACTAATGGTCATCACTTTTTTGTATCAATGTAACTTGGATAAATTAGGATATAAATACTGATCTATTAAGACTAAGGGGGTTTACTTAGTGGTTAACAATACTGATTTTTCAATGATAAAATGAAAATTATGGGTTTTCTGCTGGGGGTTTAATTTCGAAATAAAGGGATTTTTCCTGAAGGTAAAGGTGTTTATTACTTTGTATTGATGTGATATAGGATAAATCAGGGAACAAATATTGATCCCAAAAGATTTAGGGAGTTTCTTAAGTGATTAACTATACCGATTTTCAACAATAAATTGAAAATTATGGATTGTCTCAGGGGGTATAATTTCTAAATGAAAGAATTTTTCCTGAAACTAATGCTGATTATTTCTTCGTATTTATGTAGTAAATGAGAAATGAGGGTGTAAGTCTTAATCCCAAAAGTTTTTGGGGGGTCTACTAAGCGTTTAACTATATCCATTTTTGAACGTTAAACTGAAGAATATGGGTTCTGTCCTGGGGATGTAATTTCTTAATTAAATGATTTTTGATTTAACTAATGTTGTTTAATTCTTAGTATTATTGTAATTAAGGATAAATGAGGGTTTAGGTAACTATTCTGAAACATTTATGGGGTCTCTTAAGCGTTTCAGTATACCCATTTGTTAATGCTAAAATAGAAAACAATTTTATAATAAAATGATTTTGCCTTCAACTATTGCTGTTTATTTTTTTGTATTCATGTAATGAAGAATAAATACGGGTGTAGGTATTCATAACAAAAGATTTAGGGAGTTTCCTAAATGATTTACTACACTGATTTTTTAACGATAAAATGAAAATTATGGGTTTTCTCTAAAAGTGTTATTTCTCAATAAAAGAATTTTTCCTGAAACAAAAGCTGATTATTTCTTTGTATTAATGCACTGAAGGAGAATTAAAGGGTGTAAGTCATAATCTCAAAAGTTTTAAGAGGTCTACTAAGCGTTAAACTATATCCATTTTTTAACGTTAAAATGAAGAATATGGGTTTCTTCATGGGGATGTAATTTCTTAATAAAAAGATTTTTCATTTGACTAATTCTGTTTATTTCTTTGTATTCATGTAATTAAGGTTATATAAGGGAGTAAGTATTCATACCAAAAGATTTAGGGAGTCTCTTAAACGTTTAATTATATCAGTTTGTTAACTTAAAACGAAGAATATGGGCTCCTTCATGGGGGTGTAATTTCTAAAAAAAAAAAAAAAGATTTTGCCTTAAATTAATGCAGTTTATTTGTTTGATTCGATGACCAAGCCAGCTACAATAATCAATATCTATTCAACAGGTCCAGTACTATCTCTTGATTTATCTATATAACTTAAATAACCTAACTACTATAGCTTTTATATATGTGGTTTTATCTAGCAATTATCAATAGCTTAAAAAGCTTTATATCTAATTCAAGTTATCAGCTAAATCAAGATATTATTCTCAATATTCTGGACCTGTTCAATTCATAATTCAATTCATATTTAAAATATTACCTAAGAAATCCTCCACTGTGTTTTGGTAGTTCCCATTTTTTGCCTTTTGTTTTGTAAATGAGTGTAGCCTTCTGGCAGAAGACGCACATAACAAACAGGAACTTAATGGAATAAGTTTTAGCGGAGTCTCCATAAGAATAACAAAAAAAATGTGACTTCGGTAAAAGTAAAAGTGAAACCGAAACTAGGTTAAAAGTAGTTCCTTTCCCAACATTCAAAGCGTGCTATGGATGCCATAGCATGACGTCCGAGGTTAATGTCGAGTGCGCGAGACATCCGAGTAGTTCCGAGTGGGATTATCACCGCTCCATGTATCTGGTGATACTCGACTTACCTTTAATCATGATGGGCAAGAGTTAATATTTAAAAGACTAGTTGTTGGCAATCTGGACACACCCATTTTGGCTGGAATTCCAATGACATTACAATTAAACCCGCCCGACAGGAAGTCAGAATTAGTGACAAGTGTGTATTCCGGTATGGCACGAAAACTCGGTAAGGACGTCACTCCATTCGGCTCACACAAGTACTTCGAGCTCCAGTGGCACACACCACAACTCTGTGGCCGGGAGAATATATTGAGGTCAACCTTCCCGACAATATGACTAGTCCGGTTGAGTACAACACATTTTCGCTGGAGCCCACATCATGCCAGAGTTCTACAACAAATTGGCCCCCTCCTTCATCTATAGAGAGTGTAGCAGGAAAAGTACGGATTGCAAATTTGTCAGATGATCCTTGTACCATTAAAAGAAACCAGCACTTGTGTCTAGTGAGATCCACTTTCTCCCCGGATGTTTCTCCACATGAAAGCACTACGCCTGACCCAAAGCTCAACACAAAAGACAGCAAAAAATCAACCACACATTCTGCTGCAGTCAATCTTGAACCTCATAGTACCCTTTCTCCCGAAATGAAAGCACAGTTCAAACAGACTCTCGACACATACGATGAGGTGTTTAATCCGGATTTTAAAGGTTACAATTGTGCCAGTGGTCCACTCAAGGCTGCTGTTAATATGGCGCCAGTCCAACCTCCTCAAAGAAAGGGACGCTTACCTCAATACAATAAACAACTTCTTTCAACACCTCAGGACAAATTTGACGAGTTGGAGGCATGTGGTGTCTTCACTAAGCCAGACGTTGTGAAAGTCAATGTCGAGTAAGTAAACCCATTAGTCCTTGTCAAATGTTGGGGGATACAGCAAGCCCCAGCCATCGCTTATGCCTGACGTAGATTCGACTCACCGACAAATTGCTCAGTGGAGATATATTGCAATTACAAACATTACACAGGCATTCTATCAAATCCCTCTGGCAAAAGAGTCCATGAAGTACTGCGGTGTGGTAACCCCCTTTCGTGGCTTCAGAGTTTACGCTCGTTCAGCAATGGGTATGCCTGGCTCAGGGACCATTTTAGAGGAGCTGACCTGTAGAGTTCTGGGTGACTTAGTCCAGGAAGGTGTAGTTGCTAAGTTAGCGGATGATCTGTACTGTGGTGGATCTACCCCTATAGACCTCCTTAATAATTCCACAAGGACTCTTCAAGCTCTACAGAGAAATGGCCTTAACTTATCTGCATCAAAAACCATGATCACTCCAAAGGAAACCACAATCTTGGGGTGGATATGGCGTGAAGGCACCCTTCGTGCAAGCTCTCACCGAATTGCTGCGTTAGTCAACTGTCAAGCCCCATCTACTGTCACTGGCATGAGGTCATTTATTGGTCAAAGTCCTTGGAGTGTCTTAAAAGGATGCTCACAGGTCATTTCTCCTTAAGATACCGCCACTTCTGGCAAGGAATCTAATGACAAAATTCAGTGGACTGACGATCTCCATAACCACTTTGAAAAGGCCATGAAAAATATCTCATCCAATCAGACAATTACTCTACCGCAAGCTTCAGACCAGGCGACCATTTCACTAACAATTCTTAGATTGTAAACGTACGAGTACACTTACGATTTCCGGACGTGCACGTATCCGAGCGTTTCACTAAACCTATCGTAAACGTAGCACTTACGATTTGCGAGACACGTCCAACTTTGCAGAACTCTTCTGTCAAATTTTTCATCGTATGATTTTTTTTCTCTGTAAATGTAAATATCTGACAATAACTTTTTTTCCATTGATATACAGCTCAGTTAAAATTTAGATAAAATTTAATAAACATTTTTATAATTGCTTAGTGACAACATAGTGAATGAAGATATCAATTAAATCATGGGCACTGTGTATTAATTTTAATATTGTAATGTTTTGAATGTATGCATTATACACACACTCTCTCTCTCTCTCTCTCTCTCTCTCTCTCTCTCTCTCTTTACTGCATACCTAATCATCGAGCGAACATTGTCATTGTGTAATTTAATAAAAAAAAAAAAGGGTCAAAAAATTAAAAGTATATAGATTTTTTGGTGAGTAATGTCTATGTACAATGTATCGTAGTAGTTGACACTAACACATTTCTGTGACTGCATGTTGTATTTTTCCTCCATGTGTACATTTAATGGAAGATATAACGGCAGATAACTCTAAATATACATAGTTTAAGTCGGACTCGGTCTTCAGTAAATTTGTTCACCTGTGTGCAAGCTGACAGTGCATGGCTCCTGTGGGTGTCCAGCTCAGCGTCCTCTCTGACAAGATCTATGAGGCGGAAAAGAAATTCCCTTGGTAGACGATACCGCTCGATCACCTCCGTGTCATTCAGAAAGTCTAAGGGGTTTGTCCTATCTCGAAAAACACGTTCTCTTCCTATTAATTTTCTCTGCTCGTCGTCTGCTAATAAAAACACGGCGGCCAATTTTATTTGTTTACGTGCACGTAAATCAATTTACGAGTGTCTCTGACTGCTCGTAGACTTAAGAGCAACTTCCATCGTAACTCGCAACCAGCAACTTTTAGTGAAACGCACTTACGTGCTACGTTCACGTTAACGTACGGTCGCCAGTTGTGGATAGTCACCGACGGTGTTCTGCGTAGTGGAAGACTTGGGGCTTCACTCTACATAAAACGCAATGACAAAATTTACCTCTCTGGATTTTTCAGTGCTAAGCTCCGAGCTAATCAGCATACATGGCTGCCCTGTGAGGTCGAATCACTTTCAATATCAGCAGCTGTAAAGCATTTTAGTCCACACATTGTACAGTCGTCACTAAACGCCTGTGTTCTCAACGATAGTAAGCCATGTGTGCAGGCCTTCGAGAAAATGTGCCATGGCGAATTTTCTTCAAGCCCACGTGTATCAACATTCCTGTCAACTGTGACCAGGTTTTAAGTATCTTTTGCGCCATGTGTCTGGTGCGGCTATATTACCAACAGATTTCAGCAGTCGAAATGCTCCCGCTTGTGATGATCCCTCATGCTAAATATGTTCCTTTGTTAACACTACCGCCAAGTCAGTTGTTCAACGAGTAACCACTGAGGATATAGAGGAGGGGAGAGCCAAAATGCCATTTACCACAAGAACCTCGTGGCTTGCCATCCAACAAAACTGTCCTTCAGACATAATATTCTATTCCACCCAACACAGGAGTGCATTATCTTTCCTCGCAGCGTTCTCGGCGGCCTCCTTACTTCTATACACATTTCATTTAACAATCCATCTCCTAATCAACTAATAAAAGTGGTAAATCGGTTCTTCTTATGGGCAAAGCTATTAACAATACCTCCGACAAGTGTCATCAGTGCACTGCATTGAAAAGAACACCTACATTTCAACCAGAACACTCTTTAAGTCAACCACCTGACAAAGTTGGCTATCTGTTTGCAGTTGATGCCCTTAAGCGAGAACGCCAACTCGTACTGGTTCTGCGTGAGTACATAACTTCCTATACACGGACGTTACTCATTGAAAATGAGCGCCGTGAAACACTTCGGGAAGGGCTTCTCATTTTGTGTTCAGAGCTACTACCGGTAGATGGCCCATTTGCTGTAAATCGGACATACCCTGCACCTGGATTTATGCATAAGTCAACGAAAAACTCTTAGCCAAGCATCGCATATCCATTGAAGTGGGACGTATAAAGATCATCATGAAAACCCCGTAGCAGAGCGAGCAATACAGGAACTAGAAACGGAAATCTTGCGTTATGATCCAATGTGTCGCACAGTTACTCCATTGTCTTTGTGTTTAATTACCGCTCGACTGAATACACGAATTAGAAGTAGAGGGCTCTTTGCCAAGAAGATGTAGACCCATCGTGACCAGTTCTCGCATGATCAGATCCCTGTGGACGTTGAGCTCATTAAGCTCGATAATCACCCGCACAGTCAGGCCTTTAAACAACCCGGAAAGAGCAGTGCCCCTGGATGTTGGAGCAAAATTGGTGACTTGGTGAACGTATATTGTGACCGTAATAAATCAAAAACCAGAGACAGGTACATGTATATCGTAATATCTTGCGATGACGACTGGCGACACATTAGTAAGTTTAGTGGCTCCCAGCTCCGACGAACAGCTTATCGTGTTAAAGACAGTGATTGCTACTTAGTATCATCGCAGGAAATACGTCAAGACAGTGTTTCGATCAACCTACCCTCTATCGATGAGTGTGATGAGTCGCCTCGTGAATCGATGGACTTGGAAAACAACTGAACCAATCCAACATACCACTCACTACCACCAATACCTACTATTCTCTCCATTTCATCCCTCATCACCTGCAGATAAACTCACAGAACCACTTAGCTGCAGGTCTGTAGCTCCCGGTCTGAAAAAAATTCGGATGGACGACCTGGGAGCTACAGTGCCTACCATAGTATAAAACTGCAATTTACGGCGCAAAACAATTGCAGTCTGTCACTCTCCGCCTGTTTTCCGGTTTAATAAATGCTGCGTTAATACCTGTGTGTTTGTTGCTGAGTTGGATATACATTAACTGGCGCATGACACACGCCTTTTTTACTTAACACATAATTATGAACTCTGTATCTTGCTTTTTACTTTACGGCTGACTCTCAAACTTTGGTTGATCTTTAGAAATACATTTCTAAAGTATTGTAAACAATAAAAACAGAAAAAACTAGTAGGCTAATTGTTCGAGAACAATTAGAGGTCTTTCCACCTAATATTTTAATGAATTGCTAGATTGCTCTATAAGATTTACAAAACATTACTATACCTATGATATATGTTGTACTATAAAATGGGAAAACCACAAGGCCATTAATTGATAAATGGTTTTAAAAGAGATTTTTTATTTTTATTATTATCAAGCCATTTTTTTTTTAAATTCCATGTTGTATATAACGGTAAAGATTTATCTAATTACTTTTCTGAATTTTTTTCCACTTACTATGAACAAAACTGAGCCAAGTGAATATTCTTTACACAATCGTATAAACAGTAAAGCTAACAATAGAAGAGAGTGTTCTACAGGCTAGCTGTCTTTGTACAAAATGAATAACAAGTTCCACCTGAATAACCACAGGACTTGATGTGATACCTGGCTGACCCAATTGAATACCTTATTGCGCAATCCAGCAAGCTATTGAAACCTTTACTATGATTCTGTATTTCAAATGATATGAAAATTCATTAATTAAAAGACTTCTAAATGACGTTGACCTTTGACCTTTATGTCATTTTGTTTGGCCAAGGTAGACGCTTCTATTCCAAGTGGTCCGAAATCTGTACGACAAATAATAAAAAAGTTGGAAATGATTTTATAGAAAATTAAAAACTTTCAGGGGGAATAACTACTAGAAGAGGGCCTCAGATCCTTTCGGTATGAATAGATTGAAGAACCCTCTAAGTATACTGAATACATTGGTAAAAATTCCAAGTCTTCATCTCTTATGGTTTCAGAGGAGTAGCGATAACAAGCATTTCGTACAATAGGGGCTATAACTCTGTAATTATTCAAAGGTGTGAGCCAAGGGGCTATATTTTAAAATGTCTTAAGATGTCCTACTACATCCATAAAAATGTTTTTCTCTACCACCCTAAACAAAAGAGATATAAAAACTCGTTAATTAACAGCTTCTCAAATGACCTTGACCTTTGACCTTTATGTCATTTTGTTTGGCCAAGGTAGACTCTTCCATCCCAAGTGGTCCGAAGTCTCTATGATAAATAATAAAAAAGTTAGAAGTGATTTTATGGAAATTTAAATACTTTCAGGGGCAATAACTACTACAAGGGGGCCTCAAATCCTTTTGGTATGAATAGATTGAAGAACCATCTAAGTGTAATGAAGACATTGGTAAAAGTTCCAAATCCGTATCTCTTATGGTTTCAGAGGAGTAGCGATAACAAGCATTTTCTTCTCAAAGGGCAATAACTCTGTAAGTTCTGGGAGTTCTTTGACACAGGGTCAATTGGTACCATAACTTTTAATGAGCAATTACATAAAGTTTAAATTGTTTGGATAACTCTTATAATAAAAAAGTCACCCCGAGCTAAATAGAAAAAAAGAAGAAGAAGAAGAAGAAGAAAAAAAACCATAAAGAAAACAAGAGGTCTTTCACCTGAAAGGTGGAAAGACCTAATTCCTGACCATGCCCCTTTAAAGCAAAACTCTAATAATGTTGATATACATGGAACGTTGCATAATGAAGTCATTGCTTTATGAAAAAAAATATATTCTGCAAAATGTGAGATGTATTTTGATTTTTGTATAGGTAATGGTTTATAGTCAATAAAGAAACGTGATAGCTTCATTTACCATTCAGGGACATTATGACTTTCAACCCTTTCCATGCTTCATTGGTTATTTAATTTTATTGATATACAGGGAATGGTGGTTTATGAAATAAACATTTTATACAGAAAACAAACGGTCTTACTAAACATTCAGAGAAATCTTTTACTACAATTTTTTTAAACCGGTCACTAATGTTGAAATGAAGGCAGTATGAAAAGGTGGGTTTATATTAAGGTGGCTCATAACACATAATATTTTCTCAAATCAGCAGAAAAGTGCTTAATTATGATAAATATCATAATAAGAAGATATTTCAGTCAAATAGGCAAAAAATGAGAAATACTTGATGAAACATTGCATTTTTGATAATTTAATTCGGTAAACATGAGCAAAAGCTCCAGGTGGATTCGAAATCATGATTTGCGGTTTAGAAGCCCAATACTTTAACCACTGAGCTACGACCCAATCTAACAGTATAAATAGTTTTACTAAACATTTAAATCGCCATCGTATGGATTAGTGTCTTAAAAAGTACAAGTCTGGGTGTGGTGAAGTACCCTAACACATTAATCTGGGTTTAAAAAATGTTGAGATTTTGTGTTCTGTAACAGGATAAGGAGGTTCATGTAGCGCCATTGCAGAAAAAATACCTAACGCCGGTTATGTAATTATTTTCTGCAATGATCGCTACCTTCATAACCCGAATAAATTATCAAAGATAGCAGTTTATTGTTTATATTAACATCTTTCTTTTTGCTAATTGATAATTTGATTAGGAAAAGTAAGTAAAATTCACTATAACACTGTTATTGTAGGTTAGTACGTTAGCTAATAGCTAACAGCCAAATCATCTTCTGTTAGACTTTCAGTCTGACATCGTTATGATTATTTCGTGTAGTCTGTGATTGTTTTTTTAGGTCGTTGAAGATTTGGACTAGTCAATAAACGGGGCGTGTCGATATCTGTCCTCTCAGTTTCTTGTCAGTTTTAGCCGCTGTAGATTTCGACCAATCGATAAACGGGGCGTGTAGATTTCAGTCTAGCTGTTTCTATAGAGCTATGAATAACTACAAGTTTCCGTAAGAAATAGATGGAGTATTACTTGGTAGGTGTAAATATATCTCATTAAGCTTTCAATTGCAAACTCTTTAAAGGTTCTTATACGAGTTAAACAACTTCTCACAGCTGTAAAACTTACTGAAATAACTGATAGATCTTGTGCATTTTTACATGAATATCGATGCATGTCTTTTTAAAACACCAACTAATTAAAGAAAGACAAAAAGAAATCTTAATTTATGTCTGCCTGCACTTTACTGAGATGTCATTTTTATGGGCGTACTGTTAAATCGATCAATGTTGCTTTTTAGTGGATTTACAGAATCTTATTAATTTAATGGACAAGAGATTTTTTATGGAGAACAATTTTCCCCATCAACAAATGCATGTATATAAACTTGATTTGACTCTGTCACATGGTACTGTGTCTGACCTTCTTTTTTAAGGGCTTCATGTGTTTATTGCATACACTAAATCAATCTGGACAGTAGTTAAAAGGTCAGCAAGGCTCTCTTGTCAACCACTGTGACCAGTGGAAGGGGGCCCATAAACGGGTTGGTATGGTGTTGACTACTGATCCACCTCCTATCTTGATCTGGGAACTAGTATGCATCATTGGTCTTATTCTAGAATTGATTCTCTCTCCCATTCTGTCTTTTTCTCTGTCTCTCTCTGTCTCTCTCTCTCTCTCTCTCTCTCTCTCTCTCTCTCTCTCATTCGCATTTATCGAACATCTGGAAGGCAACACTGTATATTGTTACATAACAGTGAAATATCAAGATGATTGATACGGCGACCTGGAAAATACTGAAATGCTGCTTTAAAGGGGCATGGTCACGATTTTGGTCAAAGATAATTTTTTCAATTTTAATGTTTATAATGCTTCAGTAAGGCATTTTTAATAGGCAACCAAAATTTGAGTGTCATTTGTTGAGTTATAAGCGAGTTACAGAGCTTACTATTTCTCGCTATGTAAACAAAGCTTTTGTTTACATTTTGAATGTTGAAGTGAAACCTCCAGTTTTAGACCTTAAATGAATGTGTTAATCATTAGGAACTGTTCATTTATGCTTAAAATGAATAAGTACGAGGGTTGTTCGGAAATTATTGAGACATTTTCTCTTATTCTTTTAGTAAAAAAGATAAACTCTTGAAATTTCACCAAAACGTAAATCAGGATAGAGTTTATCAATGTGAAAAGTTTCTTGTCCATGGCATGAATAGATCTTTCCTGGTAAGCTGACCAACGTGCCTTCGTCCAGCGACCCGGCGCAACCGCAAACTTTTCGCAACGTCATTTTAACGCTTCTTATTGCTCCCGTGTTTTAAACATCTTACAAACGAACGGAAATAAGAATTATTCTTTATTCCTCATCTTTTGTTTTCATTTCAAGATGTCATCATTTACATTTACTCTCATTCTTGTTTTTTGGGGGAAAATAATCAAGTTATTTTAACCCGAAAGTCTAATCACTGTGAATGTCTCCTGCAGTCATTTGTATTTATATTTTAAAACCGTTGAAAACAGTTAGTGTGTCAAAAGTACTTGATAATTAATCCCTTTGGCCTAATCCTAGTTAAACAATCAGTAAAATTGAATATGATGAGGTGAAGCTCTATACCTTGTCTTGTAATCGTGAAGGGTCCAGACCCCCCCCCCCCCCCCCCCCCATGAAAATTCATTTATATCAATTGTAAAATTACCAAAAATACACCTTGGAACCCAATGCTCTTACAGACATGTAAACGCTCAAACCCATTGCGATTCAATGTTAGGTAACATTATTTGGGGGGTAAATATTTAATCAATATTTAATATACTTTATTGTTTATCTCAATAGAAAGTATACATGTACATCACAATATGTAGGTGTCCTGCACCACCTTAAAGCTGTTATTTACCTAATAAAATAGTGCAAGTGGATTTGAAGAATAGGTCATAAAAGTACATTCATGTTACAAATGAATGATCTTTGTCTGAAGTTACGTACCGGTACACAACACAGGTCTGCATGTCTCATTAGCGGGTACTAGTTTTACCCAGCTCTTCGATTAGATTGGTTCACGTGTATATATACATGGGTGTTGCTAAAACGCGGAACGGAAAACGGAACTGAAGGGAAAACGAAAAATCTTATCTAATGTTATTTACCTCTTAGATTTGTTAATCATGCTAAAACGATATACTTTATGTACCTTTTTATTTTTTTTTTGAAAGATTAGCAATATTAGATTATTTATTCAAGAATATTTATTTCCTCAAAATTTACAGTACATGCATTGACCACTATATTCTGTCCCAAAATATCCTCGATTCACTTTTTGCTGTATATTTATATATACCTCAGGGTTCAAGCAATTCTCTTTTAGAAGCATTAAACATTCTCATTATTCTTTCTTTAAAACGTCCTCTCTAGCTTATCAGCTGGTATAAATACACGGCTAAAAATAAAGAAGTCTACGGGGTTTTGCATTTCAACAGCCCCGGATGATAGTGTTGAAAAATTGTGCAAGGTCTTCTGAGTGACTTCCAAATGGAGAAAAGATGTCAACACTTTCCATTATAAATCGTCCAAATGTGCTGCATGAATATTTTGGGATCGACAGACTATAGTCCCAATATATAATCGGAAAATCAAACCAGGCGACGTCTAGAGCTCTCTATTTGGATCATATGTATATAGCTGCTGGAATTAACAACTGCTTAGTAATGCAAACGTAAACAAAATTGCATTGCTAAAAATACTAGTTTCACAAATTACTAGTTTCACAAATTACCGGGTATTTTAATGTTAACTGTATTTTAAATTTTAATGTCGTCAGCCTACGGGGTTTTTTTCTTCCATCTCAATGATACTGTATCGTCTGTATGACAAAAGATCGTCTAGAACACCGAAAAATTCAATTTTGATGTAAGTATATACATGTACATCATATTTGAAATATAAAAATACTCAAAACACGCATAAAATGCTTTCACTAACTGCGTACTTTACGCTGATATGCCAGCAATACCATATAAGAAAAATAAGTAAAAAGTTATAGCTAATTTGCTCGTTTAATCATGTTAATGTTTCACAATTCGTATACATTTGATTTTTCTGTTTCCGTACTCAACTAAAGCCGAATGAATACAATGCTATAATTGATAGACATTCATATGAATATTAATAAGATAACAACATGTTGATAATCATTCATTAGATATAAATAAAAGATACAAAGTAAATCGTTTCTGGCCAGTCTATACCCTTTTTAAGCGATAAAGGTGATGATATTTTCCATTCCATTCCGCTTCCCGTTCCGCGTTTTAGCAACACCCATACATAAATGTCTGTGTTTTCCGTATGCAGAAACGGATT